>NC_073745.1:70324821-70975243 GCF_029784135.1 Toxorhynchites rutilus septentrionalis
TAATGTGGTCTTGACTAGCTTGACTAGTAGAACACAGTTATTTATGAAAAATGCAAATCCAAGATGCAGCAATTCCAAATGAAATCGTCCTAAAAATGCAGATTTTAAAAACTTGTATTTTTGATTCTAATAAAAGTGTGTATTCCGTTTGGGAATTTTCTGACTCAAGCGTAACTTTTGAAAAGGGCGTATCGATTTGAGTAAGAGAAATCTTTGATAATTTATATCTCAAAAACTATGAGTCGTACTGAAATAGTGTCTTAGAAAGAGTTATAGAGTATATAGATGGTTGAATATGAATAAAATGTACACTGAGAAAAAAAAATTAGTACTCTTTTTTTATTTACAAAATAAAAATTCAATTTGCAACATCAATAATGTATTTTATTTTCTAATTTTTTTAAAAATTTTTCATACAAAATAGAAGTCATACAGAATTTTTATTTAAAAATGGGCCCAAGATGGTAAAACTATTTTTGACTTGGAACATCGAATTTTTAGGAATTTTCGAAACTTCGAATTTTTGTATGTTCACAATCATTTTTAGCCACAAATTATGAATCCTGATGTGATTTAAAACAAAAAAGGTTATTATCAATCTCCTTCTAAATGTAACCATTCTCGAAATATTTAAAAAAATATTTCTAATTTATTGTCTTTTTTATAGTAAATAATCCCTTTTAATATGTTTGTCGTGTTATACCATCATGTTCATGAGATTTTATGAATTTGCTTATAATTTCCAACAACTTTTCGAAATACATCATCATGGTTCATTTTTTGACTCAAGCGTAACTTTTGAAAAGGGCGTATCGATTTGAGTGAGAGAAATCTTTGATAATTTATATCTCCAAAAAATATGAGTCGTACCGAAATAGTGTGTTAGAAAGAGTTATAGAGTATTGTTGGCCTAATTTGAAAAAAATATACACTGAGAAGAAAAATTAGTACTTTTTTTTTTATTTACAAAATAAAATTTTAATTTGCGATATCACAAAATATGTATTTTTTATATTTTTTTTTCAATTTCTTCATATAAAATAGAAGTCATGTAGAAAATTTAAAAAATGGGCCCAAGATGGTAAAACTATTTTTGACAAAATTTGTGGAACATCGAATTTTTAGGAATTTTCGAAACTTCGAGTTTTTGTATGTTAGCAGTCATTATTAATCACAAATAATTAATCCTGATGTTATTTAAAGCAAAACAGAATATTATCAATCTCCTTCTAAATGTAGCCATTATCGAGATATTAAAAAAAATATTTGTAATTTATTGTCTTTTTAATAGTAAATAGGCCCTTTAAATATGTGTGTCGTGTTATACCATCATGTACATGAGATTTTATGAATTCGCTTATAATTTCCAACAGCTTTCCCAAATACATCGTTATGGTTTTTGTTTTAAATTACATCAGAATTCATAATTTGTGGCTAAGAATGATTGCTAACATACAAAAATTCGAAGTTTCGAAAATTCCTAAAAATTCGATGTTCCACAAAGTTTGTCAAAAATAGTTTTACCATCTTGGGCCCATTTTTTAAATTTTCTACATGACTTCTATTTTATATGAAAAAATTTTAAAAATATATAAAAAATACATATTTTTTGATATCGCAAATTAATTTTTTTTTTGTAAATAAAAAAAAGAGTACTAATTTTTCTTCTCAGTGTATACTTTTTTCAAATTAAGCCAACAATACCCTATAACTCTTTCTAACACACTATTTCGGTACGACTCATAGTTTTTGAGATATAAATTATCACAGATTTCTCTTACTCAAATCGATACGCGCTTTTCAAAAGTTACGCTTGAGTCAAAAAATGAACCATGATGATGTATTTGGAAAAGCAGTTGGAAATTATAAGCGAATTCATAAAATTTCATGAACATGACGGTATAACACGACAAACATATTAAAAGGGATTATTTACTATAAAAAAGACAATAAATTAGAAATATTTTTTTAGATATTTCGAGAATGGTTACATTTAGAAGGAGATTGATAATAACCTTTTTTGTTTTAAATCACATCAGTATTCATAATTTGTGGCTAAAAATGATTACATACAAAAATTTGATGTTTCGAAAATTCCTAAAAATTCGATGTTCCGCAAAGTTCGTCAAAAATAGTTTTACCATCTTTGGCCCATTTTTTAAATTTTCTGCATGACTTCTATTTTGTATGAAAACATTAAAAAAAAATATGTATTTTGGATTTTGCAAATTGAATTTTTATTTTGTAAATAAAAAAAGAGTACTAATTTTTTTTTCTATATTTTCATATTCAACCATCAATACTCTATAACTCTTTCTAACACACTATTTCAGTACGACTCATAGTTTTTGAGATATAAATTATCAAAGATTTCTCTTACTCAAATCGATACGCCCTTTTCAAAAGTTACGCTTGAGTCAAAAAATTCCCAATTGCTGTGGAAAACTCATATTTCCTCTAACCCAAACGGAACACACACTTTCAATCGAATCAAAAATACTCATGTTTTGTCATTTGTCGATTTCATTTGGAATTACTCGATGGCGGTCACTACAAAATGGCAGATTACATATTTTCACAGAACCCCATCAATATGGGTATCAAATGAAAGGGCTTGACTTGTAGAACACAGTTGTTTATGAAAAATGTAAATCTAAGATGGCCGCCACCACAAAATGGCGCCATATATAAATTTTTTTAACAACCACATCAATATGGGTATCCAATGAAAGGGCTTGACTAGTAAAACACAGTTATTTATTAAAAATGTAAATCTAAGATGGCGGCCACTACAAAATGGCGGATTACTTTCGGATTATTTTCACAGAGCCACATCAATATGGGTATCATGGGTATTACTACTTTGCCTTGTTTGTATGTATGTGTATGTGTATGTAGAGTGTTTGTAGGGTTATACCACATTAATTGAAATCTGACCCCGTTCCTTATCACTGATTGATCTGAAATTTGGAACATACCTTTGATTCTACTGTCATTATAAAAATTATAAAACTGCGTATCCCATGATCATGAAAAATTCAATTTGGCCGCCGCAAAAAAATGGCAGAACGGCTAGACTTGAAGAATGCACTATATTATGAACAACATAAATTTGAAAAGGTCGCCGCCACAAAATGGTCGACTATGTATTTTTTTCAATCCCATCAATATTGGTATCAAATGAAATTATTTGACTAATAGAATACAGTACATCATGAAAATATTCCGAAAAAAGTATGGTAAGAAAAAAAATTAAAAAAAAGTTGAATGGTATTCTTGTAGTGATATATATTAATGATACATATAACATACTTAAAACTAGAAAATAAAACAAGTAGAAAAAACTTTTTAAGTTAAACGGTTTAATGTACTAAAATCTAGAAAATAATTAGGCATATAGCAGTTAGTAGTTATTACATCCGTTCCTTCATTAATCTAGTCCCTAGATTCTAGGGCAATGATGAGACTAAAATCAAATCGTGGGATATATGATGAAACAACCAACTGTGGATAATGGAAATCCAACGTTTATTTCTTACCTAATTTTCTTCGGAATATTTTCATGATGTACTATATTCTATTAATCAAATCATTTCATTTGATACCGATATCGAGGGAATTGCAAAAAAAAATCATAGTCGACCATTTAGTGGCGGCGACCTTTTTTGAATTTATGTGGTTCATTATGTTTCGTGTTTTCCATGTCAAGTCATTCAGCCATTTTTTAGTGATGGACAAATTGAATTTTTCAAGATCATGGAATATGTAGTTTGATAATAACAGTAGAATTAAAGGTGTCTTTCAAATTTCAAATCAATCAGTCAACAGGAACGGGTTCAATTTTCTATTAATGTGGGACAACTCTACAAAACATTCAAACAACAGGTCAAGCTGAATGAAACCATTCAAAAAGTAATTAGTTGTTTGGGGACTGCTTTTCATGATCTGCTATGTTCTACTAGTCGAGAACTTCCTTTCGATACCCATATTGAAGAGGTTTTGAAAAAAAAATATATGGCGCCATTTCGTGGTGACGGCCATTTTGGATTTGCATTTTTCATAAATAACTGTATTCTACTAGTCAACCACTTTGATCTTTATGTATAAAAAAGAGTTTTTCCCACATACGTGAAACACATCATCACGGGAGAACGACTTCTTCTTCTTCTTCTTCTTCTTCAATGGCACTAACGTTCCTAGAGGAACTTCGCCGTCTCAACGTAGTATTACTTGCGTCATTTTTATTAGTACTTAGTTGAGATTTCTATGCCAAATAACACGCCTTGAATGCCTTCTGAGTGACAAGCTCGGAGGAAATTTCTTTGACGAAAAATTCCCCCGACCAGAACGGGAATCGAACCCGAACACCCGGCATGTTAGTTATGACGCTAACCACTCGGCCAAGGGAGCACCTAATCAGATCTACGTCGTCCATATATTTTGTGAGTTTGTCTTCACCCAAATTAAAATGATAGAGTACTTTGGAAAATATTTGAGATGATTGGAAAAAATCGAAAAAAATTACTATGCACATTCGAAAATTCGAAAATAAGAGGTACGCATATGTATGTTTCGCTGTGAAAATTATCATTTAGATCAATTTTACAGATCTGAACGATAACATACAAACTCTCTTGAAATATATTCGTTATTTTTACCAACCAAAATATTCTCCAGAAATACATTATATGGCAGAACAACGTTTGCCGGGTCAGCTAGTTTGATATATATATTGATGGGGTTCTGAGAAAATATGTAATCCACCATTTTGTAGCGGCCGCCATCTTGGATTTACATTTTTCATAGATAACTGTTTTCTACTAGTCAAACCCTTTCTTTTGATACCCAAATTGAGACGGTTCTGAGAAAATATGTAATCCGTCATTTTGTAGCGACCGCCATCTTGGCTTTACATTTTACATAAATAACTGTGTTCTACTGGTCAAGCCCTTTCATTCGGTACCCATATTGATGGGGTTTTGAGAACATATTAAATCCGCCATTTTGTAGCGGCCGCAGTTTTATAATGACACCAGAGATAAAGATGTGATCTAAATTTCAGATCATTCGGTCAACAGGAAGGGGGTTAAATTTCTATTAATGTGGTACAGCGCTTCATACAAAGTTACAAAGTCACAAACATACAAGCGGGTCAACCTAGATAAAACCGTTTAATAAATAAGTGGGAATCATAGTTATAATACGTTTACCGAGAGAAAATTGTTTTTTTACGACTCGATTATCCGGAGTGAAAAAAAACAATACTCCTGATAATCGAGTCCGACCTGTATTTCATTGCACTTCTGACTGTACATTGGTGTTGATGAAAAGCTATCTGCTGGAGCAGAGTCCGGATAACGTTTGTCAAGCCATGCTTTGGTTTGCACTGTATTTTTTTTTCCAATCAATAAGCAATGCTTTATCAATACACGAAATTCGGATTTTTCCATTTTTTTAACAATAACAAAAGTTGCTTCCCTCTCAATGCTGTAACTCACTAACCAATCGACCGATTGCTGTCAAATTTTGACACGTATCCATTGAAAAATGGTGCTTCGTGATAGTCAAGTAGATTTTTGCATGAGGCGCCATCTAGACGTCAACCTTTTCAACTTTTCAGCCGAACTGTTAAATAAAAATGGATTGCCGAATATGTTGATAAGAGCAAAATTCGAGGAAGGAATTGTCCGATTTAGGGCTGTCTTTGTTCTATCATATTTTCTGTATTAAACATTTATTCCATGTAATGGAGAAACATGTTATTTGCAAGTGGTTGAGAAATCTTGAGCGATAATTGTGTCTGAAAATAATCTGATATTATGATGACGAGTTTTGGTAGTACTAGGAATTTTATAGTAAAAAATAATTTCAAAGGGTACACCAAATTTTTAGCACATGTTCTGGCATCCCGATTTATTACATTAAATGAGCTGAAAGATTACATAAAATGTTCTACTCCCCAATACATGTATACCATTTATATAATATATATGCTAGAGCCAATATGAGGGAGCGAAACAGGAGACACATTTAAATGAAAGCATATGAAACCTTTTCGTATAGTTTGCCAAATACACGGCCCAGACAGAGAAAGATATATTCTCGTTCATGTTCCTCTTTATCGTCTTAGAAAACACATTCCAACTTCATTTTATGATGAGGTGAAATATTATCACGCTCCTTTATAATAGCGCTGGTAGCTATACGGATAGCGGGGTCGTGTAAAGTAACTTTCCATTCCAGCCGGCCTTGGTTCAATCCCCATTGACGTCGTATGGATTTTTTTTGCACAATCCCAAATGAGGGGCTCAGAATGCAAGGGGTGTAAGTGACTTGATCCATTTCTCTTCGTCAACTTCTTATTTAGTTAATAACTCAACTGCAAAAACGTTCCAATTTAGGTTTGCTATAGAATCCGATAGACGAGGTTCTGGCCTATCTTCCATATTGTCAAATACAGCTGGGAATGTATTTGAAGCTAAGTTATGACCAAAAGAGAGAGTCGATGAAGAGAAATCGATCAAATCACTTACACCCCTTTCATACTAAGCCCCTCAAATGAAAAGAGAAAAGAAAACAGAAAGAGATGTCTGCTCGCATACATACAAACCATTTTTAAGCTTTTAAAATAGCTCATTATTTGCGCATTTGACTCTCATGCACACGAAAATGGCATCTTTTCTGCCAAAGATGAAATGTTTTCTGCCAACGCCTGTTTGGGTGTAGATTAGAAGATCAATCAATGAACAGTTCTGCGATTGGACCCATGAACATGTGCTTGGTAAGAAAACGTGGATGTGATAATGAAAAATAAATTTTGGGCGGGACGAAGTTCGCCGGGTCAGCAAGTTACCATTAAACATTATTAAAAAATTGTAAGGGGTTGTATCTAGGACACGATCGCATTTTTTCGACGTAGAACTACGCAATTATATTATGCAATCCACTTGTTTACCACTTCGAATATTATTTTAGAATGCATCGAAATTTTTGTAATAGATTATGTTCTTCGTTTCAAATAAATTTCATGAACGTTCTTTTATGTTTGATATGATGCCTAGGACTACCAAAATATGTGAACGGAAGAATTGTCAAACGATCATTGTATTTTACATTTCCCTCTGACATTATTGCAGATCTCATGTTTACGTAGTTCTCGAACCGCGAAAGTTCATTCTCCTCTAGTATCTGAAATGACGATTTTCTCAGGCTTCTCAGTTTAAAAGTACGTTTTATGGAAACATTCCGGTCTGCACAACGACAAGCGAGTACAAAAGTACTTAACACCATAAAATACCCCGACTTGTATGTATTTTCAAAGCGGATTCCCCCAGGCACATTAATTTTGGAGTCCGTGTTAGGGAAACACAGTTCAATGGGGAAAAATACCCCCGACTTGCATGTATATTTGCAAAGCGGATTTCCACAGGTACATCGATTTTGAAGTCTGTGTTGGGGAAACCGAAAATCGGGCCAATCAAAACTTGGCAGTTAGGGGTTTAGATAACGCTTGACATTTTACAGTTATTAAAATGTTCGTCTCATGAAAAATTACATTTAATCAATTGTGCTAGACGCTCAGAAATATTTCCTATCAATTGATGCAAACATCTTTCCGATCTGATAAAAAATGTTCGAGTTATAAGCATTCGAAAATACGGGTAGGGTTAGCAAACAAATCGGGAGAAAAAATGTATGGGAAAGAAGGAAGTTCTTCCAGTTTCCATGAATGAAAATCTTGCAAATATGCAAATCACGAGAATTCGTTCACAGTGAAAATAGTTATTAAAGTTAACTTTATTTCATTAAAACGTGACCTGTTTTCTGATTTGGCACCCTCCCTGAAAGACGTAGTTCTACGTCAAAAATTCCCTTTTTTGTCATCTTTTCAGTCTTTTTTTTTGTTAATCGTTTCAAGTTCACAATGAAAATGTCTGTACCGTGTAAGATAAACTTTCGCGTCCCACGATTACCCTTATGATCCAAACATTATACGTATTGGCAGTACACGTGCGATAAAAATGTCTGTCCACCAGCATAAAGATTTTCCCTAATCGGCCATGAAAAATGCTCATAACACATCCAAATGATACGTTTTACAAATGTTGAGAAAGTAAACCTTTTTCTTGCAACGAAAGAAACTCCTCGCAGACAAGACATCGAACCATTGGAAATTTATAGCCATTCGAATTTCTCATGTTGCGAATGAGTCTCTGGAGGGCACTAAAGATATGTGCAACTCTAGAAGTTAAATAAACGCACCACCAACAAAGATATTCAAAGATCTGCGAGCTGTGTTTCATTGAAGGTTAGTCACTCACTTTATTTTATCTATTGATCCATCCAACAGTCGCTTTCATTTTATTGCGATAACGGCTCACATTCCGCTCACATCGGAAGGCCGCGATGTGCGTTATGAAAGAATATTAATTACTGTGAAAGGGCTAATTCGATTGATTTGTTTACGCCAAACAAACAAATCGTGTCAATTTAGGGTCGTATTTGCGCTATCATCATCTGTTGTCACGTTTACTGTCCGCCCTTCCGCCTTCACCCTGCAAACCGGGACCAACACGGAGCGATTCCCTACGTGTCAGCCATCCATTTGCAACCCATTCGCAGCCTCTGTCGATCCCGAGAATCGCACAATGATTAATGAGGAATGACAGTGCGCCACGCATTTGTTTTCCACCCGTCGATGAGAATGTTCTCATCTGTGACTGTCACGCATACACGTTTCGCGCCCTCTCCCTCCATTTTGTCGCAGATCTATTGTCATCTAATGCTATTGTGTCCCGAGGATGGTGGCAATTCTGTAATGATGGAATGAACAGCATCGTCATGTTTAAAGATTCGGTGGAATAATTTTGAACGTTTGACGCACACACAAAACGTTGTACTCATTGAGGTAGCTCCAGTGCTGCTGTGAACTTTCGTTCGAATTGCAAAAGTTTCCGTTCTCGTCCTCGAAGCTATTGGTGGAGGCGTTTCATTCCGTGAAGATTTAATTACTTCCTCCCGAACATACCGAACATGCTTTGGGGCCAAAAGTTGTCCTAATGTTCGCTCCCCGAACACAAACGAGAGCACCATTAGCGACGGGCGAAACCGTCCGAAATCAGATTACAAGCGTCATTAGCTTTGATGGAACTCCGAAGGATGCCACTGCGAACAGGGAAGACAGATAGACAGACAGATACACAATTAAATTTGCGTCCGCAGATCGATACTCCCACCCGGGGCGGGGCGAAATCGGACGATTGAAGACAACTTTAAACAAATTACATCGAGCCAATGTTCAATATGTTCCACTTCACAGGACTAACTTTTGTGCTGGAAATAGTAAGTGGAAACGGAAACTGGCACTCCTCGGCAGCAATGAAAGCGGACTACACATTTCACGTGTGTTTTGCGGTTGAATTATCGACAAAATTAAATAATTGTCTTTTCCTGCGAGTGCCGAAGTCGAAGTTCATTCCAACCAACCCAGCTACAACTGCCAAACTTTATTTCGAATTTCACACATACACACTCGCCCGTGTACGTGTGCTTGAGGCTCAAGGACCACGTACACACCCGCCGGGAATAAACTTGGATTTCGCAAATTTTGTACGCTCACGAACCAATTAATTCAATTTCGAAGACAAGGTTGGAAAGGTGAGTCCAAATCAAGTTTCACGGGGCTCGGAAAGGTACGATTCTCTGGTTGTTCTGTTCTTCCCAGGAACTGACACCGAGCTTTCATCTCACCGCCCCCTAGGTTGGGGTTATGTGCATGAGTGCAAAAACGAAATGAGGAAAGATGATCCTTCGGTGTTCCGTGTTCCGGGAATCCGAAGTTATTCGGAGGAATAAGCAAAGCGTTCCAGCGAAGCTTCCGTTACGGCAGTCAAGATCAATTAGGTCGTAATCAATCTTGGCTGGGTGAGGAATAAGTCCTTTTCATGATTTATTTGAAATCACTGCACTGTCCGTAATGGCATAGTTGACGTAACACGCAACACTGCACATTGGTTCAGGAGATGCATTTAAGTGGAAATTAGCATTAAGAGCTCGACGGTTATTTTCTAGACAAAAACTGTCTTCGACAAAGTTGTTACATATGATAGAGCTCTCAGCTCAACGGTTTTTTTTTTGCTCTAACTTTTATATTTTAAATTCTACATACAAACTGTCTTCGAAAGATTTTTAGAACATACTAACATTTTGTGACGCAGAACTCAACTTCACTCAAAGTTATTGATATTTTTTCCCAAAAAATACGCTCTCTTCAATTGCTTGCCATTCTTTCTGGGGCAAACATTAAACCGTTAGAGTAAGCGGTAGAATGGTTTTATGTTTTCTCCTGATGGCATTGGACAGGTCCAGCATTATCAGAATTATTATAAACGAGTCGTTGAAGTTGAAGTTGATGCATTACTGTGCAGTCCCGAACTAACGTTGGGGAAAAGGGGTAGTCAAACTGGGTTTCCACACGTCTTACCTGCTTGACGGTTGAAGAGTTAAGGCGGCATTCCTATATATCTATTCTATTTGATGCATGCTACAATTCAAGGGTAAACAACAATGGATATGATACTTGCGCAATTTTTTATTTTGTTTCCACCTCAACCACTACACAGAAGTATGTGATCGCTCACTGCTCCAACATATCTGTTCTGATGTTGTTGTTTTTATGAACAAATGTTTTGTTGTTCCATTGTTGTGGTGAATTATGATAATCGTCAATAAATTATCCAACATGTCGTGCTACACACGCCGCATCGATGCGCAGGCCATTGAATAAGGCCAACATTGCACGACAAGATCAATTGTGTCGTAAAAAATACACTTCAGTAAGCAAGAACATTAACCTGTAGCATGTTGCAAGCCGAATAGATGGAATTCCGCCTTTAAAGAGGACTATACGGTTTTCTATTTTTAAATTAATACACACAGTCTTTTATTTGCCAACGACTTTTATTAGACAATTAATTCACCAGCTTTCTAACGCTGCTTATCACACTCACTGTCGCTGCCGAACTGATCTTTATGTTTCCACGTCGTCTTCTCTTCCGCTCATCTTCCGCCCAAGGTATTCTCTCTCAGTAAGGTATGCATCATTTACTGATTGAATCCATTACGCAAAGTGTACTGTATAGAGGTAGCAGGACCCTACAACCCCTCTAACTTTAATAAGTTAAGTGTGCTATGAAATCCTTGTATCGTGATGGTTCGCTCTTATTATGCTGATTGTGCTGAGTTTTATCTTCCTCCACCTGTTGAATTGGTTCGCAGAGTGGTTCATACTTTTAAGATTCGTCGAAATTTCTTTCCAGATTTCTTCGACTCTATGATTACGCCTCCACCTTGTTTCCTAAGCACCTTGAACTCTTCAGGCGCAAAATGTGTGTCCAACTTGTTATCTTCGCTCAATCTTTTTGTAAGAACTTGGTCTCCTACTTCAATATCACTTTCTTTGGCTCTTCTTTTGATGTCTGTGTAAACTTTACCTTTTTCTTTCGCTACTTTATCACGATCTCTGATCTATCCATCTTCCATTATTCCTACAGGTACTTGCGGCAGCTTCGTTCGATTTTTTCAACCAAAAATTAATTCTCCAGTTGTGGAGTGATTAGTAGAATGATATGTCAGGAGATACTTACGCA
Source organism: Toxorhynchites rutilus septentrionalis (assembly GCF_029784135.1). Taxonomy (NCBI): domain Eukaryota; kingdom Metazoa; phylum Arthropoda; class Insecta; order Diptera; family Culicidae; genus Toxorhynchites; species Toxorhynchites rutilus. The sequence goes on from NC_073745.1 coordinate 70,336,470, forward strand.
TTTATTCGCGCCAAATTTTTCCAAGCTCTTGAGCTATTTTCGGTATTTTAAGCAACGATCGATTTTGTCTTTCTACTTCTCCATTCATCGCTGGCCAGAATGGAATTGTGTTGACCAGTTTTATTCCATTTGCTTCGCAGAAATCCCGAAATTCCAAGCATTTTTCGCTAAACTGCGGTCCATTATCTACCCGCAACGAGACAGGAAGCCCATATCGACTAACTATTACCGCTAATTCTGAAATCGTATCGACTGTCGTTATCGAATGCATCTCCACAACTTCCATATACCGACTATAGTAGTCTACCACCACTAGCAAATACTCGCCATCTGGAAGCGGACCTAAGAAATTAGTAGCTATATCCATCCAAGGATGATCAGGCAGTTCTCTTCTGATTATTGGCTCTGGCGCGTTTGGTGCAGAAACAAGCATACATCCTTTGCCTTGTTCAACAAAGCGTTCTACCTGCTGATCCATTTTCGGCCACCATACGTTAGTTCTAAGATAACTTTTCATTAGCCGCATTCCAGGGTGTCCCTCATGAGCTAATTGAAGAACTTGATCTCGGAGTTTTTCTGGTATAACAATTCGATCGACACGCAAGAGCACATCATTCACAGAACAATCACTTTGTATGCCAGCGGCAAGTCTTGATGACTTTGAATCTTGCATACGACTTCTGCTATTTCCAGATCCATACTACTTTCTTTCTCGTTTTCTTCCCACTTCAAGGTTGATGCATTTGCGGCTAACATGGCTACTTCTTTAATGAAAATTTCTTCTTCTGGAACAAAGGACTCAGGTTTCAACGTTGGTAAGCGTGATGAAGCATCAGCGATATTTCGACTCCCTGGTACATGCATAATCTGGTAATCGAACGATTGCAAGCGAAGTACCCATCTCTCAATCCTTGCACATGGCTTCGATCGAGGCGTGAACAAGTATTCTAGTGCTTCACAGTCAGTTATTAAATTGAATTATCTACCAGGTACATAGGTACATTCTGAATCGTTCTACACTGCATACTAATGCTAGCGCCTCTTTCTCCGTTTGACAGTAACGACGCTCTGTATCAGTTAGTGATTTGGAGGCATGAGAGATTATACGATATTCACATTCAAAATTGGTTTGTATCAGTACATCACCCAGACCATGAGGACTTGCATCCGCCATAACTGTTGTTCGATCCCCGGGGTAAAAAAAATCCAAGATCAGCAACACTTCCAAGAGATTTTTTGATCATTTGAAATGAAGTGTCCTGAATGGATCCCCATTCAAATCTAACCTCTTTCCTCGTTAGCTCTCGTAGTGGTTGCGCAATGTTTGCCAAATCCGGGATGAATTTGTTAATGTAATTCGCCAACCCCAAAAAGCTCCTTACTTCAAACTCTGATGATGGTGAACGAAACGACAAGACTGCGTTGAATTTTATTATTGATGGGCTAATCCCCTCGGTAGAGATACGATGTCCTAAGAACTCCGCCTCCTACACGCCAAAAGAAATCTCAAACAAATTTCAATCATTCTACCTTTTCCAAATTTCTGTCATGAACTACTTTGTTTTTGCCTTCCACAATGAATTCGTCCAGGTACCAAAATGCTCCCTTACACCCAGAAAGCAGCTCTTCAATTTCACGCAACGAGCGATCTCGTTTCAGGATACTTTTCCTCAACTCGTCCGAACGACAATTTTCTACTATCACATCAATTAAATACATCTCTCTCAAAATTTCGCTAACATCAGTGGAATTTTTTTCAAATCCAGAATTCTTCGCTTGTTGTCTCAAACGTACCACAAGATGCGAAAATCTCTCACCCTCCTCCTGTCTCGTTTGTCGAAGCTTCCTTCTTTCGATAATATATTGACGCCCGCTTGAAAATATGCATGGTGTAGTTCGATCGCCATATCGTAGACTCTTGGTTCTAATGGAATAACCGGTATTTTATCATGATCCGGCAAACTCCTGAAGATTCGCTGCAGATCAATACCTCCAAAATGCTAAAGTTTTGCCTTCATTTCCCGCTGATTCTTTATACAGTGGCTCAAAATAAAATTCAACGCAACCTTTCCACTCCTCCCATGCTTGTGGTAATTTGCTCTTTTCAATACTCTCACAACGATAACATGAAATTTGTCTCAATTCTATACAGAAACAACATATAGAAATATATTATATACTCACTTCTATACAGAAACAAAATTTAATTAAGTGTCAAACAAGTATCTAGTTTGCATTCATTTTGGCATACAAAAATGCAATCGTATCGGATGAAGCCTTCGTTATATTTCAAAATATAAAATTTCCTAGTTCATTTCACATGAGAACTACATTTAAATTATAACAGAATCGGCAGAAATCTTACAACACTACTCATTTTCGTTTGTGTTTGATGTTTTCTTAGCGTGAGCACGTAGAATTTACCCGTTCATAAATATTTAAATTTCTCCCGTGTTTCTTCAGTTCTCATCATTGTGTTAACAGTTTACTGTGATTGCTTGGTAAGTATTTCGCAGTTGACTATAAAATATAATCAAGTGTAATGTAATTTTCGTTAAAAAAATTACAAAATAAAGTGTCCGAAATTTGATTTAGTGTCCGAAGTTTGATTCTTATTCGCTTCATTTGAAAAGCATTTTATTCGATGATTTTTTTTATGTTTTCAATCATATAGGTACCAAAGTAGTAAGCTTAAAAGCATATTGAACTAATTTATTAATAATATCAACCAAATAATACCTGTGCATAAAGTTTAGATCTGTTTTCTGCATCATATGCCTTAAACGTCCGAAATATGATTCAGAACGGTATTGTTCGGTAGAAATAATTGTGCATAATTTATTTTCCAACTGTGCTGTAATTGTCGATAACAACAACAAAAACATATTTATTTCAATAGCCGACAAAATGTTTCCTGTACCAAAATAAACTGACTTGAATGCTACTGCCTAATCTCTCCGCAATTCAAGATTTTCTTCGTATGTTACGGTTACAAAAAAAAACACTATCCAATAATATTCTCTGGACGCTACTGGTCCAACCTTCAAATACATCAACTGATCGCTACTGGTTCACACTCCTTAGCTACTGAAATAATGAATTCCAATGACTTCCAATAGTATTAACGCTTTTCTCATCAGCACGCTTCTGGCTCAAAATTCTGTTTACTACTTGTAAACACTCATAAAACAAAGTTCATCGTAAAATTTTATTTGTAAGCATATGTATGTAAAAAAAATAATTGTTCCAAGAAATGGTGTAGAATGATGCTATCAATAACAAAGTTGAATAAATGAATCCGCCATTATTATGTATTAAATATAAATAGCTTCTTTCCCACAATTTTCATTTCGTGCCAAATTCACACACCAACACATTTCTATTTCTAGCTACAAAATACTCTTTAGTTAGGCATTTATCTTTTTTTTAACAAAATACACTATAGTGAGCCATTTCCTTTTTTTAAAGCGAAATACACTATAGTGCGCTTTGCAATAAAAAGCACTTCATCCGACCGACGTCATTTTTTTTCTTTAAATTTCTTTGCCAAATTCATTGAAATCTAAATCATCCGATTTTCCGTAATTGATGAAGCACTCACCTTTATCCTCGCCAGGATATAAGGTTTTCTATTTTCAAATTAATACACACAGTCTATTATTTGCCAACGACTTTTATTAGACAATTAATTCACCAGCCTTCAAACGCTGATTATCACACTCACTGTCGCTGCCGAACTGATCTTTATGTTTCCATGTCGTCTTCTCTTCCGCTCATCCAAGGTATTCTCTCTCAGTTATGTATGCATCATTTACTGATTGAATCCATTACGCAAAGTGTTACTGTATAGAGGTAGCAGGACCCTACAAAGACGAAATAACGTGGGTCGCTGCGATCACCTCGAGAAGTGGGCATTGATGTTTACAGCCAACGCGCAGGGTTGCCGTATATGGTCAGCACATAGCACACTACCTCATGTACTTCACTCCGTGCCACACAATTACATTAGCCTTATAGGCTGTTACGGACCCAGTAAAATTGAAAATAATAAAAAGATAGGAGCGCTTCCAGGCGCAAGTAAATTTTGATATTGCAGCGCATTTGGCGCAATTAAATTAAATCAAATACTTGATGCCAGCCAAAAGAGATAATAATTTGTAAACAGATTTAGGCGAGCATATGTTTTGACTACGCCTGGGTCTGTATGAGATAAGACCCTCCGGGGGAAAATATACTCAAGCGGCTTAAAGGGTGTATCACATCAAATTGCATCACGGAAAAAACGCTGTAGAAATTTAATTTTTAGGAATTATATCTTCAGCTTTCGCTTATAATCAGATAAGAGTGTATAGATCATGTTGGCCATGCTTCACTGTCAATTTTTCGTAAATTTGGAAAAATGTCGTCGAACGAAAAAGATCGTCGTGAATTAATCCTGTGCACTCATTTCGAGAATCCGGAGTTGTCACATCGGGACATCGGTAAGATGCTGGGAATCGTCCAATCCACGGTCAGCAGAGTACTAAAACGATACTTCGAGAACCTAACCATCGACCGAAAGGTGAAGAATGGCAAAAATGGATGCTCCGTCAGTGAAAAAGATCACAAGCGCGTAGTTAAGCAGTTTAGACGTGATCCGAGAAGTTCGGTCCGGGATGTCGCCAATTAGCTGAATTTGTCAAGTTCATTCGTCCAGCGGACCAAGCAGCGGGAGGGCCTGCGTACATACAAGGTTCAGAAGGCTCCTAACCGCGACGAAAGGCAAAACATGGTGGGGAAGACGCAACCCCGTAGCTGTACACCGAAATGCTGACGAAGCCGCATTGCCTGGTAATGGACGACGAAACCTACGTCAAAGCGGACTTTCATCAGCTGCCGGGCCTGTTATTCTTCTCCGCAGAGGACAAATTCAGCGTTCCGGAGGAGATTCGCAAGCAGAAACTATCCAAGTTTGCCAAAAAGTACATGGTGTGGCAAGCGATCTGCTCTTGCGGAAAGCGGAGCGCTCCCTTCGTGATGACCGGCACGGTAAACGGGCAGGTTTACCTTAACGAGTGCCTACAGAAACGCTTACTACCACTATTGAAGCAGCACGAGGGCCCGACCATCTTCTGGCCGGATCTCGCTTCGTGCCACTATTCAAAGGACGTGTTGGAGTGGTACGAAGCCAACGGGGTCACCTTCGTGCCAAAGGAAATGAACCCGCCCAACGCGCCGGAGCTTCGCCCAATAGAGAAATATTGGGCGATTATGAAGCAGGCCCTCCGGAAGAACCCAAAAGTTGTCAAATCGGAGGCGGACTTCAAGAGAAAATGGATTTCTGTTCAAAAAAAAACTACAACCTGACGTTGTACAGAACCTTATGGACGGGGTAAAGAGGAAGGTGCGAGCATACGGGCTTGGGCTCGAAGTATGAATAAAAAGAAAATGCCAAAAGTTGTTTAATAGTTTTTATTTTACTGTCTAAAATTTTCAAAAGGATCGGTCTACTGGGCGAATTTCTACAGCATTTTTTCCGTGATGCAATTTGATGTGACACACCCTTTAGATAGGAAACCGCAACAGAAAAATTCCCCGGCTGGCAATCTTATCTACTTGAACCCGCCTTTCGGGTGTCAAACATGTGAAACACGAGGCGAGAGTACTCGATAGGGACCACCAAAGGGTGGTGATTACGATAGGCGTAAACATGCGCGAAGCGCACTAATTTGTTTAGGACCCGTCCTCTTCGGCGCACCAGAGATAAGCGCGAATGACGGGAGAAGCATAGGGCCACAAACAAGTGGAAAAGGTTCCATGTGGTAAATACAGATAACCGATGTGTTTCGGTTATCTGAGTAGGAAATAGCTGGAAAAAAACCCACGCTGAGAAATTCGAGGGCAGATAACCACGTGGTTGGTTATCTGTAAGAGTAGGAAAGGGAGATTGTTTTTCTCCTTCAAAATTGTATATATAGTCTAAGTCAGTCCATTTCAAAGTTAGTTCATTTCTGTAGTTCAATTCATATGTTCAATTAAAAAGTTCATTTCTGTAGTTCAATTCATATGTTCAATTAAAAAATCCATTTCTGTAGTCCAATTCTAAATTTAAAATAAACTTAGTTCGTTTAAATAGATTCAAGTGAATATCTGTATTTAAAACCAGCAAATTCGTTAAATCCGAAACCTCTCACCAGCGTTGGCAACCGAGGCGCCACGCCACAAAAGGTATACAACCAAACAAATCCCAAATCCAAAAGCTTCAATTCGACGGACCGCACTGGAGCCGGCTGAATTTGAAGTTTTGTGGCTGCCCTAGCCGGGATTTGTTAAAACAAAGGGGCTTGTCCCATTAACAAAATAAAAGTCTTGCTAGGCAAGCATCTAGGGGAATAATTCCCTTAGATTTTTTACATAGGCGTTGAGCCGATCAACAGATATTTTTTCATCGTTTACGTATGGTAGAGCGGGGCTAGTTGGTCATTTTTGAATAAATTTGGTTATAACTTTGCAGTACGCAGTTTTGCGTTAGAATGTTATGTACCACAATGAAGCTTACCTTTTGCCCTTTCAATGAAAAATAATCAGAGAATCAATTATTTGACATTTTTCTTTTATTCAACGTCTTTATATTTCAGAATAAATTGACCAACTAACCTCACACATGGAGTAAATTGGTCAATAATAGGAATGTTATTTTTGAGCAAATAAGCGTTTTTCCATTAGAAGTTTCCTTCATTATAAATTAATCAATCAAATGAAAACAAACACAGTTAACTAACATCATGTAGCAAGTAAAAAACCAAATTAATGAAAATTTCAAATTATTATCGTTGTTGAAAATTAGTCAGGCAATCTTTTCTAGCGATTTCGTCTCTCTTCCACATTGTGGCGAAACAGAGATGCCAGGTTTGAAGACATGTCTTCATTTTGAAGACATTCGATTTTGTGAAGACATTTTGAAGACATTATGAAATATGTGAAGACATTTCAGTATGATAGCGTACGTGGATTTTTAAAAAGATATTATTTCCATGAAATTCTAACTATTGGCCGAGAATATCATCAAAAAAGTAGGGCTTTATTCTCAGCGAACGAAGCGGTCTGGATACATATTGTCTTTAAAAGACATTAGTTCATTTGCGCTCGAAAATTCGAATGATTGTGACATTGAATTTCTATTATTTTGGCCTTACTATACAATAGATTAACCTAGATGTTTCAAACGGCCACTTCACAAATCGGAACCATGTCCGTATTTTTTAATCTACTTAATAAAAAGTTTTTCCAATTTGCTTATTTTTTTGAATCAGCCACTCGCTATTTTTCATCGCTCAGTTTTTGGACGCTCGGAGTCCAAGATATCGTCACTGACCAACTTACCCCTATGACCAACTAGCCCCGCCCTACCCTACTTAACACTTTCACGTAAAACATCGAGCCTCTCTCGTTGTACGCTTACATATCACAAGGCGCTAAGACGCTTAGCAGAGCATTGAAATAATTCGATACGTGACCCATCGAAGCGGTCCGCTCTTTTGAAAATTAAATCGTGCACGAAGGGGTTAATGTAGAAATAGAATATATTGGAGCAGAAACAGACTTAAAATTTTGATCAATTTAAAAAAAATTGTTGTAAATTGTTCATAAGAAAAATGTGTAAAATTTTTTAACAATTAAAAGTTGTAGTTACAAAAGATAAAATATGTTCTATGAGTCGATTAACCATTTGCGATCGAATGACTGCTCTCAGTCACCACAGCAAGGAACCGTACTAATATTATATTTTTTGCAACCATATCTAAGTTTACACTTTTTCTGAACGAATCGTAATTCAAAATACATTTATATACATTCAGTATACCACAAGATCTACTGTTCACCATTAATACAAAAATAATTGTATAATACTATTGAGTGTACGAAAATGTTATAACCGGGAGAGTTCATCAAACATCATAACATCTTTCACAAATAAACCCTAGTCAAGCCCTTTCATTTGATTCCCATATTGTCATCAATACAATAATATAGTAAAACACAAATGCATAACGAGCACTCATTTCTATTTGCTTTTACATATTAATGAATCCTTGAAACATATTTTATTTTTTGTAAACACATCTTTCATTTGATAAACCAAATTTACACAGATAAAAAAAAATCTGGCATCTTTTTAACGAACACACAGAAAATGGCACAAACAAAAATTGAACGAAAATGTTGTCCACCTCAAACAGCGGCAACTCAACATGCTAGGTTGCTTACAACAGGCAGAGTCAACCTTGTCAACTGGTTGCCCCGTGTGCGGACTCCCATTCGATGTCACATGCTTTCAACCTTCGTCAAGTTGAAGTCGGTTTTCAGTTGACCCGTGTGCGGACGGCCTAGATGATTATACGAAGCGAGGGAAAAAAGCCTGTTGATTGCATATCTGAGCGGTACCTAACATCGCACACCATTTTCGAAGCCTGCATACAAGTTTGAACCGCATACTATAGCGAAAACCGCTGCACAGACAAGTGCAAAGCAATAAATGATACAAGAAAAAATTACGTCGTCATTCACCATTGCATTCACCATTCAAATTACGTCATCATTCATCATTCGTGGAGAGCAGCGAATGGGAAAAGAGCTAAAACGAGAGAGTTTTTGTTTCTCACTGGAGCGGTGTTGCTAGTTAACCTATGCGGTCTATATGAATATATATTAGGGTGCCAATGAGTGTATGGGAAAAAATCGACCCTAAAAGTTACCTCATAAAAAATGTTCACCACCTCGAAAAAACATCCTATGCAAAATATCATCTCAATCGGACTTAAAAGAGAGTGGCGCAAAGCGGTCAAAGTTTGAGTTTTTTTGAATAATTGAAAAATCACCCAAGAAGGGAGTAAAGGAAATATTTGTTTTGCTCGTCTTCTACAAGCGTGGGTGCATTACTTATCAGAATAACCCTCATTTTTGACAGATCACGCGTGACTCGTGCCATGTGTCAAAATTAAAGGGGCGCAGTTCTCATTGCCTTTTCATTTTGGAAAGACTAAAAAAATACGACTTTTTTGACTATCGAAAAGTATTGTTTAGCGATAAAGCATATATTCATTGAACGGATAAATAAATATTTGGTCCGATGAGCAGCCACACGCGATACAAGAGCTGCCAATGTACCGCTCTGAATCATATTTCGGACACTTCTTAAAAAAAACTTGAAATGCTTAATGCCCTTATGATATAACTATAAAATTAATATCACAATTGATTCTTCAGCGTAACCCTTTAGTAATATCACCCGAAAATTAAGTATTTCAAGTTATTTTTTAAGAGTGTCTGAAATATGAATCTGTCCGAAATATGATTCAGAACGGTATCATTGGATCATCCAACACGTAGTCGTGGCCAGAATTTACATAAAATTCTCTTCAAAACATAATTGGCAAGGATTGATTTTTGAAAAACACGCTTTGGAATAAATATCAGAGTGAACCACTAATGTGACCAATCATTAAATTAAAATAATTACAACGTACCAAGTGGACCGCTCATCAATTGAAGCCAAAAATGTAACTGACACTCGAAACGACCACTTTTCGGATTCGGATTCGATCAGCGCTTCCGACAAGTCTAATTACTGTGCAAACAGCGTCCAACGCGTCAACATGTGGAAACAATTACACTTTGTAATTATACAAATTGAATTATGTTTCATTTCGTTTAGAAACGCAGTGCTAATTTCAAACGCCAAACAGTGGGCCTTCCTGTTTGCCAGGACACGCAACATATCAATTTCCAACTTGGCTGCTGCTCATCATCAATTTTGTCATAAAATGAATAACGACTCGCAGGAATGATTAGCCAGGATGGCGTTCTTCAATTCGAAATTCGATTCGCATTCATGAATCGATATCGTTCGCGGACTGAAGGATGCTACATTTTGGAATATTCGATTAGCGCCAGCCACAAAGGAAACGTAAATAATTTGAACATTCGAGCCCAACCAATGTTCTCGATAAAAATCGGCAAACGCAAATTTATCGCAATGCGATCGCACTAATTAGGGAAAGGTTCAGCAGACAATTACATCGATAACATAATTTTCCCCCTCCCACAAGCTGGACGAATCGTTCGTATCAAGCAGGTACACAGCCTTCTGCCAGCCCGGAAGGAAAATGCAATGTTTGCAATAATCAGAATCGACGCATGTGCTTCTAATAGGCTATTAACTATTGGCAATAATGTTCTGCGCGATATGGCGGAATTTAGGCGCTCCCTGGCGAACAATATCAGCTCTATCTGAACGGGACTAATTGGTAACCGTTGGCGTTGGGGCTAACTCGATTTGGGGCTGTAAATGTGTTCGCTGAATGTAGATAACCGACGATTTCCGTTGCAAACAATTGCCGAGCGCCTGATTCAGGCACGGGAAGAGGATAAAAGAATATGTAGCTTATTGTGAACCATAAGCAAGAAATCAGGAAAGAGTGCATGAAATTCAAAAATTGATAATTATGTAAAATTGGGCATCAATAAGACAGCTCCATCAGCATCGAAATATTGGGTCATTAAAGAAAAATGACATTTGAGATTACTCTCTTTGTGAACAAAGTTTGGTAATTCAACAGGGTGTCGACTCAAAACCCGAAAAAAATTATAGGAGGTTGTGTTCAAGACACGACCGCATTGTTGACCTAGAACTACGCAGTGGTTTAATTCAAGTCGCTTGTTTATAACTGCGGATATTATTTTTCTAATGCAACGAAAATTTTGAAATAACCATTCTACCAGTTTGGTCGCTCTGAAATGTTTTTTTTAATTGTAGAATCATTTGATGATAATTCTTGTGCTCGCAGAACAATACTTTGCTCGATATAAGCGCAGCTGTCATCCTTAGTGGAGAAAGTTTTGATACTGGTAAGCGAAACCAAATCACATACAAAATTCCAGAACGACATTTACATTCTTGGTGACTAAATAAACGAAATAAACTCTATCTGTTAATCTCAACAACCTTGAAAAGAGTAGCACTGCTTCATTATGATCAAGATTAGCACAAATACAATCCTAGTTTAAATTAATAACTTAATATAGGTTTGGGGAAAAAGAAATGTCGTATTTCTGATCGAAATTTGACACTTTATTTAACATACTTAAAATTATCCAATTTAAGTCAAATATGCGCCGTTTCGTTCGCAAACTTGTTGCCATTCCGAAGGCAACTTCATTATCCCCTCCCCTTATATACCACTACCACCCCCCCCCCCTCCCTCCTTATTTGCAAAAAACTCAGACAGCCAGTTTTCGCAAGCCTCTTTTGAGGTATCACCAAGAGCGTTTTGCATGGACCGGAAGAGATGATAATCACTTGGAGCCAGGTCCGGACTAAACGGTGGGTGCAATAGGACATCCCATCCGAGCTCCCGTAGCTTCTGGCGGGTCATCAAAGATGTGTGAGGCCGAGCGTTGTCCTGATGGAAAACAACACCATTCCTATTGATCATTTCTGGCCGCTTCTGGTCAATCGCCTGCTTCAAACGGTCAAGCTGCTCACAGTAGAGAACCGAGTTGAGGGTATGGCCATAGTTGAGCAGCTCATAGTGGATGATTCCCTTCCAATCCCACCAAACACACAGCAAAACCTTCCTGGCCGTCAATCCGGGCTTGGCAATGGTTTAGGCCGGCTTACCGTACTTCGACCACGACTTTTTTCGCTTTTATTGTCGTACGTGATCCACTTTTCATCACCAGTCACCACCTTCTTCAAAAATGGGTCGAGTTCGTTCCGTTTCAGCAGTGCATCGCAGGCGTTGATTCGGTTTAAAAGATTTTTTTTTGCGTCAACTCGTGGGCACCCATACATCTAGCTTTTTTTTGGAATCCAATCTTCTGCAAATGGTTCCAAACGGTTTTATGGTCTATACTCAGTTCCTGGTCAATGGTCAATGGCGAATTTCTTGCTTGGTGGACTCCATATTTGACGCGCTATAACTTGAGACTGAAAAGGACAACCACAACACTGTCAAAACGACACTTGTAGCACAGATTGTCGTCTTTAAATAGCCGTATAGTATGATCCGATGCGATAAGTACAACACAAGATATGTTTAAGTGTTGCCATATATTGACAATATACGACATATCTTTTTCCCCAACCCAATATAACTTATTGAATAACTTGGTATTTCCCAAATAATTTTTTGGTGCACAACCTTAACACCTGCTTCACCATAGCGTCAGTTCAATGCATTGATGACAGAAAACAAACAATGTTAACTGCTTGAAAAAAGGCTTAATATTTGCCTCAGAAAAGATTCATTACTAATACCCTAGCGTAAATATTTCCCTCCCGCTATCTTCCCTCCTTGTTTATATTTATCATTACGACTGCATACATTTGCAACACAAAACAATCGGCAATCATAGCATAAAAAATAGGCGATTGTTGCATCGTTACAGGGCCAATGCACACGGGAGCATATACAAATTGGGTTTCAGCGTAGCGAAGATGAACTATTTTTACGTACGGGTTATGAAGCACGCACGTACGCACCCAAATATCCATATATCGATGGGTTGAAGCAACTTATCTCCGTTCTGCGCTCTCCTCAACAGAAGCCCTTTCTGTTAATATTGCCAGTCTACATTAGCTTAGCTATCATCCTTTGTGGAGAGAGTTTTCCTACCGTCATGCGAAACCAAACCTGACAAAATTCCAGAATATTTATTTTCTTGGTGAGCTGACGATAGCCTAGCTTGATGATTCCCCAAACAATTGTGTAACTCAGAACCTTAATGCAATGGCGTAAGTTTGATGCAATGATTGCAATGCTAGAGACATCAGCGAGTGAGTAATTTAGTCGCTCAATCCGAAACGAAGACATGTGATGACGCAAAACAAGGAAGAACGAGCGATTGTCATTGCTTTGAAGACAGAACGATACTGAAAGTTTGCCTTCCTTCCTTACTTGAGACTTTAAACTTCTTCAGTTCATTCGTCTCTAACCTCCAAAAAGGTCCTTGGGAAACTTTACTTTATCCATCATATTGCTCCTCCATCCCCATTGCCTTGAGAAAGGCATTCGATCCCTCGCCGTCCAGCTCGCCCAGCAACGATGTTGTTCAGTCGATTTCCTCACGAAGAATGAAAGTTTGCCTCAGCGAGATCCACTGTTTATACTCTAGGCAAATGTTCCCCTTCGTTCTTTTTCTTTTCCTTCACTTTACATCTTACGATTTCCCTTTCGTTGCTCGTCGATAAGTTGATCGTTATTGATAGCTCTGTTCGGGAAAGCACACAAATGGACAGAACAAATGTATTAGGAAATGGGAATGTTTCCAATTTTCATCAATTTAATCCATATACAGACTATGGGATTGTGATGTATAGCATATCAAATTGTAATGTATAGGGAATTTCCGATTCGTTTGGTATATAAATCGCCAAAATCCGTTCGCGGCAAAAATAGTTATTAACGTTATCTTTATTTCATAAAAACGTGACCTGTTTTCTGATTTGGCACCCTTAATGAAAGACGTAGTTCTACGTCAAAAAATTCCCTGATATTCCCTGATTTTCCAGTAATTTTTCAGAAAAATTCCAGGTGTAGACTGGTAATCAAATTATTTACTAGTACTTTAGCTGTAGTTCCTAAAATATTCAGTTAGCTCAAACAATGAAATTTAAGAACGTCTTTGATATCTTCCAACAAATGAATTGTTTGTGATTTTCAATTGAGATAAACAGCTGAGAAGTGTCGTTAAAGATTAAAAAAAATGGATTTACTAATACAGTTCAAAGTTATCTTTTAGGACCCTCAAATACCATTACAGGATGAGTCATTTTCATTTTGATTCGGATCAATTTCACGGCACTGTTACAATTTTAACGAAATGCATTTTCTTGTAATCTTTTGGCTCCCTTCTGTGCGTTTTCCAAAGTTATCTTCGTTTCACCTCCAGAAATTTCGATTCTGCTTCCCGTGGCCGTTTCTTTAATTTTCTCATTAATTATTTCATTTAACGCAAAAGATTCTTTCTCCAGACTTTCCTTGTCTTCTAGATAAAGAGAATGAGAATTTCGAACTTGTTGAATTAACTAGCACATCATTTTTATTGGTGCTTATCTTCCAAAGTGAAGCATAACATCATAAACTTGTCGCATAGCACAACCGTTTCCTCACTGATGTTTTCTAAAAACATTTAATGGAAAAACCCTCTTAACGTTGGGGTTTCCACACGAGTGACAGAGGACCATTTTTGATAAAAAGTTCCGTAAACCTTTTCTTTTCTAAAAATGCTTCAGCCGTTCATTTTTCGGATCATAGTGAACAAAATTGTTGCTCTTGTTGCTATCAATATTGTTTCAGTACTAAGTCAGCTGGAGCTCTACTGAAACGACCAAAATCCGTTAAATATCAAAAAGATCAATAGTTTCAAAAGTTTCTCGAAATCGTTTTCCAGTCATTTTTTTATCGGAATTCAATGACGGAAGATCAAGGATATATCAATGCTTCTTAAGCTTTAAAATAGGGCTTCGCATCCCAGACGAAATTTTAAGACCTGTCTGTCGTAAAATTTTGGCGAGTTTTTTTTTAATCCATCAATTTATTGATGAACCGTGTAAAATATTCAATCCGAAACTAACCAAATTCAAGAGTTTTTTGCCTCGACTTCTCCACTAGACTCGCGTAAAAAGACCAATTCACGTTGGTACCGTCCATCGACACAAGTAGAAGTTTGTTCAAATATATTAGGTTGGGGAAAAAGTTATCCATTATTTCTCGGGACCTGGCTTTACTGATCAATATCTCGCGTAATATCAATCATACCATTTCAAGTTTAGACTGAGTTACAGGGTGTTAACAATAGAGGTCAACAAAGAGCAAATTCGGAACATTTTACACTTTTTCTTTTATAAAGGCGTGAATGCAAGCCAGGACGCTGGAATTGTAAATGGTGTTTATGGTTCCGATACTGCAACAGTAAAATACGTGCAACTTAATTTTTTTTTTCAATTCTTTTTTTTTTTGGCAGACCTATTTCACTTCTTATCCCTCTACAGCCCAAGCCCGCCATTAGACGGGCTTCACGGATTCTCTTTTCAATTTATTCGGACATTATTTTCAATGTTCAACTCCCCTAGAACGTCTTTAGAATATTTTCATCTATCACACATATACATTGGTTTTATGCTGGCAGCTTTCTGCTAGGAGTATTTTATGTTGAAAGTCGGAAATTCGAGATAAAAGTGGAATAGGTTTATTTAGATAAATAAAAATCGAGGGGTTGTATCCGAGACACGACCGCTTAGAACGTAGGACTACGCAATCTTTTTTTTTTTTAAATTGTTGGTTTATCATTTCGTATATTATTTGATAATACGTCGGTATTTCATAAATAACTCTTTAGTAAAAAGTTCCGGGGACCCTGAAAAGGTTTAATGGCTTGCGTGGTTTTGTAGAATCATTTCGAGAAGAAATGATTCTTTCGTGCCTTTGCGAGAACAATTCACTAATTGGTTATATGTTGCATTTTGTTTCTTTATATCAATTGCACTGAGTATTTAACGAGAGGTATCTTCCGTGCATCGCCATTTAACAAGCATCAAACACGCGTCTAACAGATGCTCACAGTTGCAGTGATAAAAATGAGAATCGCGAGAATGACCGTTTATGAAAAATCGTTTCTCCATTCTCGGTCAAAACCGTCAACAAAGCTAGCTTGCACTCTCCTCTTGTTTCTCCTGCTTTGCCATGGCTCGGAATGGCTGCCACAATGGCGCTCATCTCATTCATCTCCCTCCCTCACCTCTCGCCCGAAAATCAATAATTTTGCGAAACAGTGTAAAGAAAATGATCGTTTTCGCACACTTCCCATCAAGTAATATAAACCAAACTCTAATCGATTATTCACAAGATATTAAATTTTCATCTGCTGTCGCACTGTGTAGTGAAAAACGTCGGAAAACTCGAACTAGTGCTCTGAAAGTTATATTTTCATTTTTCAATTTACGGCAATGGTTTTGTTTGTATTGGTGAAAGCATCGTTATTTTTTAGACACTGATTCCAGACAACATCATCGAAACAGCTATAAAAACCACTCAATAAAATGATATTCCTGAGTCATAGCGTTTCATGTCATGAATATCAATAGAATAAAATTGTGCTGATATCTATACAATTATTATTTTCGCGTTTAATGGGTCTATAATGTAAGTTTTAGTAACTTTAACATTGGGTAAGAAAATTGTATTGCAGAGCTCGGAACACTGCCACGGATGCCTATGTTTTCAAAAATAGTAAACGGAAAAGTATTGCATTCAATCAAAATGCCTCGACCAACGAAGGAAAGGGTTAAGGCTCTCCAACGTTAATATGTGAAAACAATACGATCAACGAAGGAAAATATTAAGGAATTATCAACATCGAGTTACTATGCGGAAGAACTTATTAATACCAAAAAGCCCCAATTCGCATGTGTTATAAATTTGCTCATGTTACGCTCGCGTATAATCAGAATTTCGTTTCATATGCAAATGCACCTTCTATATATATTTATATTTGCAATTGTTCATCGGAATATATCATTCATACATTTTATTTGAGTATTGAATTGTAATGTTTTTCAAATGTATTCAAAGACTCGTGTCAATGAAGCGCCACACAGTCTGATAAGTGAATTGATCTATTTACGTGTGTTTTGCTCTTCCCTCACAAACACTATTACCCCCATTTTTACACGTGGTTTTACCTATACTATTACAATGGCCAGCTTCCACCTTCACCTTAAATACAATGCCAGATGAACTTGAAGTGAAACATTCGCTAGCGTTCAAAGCTCGAGGGGAAGCATAATACACAAAACGAGCAGAATAAGCGACCCTTGTTGTTTCGAGTACAGAAAGATTATGAGAATTTTCCTCAGAGGAGATGCAATACTTATACGCTAGCGACATTTTACTTACTATGCAAGTTTCTTACCCTTCGTTGTTTCTATTCTAGCGGCTACATAAGTTGCCCGTTATTGACAGCTCTGTTCGGGAAAGCACACAAATGGACAGAACAAATGTATGGGGAAATGGGAATGCTTCCAATTTTCATCAATTTAAACCATATACAGACTATGGGATTGTAATGTATAGCATATCAAACAAATCTCAGAAAAATTTCGATCCGATTGGTGTGCAAACCGTTAAAATCCGTTCGCAGCAAAAATGGTTATTATGGTTAACTTTATTTCATAAAAACGTGACCTGTTTTCTGATTTGGCACCTTTACTGTAAAACGTAGTCCTACGTCAAAAAACTTGGGTCTTAGAGGGTTAACTAAGCGAACCTAGCCAGAGTATTCACCTGCCCCCGGGCTTCTGAATGCCAAAGAAAGACTAGGCTCTGCAGATTGCGCGTATCTGCATGCTCGTGCTGTTTCAGTCCTGACCGAGGAATTGTCGGACAATCGCGCAGGTGCTAAGGATGACCGACTTTTGGATGCCGGCCAATTCCTTCTCGATATTCAACACCTTTAGCGCTTCCAGAAGTGTCTTCGGGACAATTCCAGTTCCAGAGAGAACGACTGGAACAATTCTTGGGACCTCCCTTAGCCCCCACAGTTCCTTGAGCTCCACGGCCAATGGTCGGTACTTGCAGATTTTGCGACCGTGGGTCTCCTCCAGATTCTGGTTCAGTGGAATAGCGACATCGATGATGGTGACTTTGCGGTCGCTCTTGTCGTAAACCATTATATCTGGCCGGTTGTGGTGGATCGAGAGGTCGGTCAGAACAGTGCGATCCCAGTACAGCTTGAAACGGTCATTTTCCAGGACCGGTGCAGGCAGGTACCGGTAGTTTGGAACGTTGTCTTCCAGTAGAGCACATTGGAGCGCCAGTTGTCGATGAACAATACGGGCCACGTTGTTGTGGCGCTCGGTGTAGGCTGCGTTGGCCAAAACGGGACAGCCTCCCATAATGTGCTCTATGTTTTCACCTGGTTGATGGCACATCCGGCAAATGTCATCAACGTCTTGATGCCAGACGTACCGCCTGCAGTTTCTCGTCGGCATTATCCTGTCCTGGATGGCTATCATGTCGGCTTCTACTACTGAAGAGAGTTCACCACGCGTTAGCCACAGATTAGATGCGGCCTTGTCGACGTGTGGCCGGTCCAGTTGATGGGGGTGGGCACCATGCACTGCCTTCTGCTTCCAAGCTGCAATCTTCTCCTCCACTGTCTGCAGATTGCAGTTGAGTTGGTACTCCGCTTGCGCCAAGTGCAGAGCGCTGTATCCTCTGTCGGCGGCGCAGACAGCCCGGTATAGCGCGTTTTGGTTGGCGCGTTCTGCGAAGTACTCGCGCAGTTGTCGTACCTGGCCAACACACAGTGCAGATATGTCGACTATTCCAAGTCCCCCTTCTTTGCGTGGCAGTGAAACTCTCTCCAGTGCCGATTGAGGATGGTGCATTCCGGCCTCTTTAAATGCTTTCCTCATCCTCCTCTCAAGGTCCTCTAGGTCAGTTTTGCTCCATTTGACTACACCAAAACTGAAGGTCAGCAGGGGAACCGCGAATGTGTTGATCGCGCGTACCTTGTTCCCCGCGTTGAGGAAAGTCCTCAGGACACAGTTCACTCGACTCAAGAACTTGTCTCGCAGCTCCGTCTTGATGTCGGAGTGGCGAATCCCGGTGAGCTGTCGGAATCCAAGATATTTATAGGATTCGCCACGAACCATGTCTCTTATGAACTCGCCGTCATAGACCTCGTAACCTCCGGATTCGGTAAGCTGCCCTTTCAGCAGATGGACACAGCGGCACTTGTCAAGGCCGAACTCCATGCAGATGTCCCTGCTTATGTCTTCGACAACCCGGATAGCTACACCTAGACGCTGACGTGAATCAGCGTAGACCTTGAGATCATCCATGTAGAAGGTATGGGTCACTTCTTCGTGGGCGCCGTCGCCATACCTTATTTTATAGCCATGACCGTTTCTATTGAGCGTCCTACTGAGGGGGTTCAGTGCCAGACAAAACCAAACCGGGCTGAAAGAGTCGCCTTGGAATATCCCCCTCTTTATCTGCAGCGTTCTAGACTGCAACACATTTTCCCCATCACTGAGGTGCAGAGACGTACTCCACTGCCTCATCGCATGCTGCAGGAACCTAACGACGACGGGATCAATTTTGTAGAGCTCCAATACCCGGACGAGAAACGAGTGAGGTATGGAGTCATAAGCCTTCCTGTAATCAATGTAGGCCATACTTAGGTTCCGCTGGTTATATACCGCCTGGCCGACTATGGCTGCGTCGATGATGGCCTGGTCTTTGCAGCCATGCGTATTTTTCCTGCATCCTTTCTGCCCTTCTGCGATGATGTGATGCTGTTCGCAGTGAGCAGAAACTTTGGCGGTAATTATGCTGCTCAGTATTTTGTACAGACTCGATAGGCACGTTATCGGTCTGTACTTTGATGGGTTCAATGTGTTGCTGTCTTTCGGGAGGAGGAAGACGCCACGGGTGGCGAATTCAAGAAGGTTGTGTGGGTCACGTAGCACCTTGTTGAAGCACTCAGCTATCTTTGGATGTGCGACGGTCAGCTTCTTGTGCCAAAAGTTCTGAACACCATCGGGGCCCGATGCTACCCAGTTCCTCAGGTACCGCGAGGCTTCGCGGACATCGTTCTCTTCGACGATGATAGCTGGCACTCTCCAATTCCACCACAACTCTCCTCCTCCCGTCTTAACCACATTTGCCCGTCGCGATGTTCTACTGGGGACTCCCAAATACCAGCCCAGAAGTTCGTCACATCGCTAATATCTGGCAAACCTTCGCGGTAGTCGGGCTTCTCGTCGCTAATGTGGTCGTAGAACGCTTTCTCGTTATCTCTGAACATCCGATTTTGTTCCTGGCGCTTTGCAGAGTCAGAGTAACGTTTCAGCCGTTTTGTAAGGACGCTCAATTGCTGTACCAGTGTGTCGAGTTTTTCCGTCAGCTGGTGAGCTCCCAGCTGGCGAAGTTCAGTAGGCCGCACGATCACAGCAACTTGGCGACATAATTTCGCCGATCTGCTGCCTCTTTTGTACGCCATCAGTCTTCCAATTGCGGCGCGCTTGTTTAGGATCCGTTGCTCCAATCTCCTTCGCCATGGAGGCTCACGCCTTTCACGGAGATGTTGGAGCAGTCCGCCTCTTGGCCTAATACGGTATCCTAAACTTTTGGCGGTCGCCACAGCAGCACAGTAAACTTTCAGTTGCAGCTCCTCCATGTTCTCAGCATCAACCAAGTGCAGCGGAAGAACGTGCTCGTTCATGAGCTTTACTGCACTTGTCAGCCTACGGGAATGCTGCAACTTCGGGATCCTGGGGCGCGACAATGGGTCGCGGAACTGCGAGATCGCCTCGTCGTAGTGGAAGACCAGATCGCGTAGTAGTTGTTGATCTGGCTGTGGGTCTTCCGGCTCAGGGGGTTGTTGTACTGTGGCCTCCACTGGTGCTGATTCGCGTGCCCCACTCGCGAATGAATTGCTCAGCCGTACTGAACTTCGTCTCGACACATCGCTTGCTCTGTTGTTCCTGGAGCTTATTTCTCTCTGCACCTGCTGCTTGATCTCGTCGATTTGCGTTTGGGAGAGCATGTTGTTGCGTACTATCGCTCTACGCCTCGCGTTCATCGCGTTCTGATCAAGCCTCCCGACGAACTCTGGATACGCTTCCTCGAACATTGTTAGTATTCGACGGCGACCGCTCATGTCCGTCTCCAAAGCAGTGCAGATGTAATAGGTGCGGATCACGAATTCATTCATTTCGTGTGTCCACATGATCCGGCGCCTAGTGGTACCCACAAGTGTGGACGACTGTCGTCTGGCAGTCGCAACACGTCTCGTAGGCGCAGCGTTTCTTGGGTGATGTCGATGGCTGCTGTTTCCGTGTGGCGGTAGCTCTTCGGGTTGAACCCGGCTGGTGGCCCGCTCTTGCACATCGCCTTCCAGCCGCTGGCCGCTCGCTCTTACACCCGTTCCAGGACCAGCTCCAGTTCGGGGACCCTCCTCGGGTGATCGCATTCTAATTAATCTTCGTGATCGTAGCTCCATTTTATTGGGTGTATCTCCTTTGCCCGGGAGACAGCGGGTTGGCAAGGCCTCCATGACCCGGGAGGCCTTCCCCGGGAGAGATATAGCGCTCTGACTCGCTCGCACCCCCTCACTTAGCCACTTTCGACACCCGTTCTCGGAGCCAAGACCAGGTGTGTGTTTCCAGTTCACGCCCGAACTAAAAATGTCGTCATATGATCTTCGTGGAGGCGTGAGATAGGAACATTTGAGACCAACAGGCAGGCTCCTACCCTATGTTGATCCCCATTTGAGAACCCATTTTTATTTATTTATTTATTTTAATCTATCTTATTTTTTTTAAATTACAATACGCTAAATTCAGATCTCTACTGTCAACAAATGGACCGTTTGAAGCAAGCGATTGACCAGAAACGTCCAGAATTGGCAAACAGAAGAGATGTTGTGTTCCATCAGCAGAACGCAAGGCCACACAATTCCAGGAGCTTGATTGGGATGTTTTAATTCGTCCACCATATAGTCCGGACCTAGCACCAATCGATTACCACATTTCTCTCGCATTGCAAAATTTCCAGAGTGATAAAAAATTGGTATCAAGAGATGATTATAAAAATCTATTGCTAGAGTTTTTCACCAATAATTCCATAATTCCAACCAATAATTCTTTATAGAGACATGCTAGAGCTACCATTGGAATGACAACAAATTTTGCAACAATACTTGACCCAAATCAGACAATCCGAAGCATATTAAAAATAGTTTTGAATTTCACCCAAATAATGTATTACTTTTTCCCCAACCTAATATAATTCCCAGACCTTCTTTAAAATCTCCAAGTTGATCTCTGATGCTTGGAAACGTTCCATCATGTAACGATTCGCCACCTCCATCTCTTCTTCATTCCAAAATCTAACATTAAGATCCATCTACAGCCGCTTTGTAGTCTTGTTCAAAGGCTCGTCGAAACCAACAACAGAGTATAGCGTCTCAAAGTTTCATCGAGCTCAGATTTAGGATTATCATAAAGCGCTTTTCATCACGCATTTCATCATCACAGTTAGACCTTCTCAGCTTTTGGTGTCATCAAAATTTTCTAATTACTGCTATAATCAAAATTCTAATTAGCGGAATTTAGTTTTTTTTCCAGATTGATGACGAAATTCCCTAATGTCCCCTGATTTTCCCTGACATTGTGTGAATTCCCTGATATTCCCTGATTTTCATGGTTTTTCAAGGTAGTCGACACCCTGTTCAAGGAATGTCGCATTACATATGAGTGAATGATTTCTTGTTTTCATACTCCCTGTGTTGCGATGGTGCTGTGAAATAAATCAATTTCCAATAGCAAATGACTCGGATTAACTTTCATGCCTACGCATGAAAACTTTACCCGAACTCGTTGTATTCGTATCGAAATAAATTACTCAAAAACCGAACAAAAGTGAACCGACCCGCTTCCGTTCCAGTTCCGGCCTCAATCAGCACCCAGCACCGAAGGAATGGCGACATTTCGGCTTTGCCGTAGGAGATGAAAATGGAGCAAATATGTGTACAAATCCATTGCTGAAAGTGACATTAATCCGAAAGATAAGCAAAATCTAATTAAATTCACGTACTCTTTGTGTGTAGATGGTAATCTCTGTGTGGGCATGTGTTTGTATACCCGGAGCTTTCTTGTCCCTCACCATTGGCAGTGGACATAAATTACTATGTTGAAAGAATAATCCCTCCTATCTCTGCTTGCTGTTGGAATGATAGGTTTTTCAGTGCTGTCGTTCCATTTTTGTGTTTTTTGGGAGATTTTCCCCGGAAGGAAGTCATAAATAAAACAGTATGAACAAATGGGAATTCCCCTTCGAAGTGTCCATATTCGTTTTTCCGTGCGTAACTGATAGTGTCAATGTGAGAGAATATTCTTAGAACATTCCATTATAGCGTAAAATTGGCCCACATCAAACGAAAATAATAAAAAAAAACAACTAATTCGAAATGCACCGGGCATAAATCAAACAACTACCCGCAGATGCACATAAACTTGATCCGATTTGTATGCTCATCATGCACCATTTATTCCATAGTTAATAATGGTGTCCCCGCAATAAATCACCCACCCAGACACACACCGTTTTCGGTACGCTTCTGTCAATATTAATGCATCGAAACAGGACATAAACTAATAATAAACCGGCAGGATGCAATTGATTCTGGTCAACTGGTCAACAGGCTCAGTCCCATCTGCGGTAAATTAGAAATGATGGGACCAGCCGCAATATTGAATGTTGTTTTAAAACATTCCGATTCCGTATTCCCGTACTTCCGCCCCTAGTTCCATCACTCTGGGTAGCGTTTTTCCGGAACCGCACGGAAGCACATTCGTGGTGGAAAAGTATCATACTTTGCGAAAGTTGAAATGTTGTATCCGGCCTTTGCTTGACTACTGAACCGAACATGTACATAAGGAAATTATGTTCACTGCCGTCTGTAATCAACGCCTATCTCCGTCGCACACATCAAAGCGAGTGAACTGTGGGGCAACTAGTGACGAAGAGTTGGAAAGTTTGCACGAAACTGAAATGTCTGCAATCTAGAATGTAAATTTTGGGTGAAGATTTTTGACTCTACCGAAGCACACTCGGCGCCACCGAGTGAGCCGTGAATGGCTAATCAAGTTAGTTTGTTAGTTAGTTTACGTTAGAGTTAACGAGGGGATTATACCATTGCAAAAGAAGCCAGGGAGTCGAGAAAATTGAGTAACGTTTTCACACTTGACAACAGGTATCCGCACGATGACGTCGGTAGGTGTGTAGGCCATTCCGTGCCGGAGAGTTTTTGTAGATGAAATTTTGTTGGTTAATCTACCATTCAGGGAAGATGCAAAAGAATTTAATGTTGATGGGTTTGTTGAAGCTCAATTAACATCCAATCTGAACGGCGATTGTATTGTAATCCAGCCAAGGTAAAGCTCACGATCAGAAGTTGATTTGGGAGACCTCAAGATTTATTTCCTCTTCCCTGACCATCGTCGTCAAAGCTTAACAGAGATGATGTCGCAGGCCCCCTCTCGTAGAATTCCAGCCAGCTGTTTGTCGCTAGGTTTAAGCTGCTCTCTATTTGTCCGGGGCCGTGCGGTAAGAATCCAAACCCAATCGAAAGAAATCGAAGTAAATGAAACCAAATCGGGCATATTAAGGTATTAGGGTGCAATGAATAGTTCTATCGTGGTTAGACTCTCCACCCCCCTCTCTAAGGGGGGCTGCCATACAAATGAAACACAAATTTCTACCATACTCGAGAATTAATCAAGCAAATTAAACGAAATTTGGCATGTGGAGGTTTTAAGGTACAATAAATGTGTTTATGGTACTTAGATACTCCTCCCCCGTCTATTAGGGGGGGCTGCCATACAAATGAAACGCAAGTTTCTGCATTACTCGAGAATTAATCAAGCAAATGAAACCAAATCAGGCATATGGAGGTTTTAGCGTGCAATAAATGTTTCTATGGTGGTTATTCTCTCCACCCCCTCTCTAAGGAGGGGCTGCCATATAAATGGATCTCAAATTTCTGCATTACTCGAGAATTAATCAAGTAAATGGAACCAAATTTTGCATGTGGAGGTTACATGTTATTTGCAAGTGTTTGAAAAATCTTGAACGAGAATTGTGTATGAAAATAATCTGATATTATAATGATGAGTTTTGTTAGAAATACTAGGAATTTTATAGTAAACGGTAAATTCAACGGGGTCGATTAAAAGATCAATCAATGGATAGTTCTGCGATTGGACCCATGAACTTGCTCATAGTGAGAAAACGTAAATGTTTGACGGTTTTGATAGCTAAAAACAAATTTTGGGCGGGAAAAACTTTGCCGGGTCTCATAACTCAAAAACTAATCAAGAAAATGTCAAATTTGGCATGCGAAGGTCACGAATGGGACACTAAACGTTTCTATGGTGAATAGACACTCCTCCCGTCTCTCTGAGAGGGGGAGTGGGGCTGCCATACAAATGAAGCATACATTTCCGCATAATTCAAGAACTATTCAAGCAAATGGAACTTAATTTGGCATGTGGTCGTTTTAGAATGCAAAGAATGTTTCTATGGTGGCTCGACACTCCTCCCCCCTCTTTTAGGGTGTGCTGTCATACAAATGAAAAACTGTATAGCTCGAAAACTAATCTAGAAAATGGAGGCAAACTTGGCATATGAAGATTTTAGGGGACACGAAACGTTTCTATGGTGAATAGTGTGTGTGTTTTGTTTATAGTTTGTTTCTCCTCCATAG
Source organism: Toxorhynchites rutilus septentrionalis (assembly GCF_029784135.1). Taxonomy (NCBI): domain Eukaryota; kingdom Metazoa; phylum Arthropoda; class Insecta; order Diptera; family Culicidae; genus Toxorhynchites; species Toxorhynchites rutilus. The sequence goes on from NC_073745.1 coordinate 70,361,787, forward strand.
ATGTTTATGTGCACGTGGGTTTTTTACTTCTACTTGTTTACCAAACAGTTTAAGGTGGTCTTTAAATGTTTTCACATATTTCGGAATGCCTTCACAAAGTTGGGTGTTTTTACAGTATGTCACTATAACGAAGTACGTCACGTTATACAGAGGAGTGTTCTCGGTTACCTTTTCAGGTTTCCAAAAAAATAACTCCGGCATCGCGATAGGGAGTTCTATAACAGTACGCCCGACGATACCCGTAATTCTCTCGGTTACCATCTCAGGTTTCCCAAAGTTAACTCTCCTCTTTCTCGATTGGACTTCGATAAAAATTCGATAAAATTGCCATAAAAATGAAACACACATTTCTGCATAACTCGAAAACTATTCAAGCAAATGAAGCCAAACTTGACATGCGAAGGTTTTAGGGGACACGAAACGTTTCTCTGGCGAATGGACACTCCAAACATCTCTCCGAGGTGGGGGGTGGGGGTTTATGCCATACAAATGAAGCATACATTTCTGCATAATTCAAGAACTAATCAAGCAAATGGAACCAAATTTGACATGTGGAGGTTTTAGGTAGCAATAAATGTTTCTAAGATGGTTTAACACTCCTAACCCACCTTTCTAAGGGGAGGCTGCCATAGAAATGAAACACAAATTTCTACTTTACTCAAGAATTATTCAAGCAAATGGAGCCAAATTAGGGATGTGAGGGTTTTTGGGTACGATAAATGTTTCTATGATTGTATGACAACCCTTCCTCATCTGGAAAGAAGAGTGGGTCCCATAAAAATAATGCACATATTTCAACCAAACATATTCCAACCAAACATGGCAATTGAACATTTTCGGAAAACTGTAGGAAAATGGGAAAATTCGAAAAATCAGTTCGCATGTGTTCTACAAATACATATTGACGTTGCGTTGTTAGTCCATTTGATTTTTGCGACAACGAAATTGATCTGAGTTCGAAAGTGGAAATAGATTTTAATGTAATAAAAGGCACTCCTATATGGTCTTCTATCTATATAAATAAAAATGGATCTCCGAATGTGTTGATAAGAGCAAAACTCGAGAAAGGAATTGTCCGATTTAGGGCTATCTTTATTCTATCATATTTTCTTTCCATTTTCCATGTAACGGAGAATTTTGATTCCATGTAACGGAGAAACATGTTATTTGCAAGTGGATGAAAAATTTTGCACGAGAATTGTGTCTGTAAATAATCTGATATTATAATGTCGAGTTTTGATAGAAGTACTAAAATTTCCAGTGAACAGTTCTGTGATTGGACCCATGAACGTGCGCTTAGTAAGAAAACGTGGATGTAATAACGGAAAATAAATTTTGGGCAGGACGAAGTTTGCCGGGTCAACTAGTGTGTTATAAATATAACAATAAAAAACGGAACCTATCTATACCCTAAGATAAACATCTGTAATCTGTTCCGTACAGAATATGTACCGAAAAAATCTGTCTGAATAAACTAAATTTCAAGATTACGCCCAAAATTACCTTCAATACACTCTGTCCAACTTCTGTAAGACCAGGTGATGATCTTGCTGCTTTGTGTCATTGTAAACAAACAATGGGCCCTATTATAGAAATCGAGGCGATAAGAATTTTGCTCGTTAGCTCTATTTTACTATTATAGAAATCGAGCAATTCGATAGCACCGAGCGAGTGATAACTATCGGTGCAAGTGTCAGAACTTTTCGAGTTGTTTGGTTCACTTGTTACATATCTTCAGAGAATTGTTTTGTGTTGGCTTGCATCCCTTTGGGAAACATTTCAGAAACGCTTCAATATATGCAATTTGCAACACATGTTCGTTTGTTTTGATCAGCATTTGTTTTACGGTGCTGCCAGAATAGTCTATACAAGGTAAGTGTTCAATCCATCTTATTCATATTATTCATGTTATAACTTACAATGCAGAATTTACTTCCAGCGCATATTTCAGTGGCTGAAAATCAGTGGCGGAAGAAAAAAAACCAAATCACCACCAGTTTGAACGGCTCCTTGAAACAATGGAAGCGAATGTAGAAATTGCTCGAGGTTTTTGTGGAGGCAGTTCTAATATAATCCCGGTGTAGGAAAAGTTGGAGGAATTCAGAGAGGAGCTTAATGCACTGAGACCACCAATTTATCTAGGTTCAGAATGGCAGAAAGTAAGTATTTCTTTTACGATACACATAACTTTCATAAGTAAATTTTATCATACTCTTTGAATTTCTTTCAACCGAATTTCCTAACTAAAAATTGCTTACTTCTACTAGCATACATTAGTATGTTATTTTTGGCAGCAATTTTCTTTTTTATTGCTATACTATGCCAAACTATACCACTTTCACTTCAATAGATCAAACTAATGATCGGAGTGGTATAATGCTCTATACCAAATGCTAAAGTCATTCTGCAAAACAATAATGATTTTATTTAAATGACAGGTTTGGATTGACATGAGGGGAAAGGTAAAGGAAACACTAGCACACAACAATCGAGAATTTAGAGCAACAGGTGGTGGCCCCAATACAAAAAAGCTATCGACGCCGCTAAAACAAGAAATCGACGCTAGAAGAGAATTATGGGCCCTATTATAGAAATCGAGGTGATAAGAATGTTGCTCGTTAGCTCTGTTTTACTATTATAGAAATCGAGCAATTAGATAGCACCGAGCGAGTGATAGCTATCGATGCAAGTGTCAGAATTTTTCGAGTTGTTTGGTTCGCTTGTTGCATATCTTCAGAGAATTATTTTGTTTTGGCTTGCGTCCCTGATATTTCCCTTTGGGAAACATTTCAGAAACGCTTAGATATATGCAATTTTCAACACATGTTCGTTTGTTTTGATCAGTATTTGTTTTACGGTGCTGCCAGAATAGTCTATACAAGGTAAGTGTACAATCCAGCATTACTTATATAAATCATGTTGCAATTTATAATGCAGAACCTACTTCCAGCGTATATTTCAGTGGTTGAAAACGAATGGACAGACAAATCACCAGCAGTTTGAACGACACGTTGAACCAATAAAAGCGAATGTAAACATTGCTCGAGGTTTTTGTGGAGGCAGTTCAAATAGAATGGGAGAAGTGGGAGAAATTCAGTGAGGAGCTTAATGCACTGAGATCATCAATGCGTGTTGGTTCAGAATGGCAGAAAGTAAGTGTTTCTTCTACGGTACATATAACTTCATAAGTAAATTTTATCATATTCTTTGAATTACTATCAACCGAATTTCCTACCTAAAAATGATTATTCCTGCTAGCGTACATTATTACGAGTTACTTCTGTCAGAAATTTTTGTTTTTATTGCTATACTATACCAAGCTTTCTATACCATATGCTAAAGCTGAAATGTCTTGCAAAATAATAATGATTTTTTTTTAAATTACAGATTTGGATTGACATGATATGAAGGGTAAAGGAAACACTAGCACACAATATGAATTTAGGGCCACAGGTGGTGGCCCAATACAATAAAGCTATTGACGCCGCTACAACAAAAAATCGACGCTAAAAGAGAATTACATGCAAAAAAATTGTTTTGCTAAAAAAGTGGAATTCATGCGTGACTCCTTACGGAATTCCATAGATTGCAGTTGTGAGAATACATGAAAAAGTTCATTTTGTAATAACTGTATTTTGACGTAGGACTACGTCTTTCATTTCTATACCGGGGTGTAAAACCAAAGTTTCGAAAATGAAAGCGTTACGCCGGAGACCGAGATTTTGAGCGTTAATAGCTCTTAAACAACTGAACGAAATGGTATGATAAACACTTCATTCGAAAGATAAAAGGTCTACGCGTCATATACTTGTTACTTTTTCATCCAAAAACTTGTTTCAATAGTCTTAAAATTGCTTTCAAAACAGGCTATTGAAATCACCAATCGGTATATAAGCGAGCGCCGCTCGTAAACCCCCTCAGTTATGATTGAACAGCGATTGGAGCATGTTGTCGCTGTGTTGTGAAGCTATTTTCGTTTATCATGAAAGCGCTAATGAACGGTGTCACCAAGAGCCTGTATGTGCACCTAAGGCCAGAAGGGAATCCATCAGGAGGAGAGTGATGCCACGGTTCCGCTTGAAACATCGGCCGCCACACACACATATACAAGCGCGGAATTCTCGTTGCTGAAAAATAATCTGCCAGTTCCCCTGGGAATTGAAAAATACATTCATGCGAAAGAGTTTATTTTAATGTTTTCTATCCATATAACACTGCAACCAAATACATTTGGTTTTGTGATTTTTCAATCAATCGCAATTATTCAATTCTGAATATTTTTTTCCCATCAGTGGAAAACTTTCGTATCCAATATTGGATGCGTAACATGAAAAACGTGAAACATCATCGCTAAAATCAAGTCATTTTCGAGCGATTAGTTGGTTTCTACTCATATAATGCTGCGACCAAATACATTTCGTTTTGGATTTTTTCAATCAAGTGCGATCAACCTAAGACCACGTCTTTCGGCAATTTATTAGAGGTGCAATGAATCTTTAGGAATTCCCGCTCTACGCGCACTGGCAAACAATGTTTACTCAACAATTTCTCAAACGAGAAATGGGTGTTGTAAGAAAAGATTAGCGAACGCGAAACCGACAAACGGGAGAAAGATATGTTTGGAGGTTGAAGGAAATTGGCAGAAAACTTCTTCATTCTATCATTCAAATAATGTGATTCGTACCACTTCGTTTTACCAGAAAGAGTTTCTTAATGCTCAAAGGAGGAATTGAGTCCTCCGAGGAAATTACCCAGCGTTAATTAGAGTCGACTATCGATTGCGGCATTCGTACACAAATAATTTTATAATGCAGTTTCATCAAAGTAATTTCTTCGGATATATTCACTACATCATGTCATATATTTCATATTCTTCATTATGAAATCCATATCCATGGCACCTATCGGTATCGAATTATCATCGACACCACGAATTTCGCTAAATGCTCCTTTCAGTTCGGCCTGTAAAAAACTTTTCTGAACTCTAATCCATCAAATTTGGAGCCCTGAAAAGGGCCGTTGATTATATGCTAAGCTAATATAACACGCTCTCCTCGGATACGATGGGCCAGCTGGATGTCCTTGGTCATGATGTGACGCGTTTTGCATGGATAACACACAAATTGGTATCTTCGAATAAGCTTCCTGCAGCGTCATAACTGCGGAACTTTGGAAGCGCAAGTCGGTTTTGAAGTCCTGAGTAATTCCACGATCCAAATGCTGCAAAGGTAGCTTGCGGATCAGCAATTCGGTCGACTTCTGATAGCGACGAATTTCACGCAAAGTTCCCGATCGATAGCGATGTGGCTTCTTCACCTATCCTGCTGCTGGTGCGCTTATCCGAGCTGCTTTCATGTGCCTTACCACCGAAAGACTAACGAGCTCGAGTCCTCACGGTGCGAGAGTAGAGTAAGAAATGAACGAAAGCAAAGGAAGCGTCATTTTATAAACCATAAAAGTATAGAATCTAAACCCCACCCTTATTATATTCGTAAGTATACAGTAACCTTATATTATAAAGAGGGTGGGGTTTACATTCGATACTTTTATGTTTTATAAAATGACACTTCCCTTGCTTTCGTTCATTTCTTACTCTACTCTTGCACCGTGAGGACTCGAGCTCGTTAGTCTTTCGGTGGTAAGGCACATGAAAGCAGCTCGGATAAGCGCACCAGCAGCAGGATAGGTGAAGAAGCCACATCGCTATCGACCGGGAACTTTGCGTGAAATTCGTCGCTATCAGAAGTCGACCGAATTGGTGATCCGCAGCTACCTTTGCAGCATTTGGATCGTGGAATTGCTCAGGACTTCAAAACCGACTTGCGCTTCCAAAGTTCCGCAGTTATGACGCTGCAGGAGGCTTATTCGAAGATACCAATTTGTGTGCTATCCATGCAAAACGCGTCACATCATGCCCAAGGACATCCAGCTGGCCCATCGTATCCGAGGAGAGCGTGCTATAATAGCTTAGCATATAATCAACGGCCCTTTTCAGGGCTCCAAATTTGATGGATTAGAGTTCAGAAAAGTTTTTACAGGCCAAACTGAAACGAGAATTTTCGTTTGGATGCCATACAGCATCGAGAAAATTCCGGAAAGATCTAATCGTTGCTGAAAAACAATCTGCCAGTTCCCTGGGAATTGAAAAATACATTCATGCGAAAGAGTTTATTTTAATGTTTTCTAACCATATAACACAGCGACCAAATACATTTGATTTCGTAATTTTTCAATCAAGTGTAATTAGCTGGAAAGCTTCGGAAGATTATTCTTTCCCATCAGTAGGATATTTTCGTATCTAATATTGTATGCGCGCGCAACGGAAATTGTTTCGTATCGCGAAAATTATATAATTTTCAATCGATATTGCTCAGTCGCCGAAATTTTCATACTCAGAGAGTTTATTCTCCTCTAGGTTTGCCTTCCAAATTGCCATCGTAAACCACACCTTCTCTCGATTCAATCACGCACGAAAAGCATACTTAAATGATATTCTGGTGGTGAAACCCATTCATTTTTCGTGAGGCGTCGTACACAAATTACGTAACGCGATAAGGGGGGAGGGGGTAGATGTTGCGTTACTTTCTGTTTATTAGAGATAGGAAATTGCGCTACGTAAGGGGGGGGAGGGGGTTCAAGATCCGGATTTTTAGCGTTACGTAATTTGTGCACGACGCCTGAGGACATCGACAAGACAACATCGTTACTGAACGAGCTGAACGGCGAGGGATCGAGGGATTCATTACCTGGCCTGACCTGAAATGCAATCAGTTTGTTTTAACTGTGAGGGAGCGCAGAAAAGCCGATCGATCAGAAGGAGAAGAGAAGGTGACCAAGAGAGCATCAAAATACGGTTCCTCGGGAAGACATTGAAGCAGCCGCCACACACACACATACATACACGCGCGCAACTCTTTTCGTTTGCTGGTTATCGAGAAGAAACCTGGAAAGAAATGATCGTTGCTGAAAAATAATCTGGCAGTTCCCCTTGGAATTGAAAATTACATTCAAGCCAGTTTATTTTAATTTTTTTCTATCCATATAATACTGCGACCACATACATTTGGTTTTGTGGTTTGTCAATCAAGTGCAGTTAACAGGAAAGCTTCTGAAGATTATTCTTCAGAACAAGGTTTTTTGTATCCAATATTGAATGCATATAACCTTGAGCCTCCAACGTAATGCTCTCGTTTTTGAAGCCACCCAAATATTTATTTATTCATTCATTCAGGATGGATTTAGATTCAACTTCAAACAAATGATCCCTAAATCAACTATAGTCCTACGTCACCCTTGCGGTTATACCATAGATATAACCCACTTCCTGTTTTTTTATAAAGCAAATTGTTCCATGATGTCGTTTTTATTACACATCCATGTATGCATTATGCTTACTAAGCTTCATTCGTTGAGGGAATATCAGTTTTCGCCAAAACATAACCATATTAGCACTTTTGGAAATATAGATTTTTATAATTTTCATAACAGATGTCTCAAAAAAGGTTTGGCATCCTTTCTATAGTGCTTTGTGAAACATTTCAAACTCGTTTCAAAATATTTCAGCACCAGCACTGACATTCGAGCAGAGTAACGAATCGAGCTGTTTTCCCCGATTTCTATAATTCCAGATTTTACTCGGTGTGATAGTGATAGTGATTGTATCGAATCCTCGATTCGATTTCTATAATAGGGCCCAATGTTTCAATTTATATTCTAGTGTGTAGGGATTGGTGACTACCATTCACTACATGATTTTCATATGTGTGTGTGCAAGCGCTGAGCGTAAATGAATGTTTTTATATTATTCAAGTGTCAAGTTTCTATAAGACCAGTTGCGTTTTCCGTTGTTTTAGTTGTTTTGATCAATGAATCTGAAAAATGCCGAAAGGGAAAAGTGCGCACGGAGAAAGATGAAAGACAAATCGATGCATTTCACCAAGAAAATGTTGGTACAGTGGTACACATTCGTTTAGCCGCACCCTATTTTTCCTCAATATTTTTAAAAATAAGTCAATTCTTTGTACAGTTTTGCTCACAAAAGACGATTATTGTTTATTTTCATCTAATTCATTCTAAAAAAAAGTATAAATTCACTTTTTGTTTTCTTAGTAATTCAAATATGTGGAATCAGGGTGGACATTCGTTTAGCCGCATTCTAAAATTTCAATAAAAGAAAATTTGTGCGGCAAATTCCGAGTCCAAGCGGTAGCTAATATTTAGTATGTCCACCTCCATTTCGGATCACTTTGAAAACTCGATTTGGCATCGAGTCAGACAGCATAGACCATCTCGGCCAAGATTCTCCATAGGTTCTCTATGGGATTGCAATCGACTGCCAGCAGGTCATTCAAGAAGCGGAATGTCCTTCTCGGCAAACCATGCTTTTGATTGCTTGGAAACGTGGATCTATGCATAATCCTGTTGAAAAAACGACATCCTCGGTAGGGTTATTCTCAATATGGCCGATCAAAACGTCCTCCAGTAATTGAAGATACTTTTCGGAGTTCATTCGGGTGAAAATGAAACAAATGAGAAGCTTGCTGTGATAGGAAACGGCTCCCCACACTGTCAAACTTCCGCCCCCAAAGTTTCGCTTCGATCTCAGGCATGCTGTTGACTTAAATTGTACCAATAGCAACTGTAACAGTCCGGACCATCCAAATTGAACTTTTTTCGCCGGAAAATACAACATTTCTCCATTCCATTACATGTATTGCCGGGCGAAAATGAAATGAAATATCTCATATTTATTGCTTTATTTAAAGAAATTCCGTACCACTTTCTCAGATAGACCAATTTTTGTTACGATCGAGCGATTAGAAAACTTTTGTTCACTGAATATATTGATTTTTTTCCGCCCCTCTTCCGTCAATAGAATACCTTTCGCCATTCCTTTAAATTCTACGTAAATCACTAATCTGACCAACTTCTTACGTTGCACATCTAATATTTATCTTTTAAATTGAACATTCCCAAGTATTTAAAAAAAAAACACAGTGTTGGAGCAACCCTAGAATATTAAGAATTTTCGCAACGAAACATTCATGATCAAAAAACCCTACAACAGTAGTGAACTTATATGTAGTCATCTCACTAGAATCAGCTTGCATCTGCTATAATTAAGCTTCAGATAGGAGAGAAACTGATCTCGATAGAGAGACAGGAATCAATTGAGATGAATCTCTATTTGCACTTAATTCCCATATCTATCAATACGGAAACAAGTAGCGAATAGGCCAAGGAGGACCACTTGAAACGTATCTGTATCAAAGTTATCTCAAAGGTTTAAATATATCGTAGTCAAATAAAAGTTTTCGGAAATATAATCCGTATCGTATGGTTAAAACAGTGGTGAAAATAGTTTTAGTTCTGTCGTAGTTCCTGTCCGACTTTTCAAGTGCGCAAACCGTTCAAATCGTTCAGATAAAAGTGACTTAAATATACTATCACTACAGCAAATAAGTAAAAAGAACATTCCTAGTTGTTTTGTAAGTATTTCAAGTTTTTTGACGTGGGACTACGTCTAACCGGAATATATGGGGGGTAAAATGGAAATATAAACACTGAACATGCAGGAATAATGCAAGATTTCGAATGCTTATAACTCGAACATTTTCAACTGGATCGGAAAGATGTTTGCATCAATTGATAGGGAACATTTCTACGCATCCATCGCAATTAATAAAATGTTATTTTTCATTAGATAAATAACTGAATAACTGTAAAATGTTAAGCGTTATCTAAACGCCTTAACTGCCTCGTTTCTATTGGCCCGCTTTACGGTTTCCCTAACACAGACTTCAAAACCAAGCAGCCTTGGGGGAATCGGAATTGCAAATGCACGAAAGTAGGGGGACTTTCGTTCTCTCCGAAATGTATTCCCTAACACAGACTTCAAAACCAAGTAGCGTTGGAAAAATTGACATTGCAAATACATGAAAGTAGGGGGAGCTTTTGTTCCCACCGAAAGGTGTTTCCCTAACACCGACTTCAAATCCATGGAGCGTGGGGAAGTTGGCATTGCAAATTCATGCAAGTCGGGGGCATTTTTGTTCCGGCTGAAATGTGTTTCCCTAACACACTTCAAACCTATGGAGCGAGGGGGAGTTAGCATTGCAAATACATGCAAGTCGGGGGCATTTTTGTTCCGATTAAAATATGTTTACTCGACACAGGCTTCAGAACCAAGGTGTCTAGAGAAATTGGGATTGCAAATTCATGCATGTCGGGAGTATTTTTGTTCCGATTGAATCTGTTTACCTATAAAGACTTCTAAACCAAGGTGTCTGGGGAAATTGGCATTGTAAATACATGCAAACTACGAGTACATTTGTACTCGCTTGCCTTTGTGCAGACCAGAGTGCGTTTCCCTAACACGGTCTTCTAAAACTGGTAAAATCGTGCAGACACTAGAGACATGGTATTTGTTCAAACTTTTTACTTACAACGCATTTGATCAAAAATTTAATCAATTCAAACAAATGATTATTAAGCTAAGGTAGTCCCACGTCAACCAAGCGGTTATATCATAGATACAACCCACCCTTTTTTCAAGTGCGGCTAAACGAATGTCTGTCTCTGTATCAGAGAAATCTCTCGTCGGATTGGACGATCCCATCAAATAGTGCACAACCATTTGGCGACTTTTCAAGGATACGGTAAGAAGGAGAGAGTTCCACGTAAATCGAAGCTCTCTGACCAGGATAAGCGGGAAATAGCTAGAACAGCCTCGAATACTTCAAAATCGCTTATGCAAATAAAGCAATATTTCAATTTAAATGTTACTCGGGTGACAATTCGTCAAGTTTTGGTTAAAAATCCTCACATCAAGAGGGCTTGAAAGATTAAAGCTCCTCATCTTACACCATCTCACATCGGAAGACGTCTGAGTTTTGCCAAAGCTCACATGAACATACAGTGGGGCATTGTATGTTGTAACAAAGAATGTTTCAAAAATAAGTTTGGATGGTCCTGGTACTGGAACTCTTTTAAACGAAATTGACGTTATATATACTTTATTCTAAGCATCCGATATAGTAGTTCTCAGATTTTCGTAAAAAGTGATAGTTTCGTTTTTTATCGCAAACTGTTAGACCCGTATTTTTTTATTTTTTTGTTAGGGTGACCATTTCCAAAAAATGGTGGTTCAAAAAAAACATTTTTTCGCATTTTTGCCAAAAATGACTTTTTTCAAAAATTCATAACTTTTGAACTAGTAGACCGATTCAGATCATCGACAAATCAAATTAAAGCCAATCACCTGATCTTTTTTGGAAAAATACTATACCTGCAGAAAATTCAAATTCTGCTCTCATTATAATTGATTGTATTCGTTTTTTATTGTTTTCATAGTCTCGGAACCAAAGGCGCTATAGTTTTTTATATTTTTTCAGGAAAGCTGAGGATTTTTCACATAACATATCTCGAAACCAGGGAGGCGTTTTTTTCGTTTTTGAGTTATGATTTTTCAAAGTTAGCCGATGGTCCAAAAAATAATTTTTCCCTTTTTATCCCAAAAATGACTTTCTTCAAAAATTTATTATTTTTGAACTATTGAACCGATTCAGATGATCGACATATCAAATTAAAGCCTACTAGCTAGCTTTTTTTGAAAAAAAATACACATTTGCCAATTAATTGGATCATAATCACATACATCCAGTCTAGTCGCATAGAAATGTTGAACAAAAACTGAAAACACGTTAACTTTGAAAAATCATAACTTTAAAACCAAAAATAACACCTCTCCGGTATTCGGATATATTATGTTAAAAAACCTCAGTTTTCAGAAAAAAATATAGAAAAATATAGCGCTCTTGGTCCCGAAACGATGTGCGCTATAAAAAACAAATATGATAAATAATTACGAAAACAAAATCGTTTTTTATTCACAGTGTAATACTCACTGGCTTTAATTTGATATGTCGATCATCTGAATCGGTTCAGTAGATCAAAAGTTATGATTTTTTGTAGTGGAAAAAAGACGGGTGAGTAATGTCGGGGACATAACCGGAGTGACGTAGGACTATACAAAGGGGACAGCTTTTGCTAAATATACATATTTTAAATATATTGTTTTTTTTTTCTTCTCCTACGTGAATACCTACCTATCTACCTGAAAAAATGGATTAGTTTACTGTTTACTCTTTATGAACATGTTGGGGGTTCTGAAAAGAACCTTTGGTGTTGTGTTTTTGCGTTTTTTTACAAACTTTCTCATTTTTTTCTCACTGTCTTATAGTTGATTCTTGATTTTTTCCGAAGGCTTTGTACTTATTAAATGTTCAACGCCGGGCATCTTTCGGCGTATGCACGTATCGTGCAATCAAAATGATGGCTGTGATAGGGGATGCATAGGTGGTCATCAGCTCATTCACTATCATATATTTCAGTATTGAGCACATTACCGTACCTTAAACTGTTTCCGTGTTTCGGAGACGAATGAATTGTAAGATTTGTAGTTTCCGCAAACAAAGTAAATAAAAATGAATAAGAACTGAGGTTTTGGAGACGAACTCTACGATCTGTCGAGAAATAAACGAGCTATAAGCGTTCTGAAAAACCAACAGTAAATTAACACAGGATTTAAGTCCTTTAAAATAAGAACAGAGCAGCAGGAAATACATAGCTCATCATGTTGCTCCTTAGTTATTTTTCTATACAATGCAGATGTAACGTCAGTCAATTTTCAACATCAGTTATCAACCAAAGAAAGCAGTTCTTGCTACCGAGAAAATTCGTTAATGCCATCCTGCATACAATGTGTTGTAAGTTGAAGCCACTTTTAATTCGGAAACCATGCATGGGTTTGTGAAAACTGAATGATCAATTTAAAAGACCCCAACCACCAATCAGTTCAAGAACAAGATAAACAAAATAAATCAGTTTATATTATATGTCATATTTTGTCACTTTAGAATGCATTGGTATTGTGAAAAACTTTCAATAACTCTTCTTTGAAATGTTTAATGACCCTGAAAAGCGCCGTGTTTTACGGTGGCTGGTTTTGCCACCAAAACAGTCAGTATAAACTTTTAACTTATAGTTAACTATATAGTTAACTAAACTTATAGTTAACTTTTTCCTTCTTCTACCTGCTTCCGTTTTGCGATTGCGTTTGCCACTCGCTGAAACTAGTTGTTGCCACCGAACCGAATGTGCTCTGTTCTGTGGGCGGGTTTTCTTATTGTTGTGAGCAGCTTTGCAAGCCAACTCGAGCACTCCGGCGGCCGAAATTCTACAACCGCTAATAGGTATACTGGTGCTCCGGCACCAATCCGTTGATGCGATGTGATGTGAAACGATGCCATAAAACCACACTGATTTACGGTTTGAAAGAGAATGATATATTTTTCAGCGGATCCGCGCCTTTTGTACTCTAGCGGTACACGCTCACAGGATAGAGACAAATCGGCATACTCAGCCAGAGGGGCGAGTCCAACGAGACGAACGAAAGAGCGTTAAAACGCAGCGATGGCAAAAAAATACATTCATTACGATTTGTTCGCTCGTTGGATTCACATGCAGGCTAAAAATGGTCCTTTTCAGGATCACAAAATTATCTTTAATCTAAAGAGTTTATTGTTTTGTTATCACTCTCGATATCCCCATCTTGTTCGGCTAAACCTTTCTGTTTAGCGATTGCGTTTGCCACTCGCCACAGCTTTCACAGTTGGAAAATTTCTTCCCATCCAGCTCGTGACATGTTGTACAGTAAATTATATTTAATGCGACGTGCCGAAGCACCACTCAGCGTCGCATTGGAGGCGATTTTAACCTGTAATTGAAAATTTGCGATGACAGTGGTACAGTGTCGACTTTAAATGTGGGGTCATAATTTGGACCTCGAACTCTATGTTTCCAAAAATGTCCAACTAAATATGTCGCATTACACGTCCGTCCAATTAGCTGAATGTCGAGCTAAATGTAAATTACTGTACTTTCAATCTAGAAGCAATTTAAAAATTAATGAAAATTGAATAATCGGGAAAGTCCCCAACCATCAATAAGCTCAGAACAACTGCCAAATTCACATACTCTTCATATACTGGCAAACAAATTATGAAAAAAATCAATTTGTGTTTTATTATTATTTTGGATATTATTTTAGAAAGCATTGAACTGTATTTCGTAAACTCTTTTTTGAAAGGTTTAATGGCCCTGATAAGCGCCGTGTTTTATGGAATGGTTCCAATTTAGAAAACTTTGTACTCGTGGTTTTGAAAAAAACCATTTCGAACGCCCTCGATGCCGCCTTGTTCTGGATTTGCCACCAAAGCAGATTGTAAAAAGAACAAACTTTTTTCTTCTGCTACCAGCTGCCGTTTTGCGATTGCGTTTGCCACTCGCCACTCGCTGCAACTGCCTGTTGTCTTGATGTCCACCGAACCGAATGTGTTCTGTTCCGAATGCGGGTTTTCTTATCGTCGCGAGCAGCTTTGCCAGCTAACTCGATCACTTCGGCGGCCGAAACTATATAACGCCGACTAGGTGGACTGGTGCACTGGTACTAACGCGCTCGGCCTAGCTACCGTTGCGGGGAACTCCAGACCAACACGGTTCGAGCGGGATTTTTCCTTTCCCTTCACTTTTCCTCCTTTGCCATGTCCAGACATGTCTGCTTGGGTTGGTTTGTTGATGTATCCAGATGCGAACCGATGTGGTGTACGGTTTGAATGAGAATGATCGTTACGGCAGCGGAGCGGGGATTTTTAAGCTGACTGGCTGGCTCGAGAATTACGCATGTGTGAGACAGCGACCAATGTTTCGTTCATTTTTTTTCATTTTCCTTTCCAATGTGCTTCATTCTATTTCGCTGCTGCTCTGGTTGCCCGTTTTGGTCGGTACGATTTGAGGAGCACAAAATGGACCAATCAAAAATGGGCACATAGTGTATTTGGACAATGCTTGATATTTCAAAATTATTCAATTATTTATCTCAAGAAAAATGAAATGTTATTCATTATGATAGATGCGTAGATATATTTCCTATCAATTGATGCAAAAACCTTTGCTATCTATTGAGAAATGCTCGAGTTATAAGCGTTCCAAATCTTGCATTTTTTCCTACTTGTTCAGTGCCTAGATTTCCATTTCACCCCCTATATCTTCCGGTTAGACGTAGTCCTACGTCAAAATGATCAAAAAAGATCAGATGATTGGCTTTAATTTGATATGTCGAGGATCTGAATCGGTCTACTAGTTCAAAAGTTATGATTTTTTGAAAAAGTCATTTTTGGCAAAAATGCGAAAAAATGTTTTTATTGGACCACCACTTTTAAGAAATGGTCACCCTAACAAAAAAATAAAAAAAATACGGGTCTAACATGTTGCGATAAAGATGGAAACTACAACTTTTGACGAAAATCTCAACAGCTCTACTGAAGTACAGGGTGATTCAATAGTCAAGTTATAGTCAATAGTTAGAGTCCCCGCACATTGCAGACTTTTTTTCGGCCGATAGTTTAGTCAGGTTGGGTTGCTAGAGCGCACACTGAGCCAACCAATCAGTCGGCTTGGTGAAGAGTGCGCACACTAGCCAACTGTCGATCGATTATTCTCGAACGACTGTGTATTTAACCCTTTGCGGTCGTATTAAATTTTTGTATGGGTGTCGTACTGGTCGGAATAATTTTCCCTTGGAAGAGCATATATATTACTGCTGTATCATGTAAGATGATGAAAGCTAAATGGTATCTGTTTATTTCCTGTGAATTTGAAATATGCATTTATTAAAAAATGTGTGTTTTTATAAAAAATATATTTTAGAATTCTCTTTCGTGCAGCGCACACGAGAATAACCTAGAAGTTTTACGAACCAGCCTGCGGTTGAAAGTCTCTCGAATAAAGGCAATAAACCTACAGGACATTCCATCAACCTTCATACATAATTTTGCACTCCTCCCCTATTCATATCGTAGTTTAAAATAAAACTTGGATTACTAACGTACACGGTGCCGCCTCGTTTCTTCCATTTTACTATAACTGTTGTGTCCGATGTATCGTAGCTATTCAGCATCGTGACTATCCTCTTATGTTTTAAAATTAATCAATGTTTGTTCATACTGAGTACCGTTATCTATTATTCATAGAAGCACCATATTAACTCGTGAACAGGTTCACCAGACATTAAAATTCGTTAAGAAAAGTCTAAATTGATACATTGATACCAAACTGTCGGCCAACAAAAGTCTACCGTTTGCGGGAGCTCTTACACAACCTAACAAGTAAATGACCACTGTACTACTAATTCACATACTTATGCAAAGCCGTTCTACGACAATATCCACAATGCAGCAAAAATCGGTAGCATACATATATTCCAGAACGAATTCGAATTTCAAAACAACACTTCTTCAAACCACTCTTTCTTTTATGCCAAACGGAGATCTAGGGCTACTAGAGCTTCTACAAGTTGCTGTCCTATTAGCGTTATAGTACAACAACGGTTCACAAAGCCTTCGTGTAGTCTTTCTTTACTATGGAAAAGCGAACAAACAAACAGATAGACAGTCATTCCGTATTTCCCTTTAATTGTTTTGCTTGTTTTTTTGTTCTTTGAAAACAAACAGAAACAACCATTTCAATTATGCTATATAATCAGCTGATCGAGAAAATCCTCTCGGGTATGCCCTGCTCATTCCACCGTGGCTGTTTGGTTGTTTTCTTTTCCTAGATGTCTATATTTAAACTGAGAGAAAGGAAAATCACTCTAGCATTAGAATACGCGGTTGAGGGTGTGTCACTTATCGGACAAGGCACGACAGAAAGTCAAGGTCTTTTCGACCCCAAAAACCGGCTTATTGAATTTGATGCATGAATATGTTTCATAACGGAACTGTTTAGCCAAAACGAAGTACGCTAGTGTAAATCGATCCCAAATGCTTGCCTCCATTTCATTTTCACTAATTCCCACCGGCAGCCGGACCTGTCGGAATGTTTTCACTCCTCAATAAAGTTCACCCTAATCCACGTGAAAGCATTTTGGCACTTTTTTTACCTCAATCGACGTTTCCGACGGCAGTGGCTGCGGGGAAATTATTTCAAAGATAAACGTCGAACAAATGGCTGCTGTGTATAAAAAATTCAAACAAATAATGGAATTTGTTCGATTTTATTGGAACCGCTCGGAGCACCCCGGGCTCTGTTTGGTAGAAAAATTTCGATAAACTTCAGTCGAAACGAAGCGAATTGGAGAAATTTAGCCACCGCTGTGTTGTGCGTGATGTTAGTTATGTTCATCCTAATGTATCCTGGCTGAGGAAAACTTTTGTTTTCTTCGCGCAGTGGCCTTCGGATGTATTGTCTCACGGAATTAGATAGGCAGCTTTATCATAATTATACAGAAGAAAAAACTTCGATAAGGTGGATTTCAGAGAATCGGTCGGTAATTTCAGAAAAAACTTTCAGAGCAAAATAGCGAGAATCTTGGTTCCATCCAGGATCGAACTGGAGACCTTCTGCGTGTAAAGCAGACGTGATAACCACTACACTATGGAACCGAACTGCCGAAATCATCGCCCAAATGCGTGAAATAAAATCATTTCCACCATTCATTCACTCATCACGTCGGAAACTTCGTTATCTGCTTCTGTTGCTGCTATTTCATTTCTGCTTACTGTCATTGCTTTATGGTCCGGATGGAAATTATCGTTCAATTTTCGATGCTGAAAGATGGAATCTTATTACTGCCTTCTCCAGTGGCGATGGCCACGTTCCATCAAATCATACAGCCAAAAAGCAGCTCGGAACAACGAAATCGCTCTTTCTTCCTTCGCTCACTGTATATTAATGTTGGTGCTTTCCTTCTGCGCTGCTGCTATTTATGAAAGGAAAGTCAATTTAATACATTCATACACCCACAACCAACCGATGATCGAATTGAATCGCTCTAAGATGAACGGTGTGTGGAATAGATTCAAAATAGATACAAACTGAATGGTTGCTCATAACGGATGATGACTTGCGAAAATCGTTGTCACTACGATTCACTCATCAGCTCTATGACACCGGGATCCAAAATATTCTCAATGTCGAGGCCGTCAAACCATATGTGAATGTGTGAAAATGACAATCACAATGAACTATTTCCAATATATTTCATGTGAAGCTTGACGACAATGCTACCCTTCGTTTAGATGCAATTTCATTTGATCGGTTTATCCTGATCGCTATCTCCTCGATGGTGACTAAGTGACCAAATGGTTTTTGACGGAGATGGTTAATAAGGAATAGAATAACGGAGCTACACTTAACTTTCTCAGAATCCCGAGTGAAAAGCACAAATATTATCTTGCTATAGTGTATCTGGAGGGTACATTCAAATATATTCGGGCCTCAACATCGTCAAATCACCGACAAATTGTTTCAATGAAAGTATTTTACCCAAACAACTGGGCGATACTATCTTGAAAAAAAAAGGGTGGGTTGTATCTATAATATAACCGCAAGGTTGACGTGGGACTACCTTAGCTTAGTAATCATTTGTTTGTATTGATTAATTTTTTGATTAAATGAAACAATTTCCGAATTCGATTGAATTCAATATATTTGCGTTGTAAGTAAAAAAGTTTGAACAAATATCATGACTCTAGTGTCTGCACGATTTTACCAGTTTTAGGAGACCGTGTTAGGGAAACGCACTCTGGTCTGCACAAAGGCAAGCGAGTCCAAATGTACTCGTAGTTTGCATGTATTTACAATGCCAATTTCCCCAGACACCTTGGTTTAGAAGTCTTTATAGGTAAACAGATTCAATCGGAACAAAAATACTCCCGACACGCATGAATTTGCAATCCCAATTACCCTAGACACCTTGGTTCTGAAGCCTGTGTCGAGGAAACATATTTTAATCGGATCAAAAATGCCCCCGACTTGCATGTATTTGCAATGCTAACTCCCCCTCGCTCCATGGATTTGAAGTGTGTCAGGGAAACACATTTCAGCCGGAACAAAATTGCCCCCGACTTGCATAAATTTGCAATGCCAACTTCCCCACGCTCCATGGATTTGAAGTCGGTGTTAGGGAAACACATTTCGGTGGGAACAAAAGCTCCCCCTACTTTCATGTATTTGCAATGTCAATTTTTCCAACGCTACTTGGTTTTGAAGTCTGTGTTAGGGAATACATTTCGGAGAGAACGAAAGTCCCCCTACTTTCGTGTATTTGCAATTCCGATTCCCCCAAGGCTGCTTGGTTTTGAAGTCTGTGTTAGGGAAACCGTAAAGTGGGCCAATCGAAACGAGGCAGTTAAGGCGTTTAGATAACGCTTAACATTTTACAGTTATTCAGTTATTTATCTAATGAAAAATAACATTTTATTAATTGCGATAGATGCGTAGAAATATTCCCTATCAATTGATGCAAACATCTTTCCGATCCAGTAGAATGCCCTCAAAACGTCAAAAACAGAATTTAGCGTTCGAATCAGGGATGACAAATTTGATGAAATGTCTCTACTTTTAAGATATTTGAAAATATGCGAACATAAATAGATGAATAGATTTATAAACTTGAAAATTATTGGGAAAAAATAAAACCCTCATAGTTTCTAAACGAAATCGTTGTTATTTTGTTTTGCATGCTGGCGGGGCACGCTTTCTTTTTGAGATAGTTTTCTTGAGAAGCTCTAATATAGATCCTTATCAGGCACAGTTTTCATTCAAAATTCACTCAAAACTCACATACAAAGTTTTGTTCTAAAAAACAGAATAAATATTCGATTTGAAAAAGTACATTTTCATTCATTATTTTAATCTTCGACGCATATTCATTCCACCTGCAAATCTACTATCATTTCTATTTCACAAATTGGTACACGAAGCTGCTGGCAAGGCGAAATAAATATAATTTTTAAAAATCTTTTAGACTGCCATTTATAGCATCTCATACTTCCTGAATTATCTTAACTATGGATGCTTTAGAGATTCTAAAAAATATCGACAACAATCTGAACGATATTCCACAAGAAAGGCAACATCAATGTCGTTTTTTTTTTTAATTTCACTCTTGCAGGTATAGCATCCCTCATGAATGTATCTTGGCGTTGTATTTTTGGACCATTCAAATCCAACAGTGTTTCAACTTATTTATGTGTTTTTCTCAACACTGCTCTGTATTCTAGAGGATCATCATCGTAGAGACGGGGGGTCTTCGTAGTCACTTGATTACGCGTTCGCTTACTAAGCGATCGATCGTGAGTTCAAACTCAGGGCCCTCAATTAGCTTTGCTCCGCAAGAAACATCGGGCTGCTGTTCTATAAATAACCCAACAATGATCAATATCAACTGTCTCCGCTGCCCGGTCTGCTGAACAATGGAAGAACAGATAGGATACCCTTACGCCTAAATGGCTTGTTAGAATTAGCCATAAAAATTGTAGAATAACCCTCATTTGAATTCCCGTGATACCGTTCGAAATGAAACGGACTGGAATTTTATGCTTCAATCCAGATTCAATAGATTAGAGATTGAGAGCTAGAGAGAATCAGAAGAACGAGAACTGACCGATAGCCGATAGTGTCCACTATATAAGCAGCATCTTTGTAAAGCTTGACCATCTTTTACCAAATATACGTTCTACACAACAAGTACGGTCGAATATTGTATCTCTTCATTTCGTTGGTCGGTCGATGACACTGGACATTGTCCTTTTCGCGTGGTTCTATTGTGCATTGTGCACAAGTTTTGGAGTGCGTGCTTTTCGGTTGCTAGTATCATCTAGCGAAGAAGTCCTTCGAGTGCGGTAAAGACGAGTGTATCGTCATCATGGCTACTACAGTGTAATTTACCATAATGTAATGGAACAGAAAAACCTAACGCCTAAATGGCTACTTCTACTACTGTGTAATTTACAATTTATAGAAACATAAACATATGTACATGTACACGATAAAAACCCGGTTCTGTTACAGATAAAATGTTAATGAGCCTAAGAAATAAATAAATGGGATAAAACAAAAATCATCGTAGAGTTCCTTCAATATTGTATTTGTTGCTACTTTTCCTTGCATCCAATTCCTGACCCAAATTCTTTTGCCTTTCTGTTTTATCGGATAGTACCTTCAGTTCGAAAAAAATTCAGCACAATGCATTTTTATACACGGCCAGCGTGTATTTTGCGATAAAATTGTGTAATGATAAATGCAACTGAAAACCTGAGACGAAAACTGCCAATAGAGAAGTCGATTTCGGATCAATCATCTGTCAAATTCGGACCTTATTGCTATTTCTGACTATTTGATGGACATTTGAAAAATCATGTGGCATCCCTGGTAAGCCAATGCCGTAGTATCTAGTTTCTCGTCAACAGCTCACACTGTGTGAACAGACAAGGCGAGTCAACCAATTGTCAAGCGAGTTCACCGTCCCAGTAGCTGCTCACTGTCAAGTCAGCTACTAGCAACGTATAAATGGGCCTTTAAGCAGCACGTAGTTTAGAGGTTTCTTGCTGCTACCACAAAATTCAAAGCATTCCCTTATGATCGTGGATGTTCTCTTTCTGCTACGAAATAACATGTTCATGACTAACATGTGGTAGGGAAATTGGGGGTAAGCCCGACACTGGGGATAAGACCGGCATCCCTTTAGTTTTACTAGAAAACTCCTATTAACTATGTTTTTGAACACTGTACACGTTACTATTTAATACTTTAGACGTTTCAAATCAAATCCAACCCACCGTGATTCGTCAAATGTTCAATATTAACATATTACGGACCGCTCATGAGTCTTCTTGTGTTTCGTGCTCCGTCTGTTACGGATGAATCACGAAATAACCCGTGTTTTCTACACTTGATGGTTAAATCCTTGGTTTGCCAAGAATCTAAAAAGGCCAACCGATGGCTCGCCTTCGTCTCATCTACACCGGAGGAAACGATCTCATTCGTGCAGTCCGAACGAATGAAGTGTTCAAGATTGCCCCAAAACGTGCGGTCTTTAATGTGTTAATAAAAAAACACGAGTGCCGATGATGTGCAACCGGATATAATTTTTCGGTAGTGGAATTTAATCTTTTATTCTTGAACGAGGTTTTGAAACCTTTTTCGTTGTTCTACACTGGGATTCGAGTTAAGTTAAGTTAAAGCAATAAATTAATAGAAATAGTCTCTTTCAAAATGTATTCTGTTGGGGTAAGACAGTCACCCTTTGAGTGGAGTAAGCCTGGCATGATTTCCAGTTAGTTGAAGGTTATTGGGACATATTTTCCAACAGATGCCTCGCAGCTCCAAAGGAAATCGAATTGTAAGAGTGGGTCCCAGGAGAACCTCACCCTTGCAAAAGAAGCTAATGGTTGGTGGAGTTTCTGTCAAACGCGCTTCCAAGACTTTGGAATCCCCAGGTCTACATTACAGGATCACGTGTTGTGAAAGATGGTAAGCTCGAAACTATCTTGATACAGGGTCTTTCAGATTAAACGCTCACGCAAAAAAATCGAATAGCTCCAAATAAAAATTATTTTTTTGCTCCGTCGATGGTATCACTGCATTCCTCATTTCGGGACGATAATATTCGGCTACTCGTTCAGTCTGATCGGATGGTTTTTAGTGTCAAGATATACAATTTACAAGAACGTCTATTTTTAGTGAAATCGTATTTCTCGAGCAACCGAAGCCTTAATGAAACTTTGTCGTCTTATGGTATGAATTTCAACAGTTTTCCTCTTCTTTAGTGATTTTTACTCCCTCTGGGGGTACGAGAAGGACCGTTGCTATGTTAATAATCCACAAAATTTTGAGAAACTTAAAGAAGAAATAACTCGGATATTCAACAGCATCGAAGTCGTAATGTTAGAGTTGTGCATGAAGAATTTATTCACCGTTTAAAATGCGTTATCGAAAAAAAGGGGTGGCCAAATCGAAAATGTCATAAAATAAGCTTTTTTTAAATAAAAATCTATTCACTTTCGTAAAAGTTATTAAAATATGTTGTGTGAGCGTTCAATCTGAGAGATCCTGTATTTCATATGAATGAATGTTGTTTTTTTTTGACGTAGGACTACGTCTTTCGGGAACATATTGGGGTACAAATTGAAAACCGAAAATTGAGCACATCGTGAAAATTGTAAGCGTTAGATTATTGCTCAGCCATTTCATGATGGATTGATGAAATTTTTGCGTCAATCGATTTCGGCACTCCATAACATTTTTTTATATTGAATAAAATAATATATGTCATGAAACTAACTATCGAACAATCGAAAAATCTCAACCCCTATCCTAACGGAAATATCCACTTCTAATTAGTCGAAATTGACGACACATGCAGCGGTTCCCCAACAGAGACATCCAACATCCAAAACCAAGCTGCCTGGGGGAAATCGACATTGCAAATACATGAAAGTATGAGGAGCTTTTGTTCCCACCGAAATGTGTTCTCTAACAGAGACATCAAAATCAAGATGCCCGAGGGAAATCGGCATTGCAAATATATGCAAGTCGGGGGCATTTTTATATTGCAAGAAGGTGAGTGATACGTTTAATTCTAGCAAATGAAATTTAAATTTGTTGGTTGCTTCGTGAAATTTTATATCAATACAATACACAATCGTATTGCAAAAAATGTAGCACAAGTGTAATTGTAAAATTGTATATGGTAGCAGTTGTGTTAAAAATGACTTGAGGTAAGGTATGTTCCCGCTCGAGAACGGGTCGTTCGGTTTAAGCTGTCTGTTTTATTGTGTTCATTTTCACCCAAGGAAAATTCATACAGCGAGAAAACATTGGAAAAGTGAATAAATATTCGAAAAAGTAATTTCCCATATGCATAGTATTAGGTATTGTTAGTCCAATTAAAATTCGCATTGGGTTGAATATACACTCAGAAAGTAAAAATTATAAAACAAAATTATCTTTTCCGTTTTAAGTTTTCTCAATATTAAAGAAACATGTTTTTACTGATGAGAAAAATTGATTACTGTGTTGGTATATCTTATATTACATTATATATATCTTATCTTATATTACATTGGTGATTTTTTTTCTTTATTTCATCCATACATAACACAGGAGGCATCTCGTCTAGAGTCGCAGATGGCGGTTTTCATCATATCTCATTCCATTTCGGTATCTTCTATCTGATAGGCACCACCCAACGACTGTTTACCATACTTCTGTCATCATCACTCGGTAAACACTGATGGATTGAACAAACAATATCCAACAACCAAACAAAATTGACCTTTTCGGGGCCACCAAATCATCATCAAAGAGTTTAACGATGTAATTCTTCAAACATATCCAAAATCAACAGATAGCCTAACGGTATCCTACGTCAACTATGCGGTCGTGTCTCGGACACAACCTTCCTGTTACTTTTTTCTAGTAGGCGGGGCAATCATTTTAGTCAGTTGTGTTTCTTCATATTTGGCTCAGTGAATGAAATGGGAGAATGAGATGATCTGGGGAAATCACAGAGGCGAAAAAAACATCATGTCTTAATTCAAGGTTTAACCCTTTCGTTACGAGCGTCGTCTATAGACGACATCTGCGCGACGAGCGTCGTCTTTAGACGACATGAAATTCATACTGCTCTTCGAACACACCAGCGCGATGTGCGTACTTTTCGGCGCAGTGTTCCGTACAGGAGTAGCACTTCGGCGGAGCACACTGCCGTAATGAAAGGGTTAACGTTAATATTAGGGTGCCAATTAAAATGGTTATCTCGAATTTCAGAAAGTTACCCCTTAAAAAATGTCCACCACCTCGAAACAAATTTGTTGATACCAAATGTTTCAAAATTCCATGAAACGTGGATACCTTCTTCTTCTTCTTCAATGGCACTTACGTACCTAGAGGAACTTCGCCGTCTCAACGTAGTATTACTTGCGTCAATTTTATTAGTACTTAGTTGAGATTTCTATGCCAAATAACACGCCTTGAATGCATTCTGAGTGGCAAGCTCTAAAATACGCGTGACCACAGTGCAAGACGGAGGCTATTTCTTTGACGAAAAATTCCCCCGACCAGAACGGGAATCGAACCCCAACACCCGGCATGTTAGTTGTGACGCTAACCACTCGGCCACGGGAGCACACGTCGAGACCTACTATCATCTAAAAAAAATTATTTTTATCAACAAGTGACAGTCTGGGACTGTTTTTTTCGGAATACAAGACGAAAAGTATGGCTTTGGATGCCAATAAAAATAGTTATCTCGATTTTTCATTCGGAACTTGCTGCGAAATGTTCATTTGCACTATAATATACCCTATGAAAAATATTAGCTCATTAGGACTTCATTTACTAGTGTCCAAGACGTTAAAATTTGAGTATTTTGAAAACCAAAAAATCACCGGAAATCGGGGTTTTCAAAACAAAATTTTTTGATGCCGGAAGTCCCAGAGTGTCGATTTTTGACAATTTTTTTTCCAGATGACATCAAATCTCGACGTTTCATGCAATTTTAAGGCATTTGGCAACAAAATTTTTAAGCTTGGGCTTGGGTAGACTGTACAATTCGTAGTTGCTCTCTGTGATTGACCTGAACCAACCAAATTGCACAAAGAACACACAGAATGACGCTTGGGACTAGCAAATCATTCTCGTTGTGCAATTTTCGGTGATTCGAGCTTTAAATGGTCAATAACGACGCCGGCCACGTCCTTACAGTCACCAGGGGAAGGGAAGGAATGTTAGTATGATATTCGCCGCCCGAAGGCCAGAAGGGTCGCCTCTATAGCGTGGTTCCCTAGCGTTTATCATGGAAGGGATGGTTGTTAGTGGGAATGGTTAAGAAAAATCAGGATTCACTGCGGTAAGTGATGTGATCATTTTAACGCGAACTATTGTCCACTCGTCGAAACAAATTTTCGAATATTTTATATGTTACACACGTTAGAGATTGTCTCTAGGTATCCTGAGAAGGAAAACCTGTTAAATTGATTGGACCAACTATATATTCATAAATACATGTTCTTTTTTCAATCGCTAATCCAGTCGCGATGACGGACTGTTACATGTCGGAAATCTGAGAAGGTAACCGAGAGAACTCCTCTAAATCAATGGACCCTGCGATATATTCAATTTTATATCACGGGTACGCTTCATAGACTAAAGCTACTAAGTTCATATTAGTTCCAAACTGGTTCCATTTAGATTAGATTTGATGCATCGCTGTGCGAAAATGTGGCCGCACAAATCGTATGCAATCACGAGAAGTAAACAGCTACACACAACTGTACTGATGCGACCGCTAGTTGCCATCGCCCCATCCGAAATCGGCCTCATCAAGTAAACAAAATAGCCTGCCAATATAACCGCACTCAAGGCGATGAAGACAGTGGATCCGAGCTCTCACGAAAACGTGGTTGCACAACTCACAAAAAGGAACAAACCACTCTACCCGCCCGAAGAATCATAGCGAGGGAAAAAAGACGGGTGGGTAATGTCGGGGACATAACCGGAGTGACGTAGGACTATACAAAGGGGTCAGCTTTTGCTAAATATATATTTTAAACATATTGTTTTATTTTCTTCTCCTACGTGAGTACCTACCTATCTACCTGAAAAATGGATTAGTTTACTGTTTACTCTTTATGAATATGTTAATGGTTCTGAAAATAACCTTTGGTGTTGTGTTTTTGTTATCACTCGATATTCCCATCTTGTTCGGCTAAACCTTCCTGTTTAGCGATTTGTTGTCACTCGCCACAGCTTTCACAGTTGGAAAATTTCTTCCCATCCAGCTTGTGACATATTTTACAGTAAATTACATTCAATGGCACGTCGCATTACCACCACTCAGTGCCGGATTAGAGGTAATTTTAACCTGTAATTGAACATTTGCGATGACAGTGGTACAGTGTCGACTTTCAATGTGGGGTCATAATTTGGATCTCTATGTTTACAAAAATGTACAACTAAATAAGTCGCATTACATGTCCGTCCAATTAGCTAAATGTCGAACTAATTGTAAATTACTGTACTTTCAATCTGGAAACAATTTAAGAATTGGTGAAAATTGAATAATCAGGAAAGTCCCCAACTATCAATAAGCTCAGAACAACTGCCAAATTCACATACTCATCAGATCCTGGCAAACAAATTATGAAAAAATCAATTTGTGTTTTATTATTATTTTGGATAATGTTTTAGAAAGCATTGAACTGTATTTCCTAAACTCTTTTTTGGAAGGTTTAATGGCCCTGAAAAGCGCCTTGTTTTATGGAATGGTTCCAATTTAGAAAACTTAGTACTCGTGGTTTTGAAAAAAACCATTTCGAACGCCCTTGATGCCGCCTTGTTCTGGATTTGCCACCAAAGCAGTTTGTATAAAGAACAAACTTTTTTCTTCTGCTACCTGATGCCGTTTTGCGATTGCGTTTGCCAATCGCCACTCGCTGCAACTGCCTGTTGTCTTGATGTCCACCGAACCGAATGTGTTCTGTTCCCAATGCGGATTTTCTTATCGTCGCGAGCAGCTTTGCCAGCTAACTCGATCACTTCGGCGGCCGAAACTATATAACGCCGGCTAGGTGGACTGGTGCACTGGTACTAACGCGCTCGGCCTAGCTACCCTTGCGGGGAACTCCAGATCAACATGGTTCGAGCGGGATTTTGCCTTTCCCTTCACTTTTCCTCCTTTACCATGTCCAGACATGGCTGCTTGGGTTGGTTTGTTGATGTGTTGTGATGCGAACCGATGTGGTGTACGGTTTGAATGAGAATGATCGTTACGGAAGGAAGGAAAGTCTTGTATTACAGAGACTTTAAACTTTTGCAGCTCATTCGTCTCTAGCCTTGAGAAAGGCCCTTTGAAAACTCTACTCTACTCCAGCGCTACCACCTCCACCCTCTTGCCTTGAGAAAGGCACTCGATCCCTCGCCGTCCAGCTCGTCTAGCAACGATGTTGTCCAGTCGGTGTCCACACAAAGAATGATCGTTACGGCAGCGGAGCGGGGATTTTTAAGCTGACTGACTGGCTCGAGAATTACGCATGTGTGAGACTGCGACCAATATTTCGTTCATTTTTTTTTCTTTTTCCTTTCCAATCGTGTTTCATTCTTTTTCGCCGCTGCTGTTCTGGTTGCCCGTTTTGGTCGGTACGATTTGAGGAGTACAAAATGGACCAATCAAAAATGGGCACATAGTGCATTTTGACAATGCTTGATATTTCACAATTATTCAATTATTTATCTCAAGAAAAATGAAATGTTATTCGTTATGATAGATGCGTAGATATATTTCCTATCAATTGATGTAAAAACCTTTGCGATCTATTGAGAAATGCTCGAGTTATAAGCGTTCCAAATCTTGCATTTTTTCCTACTTGTTCAGTGCCTAGATTTCCATTTCACCCCCTATATCTTCCGGTTAGACGTAGTCCTACGTCAAAATCAAACGTGGAGCAAAAATAAACACATCCGCACCCGATGACTGTTCGTTGCTCTCCCGGCATTAGGCAACAAATTTTTTGACGTAGGACTACGTCTAACCGGAAGATATAGGGGGTGAAATGCTTTGGTGGCAAATCCAGAAAAAGGCGGCATCGAGGGCGTTCGAAATGGTTTTTTTCAAAACCACGAGTACTAAGTTTTCTAAATTGGAACCATTCCATAAAACAAGGCGCTTTTCAGGGCCATTAAACCTTCCAAAAAAGAGTTTAGGAAATAAAGTTCAATGCTTTCTAAAACATTATCCAAAATAATAATAAAACACAAATTGATGTTTTCATAATTTGTTTGCCAGGATTTGATGAGTATGTGAATTTGGCAGTTGTTCTGAGCTTATTGATAGTTGGGGACTTTCCTGATTATTCAATTTTCACCAATTCTTAAATTGTTTCCAGATTGAAAGTACAGTAATTTACAATTAGTTCGACATTTAGCTAATTGGACGGACATGTAATGTGACTTATTTAGTTGGACATTTTTGTAAACATAGAGATCCAAATTATGATCCCACATTGAAAGTCGACACTGTACCACTGTCATCGCAAATGTTCAATTACAGGTTAAAATTACCTCCAATCCGGCACTGAGTGGTGGTAATGCGACGTGCCATTGAATGTAATTTACTGTAAAATATGTCACAAGCTGGATGGGAAGAAATTTTCCAACTGTGAAAGCTGTGGCGAGTGACAACAAATCGCTAAACAGGAAGGTTTAGCCGAACAAGATGGGAATATCGAGTGATAACAAAAACACAACACCAAAGGTTCTTTTCAGAACCATTAACATATTCATAAAGAGTAAACAGTAAACTAATCCATTTTTCAGGTAGATAGGTAGGTATTCACGTAGGTGAAGAAAATAAAACAATATATTTAAAATATATATTTAACAAAAGCTGTCCCTTTTGCATAGTCCTACGTCACTCCGGTTATGTCCCCGACATTACCCACCCGTCTTTTTTTCGAAAACCCCGATTTCCTTTACTCCCC
Organism: Toxorhynchites rutilus septentrionalis; assembly: GCF_029784135.1. Classification (NCBI taxonomy): domain Eukaryota; kingdom Metazoa; phylum Arthropoda; class Insecta; order Diptera; family Culicidae; genus Toxorhynchites; species Toxorhynchites rutilus. The sequence continues at coordinate 70,391,168 of NC_073745.1, forward strand.
CCTTGGGTGATTTTTCGATTTTCAAAGAACTGAAACTTTGACTGCTTTGCACCACTCTCCCTTAAATCCGATTGAGCTGATATTTTGCATAGGGTGTTTTTTCGAGGTGGTGAACATTTTTTATGGGGTAACTTTTTGAAATACGAGATGATCATTTTCATTGGCGCCCTATTGTACATATATGACAGAATGTATGTGTCAGTATTGGGAATAAATGTTGTCTGCTCTCTAACTGAATTATGGCTTATTTATACCAAATAAGTTGAAAACACGCAAAAACGATCGCTGTGGATGGTACGGATAAGTAAGCACAAAAATTGACATAACAAATGTTTTTGGAAAACGAAAACGCATCTAATTTTCATTAACCTAAACCGTTTACGGATAATGGAATTGTGATGTATGGCATATCAGACAGATCTCAGAGAATTTCCTGTTCGATTGGTGTTTAAATCATCAGAATTCGTTTGTAGCGGAAATAGTTATTAACGTTAACGTTATTCCATGCAAACTTTACCTGTTTTCTGATCTGGCACCCTTACTGGAAAACGTAGTCCTACGTCGAAAGAAAAATATTTGAAATGAACCTATTGAAATATATGCAGTAGATAGGATTACAAGAATAATTTTGATCCTGAAAACGTTTTTAAAGTAAGGGCTGTCATTGTAGCGGCATTTCGAATTCCCCCAAAATAGTTTTAAATGGAAATAGAAATTATCCTTAGAGTACCCCATTTTGATTCGAAAAGCTTTTAAAAATCAACCTCAATTCCTCAATGGGTCGAATTATTTTATACATGCTATGGATCCATATGAGGCTTCAGCTAGGCTTATTTTGCAACAAAATCAGATTCCTTTGAATTGTTTTTTGATACTTATCTTCTTTGTGAACCGCAATTATTATTCATATAAATCGTTCGGTCCAAAATTTTATGGCAGTATGAAGCATACCATCATCGTCTTGAGTTGGCCCACATTGATACATCAAGTCTTCTGAATTACATTACGTATTCAATAAACCATTCGCTCTCTCCCCTTGGAGTTCACTATGAGTGTTAGCAACTCAACCCAAATGTCCTGAATAAAGCTTAATCAACGGACGCCGAAACTCCGGCCGCAGCGTTCAGCAATCGCATCAGCATCATCCAAAATTCCCCAAAATAGGTAGCCAGAAACCGCACGAAACTTACAATCAGAGCTGGTTAACCACGGCCAGGAGAGATAAATTGTGTTTCGAAAGTTTCCTCCCCGATTCAGGTCAAGCTTTGTGCCGAAGTGTAACGTAAATATAATAATGAAAAACTTTTCTCTTTCTTCTGCCTTACAAGTTCCGTCCGTCCGTCCGGTGAGATTGGGAACTTTTCTTCCGGCGGTATCATTCAGGGCTTAATTGTGAAAGGCTGCCTCCGTTATGGCTTTGATTGAGGATGATGGTCAGTTAGAAGTTTTGTCCTGGTGCCATATTCTCGCCTTTGAAATTTTGCGCCAAAATGCCTAATGCTGTTTACCAACTTGCCTCCGTCCGGTTGTGGTTGTGGTGATTGTGATTGTTGCAATTTAAACCCCATTGTACTGGCTGGTGAGGGCGAGATTTTCTTCATCCGCCGGAAGTTTTCACTGGAAGAAGATCAGCTCATATTTAACAAAATGAAAATGGTTTATCTTTCTATCTCTCCCGAGCGATAGCGATAGGAAGATGAAAATCACCGAATGAAAAGCTGAGCTGAGATGCTCGTTATCGATAACTTCCGACTGAGTGGATCCCTAATGATTTGGCAAAAGAAAAATCTACCGGAAATTGAAACGTATTGAAGCAGCTCTCAATCATCGCTGGCTTCCGGTGTTTTTATTGTCTTCTGACCTAAACAGTAGTGCACATGTTCGGGACTGTTTCGAGTGAGGAGAAATGAAGAAGGTATCGGACCGGAGGTTCTATCATTCACAAAAAAATATGAGTTTATAAATAATGAATTGAAATTTCAATCCAACAGATAAACTACGGCATGTTTATTTGGAATTTATGTTCGCTTGTAAAACCAGGGTTGCACAGATTACGGAACAGTGTGCAAACGTTAAACTCGATACAATACAATTACACCTCAAGCATGCTGCTGTCTACCAATTTAAGTGCAATCGAACGTTTTAAGTGTACTTAAAACTATGCACAACACGATCTCTACCTTCGACACATCCCCTCAACCCCCTCAATTGTCTAATTGTCTATTGTGTCGTCGTTGCATAATATCACGTTTCCATTCGAATGCAATCATCACGGCGAAGGTAATCCTAAGGAACATAACATTATCATAATTGGAAAGCATCGAAACAGAAGCCGAAACCGATAATACCCTATTACCGTACATCATTGCTACTGCAGCTCGCCACGCTCTGCGATCTCAGGATGGTAATAACAATTCTAAGTAAAACGGCATCATAATAGGTAACTAATCAATATGCCGGTGTGCTTTGCTGCTGGAGGCCTAGTTCTTCCGTCGAATCAAGAATCAATTGGCTACTTTTCTCGATGAAAATATCTTAAAAGTACAAAACGACAAGCAATGAAGCTTCTGCTCGTGCGGGGGGTTCGGAGGTATCACCTTTACGACGACCATGACCACTCAGCTGTTACGGCCGGAGAAAGAATGTGGTCAGATAATAAATTAGCAATAAATAACTACTATCCATTCGTTCTTCTCGGAGCAAAGAGCCAAAGTTTACTTCTATGCTTCCGAAAACCGATAGGATTTTCATACGCACCGAGTCACACTCCGGAATGAAATAGGATATTAAATAAATTAAAAGTTACTTTATCGACCATAACCATCACTCTTCCAGTGTCACACTCTCTGCCCCGGTCCGGCGGATGGCAGCTGTCCACTGTGGGTCACCGCCCTTGAGGGCGATAAATCTTGATGAAAGCCCGAGGATCAAGAATTTCCTCCTGATTTACACTCAATTTCACGTGGTTGATTATCAGCAGCGACAAATCATTGCGAGGAGTATCAGCATTTTCCGCCAATTTGCTTCAGGCGGAGAAATCGGCGTCGATGAAAGTGAAAAAAGTATGGTGGTGCAAATTTATATATGGTTTACGGAAGGTGTGCTCAACTTGATAAGGTGAGATTGTCTTGAATTTCATTTTAGATGACTATGCGTACAATAAAGGCTCTTAGCATTTGGGATTCCGATGCTAATAATAGGCATTGTGTATCAGATTCAAATGTACGCGAAAACTTGCATTGGATAAAACCTCGACGAATATAAAAAACAATATAAATTGAAGTCACACGACTGGACCTATCGTACATCGGATTGAGAAAAAACACGGGATTTTTATTTGGCACTAGCTGACCCCGCCCAAAATTTGTTTTGTGTTATCAATACCTTCAAACTTTCACGTTTTCTTACTATGAGCAAGTTCATGGGTCCAATCGCAGAACTGTTCATTGATTGATCTTCTATTCGTCCCCGTTGAATTTACTTTTTACTATAAAATTCCTATTATTTCTAACAAAACTCATCATTAAAATAATATCAGATTATTTTCAGACACAATTCTCGTTCAGGATTTTTCAACCACATGTAAATAACATGTTTCTCCGTTACATGAAATAAATGTTTCATACAGAAAATATGATACAATGAAGACAGCCCTAAATCGGACAATTCCTTCCCCGAGTATTGCTCTTATCAACACATCCGGCGATCCTTTTGACGTAGGACTACGTCTTTCATTTCTATACCGGGGTGTAAAATCAAAGTTTCGAAAACGAAAGCGTTACGCCGGAGACCGAGATTTTGAGCGTTAATAGCTCCTAAACAACTGAACGAAATGGTATGATAAACACTTCATTCGAAAGATAAAATGTCTACGCGTTATATACTTGTTACTTTTTGATCCAAAAACTTGTTTCAATAGTCTTAAAATTGCTTTCAAAACAGGCTATTGAAATCACCAATCGGTATATAAGCGAGCGCCGCTCGGAAATCCACTCAATTCTAATTGAACAGCGATTGGAGCATGTTGTCGCTGTTGTGGTGAAACTAACTTCGTTTATCATGAAAGCACGGATGAACGGTGTCACCAAGAGCCTGTTTGTGCACCTTAGGCCTGACATGAATCCATCAGGAGGAGAGTGATGCCACAAACGGTTCCCCGGGAAGATCTCGAAGCAGCCGCTACACACACACACACACATACACGCGCGGAATTCTTTCCGTTTGGATGCCATTCAGCATCGAGAAAGATCCGGAAAATAATCTGCCAGTTCCTCTGGGAATTTAAAAATACATTCATGTGAAAGAGTTTATTTGAATGTTTTCTATCCATGTAACACTGTGACCAAATACATTTGTTTTGTGATTTTTCAATCAATCGCAATTAACAGGATAGCTTCTGAAGATTATTCTTCCCCATCAGTAGGATATTTCCGTATCCAATATTGTATGCGCCCACAATCGATTATTGCTCAGTCGCCGAATGTTCCGAGCTCAAAGAGTTCATTCCCCTCTAGTTTGCCTTCCAAATTGCCATCGTAAACCACGCCTTCTCTCGATTCAATCACGCACAAAAAGCATACTTAAGCGATATTCTGGTGGTGAGACGCATTCATTTTTCGTGAGGACATCGACAAGACAACATCGTTGCTGAGGGTGCTGGACGGCGAAGGATCGAGATCTGCCCTGAAACGCAAGCAGTTTGTTTGAAACTGTGAGGGAGCACAGAGAAGCCGATCCTTCAGGAGAAGAGAAGGTGACCATCGAAGTAGCCGCTACACACACATACACGCACGGAATTCTTTCCGTTTGGATGCCATTCAGTATCGAGAAAGATCCGGAAAATAATCTGCCAGTTCTTCTGGGAATTTAAAAATACATTCATGTGAAAGAGTTTATTTGAATGTTTTCTATCCATGTAACACTGTGACCAAATACATTTGGTTTTGTGATTTTTCAATCAATCGCAATTAACAGGATAGCTTCTGAAGATTATTCTTCCCCATCAGTAGGATATTTCCGTATCCAATATTGGATGCATAAAACCTTGTGCCTCCAACGTAACGCTCTCGTTTTCGAAGTCCCCCAAATATTCATTCATTCAGAATGAATTCAGATTCAACTTCAAACAAATGATCTCTAATTCAACGATAGTCCTACGTCACCGTTGCGGTTATACCATAGGTATAACCCACTTCCTGTTTTTTGACGTAGAACTACGACTTTCATTAAGGGTGCCAAATCAGAAAACAGGTCACGTTTTTATGAAATAAAGTTAACGTTAATAAATATTTTTGCCGCGAACGGATTTTGGCGATTTACATACCAAACGAATCGGAAATTCCCTAAGATTTGTTTAATATGCTATACATTAGAATCCCCTGGTTTGTAAATGGTTAAAATTCATGAAAACTCTAAGCGTTTCCATTTTCCCATACATTTGTTCTGTCCATTTGTGTGCTTTCCCGAACAGAGCTATCAATAACGAGCAACTTATCGACGACCAACGAAGGGGAAATCGTAGGATTTGAAGTCTCCGTGAACAAAGGAAAAGTAGAAGAATGAAGGGGAATACTTGCCTAGAGTATAAACAGTGGATCTCGCTGAGGCAAACTTTCATTCGGCATCGGACTGTTGAGTAATCCAGTTCACTTTGCTTTCGCTGCGCTTCGATCTAAGATTGGACCCCACCAGTGGTAATTCAACTTGGATATCGTCGTGTGGTTTTTCCAGTTCGTTTTTCGCATTATTCGTATCGTGTGGTTTGCTTTCCGCGTCATAAATTGGACGCTTCGCATAGTGTGTGATGAGCAAGAAGAAGAGGAAGGCGGGCTCGAGCCCTGCAAAAAACGAACGCATTGCCGGGGGCAATGAAATTTCGAGGCAAGCGTCATCTAATGATGCACGCGATGTTGGTGCAGTGACAAGCGCTCGCGCTGAACCGAGCCTTGGCGAGTGTGACACCGCATCAAACTACAGCGAAGTAGGTGATTTCGGCACGTCGGTCGAAAATGTAAACCCGGTTACCCAGGCATCAACCAAAATCAAGCTCCCCCCGCTGGGGGTGAAGGTGGTCGCTCTTGACAAACTCATCAGCGAATTTGCATCGATGGGTGTTGCAGTAGAGTACAAGCTGTATGGCACAATTCAGTCTTTTTCCAAGCAGTTAACATTGTTTCTTTTTCGTCATCATAAGGGCTTCCTTGGTTCCTTTGAGAATGCATCAAGGCATTGAACTGACGTTATGGCGAAGCAGGCGTTAAGGTTATGCTCTAAAAAAATATTTGGGGAATACCAAGCATCTTGAATGTCTTACTGAAATGTTATAAGTTATTTAGGTTCGCGTGCCAAACGCAAAACTGCCTTCAACTAAGATTGCATTTGCGCTAATATTGATCATAATGAAACATTGCTACTGTTTTCGAGGTTGTTGATATTAACAAAAAGAGTTTATTTCGCTTGATTAGTCACCAACAAAGTAAATTTCGTTCTGGAATTTTTTATCTGATTAGGTTTCGCTTGCTAGTCGCAAAACTTCCTCCACTAAAGGTTACAGCTGCGCTTCTCTCGAGCATGAGAAAGTAATGCAACTTTTTTTGATGCCAGTAATATTAACAGAAGCGTTTTTTTAGAATAGCGCAAAATGATGAAAAGTGTTTATGTTCCTAGTAGTTTCAAGCCTCCAATGTATGGCTCTTTATGCATGCTATGGCGAACGCTTGTTTGGCGCTTGGTTTACGTTATACGAACGATGCCTAGAGGTGCGATTCCACTGAGGCAATCCTAAATAATATGTAGCATGATATTTTATACTTGCAAGTGTTGTCATTGTTCTTTCCATGCGGTGCCAAAAATATATTGATGTAGTTATGAGATGTGGAATAATGGTGCTGGTACAACATGTATACAATCGATTGTTGCCGAGTCTATGTCAATTGCGAAAACGGCCACTGGAATAGCATTCGAGGTAAATTTTCAATGCAATGACATGAAATAAATTGCGACATACGATCAGCTAGTGTATTGTTTTACGACAACAAGAATGAATCATCAATTAATTATCAATTAATTATCAATGTCAACTGATTCTACAATGAAAAAACTATTTCAGAGATTATTCTACTAAGCAGTTGTTTCGAAAATTTCACAGCATTATAGAATAATATCCGAAGGTATAAACAAGCGATTTATATAAAATAACAGCGTAGTTCTACGTCAACAATGCGGTCGTGTCTTGGACACAACCTCCTATTTTTTTTTTCATGAGATGAACAAATGAATAATTGTAAAATGTCAAGCGTTATCTAATCGCCCTAACTGCCAAATTTTGATTGGCCGTAAATCGATTTTCCTCAGCACAGACTTCAAAATCGATGTACCTGTGGAAATCTGCTCTGTAAATATACATTCAAGTCGGGGGTATTTTTGTTCCCACCGGGCTGTCCTTCCCTAACACGGACTTCAAAATCAATGTGCCTGGTGGAATCCGCTTTGTCAAAACATGCAAGTTGGGGTTATTTTTTCCCACTGAGCTGTGTTTCCCTACCACGGACTTCAAAATTAATGTGCCTGGGAGAATCCGCTTGCAAATACATGCAAGTCGAGGGTATTTTTTGGTGTTGAGTACTTTTGTACTCGCTCGTCGTTGTGCAGGCCGGAATATGTTTCCCTAAAACGTACTTTTAAACTGAGAAGCCTGGGGAAAGTGTCATTTCAGATACTGGAGGTGAATGAACTTTCGCGGTTCGAGAACTACGTAAACATGAGATGTACAATAATTTCTAAGGGAAGTGTAAAATACAAAGAACGTTAGACAATTCTTCCGTTCACATATTTTGGTAGTCCTAGGCATCATATCAAACGTAAAAGGACGTTCATCAAATTTATTTGTAACGAAGAACATAATCTATTATAAATATTTCGATGCATTCCAAAATAATTTTCGAAGTGGTGAACAAGTGGTCGAAAATATGCGGTCGTGTCCTAGATACAACCTCTCACATTTTTCTGAAGGTCGAGAGTTTAGTTTAAAGCAGTATTTTAGTCTAGTAATTTGAAAAAAATCAAAAAAAAATTCTTCATATTTCTGTAGTTTAAGCTTTCAAGCTCGAGAATCCTATTATTTACCGAGCTAGAGTCATTTTAGTGATTATTATCGGCCATAACAATGAACTTCAAACGCGTTTTTCTCGAAACTAGTTATTAGGCTGTCAAAAAAGTCCTGCGGTATTTCCGCGAGGTGTCGTTGTAAGCGCGTAGTTCTAGTTGTATTCATTGTATCGAGTCATACTATAGCTTGTTGGAAAGGTATTTTTACGCGCTATAATATAGTCCTTGACAGTGTTTTGTTTGGTTAAGTCGTTCGTGAGTTATAGTGTCGCAAATATGGAGCAAAATAAAGAGAAAATCCGACATATTTTACAGTACTACTATGACAAAGGCAAAAATGCATCTCAAGCTGCCAATAAAATTTATGCAGTTTATGGACCCGATACAGTTTCCATTTCCACCGCACAACGATGGTTTCAACGTTTTTGTTCTGGTGTAGAGGTCGTCGAAGATGCGCCACGCTCCGGAAGGCCTGTCGTCGAAAATTGCGACAAAATCGCTGAATTAGCCGAGAAAGACCGGCATAGTAGCAGCCGTAGCATCGGCCAAGAGCTGGGGATAAGTCATCAAACCGTTATTAACCATTTGAAGAAGCTTGGATTCACAAAGAAGCTCGATGTATGAGTGCCACACACGTTGACGCAAAAAACATCTTTGACCGTATCGACGCATGTGAATCGCTGCTGAATCGCAACAAAATCGACCCGTTTCTGAAGCGGATGGTGACTGGCGATGAAAAGTGGGTCACTTACGACAACGTGAAGCGCAAACGGTCGTGGTCGAAGCCCGCTGAAGCGGCTCAGACGATGGCCAAGCCCTCATTAACGGCCAGGAAGGTTCTGCTGTGTGTTTGGTGGGATTGTCAAGGAATAATCTATTATGAGCTGCTTCCCTATGGCCAAACGCTCAATTCGGACCTGTACTGCCAACAACTGGACCGCTTGAAGGTAGCACTCATGAAGAAGAGGCCATCTTTGATAAACAGAGGCCGCATTGTCTTCCATCAGGACAACGCCAGGCCACACACTTCTTTGGTGACGCGCCAGAAGCTCCGGGAGCTCGGATGGAAGGTTCTTTTGCATCCGCCGTATAGTCCGGACCTTGCACCAAGTGACTACCACCTGTTTTTGTCCATGGCGAACGAGTTAGGTAGTCAGAAGTTAGCCACAAAAGAGGCCTGTGAAAATTGGCTATCCGAGTTTTTTTGCCAATAAGGAAGCGAGCTTCTATAAAAGGGGTACTATGAAGTTGGCATGTCGTTGGGAACAAGTCATCGAACAAAACGGCGCATATTTGACTTAAAACAGATGATTGTAACTAATTTTATGAACAAATGAAAATTCAAAAAAAAAACCGCAGGACTTTTTTGACAGCCTAATATTTTCAAACTGGCGTACACGATATCGCAAGCTCTACTGAAACGATTCATGTCGAATCTATATGGATACAATATGCAGGCATTTCTCTACCGCATAAACCACGGAAAAATGATAATTTTTAGATATTACTATTTTTAAAAAATCGGGAAACGGCCGCCATTTTGGCAAAAAACATGTTTTTGACTTGTCCGAGGTTTATCCGGAAGCGGCATCTTTACTTATTCAGAATCTGTTCGATTTTTCCGTATCAGATAACCAGAAGGGCTGGAATCGTGTACGCCATGGCACAACTTTTTTTTGAGCCCCATCACTTCATTAACATGTAACTATTCTAATTATGAATATTTTTTCACCGTTAAATTTTTGTTTTATTGTTAAAAGATAGATGAATAAATAATGATATAATGGATAGCAAACATTGTTTCCGTTTTATTTTTACGGAGCTCAAAAAGACGTCCGAAATTCGTATCTCTACACTAGAATACCCCCTTAAGTTGGTTTTGTTATTGCAAGCGGCTTCAAACTCGAAGAACGCTTATTACTCGACCATATATTGATCGATCGCAGGGATGTTTGCATTAACAAATTAGAAACATTTCTAAACTTCTATCGCAGTACAATTTTCATTTTGTTAAAACAAAGTATTGAATAATCTGAAAATAGCAAGCATTTTTTGAACGAAAATTCTACGATCTGATAGTTCTACTGATTGCTAAAAGTTTGCAAATTTAAAATATTAATGGCTTTGCGAAAACATTCGTGCAAAATTCTATCCAGGGGGAAAACAGAACAGAAACAGTAATATCGTTTTTTTTCTGTGAAAAATCGTTAGTTTATGATTTTCTACCGTGAAAAAATGTTTACTTTAGAAGCCATTTTCAAAATATGCACAAAGAAAACTGTGTTGAATCAAGTTTCAAAACCTTGCAGCCTAATAGGTACCTCGTTAGAATAATAACCCGCAGAGATGTTCTCAAAAAGCTGAAGTTTTCCATCGTCGGAAAACCAACTGGGTACATTTTTGAACTTTGATTTCATATGAGTTCATGAAATTTCCATGATTTCACCTCATTACATCAACGCCAATTTGTACATAACTTCCTAACTATACAGTAGTCCGCTTTTTAGGCGGGGGATACGTGGCACGTAAATTACATAATCCGCGTAAATCCTAAAATACGCGTAAAAATAAACTGCATAAATTTCAAAATCCGTATTAAAATCTAACAAAAAGTGATTTATTAGTTTAAAAGGCAACTCATATTCTAACTATTGATTAACTGATTTTTTTTGCATGTTACAGTCTATCTGAGATATCTGTTTCTCCTTTTATTTCTCAGCTACTTATCAGTGATACAATACAAACTCATTTCGTGAAAAGTTACATCAATTAGCACATAAAATCTGTTAACATTGGAGTCATTTTTTACGCGGTTGATACATGCCACGTAAAAAGTCTAGGTGATCTAAGATGAATGATGCTCACAATAAATCGAATTTTCCCAAATTTTCCGATTAAAACACATCAAATCCACTAGCGTAATTCTACACGGACTGTCTTCTATTCGCTGACCGGTTCTGTTTTGTTCTTTGTTTGAACTTCCGCAGGGTGACTCGAAACATCAGAAATGACATTTGTGTACGGGAGACATCGGAAAATTTAAAAATAATTGCATCTAACTAAAAAAAATAGTGAGTGTCGGTTTTACCCTGATTTTCCCCCATTTCATTGGTTCGGGATTGCGGAATTTGGCCACCGTATTCAGTTTATCGATTCGTTCAGGCGGTCAGGCTTCTTTACCTTGAAGACATGAGGCGGATTTCCGCGGAAAAAACGGCGTAAATTCCTGAAACCGCGATAGAAAACGCGTGAAAAGCGACTTCAGTGTATAATTAATTTCCTAATAATAGTATACCTGGAATTTATAACTGAACATTTTTTATTTTTTTATAAGTTGAAACTGTTGTTAGTGGTCTTAATGTCAATGTTGAGTGCGATCTGTCACTTTGTTTGATTTCAACGTCATTAACAGGGGGTCTCCGTAGCCGCATCGGTTGCGCGTTCGCTTAGTAAGCGATCGATCGTGAGTTCAAAACTCAGGGCCCTCATGGTCAATGGTCATGGTCTTTGTGTTGTTACAGAATAACTACGTCCACGCAACAATCATCAGCGATGGAGATCGGTCCACGGTCGAAATAAGATCAATTCATCCATACCACTGCTCTGCTCTGCAAGACACATCGGGTAAATTCGATTTATTGTGAGCATCATTCATCTTAGATTGTTCAGTGTATTTTGAGAGGTAGGTGGGTTCGTTGATTATAGATGCTCAAAAACAATGATTCGAAATTTCGAGTCCATTCGGGGTGAAACCGACACCTTCAGTCAGTGTAAAACCGTCACCTGGTTTGTGTTTTACTGACAGATAAAATGCGTCCTTACTTTTTGTAGATGCCTCGTATGATGGGAGACAAAACGGTAAAGGGTTGATGCTCAGCTGACAGTCAGTCAAAACCAATGTTTAACATGTAATGTAAACAAAAAAGCTTGTTAGAGCTCATGATATCTCTTCGTTCAATGCTCATCCGATGTGGATACTAATCCAAGTTGGAATCAAAACTTTCGTGTTTACTCTGGACCAGGAGCAGAAGTTTGTATATCACTTGCTTGATCTTGAAAACCTTCTGACTTATGAATTGACAAAAAAAAACAATTTGAAGCATTCTTAAATACGATAAACATAAGTGCTGGCTGAGATTTTGAGGTCAGAATCCGAACCATTCGTTCCACCAACCTGAGACTACATCGGCAGCGAGTGCAGTAGGGCTCATTGAGTCATCAGTGAACAGCTTTTTCATGCAGTCAAAATACATGAATTTTTTTTTTTATCCAAAATATATATTTTTATTAAGGCTCATATGGCGTCAACCTGACGGGGCCGGGAGTTCAATATTACGACAATGTTTGCCTTATAACTATGTTAGTAATATGTAACCGATTATACATGAAATTGTTTGCTTTTTGACGTGAGACGTCTAACCTTTCAATATAGGGGCCTATTTAAATGTTTCGGGCGGGAAAAGTGAAAGATTTTGAACGTTAATATCTCTTCAATTAATGGATGGATTTTTATTCCGAATACACAAATTATAAGTTCCTTGCGTATTATTTGACGTAGGACTACATCTTTCATTTGTATACTGGGGTGTAAGTTCAAAGCTTCGAAAACGAAAGTGTTACACCGGAGAACGAAATTTTGAGCGTTAATAGCTCCTAAACAACTGAACGAAATGATATGATAAATACTTCATTCGAAAGATAAAATGTCTAAGCGTTATATGCTTGTTACTTTTTGATCCAAAAACTTGTTTCAATAGCCCTAAAATTGCTTCCAAAACAGACCATTGAAATCACAACAATCCGTATATAAGCGAGTGCCGCTCGGAAATCCACTCAGTTATGATTGCGCAAAGATTGAGGTACGATCGCTGGAATGGATGGATTTTTCTCTAACACAGACTTCAAAACCATGGAGCCAGGGGAAGTCGGCAGAGCAAATTAGATGCAAGCAGCGGGTACTTTTTACTCCTTTGCGTTTCTGCAAATTGGAATGTTTTCCTAACACTGACTTCCAAATCATGAAGCCTGGGGAAATCGGCATTGCAAAATTGAGTTTTTTTGAGGGTTTTCAGTAGCATAAAACCGACAATTTTGTTTATTCACTCCTCCATTCAAGTTGAAATGCGCCTCATCAGACATTATGATTTTTTGCCAAAAGCCACAATTGAGAAGTTATTTTGAATGTACAGCTTAACAATTTCAGCGCGTTGTTTAGGTGTGTATTGTTCCATGGTTAAAATTGTACTGAAATGACGCTTCCAACGCGGTATGACATTTGTTAATCTGACATCTCTGTCAGATTAACTCTCTGGAATTGTTTGCAATTGAATTCGTAAATAGTTTCATTCATTCACTAGTTTAATCAATAATTTAACTAATACGCACAAAAGATAGCTCTGCGCAGCGGCGATATTGTACCCAATGAGGAACATCCGAGGTGGGATTTGAAGAAATACTTTTTGCCAATTGAAGAAATACAATTGATTACTAAGCCAACTGTAGTCCTACGTCAACCTTGCGGTTATATCATAGGTATAACCCATCCCTAGTTTTTTGTTTTGTCTGCGACATATATAGAGGAAATAGCAAAACAAGTGAACAATGTAGCGATGAAAGAGGTCGATTTTATTCGTATATGCTTTCTAACGCAACAATCAGCATTCCTCCTTTCCATTCAATTCGAAAATAAGCTTACGTGGCATGATTTTCGGGATTCTAGTTGCTATGCCCATTCACGCGCCGCTCGGAGAATCACGTTGCATCGAATCGCGATTCATATATAAGAGAAGGGTGAAAGATACAACATTCATCATTTTTTTTTTCATTCATTCGGCATCGGACTGTTGAGCAATCCAGTTCATTTTATTTTCGCTGCGCCTCGATCCAAGATTGGACCCCACCAGTGGTAATCCATCTTGGATATCGTTGTGTAGTTTTCTTCACGTTTTTCGCGCGTCATTTCAGTATTAGACTCTCGTGCAGTACGGACGCACTTTGGAGAGCGGTGAATCAGATAACGTTCGAAGTGAAAGTAGTGTTAGCATCCAACGAGTGAGCACGGATTTTTCGAAAAGTGAAGTACGCGATTGACAGCATGGGTGGGAAGAGAAAGAAGAAAAGTCTCAACCCCAACGATTCATCAAACAGCCCCGACCAGAAGAAAGGCAAACGAAACAGCAATGTATCTGTTCGTCCATCAGCCTCTCTCACAGACAGTGTTGTACAGTCTGATCGTGTCAGCAACCGTTTTGTGATCCTGGCTAACGCTGAAGACGACCAAGAATCTGCTCGAACAATTACAACATCGGCAATCAACTACGCAGATCCCGGCGAAGGAATATCAGGAATCCTTCCTCCAGCAAAGCAGAAGATGAAATTACCCCCGCTGGTAGTAAAATCGATCCCCTTGGACAAAATTAAGAGGACTATGCAAGCGATCGGTGTGGACGCTGTTTACCAAATCACCAGGATGGGTATCAAAATTATCACATCGACTCGAGAGGAATATAATATATCCAAAACGTACCTGACCAAGGCCAACATTCCCTATTTCACGCATGATGTGGCAAGCGAGAAACCCTTCAAGGCGGTGATCCGAGGACTACCCGTAATGGATGAGAAAGACATCTTATCAGAACTCCGGGATAAATTCAAGCTTCAGGCACTAGCGGTCTTCCCAATGAGTCGTCGGAACAAGGAAATCTTGTATTGCAATTGTATATATTTGATCCACTTTGCAAAAAACACTGCATCGCTGAGAGCCCTTCAAGCAATTCGGTTGATCAGTAACGTGAGGGTTAAATGGGAAGCGTACCGAGGACCAACCCGTAGCGTGACGCAGTGCATGCGTTGCCTTAACTTCGGCCATGGCACCCGTAATTGTCACCTCAGACCGAGGTGTAACATCTGCTCTGAACAGCATCTTACTGACAGTTGTCCAACTAAAGAAGCTAGCGTCTTCAAATGTGCAAACTGCGAGGGTGACCACCTGGCTACGAACAAAACTTGCACCAAACGGGAAGAATATCACCGGATCAGGATGGAGGTCTCGAGACAGAACCAACCAGGCCAGCGCAAGAAGCCGAAACAAGTAAACATCGATATGAACGACTTTCCCGAACTGCCTCCTCTTCGATCGAGACCAGTGCCTAACCTCGCTCCGTTACCACTACCGAGTCAACAGAAGATACGCAACCCACACCCTCCATCTGATCTCCTTCCTGGGTTCAGGCCAAATCAGCCGTCCGTCGGCATTAGTCAGGGGCCTCCGGAAGAAAACCAGAATTGCTGTTCGTCACATCCTCCAATGGATGCCCTCACGCAAAACATCACCCAGCTGGCGACTATCATTGTTGAGCTAAAAAAGATGATGATGCAGATGATGCAGTTTTTCACAAATCTTAACATTCACTCTCCAACTGCTTAATTGGAATGCCCGCTCTCTGGCGGCGAAGAAGCTGGAAATCAATGAATTTCTACAAACGAACCGAATAGACATCGCGTTTCTAACGGAAACTCACCTCAAGCCTACAATCAACTTTAGCCTATCACATCATGCCGTCTATCGACTCGATCGAGTTGGGGCGGCGAAAGGTGGCGTTGCCATCGCTATCCGGAAAGGACTCAAATTTAAAACGCTACCCGACTTCCGTCTGTCGATCATCGAAGCCGTTGGCGTAGAGTTCCAAACTGCTGATGGGCCCATCACTGCCATTGCTGTATATTGTCCAATCCAGTGTAAGAACTCAGATGGTAGCTCTGTCAGTTTCAAGAACGACATCCAGCGGTTGACTCGTCGAAGCGGGAAATTCATAATCACCGGTGACATAAACGCCCGTCACACAACGTGGGGAAACATCCGTGGTAACAAAAACGGTGCGGTGCTTGCCGATGACCTACAAGCGGGACACTATGTGGTTCTCCATCCGGACACTCCAACCTTCTATTCACCGGCCGGAGTTGGCTCCACACTCGACATCTGCCTTACCAACATCCCTAATGGCTGTTCCAAGCCAGTTGTGATCACCGATCTGTCATCTGACCACCTGCCGGTAGTCTTCGAGCTAGAACAAAACATCGATCAACGACAGCAACATCATAGGAGAAATTATCATCGTGCGAATTGGTCCCAACTCCAGCGGTATGTTGAGGAACGTATTGACGAAAATGCCCGTTTGGATGCGGAAGAGCACATCGATCGGATGCTGCAAGCACTGTCGGACGACATCGGCGACGCGGTAAATCGGTTCATCCCTTCGACTATGGTGACGAATAAGTTTACACCCCTGGATCCAGAAACTAGAAGAATAGTGTCTCTCAGAAATTGTGTCAGGCGTCAATATCAGAGAACCGGAAATCCAACTAGGAAAGTGCTATACAAACATTTGAACAAAATTATTGCTGCTAGAGTACAAAAACTTAGAAACATACGATTTAACAACGAACTCGGAAGTTTGCCTAAATATTCTAGGCCCTTCTGGCGTATGGCTAAAGTGTTGAAAAATAAACCGAAACCAGTGCCTCCTCTTAAAATGAATAATAGAATCTACCTTACATCTACTGAAAAGGCAAATGCCATAGCGCAGCAGTTTAGGGCTGCACACGATCTGGGTCGGAGCATTGTTAGTCCGATGGAGGTATCGGTTGCACAATGCGTTCATCGGCTTGACGGTGTACCGATCGAGCTTGTGGAGGATCAACGAGTCACAGCGTATGAGATAAATCAAGCCATCAAATACTCCCGCAATATGAAAGCCCCCGGATTCGACGGCCACTTCAACATTGTGTTGAAAAACCTCGGACCCAAGTCATACGCTCTGCTGGCAAGCACCTTCAACCGTTGTCTGGAACTCGGGTATTTTCCACCTACCTGGAAGACGTCCAAGGTTGTGCCGATCCTGAAGCCAGGTAAGGATCCTACGAGCCCGTCAAGCTACCGCCCGATCAGCCTACTCTCTTCCATCAGCAAACTGTTTGAGAGAATATTGTACACAAGACTTCTCCGACACACAGAGGAAAACAACATCCTGCTCGAAGAGCAATTCGGGTTTCGTCGAGGTCACTCCACAGTGCACCAACTTCAGAGGGTAACCAACTTGGTCAAGCGATCGAAGGAACTCTCCAAAACCACCATCATGGCCCTGATGGACATCGAGAAGGCATTCGATAATGTCTGGCATGACGGACTGATATTTAAGCTTCAGAGTTTCAACTTCCCAGTTTACCTGGTGAAAACCATCCAGAAATATCTTCATGGTAGAACATCCAAAGTATACATTGCTGGTGCCCTCTCGGAGCCGTACCCGGTCGCAGCTGGTGTCCCACAGGGGAGTATACTGGGTCCGTTACTGTATAACCTGTACACTTCGGACATTCCTCCTCTACCCGGTGGAGGCAAACTGTCGCTGTTTGCCGATGATTCGGCAATTCACTACAACGGACGTATCATCAATGCCCTCGTAGCTAAGCTCCAAATCGGGCTGAACGCTTACGTTGAATATCTCAACACCTGGAAGATTCGGGTAAACGCGGCTAAAACCCAAGCGATTATTTTCCCACACCGTAACACGAAGCGACTTAAGCCTACATCGAGAGTGAAAGTACTGAACAGCGAGATAGAGTGGTCATCCGAGGTTCGCTACCTTGGTGTGATCCTAGATAGCAAACTCATCTTCCGTTCGCACGTAAATGATCGCGTTAACAAAGCCATCACCATGCTTCGTAACCTCTACCCGATCATCGCCAGGCGGGCTAAAACATGTACTGAGAACAAACTGGCAGTATTCAAACAAGTGGTGTCGCCGATGCTAGAGTACAGCTCTCCGGTCTGGAGTAGATGCGCAAGGTCTCACCTGAATAAGCTTCAGGTAGTTCAGAACCGCTTCCTGAAACTAATACTCAATCTTCCGTGGCACACGAGAACCACTGACGTCCACCGGCTAGCTTGCTTCGACTCAATAGGAACTAGAATCGAGCAGTTCGAACAACGGCACATGGCCAGAACCCGACAGTCGGAATGGCAAAAAATCAGGGACCTTTATCCCTAAATGTTGTAAATTTGTGTATATAGTAGTTTAAGTGTGTATATAGTAGGTTAAGTAAATTTAAATCAAACCAAAATAGTTCAGTAACAACTGACAAAATGGTACAACAACCATCTAGGAAAAATTTGATTTTATATAAATTAATTATATCAGTAACAGCTGGACTAAAGATTGAATCACCATGTGGAATCTCTTATATTGTAAACTAATTGTAAATCAAAAATTAAATTAATAAAATTAAATATAAAATAAAAAAAAATAAAAATAAAAAAATACAACATTCAAAAGTATCATTCTTCGTGAGGACACCGACTGGACAACATCGTTGCTGGACAAGCTGGACGGCGTTGGGATCGAGTGTCTTTCTCAAGGCAATGAGCTGTAGTGCTGAAAGAGTAAAGTTTTCCGAGGGCCTTTTTCAAGGCTAGCAACGAATGAACTGAAAAAGTTTAAAGTCTCTATAATTCATTACCTGATCTGACCTACAGCATTCATTCACGCTCCGACCAGGTTGATGTGTTGACGTTGAGAGTTTATTTGGGAATGTCATTGCTGTGTGCATTGTTCGCCCCGATGATACGAGAAAAAAAAGACGGGTGGGTAATGTCGGGGACATAACCGGAGTGACGTAGGACTATACAAAGGGGACAGCTTTTGCTAAATATATATTTCATATTATTGTTTTATTTTCTTCTCCTACGTGAATACCTATCCTATCTACCTGAAAAATGGATTAGTTTACTGTTTACTCTTTATGAACATGTTGGGGGTTCTGAAAAGAACCTTTGGTGTTGTGTTTTTGCGTTTTTTTTACAAACTCGATTCTTGATTTTTTTCTGAAGGCTTCGTACTTATTAAATGTTCAACGCCGGGCATCTTTCGGCGTATGCACAAATAATGGCTGTGATAGGAAATGCATAGGTGGTCATCAGCTCTTTCACTATCAAATATTTCACTATTGAGCACATTGCCGTACCTTAAACTGTGGTTTCGGAGACGAATGAAATGTAAGATTTGTCCGCAAACAAAGTGAATAAAAATGAAAAAGAACTGAGGTTTTGGAGACGAACTCTACGATATGTCGAGAAATAAACGAGCTATAAGCGTTCGGAAAAACCAACAGTAAACACAGGGACGGATGACCTTCGATTTGAAGTCCTTTAAAATAAGAACAGAGTAGCAGGACATACATAGCTCTTCATGTTGCTCCTTAGTTATTTTTGCAGATGTAACGTCAGTCAATTTTCAACATTAGTTATCAACCAAAGGAAGCAGTTCTTGCTACCGAGAAAATTCGTTAATGCCATCCGGCATACAATGTGTTGTAATTTGAAGCCATTTTTAATTCGGAAACCATGTATGGGTTTGTGAAAACTGAATGATCAATTTAAAAAAACCCAACCACCAATAAGTTCAAGAACAAGCATAAACAAAATAAATCAGTTTATATTATATGTCATATGATGTCACTTTAGAATGCATTGGTATTGTGAAAAACTTTCAATAACTCTTCTTTGAAAGGTTTAATGGCTCCGAAGAGCGCCGTGTTTTACGATGGTTGGTTTTGCCACCAAAGCAGTCTGTATAAACAAACTTTTTCCTTCTTCTACCTGCTGCCGTTTTGCGATTGAGTTTGCCACTCGCTGAAACTAGTTGTTGCCACCGAACCGAATGTGCTCTGTTCTGTAGGCGGGTTTTCTTATTGTCGTGAGCAGCTTTGCAAGCCAACTCAAGCACTACGATGGCCGAAAATCTATAATCGCTGTTAGGTATACTGGCGCTCCGGCACCAATCCGTTCGGCCTAGTTACCCTTGCGGAGCAATCAGTGAATGCGACCAACAGGGAACTGGAGACCTGCACGGTTCGAGTGAGACTTTGCCTTTCCCTTAACTTGTCTTCCTTTGTTACGTCCACGATGCCGATGCTGTACAACCACACGGGTTTACGGTTTGAAAGAAAATAAGATATTTTTTTGGGGTCCGCGTGTTTTATACTCTAGCGGTACACACTCACAGGATAGAGACAAATCGGCAGACTCAGCCAGAGGGGCGAGTACAACGAGACGAACGAATGTGCGTTAAAAGGGAGCGATGACAAAAAAATACATTCATTATGATTTGTTCGCTCGTTGGATTCACATGCAGGCTAAAAAGGGTCCTTTTCAGGATCACAAAATTATCTTCAATCTAAAGAGTTTATTGTTTTGTTATCACTCGATATCCCCATCTTGTTCGGCTAAACCTTGCTGTTTAGCGATTGCATTTGCCACTCGCCACAGCTTTCACAGTTGGAAAATTTCTTCCCATCCAGCTTGTGACATATTTTACAGTAAATTACATTCAATGGCACGTCGCATTACCACCACTCAGTATCGGATTGGAGGTAATTTTAACCTGTAATTGAACATTTGCGATGACAGTGGTACAGTGTCGACCTTCAATGTGGGGTCATAATTTGGACCCCGAACTCTATGTTTACAAAAATGTCCAACTAAATATGTCGCTTTACTGGTCCGACCAATTAGCTAAATGTCGAGATAAGTGTAAATTACTGTACTTTCAATCTAGAAGCAATTTAAGAATTGGTGAAAATCAATAAGCTCAGAACAACTGCCAAATTCACATACTCATCATATCCTGGCAAACAAATTATGAAAAAATCAATTTGTGTTTTATTATTATTTTGGATATTGTTTTAGAAAGCATTGAATTGTATTTCCTAAACTCTTTTTTGGAAGGTTTAATGGCCCTGAAAAGCGCCTTGTTTTATGGAATGGTTCAAATTTAGAAAACTTAGTACTCGTGGTTTTGAAAAAAACCATTTCGAACGCCCTTGATGCCGCCTTGTTCTGGATTTGCCACCAAAGCAGTGTGTATAAAGAACAAACTTTTTTCTTCTGCTACCTGATGCCGTTTTGCGATTGCGTTTGCCATTCGCCACTCGCTGCAACTGCCTGTTGTCTTGATGTCCACCGAACCGAATGTGTTCTGTTCCGAATGCGGGTTTTCTTATCGTCGCGAGCAGCTTTGCCAGCTAACTCGATCACTTCGGCGGCCGAAACTATATAACGCCGGCTAGGTGGACTGGTGCACTGGTACTAACGCGCTCGGCCTAGCTACCCTTGCGGGGAACTCCAGATCAACACGGTTCGAGCCGGATTTTGCCTTTCCCTTCACTTTTCCTCCTTTACCATGTCCAGACATGGCTGCTTGGGTTGGTTTGTTGATGTGTTGTGATGCAAACCGATGTGGTGTACGGTTTGAATGAGAATGATCGTTACGGCAGCGGAACGGGGATTTTTAAGCTGACTGGCTGGCTCGAGAATTACGCATGTGTGAGACTGCGACCAATGTTTCGTTCATTGTTTTCTTTTTCCTTTCCAATCGTGGTTCATTCTATTTCGCTGCTGCTCTGGTTGCCCGTTTTGGTCGGTTCGATTTGAGGAGCACAAAATGGACCAATCAAAAATGGGCACATAGTGCATTTTGACAATGCTTGATATTTCACAATTATTCAATTATTTATCTCAAGAAAAATGAAATGTTATTCGTTATGATAGATGCGTAGATATATTTCCTATCAATTGATGCAAAATTTTTGCGATCTATTGAGAAATGCTCGAGTTATAAGCGTTCCAAATCTTGCATTTTTTCCTACTTGTTCAGTGCCTAGATTTCCATTTCACCCCCTATATCTTCCGGTTAGACGTAGTCCTACGTCAAAAAAGTCAGGAGGCGTCAAATCAGGTGATCTCGGTGGCCAGTCATAATCGCCGTTTTTCGATATGTATTAATCTTCCGGGGAACATTTCGCGTAATAATTTGGTCGTGGCAGCCGCTGTATGGCATGTAGCGCCGTCCTGTTGGAACCAGTAATTGTCCAATTCATTTTCACGAACAAATGGCAATAAAAAATCGGTTATCATTGTCCGATAACGTTCCCCATTCACGGTTACCGTTGCTCCATTTTCGTTTTTAAAGAAGTACGGGCCGATGACTTTATCGGCATAAATGCCACACCACACAGTATCTTTTTGGTCGTAAAGAGGTTGCGTTTCGATGAATTGAGGGTTTTCAGTAGCATAAAACCGACAATTTTGTTTATTCACTCCTCCCTTCAAGTTGAAATGCGCCTCATCAGACATTATGATTTTTTGCCAAAAGCCACAATTGAGAAGTTATTTTGAATGTACAGCTGAACAATTTCAGCGCGTTGTTTAGGTGTGTATTGTTCCATGGTTAAAATTGTACTGAAATGACGCTTCCAACGCGGTATGACATTTGTTAATCTGACATCTCTGTCAGATTAACTCTCTGGAATTGTTTGCAATTGAATTCGTAAATAGTTTCATTCATTCACTAGTTTAATCAATAATTTAACTAATACGCACAAAAGATAGCTCTGCGCAGCGGCGATATTGTACCCAATGAGGAACATCCGAGGTGGGATTTGAAGAAATACTTTTTGCCAATTGAAGAAATACAATTGATTACTAAGCCAACTGTAGTCCTACGTCAACCTTGCGGTTATATCATAGGTATAACCCATCCCTAGTTTTTTGTTTTGTCTGCGACATATATAGAGGAAATAGCAAAACAAGTGAACAATGTAGCGATGAAAGAGGTCGATTTTATTCGTATATGCTTTCTAACGCAACAAGCAGCATTCCTCCTTTCCATTCAATTCGAAAATAAGCTTACGTGGCATGATTTTCGGGATTCTAGTTGCTATGCCCATTCACGCGCCGCTCGGAGAATCACGTTGCATCGAATCGCGATTCATATATAAGAGAAGGGTGATAGATACAACATTCAAAAGTATCATTCTTCGTGAGGACACCGACTGGACAACATCGTTGCTGGACAAGCTGGACGGCGTTGGGATCGAGTGTCTTTCTCAAGGCAATGAGCTGTAGTGCTGAAAGAGTAAAGTTTTCCGAGGGCCTTTTTCAAGGCTAGCAACGAATGAACTGAAAAAGTTTAAAGTCTCTATAATTCATTACCTGACCTGACCTACAGCATTCATTCACGCTCCGACCAGGTTGATGTGTTGACGTTGAGAGTTTATTTGGGAATGTCATTGCTGTGTGCATTGTTCGCCCCGATGATAAGAGAAAAAAAAATAAAAGAGTCTTGCAACACAATTCCTGATTTTTATTTTCATTCTTCCATAATTTTTCCGGAAATTATTGTTGACAACGCTGGTTACAGTGCAAATAAATGTTTGAATTGAAGCTGTTCATAGGTTCAGAGCTCTAAGTGCTTTGCGTCTAGATTAATTTTACCTCACCTTTCTCCGCCCACCAAATTTCAAAGCTATCCTACCCAAAGCCCCCAAAAGCTGAACGTTCAGATTGAAGGAAATGTTATCCATTTTTTCCGTAGGTGGACCATAATGTATCTCCATCTAATGGACGTTTACAATGTTTAATCTTTGGACTATTTCAGGGCTACTTATTCTTTGTGAAGAGCTCACTTGCCAGACCATGGAATCAAAGGTCAAGATATTTTTCTTTACCGAAATGATGAACGTTGATTCAAATTTAATGTTTTGATAAAAAAAAAACCGATTCTATGGTTTGAAATAATCATCTTAGTGAGGCGTAAATGTGAGTATACTATTTCCAATAGAATGCAAACAGACACACACACTTAAATGGTGCATCTTGGAAGGACTTAGTGTTAATCCTTCAAAAACAGTCATAATTCCATTTACCAGAAAAAGGAAGTATAAGATTCCACCTCTTAGATTGGGAGGTGTACAATTGGAGCTTTCAAAACGAACCAAATATTTAGGTGTCATGCTTGATCAAAAACTAAATTGGAACAACTGGAGTATGCAATATCCAAAGCCCAGACTGTGCTCTGGAGTTGTAGTAGTATATTCGGGAAAAAGTGGGGACTAAAACCGAGAATGATTCACTGGATTTACTCAGCAATTGTGAGACCCAGACTAACATATGCTTCGCTAGTGTGGTGGCCTAAAACTACACAAATATGAGCTCAGAAAAAGCTCGATAAACTACAACGTCTGGCATGCTTGTCAATAACTGGGGCGATGCCCAGCGCATCTTCCAAAGCCCTAGATGTTCTTTTATACCATCTACCCTTGCATCGATATGTGCAACTTGAAGCGGAAAAAGGTGCTCTTAGGCTGAAACGTATAAAACATTTTCTAGAAGGAGATCTCACAGGGCATTTAAAAATCCTGAAAGATTTTCAACTGAACACTATAGTAAGCATGAATGAAGACTGGATGAAAACAAAGACTAACTTCAGTGTTCCTTTCAAAGTGATTGAATTCAATCGCAACGAATGGGAAGAAGGTGGTCCCAAAACTCGTCCAGGATCACTCGTGTTTTATACCGATGGATCTAAAATCGGCAAACCTACGGGAGCTGGGATTACTGGACCAGGGATCGACATGTGAATTCCAATGGGACGGTGGCCTACAGTTTTCCAAGCAGAAACACAAGCTATTCTAACAAGTACAAATATTTGTTTGACTAGAAAATACAGGTATGCCAATATCTGTATCTTCTCAGATAGCCAAGCAGCTCTTAATGCAGTAAAAGCATTCACATGTCAGTCAAAACTAGTTTGGGAGTGTATTTTATCCTTAAAACAACTAGCTGCTACTAACGAAGTCAACCTATACTGGGTGCCTGGTCACTGCGGTATAGAAGGTAATGAAAGAGCCGATCTCTTAGCAAGATTAGGATCTTCAACTGAATTCGTCGGGCCGGAGCCATTTTGTGGATTATCTACATGATGCATGTAATCTGAGCTCAAACCTGGGAAATATCAATGATTGAAGCCAACTGGAGGGCTCTATAAACACCAAGACAATCCAAATTAATCATTACACCTTGTAACAGAATAACACGCAACCTATTCAGCTTGAATAAGGCAGATTTGAGTACATTAACCGGTCTATTCACCGGACGCTGTCCGAGCAGGTATAACCTTAAAAAAATCGGATAACTGGCAGATTATAACTTTCGTTTTTGCAATTTCGAAGCTGAGACTTTCTTGGAAAGGGCATTCTTATGCCTAACGAGATTTGGTCTGCTGAACCAAAACAGGTAAGGAACTTCATAAAGGAAGTCATACCTTCGTGGGGGGATATACAAAGTCCTGGTGCGACTTTCACTTATCCCCTGAGTGATAGAACGAACTGACACTGCATACATAGCAAAATGGAGTGCACTGCAATAGATCAAACTAATGGTCGCAGTGATACAATGCTCCTGCAGAAGAAGATGGTTTGAAATTCATTTCACCATTCAAGATGACCATTCAAGATTTTACCATGACTTTAAAGAGCTTGTCCCAGAAATCTACTAATTTATGGATTCCATCTATGAAATGGAATCAGGAAGACCATTGAAAAACATTTCCGTGGCTGCTATTAACTTCCCGTAATGAAAATCGTTTCTCACGCATGTAGTATTTGAGATGTAAAAACATCAATAAATCAGAAGGTTTAAATCTAGCGAATATGATAGATTGCATGTCCCTCTTGCCAGGCATAGTATCCCACCAATATCTATGATAAGATAAAGACAGAATTGTTTAAAAAATGAGCTGCCAAGTTGAGGGAGAAACCTCGAAACTGTTTACAACCTTGGTAAACCACCAAATGGAGGGTTACAAAACAAAAATTTCTTCGCTAAAATATTTAGCCTCTCGACATTATCGACAGTTTTATTTCAATATTTTCCTCTGCAAAGTGAACATACCCAATCTTTTTCGCGCTAAGTCATCCTTCCAACAATCTCCCTCAGACCAATCATTTCATTTGCTAATATTTTTGTTGATGAGATCGTCGTTTTTTGTTTCGCCTTTCCCGTTAACACCAGCAAAAGCTCGAAGAAGCCGTAACACCCCCAAGAAAAGCTCCTCCAGCAGTGCAACCAACGATAAGACAGGGAGCAAACAGTGCACACAGAAAAAAAAGGTAGCAGCGAACGAAGCGTGCAAAACAGCGAAGAGTCCCGTCTAAGACTAAGAGGAATAAAACCGACATCAAGGGGCAGATGAAAAATTCATTTTTCATCTCGAAGAGCTCCCCCGCCGCCGCTCCCTCACCACACCACAGCCTCACTCGGCCAATACGCAACGACGCAGCCAAATGCCCCGAAGGCTCGTTTTCCGGATCGAATCTGTTTATACCCCAGTCCGTTTCGTTCGGTTCTCTCTTTCTCGCTCAACTCAACTTTTTGCTTTCACTTTGAATGCACGCCGGGGATTCTTGTTGTCAATTTGGGGAAATTTTCCGTCGGTCTTCCGATGTGAAGGATCGACGGAAACTGGACGTGTGCCAATTTGTCATGCTTCGATGATTTGTGAAGATCAGATAGACAGGTCCGAAATTCGGCAACCACCGGCTGTTGGTGAAATATTGACTCCAAGCGGTGATAGGTCACGGGATGGGGGTGGTAGGGTGGGAGTGTGTGTGTGTGTGTTTGGAGCTGGCGAGTTCGAAAGAGATGCCGAAAGGGAAATTGGGAAAGTGTATGAAGAATATGGAGGTCTTCATATCGGTGAAATTGGTACGAATCTGATTTTGATTGTTTCGCTCCGAGCGTGGAAGTGAAGGTTACCAATTTGCTGAACACAAAATGGTGTTCTTTTGCCTGGAGGGCGCTTTCCTTTTCGTTTCAATGGTCAGGATGTGGGGAAATGAAATATCAGAGAACGGCTGGGTATGGAAATGAGTTTACCTTTTGAAGACATATATGTGGGTAATATTTCTAACTGGAAGGGCAGAAATAAAATTTTAACGGGATGCACAATTATTGTATATTCGAATGTGTCTATCAAAATCAAAAGTTAAGACCGACGTTTTCACGATCTGTCACTTCTGTTACTCAGCTAATAAGAGTAAGTGATATGGTGTAGGGAAAGACAGTACTGTGACATGTTTGGTCATTTCACAACGATATTGAACCATCTATTGTCAACTCCTACTCAATAGATTGCAAAACAATTCTAACAGTAGAGACTATGAAAAACTAAACTGATATTGAAAAGGGTTCGATGCTGTCTGATGAAACGATAGGCATCATTATTAGATTATAACCGTCAGAATGATACTATGGATTATACTTATCCTCGGCCAGATTAAAGTAACTTTAGGTAGAAGCATTCTACCATAAACCAAGATAAGGTTACGTCATCGTAAGAAGAAAGAGTTTTCTTCATGTCAGGTCCTTCTCATTCGTGCTGGATAGCTTATAAGTAATTCTAAGCCAAAGGAATAAGGCAATGTTCCGAGTTTTCCCGCTTTTTTTAAACTTTGTATATACTCAAAAGCTGTACCCAGAATCTTCATTTTCATTATCATATGAACAATTTAAATATTGACTATCTGTTCTCTATACAGCCATTCCATGCCAAACCGATATAGTGGTTCTCAGATTTTCGTGAAAATTGGTAGTTTTGTTCTTTATTGCAAAACATTAGACTAGTATTTTTTTTATTTTTTCAGTAGGGTGACCATTTCCATTTTAGGGTTGTCCGAAAATTCCGAATTTTCACTCTTTTTTACAAAAATGACTTTTTTCAAAAATTCATAACTGATCATTTTTGAAAAAAAATACTACACCTGCAGAAAATTCGAATTCTGTTCTCGTTATGATTGAATGTTTTCGTTTTTTATTGTTTTCATAGTCTCGGGACCAAAGGCGCTAAATTTTTTTATATCTTTTTCTGCAAGGCTGAGGATTTTTCACATAGCATATGTCGAAACCAGAGAGGCGTTTTTATTTTCGTTTTTGAGTTATGGTTTTTCAAAGTTAAAAAAAAAATAAAAAACGAATACAATCAATGATAACGAGAACAGAATTAAAATTTTCTGCAGGTATAATAAAAAAAGGCCAGGTCTTTAATTTTATATATTGATCAGCTGAATCGGTTCAGTGGTTCAAAAGTTATGAATTAAAAAAAGTCATTTTTGGAAAAAAGGGTAAAAAGTTGATTTTTCGGACAACCCTCAAATGGAAATGGTCACCCTACTGCAAAAATAAAAAATACGGGTCTAATGTTCTGCGATAAAGAACGAAACTACCACTTTTCACGAAAATCTGAGAACCACTACATCGGTTTGGAATGGAATGGCTGTATATATATATAAAGTTCTCGTGTCCTCCTCCGGAAAGTCTCGACCGATTTTCATGAAATTATGCACAAAAACTTGATAGACATGAGAATAGGACGTTTACTATATGTGATACCGCTAGGGTACCGATTACCATATGTTTAAAACCGATTAGGGTGACCCTATGCATAAAAAAATCTAAATAATTTTAATTTTTGACGTAGGACTACGTCTTACATTAAGGGTGCCAAATCAGAAAACAGGTCACGTTTTTATGGAATAAAGTTAACGTTATTAACTATTTTTGCCGCGAAAGAATTTTAACGATTTGCATACCAATCGAATCGAATATACATTATAATCCCATAGTCTGTATATGGTTTAAATTGATGAAAATTGGAAGCATTCCCATTTCTCCATGCATTTGTTCTGTCCATTTGTGTGCATGCCCGAACTGAGCTGTCAATAGAATAGAATAGAAACAACGAAGAGGGATAGCGAAAAGAGAATATTTGCTATGTAAGTAAGCTGTCGCTAGCGTTTAAGTATTGCATCCCCTCTCAGGAAAATTCTTAAGACGCGTCCACATTACACCGAGCGGCCTTGGCCGCCCGGTAAAGCCGACTAAATGTGGACGTACCACCCGGGCTTGCCGACGTGCCGAAAACCGACTCGAAATAAACCGAACCCAACCCGAAACAATTGGGTCCGGTTCGAGAAAGTCGAACCAAAACAAAACGAAGTAAATTAGCGTTGACGACATGGTGCTTCGTGTGTTCGTGACGGCTTCGTACATCCGATGGGGCTTCGGCTTCGTGCACCCGATGTGGCGTCCACATTACATAACGAACCGAATATGCCGCCTAATACAGACCGATCGGTATCATTCGGCATAATATGGACGCGCCTTTAGAATCTTTCTGTGCCCGAAACAACAAAGGTCGCTTATTCTGCTCGTTTTGTGTTTTGTTTTCCCTCGAGCTGTGAACGCTAGCGAATATTTCACTTAAAGTGTATCTGGCATTGCAATTAACCCAACCATCCGAGGCATGGCAAAGCAGCCGAAAAAAGAAAAAAGTGAAAATGATTATAGGTCGCTTCAAGCGATCAGTGTTTGGCTTTGTGTGTGTTGCTTGTTTTCGTTGCGTGAAATTTAGAACTTGTTCATTTCCTGTACATGTGAATAGCACACCTTCGATACTTTTAGTTGCCATTCGTATTTGCTCTCGTGCGCATCGGCTCTGTTCTGATGCAACAAGCTCTTAACTTCGTTGACGGTTTTGACCGAGAGTCGAGAAACGATTTTCCATAAACGGTCATTCTAGCAATGTGTCATTTTTATCGCTGCAACTATGTGTATCTGTTAGATGCGTGTTTCATGCTTGTTGAATGGCGATGCACGGAAGATGCCTCTCGTTAAATACTGAGTGTATTGCGTGCATTGATATAAAGAAACAAATTGCGACATATGACCAATTAGTGTATTGTTCTCGCAAAGGCAAGAAAGAATCGTTGCTTCTCGAAATGAGTCTACAAAACCACGTAAACCATTAAACCTTTTCTGGGTCCCAGGAACTTTTAACTAAAGAGTTATTTATGAACTTTCGACGTATTCGCAAATAATATCCGAAATGATAAACCAACAAAGTAAAAAAAAATAATGCGCAGTCCTACGTTCTAAGCAATTGTGTCTCGGATACAACCCCTCGATTTTTTTTTCTTAAATTTGGCATAAAAGTACATATAACCTGAAAGGTTTGCCCCCATCTCCTATTTTTAATCGCGATTTTAGTATTTTGGTACAAAAAATACACAAATAATTGACCTGTCGTTCGTTTGTCGAAGAGAACGAATTTATTTTCGTTGTTATATGACAGATGGCGTTAAGTTCGCTTCATCGAACTTCCATCCATACATGCACCGATAACCTCAACTCGGCTAAAGCCATGAGTGTTGTCTGCGAGCCGGAAGACTTTTTGAATAAACATAAAGAGTTATTGAAATTCTTCATATCATAAATGCTCGGATTGCAAGGTGATAATCACGTTATTGTCATTAATCCTAATAAAACACCGACTGGAGAACAAGTGTATACATTCAATGTTCCTAACATCATCTAAACGTACAATTACTTGCGAACGATAGAGAGGTAGCGAGCGAACGACTGCGATTCTAAACAATCAGAAGCGTTGTGAGGAAAAATGCACTCAATTGCTAGACGCTATCATGAGCAACGTCGACACAGCCTTTGATATTGTCAGACCTAAACGCATGCATTGTCATGATATTTCAGCGCGTGTGTTTGAACAAAAAAAGGAATAAAATGAAGAATGAGAATGAATATTCGGTCCCACGATTTGCTGGATGTATTCGATTGGATAGCAAAAGCGAGGATTACCTCATATACACATTTTGACGTAGAACTACGTCTTACTTTAAGAGTGCCAAATCAGAAATCAGGTCACGTTTTTATGAAATAAAGTTAACGTTAATAACTATTTTTAACGCGAACGGATTTTGACGATTCACATATCAAACGAATTGTAAATTCCCTAAGATTTGTTTGATTTGCTATACATTACAATCCCATAGTCTGTATATGGTTTAAATTGATGATGTTGGAAGCATTCCCATTTCCTCATTTGTTCTGTTCATTTGTGTGCTTTCCCGAACAGAGCTTTCAATAACGAGTAACTTATCGACGAGTAACGAAGGAGAAATCGTAAGATGTTAAGTCTCCGTGAACAAAGGAAAAGAATAAGAACGAAGGGGAATATTTGCCTAGAGTATAAACAGTGGATCTCGCTAAGGCAAACTTTCATTCTTCGTGAGGAAATCGGCTGAACAACATCCTTGCTGGGCGAGCTGGACGACGAGGGATCGAATGCCTTTCTCAAGGCAATGGGAGTGGAGAAGTAATATGATGGATAAAGCAAAGTTTTCCAAGGGCCTTTTTGAAAGTTAGAGACGAATGAACTGAAGAAGTTTGAAGTCTCGAGCAAGAAAGGAAGGCAAACTTTCAGTATCGATCTGTGTTCAAAGCAATGAATATCGCTTGTTCTTCCTTGTTTTGCGTCATCACATGTCATTGCATCAAACTGACGCCATTGCATTAAGGTTACATAAACAAGGAGGGGAGATAGCGGGAGGAAAATATTTACGATAGGGTATTAGTATTTAATCTCTGCTGAGGCAAATATTCAGCCTTTTTCCAAGAAGTTAACATTGTTTGTTTTCTGGCGTCAATGCATTGAACTGACGCTATGGTGAAGCAGGTGTTAAGGTTGTGCACCAAAAAATTATTTGGGGAATATCAAGTTATTCGAAAAGTTATAATAAAATTATTTTAAAAAGTTATTTATTTGGGCTCACGTGCCAGTCACAAAACTGCTTTCAACTAGGATTGCATTTGCACTAATCTTGATCATAATGAAGCAGTGTTACTCTTTTCGAGGTTGTTGAGATTAACAGATAGTTTATTTCGTTTATTTAGTCACCAAGAAAGTAAATATTGTTCTGGAATATTATAAAGGGTGTGTCACATCAAATTGCATCACGGAAAAAACGCTGTAGAAATTCGCCCAGTAGACCGATCCTTTTGAAAATTTTAGACAGTAAAATAAAAACTATTAAACAACTTTTGGCATTTTCTTTTTATTCATACTTCGAGCCCAAGCCCGTATGCTCGCACCTTCCTCTTTACCCCGTCCATAAGGTTCTGTACAACGTCAGGTTGTAGTTTTTTTTGAACAGAAATCCATTTTCTCTTGAAGCCCGCCTCCGATTTGACAACTTTTGGGTTCTTCCGGAGGGCCTGCTTCATAATCGCCCAATATTTCTCTATTGGGCGAAGCTCCTGCGCGTTGGGCGGGTTCATTTCCTTTGGGACGAAGGTGACCCCGTTGGCTCCGTACCACTCCAACACGTCCTTTGAATAGTGGCACGAAGCAAGATCCGGCCAGAAGATGGTCGGGCCCTCGTGCTGCTTCAATAGTGGTAGTAAGCGCTTCTGTAGGCACTCCTTAAGGTAAACCTGCCCGTTTACCGTACCGGTCATCACGAAGGGGGCGCTCCGCTTTCCGCAAGAGCAGATCGCTTGCCACACCATGTACTTTTTGGCAAACTTGGATAGTTCCTGCTTGCGAATCTCCTCCGGAACGCTGAATTTGTTGACGAAGGCAATGCGGCTTCGTCAGCATTTCGGTGTACAGCTTCCGGGCTCGCGTCTTCCCCACCATGTTTTGCCTTTCGTCGCGGTTAGGAGCCTTCTGAACCTTGTATGTACGCAGGCCCTCCCGCTGCTTGGTCCGCTGGACGAATGAACTTGACAAATTCAGCTTATTGGCGACATCCCGGACCGAACTTCTCGTATCACGTCTAAACTGCTTAACTACGCGCTTGTGATCTTTTTCACTGACGGAGCATCCATTTTTGCCGTTCTTCACCTTCCGGTCGATGGTTAGGTTCTCGAAGTATCGTTTTAGTACTCTGCTGACCGTGGATTGGACGATTCCCAGCATCTTACCGATGTCCCGATGTGACAACTCCGGATTCTCGAAATGAGTGTACAAGATTAATTCACGACGCTCTTTTTCGTTCGACGACATTTTTCCAAATTTACGAAAAATTGACAGTGAAGCATGGCCAAAGTGATCTATACACTCTTATCTGATTATAAGCGAAAGCTGAAGATATAATTCCTAAAAATTAAATTTCTACAGTGTTTTTTCCGTGATGTTATTTGATGTGACACACCCTTTATGTGATTTGGTTTCGCTTGACAGTAGCAAAACTTCCTCCACTAAGGATGACAGCTGCGCTTATATCGAGCATGTATTGTTCTGCGAGCACAAGAATGAATCATCAAACAATTATCGTCAAATGAGTCTACAATAAAAAAAAATTCAGGGCGACCAAACTGGTAGAATGGTTATTTCAAAATTTTCGTAGCATTATAAAATAATATCCGCAGTTATAAACAAGCGACTTGAATTAAACCACAGCGTAGTTCTACGTCAACAATGCGGTCGTGTCTTGAACACAACCTCCTACAATTTTTTTAATTTGGATAGTCGACAAAATACACCTTGAGGAAATCGATGGTGTAATTTCCTCAAAACTCCTAGACATGTTTTTAAAACAAAAATTATAAATTAAATTTGGGTCTGCAATGTGTTCAGGAGAACAAACATGTCAGATTCGTTAATGAAATTCATCGAATCAACAAAAGGAATGGTTTGTGTTTTTTTTAAATTTTCTCGGTAATAATCGCTCTATTTCTCGGTATGTCAAACACAAGTATGAACACAAGAGTCACGAACTTTAATGTGAAGATCGTTAAAACACACTTACAATACGTTAGTTATTTTTTATTTAACAACCAATATATTCACTACAAATAATTTGGATAGCAGAACAACGTTTGCCGGCTCAGCTAGTTTTCTTATAGCTTATATAGTCCACAATCATTGACCGTTCTTCAAAAACAATTTTAACTCTAATCTTATGTTCGATACAGTTGTCGAAAATTGTTGATCTCTATATTAAAAATATACAAAATTAGTTACACTGTGGGAACCGAATTTGAAAAAAAAACTGCCAAACAGCACACAGTAGATCTTGAATAGAACACTTACAGTGAAAAACTTTCTATATTATTTCACTTGTTTCAATCAAGAAAACTTCAAATGATCACTTCTCGCGCCTTCGACTATTTGTAATATATCGTATATTTAAACACGCTGCAGCTGAATATATATTTCTTTTTGTCATTTGGAAGGAAAAAAATCATTTGGTACAGTTGATAAAAATTTAAATCAGTTAAATTGAGAATTGATATCATTTTAAATACTCCTTGATGAGTATTCAATTAGAGTTTACGAAATCTTCTAAATCTTCTTGGTTAGAACATTGTTATCACATTCGAGATGTATGTGGGCAATTGGACAAATTGGTCCTCGTTTCTTTACATTCGACACTTTTCTTATTTTACTATGGCTCGTCCGGTTCCTCGATATTCAGATCTGAATATTATGAAACTATCTTCTCTGCTAAATTGCCTCGAGTTTCCGCTTTCTAGAGCGCCAACGGTAAAATGTAAATATGTATGTAAATTAATTATATGCATAATTACCTACCGTTCCGAATCATATTTCGGACGCTTAAGGCATATGATGCAGAAAACAGATCTAAACTTTATGCACAGATATTGTTTGGTTGATACTTTTAATAAATTAGTTCAATATGCTTTTAAGCTTTCTGCTTTGGTACCTATTTGATTGAAAACATGAAAAAATCATCGAATAAAATGCTTTTCAAATCAAGCGAATGAGAATCAAACCTCGGACACTTTATTTTGTAATTTTTTGGACGAAAATTACATTACACTTGATTATATTTTATAGTCAACTGCGAAATACTTACCAAGCAATCACAGTAAACTGTTAACAATGATAAGAACTGATGAAACACGGGAGAAATTTATATATTTATGAACGGGTAAATTCTACGTGCTCAGGCTAAGGAAACGTCAAACACAAACGATAATGAGTAGTGTTGTAAGATTAAGTTATGTTTTAAATGTAGTTCTCATGTGAAATGATAGTGAAACCAAGGGATTACTCTAAGAAAGCAATTGTGATATTAATTTGATAGTTATATCATCAGTGCATTAAGCATTTCAAGACATTGGAATAAAGTGTCCGAAATATGATGTTGTCCGAAATATGATTCAGAACAGTATGTTTTCTACTATTCAATGAAGATGTAAACAAAGAGAAAACCGAACCGACTCTCTATTTTTTGCAGCTAATAAGCTTTTTCAAAGATTCCTTTTTTTTTCATCATGATCTTCGCCGGACGGCCACAACCGGTCTTCTGCTCGACGTTCCGGGATGCTAGGATCCGGTAAACAGTGCTCTCCGAAAATGATCTACTGTAAACTATTTTGCTTGACTTTCACGCATTCCGAAAAACCGTACAACGCGTCATCTTTGATCGAACTGACAGCACCCGAGCGAAATGGGTCCCGTTTCTAGGGAACCCAGAGAGCAATTCTCTCGGTGAGAAAAAAAATTACACTCTTTATTTTTTTTACAGAAAGGTATTGAAATTATTCTCATTTTTCATTGAACACCCGTTAGATGATAGGTGAAAATAACTGACGAGCGGAAAACGAATATAATCTTGTTTTGACTTTCGGTTTGCTGATAATGTGCGATTCACATAGAACGTTACGGAAAAGAACGTCCACGTTCCGTCACCGTCTCCACCAATTGCAGTTCATGCTTGCAGCAGCACCGTCACGTCAAGTGTCAAACGAATTAATTAAATTATCATTCATTGTGTCGCCACCTACAACAGTTTTAAATTGCAATGCATTCTTTCGAATGAACATGCCTAGAACCGGTTCCAAATTTAGAAAAATTCCGTGAAAATCATTGAATTATATTATTTAAATGCTTAAACCCCGTAGTCCTGACATTTTTTCAATAATAATAATATATAGACTATTTTTATCAACTAGTCGCAAATGGTTTTGACTCCGGGCTACTACAGCGTAAATAGAATATCGTATTCCGGTGCTTCCGTTTAATTGGAAACGGCATTAACCCTTTCATTACGGCAGTGTGCTCCGCCGAAATGCTACCCCTGTACGGAGCACTGCGCCGAAAAGGAAGCACATCGCGCTGGTGTGATCGAAGAGCAGTATGAATTTCATGTCGTCTAAAGACGATGCTCGTACACACAGCTCGTCGCGCGGATGTCGTCTATAGACGACGCTCGTAACGAAAGGGTTAAAAGACCGGAAATTGTGTTAGGTGAGTTGAGTTAGCTAGTGTTATAGTGAGACGGAGAAAGTGTTAGAGCGAAATGCTGGTAGTAAAATAACACAAGAACACAGAACACGGTAACGGAAACAAATGCGAAGTCAACGTACAACGCTTAACGCTCAACGTTAACGCTCCATGTTCAACGTTCAACGCACAACGCTCAACGCACAACCCTCAACACTCAATACTCAACACTCAACACTCAACGCTCAACACGCAATACTCAATTTTGTCTCAGGAATTTGTCGTTAAAAGAATTTCTTCCGACCTGCACTGCTACACGCGTATTTTCTAACTTTCCACTTAGGATAACTCAAGGTGTGTTATTTGGCATTTGAATATCAATTAAGCTCTAATGAGTATGACGCCGGTTACTGCTACGAAGAAGTTGCTCTAGGAACGTCAGGACCATCTAAGAAAAAGGACCACAGTTTGGGTTTTATGAAACATTTGTGAGAAAAAAAGAACTCGCGTGTCTCGTATCATGATAACGCATCGTTGCATTAAACGAGTACCATAAATGAGAGCTATCCAGATAGAAGCAGACGTTTTAGACTAGCGCGGCAGATCGACTACTCAGGCTATCATTATCTGATATGCGTGAGTGTCCCCCTCGAACCTATAAATCAGCAGCCAATTGAATTCATTATTTGCATTTTTATTTACATTATTTACATTACCAAACAACATGCTCGATATCATGATATCCTGGACCAACATTACATAAATTGTTAGTAGCGAGACCTACACGATAAAAACGTAAATTGAGCACGAATCGGTTGGACAACATACAATACAACATCTGATAAATGCCTTTCACCGACAAATGGAGAATAATTAATAATACGCATCGATCAACCCTTTCACGCTCAAGGGAAATATTTTTCATTTCTACAAAAGTCGTTATCGATAGTTCAATTATTATTGAATCGATTTTTTTTTATTGAAGGTCAAAATAAAACGTATGTCGAAGACAGCAAATGTGTTTCTGAACGAGTAAAACAAAACTGTCCGGTCTGACTTAACACCGACCACATAATGAATGTGTTATATGCAATGTCCACTTGTGCTTAACAAGTAAACGAAATTGTTTCGTAAAATACCATAACTAACTATTTATTTTACTTTTCTGATAATTTTTATTATTTTTTTTGTATTACAAAGCAATACATAAAATACCGATATAATAAACCTAACTCTTTATTTATTTATTTTTATGGTTTATAGGCAAAAACATTTCCCATGAAATTATAGGAAACCTATACACCCTGCTATGTTATTCAGGTGACATTCTTATATTTAGTCTTAGATTATGGTCCTGAAAGGGTTAACATTGTAAACTAACGCCTGAATGTAGGCAAAAATAATGCTCGTTGCGTCAGAGAGGAAAGCGAGTGGTTAGTGCAATCGAAAAAACATACCCATTTTAATCGTCAAATTGTTTAACTTTTTACTATGTTTTCTGTTCGTGTTTCAAGGAAAAAATTGCTGGATAAAGGGCCTGGCCGGGTAAGGGAGTAAATATTGTATAGGATATTAAACAAGAAATTTTGACGATTTATTTGAACCCCTATTTGGTTTAACATTGGATCTATAGTGAAAAACGTATTTTTTCGTTTATTTCACGTCATTCTCAAAACCTTCGAGATAAAAATTTTAAAAAAATACTGAATGTGCATCTTACTACGGTGTATCAAGAAAAAATATAAAAAAAAGGGTGGGTTGTATATATGATATAACCGTAAGGTTGACGTGGGACTACCTTAGCTTAGTAATCATTTGTTTGTATTGATTAAATTTTTGATTAAATGAAACAATTTCCGAATTCAATTGAATTCAATACATTTGCGTTGTGAGTAAAAAGTTTGAACAAATGCCTTGTCTCTAGTGTCTGCACGATTTTACCAGGTACCTAACTTTAGAAGACCGTTTTAGGGAAACGCACTCTGGTCTGCACAAAGGCAAGCGAGTACAAATGTACTCGTAGTTTGCATGTATTTGCAATGCCAGTTTCCCCAGACACCTTGGTTTAGAAGTCTTTATAGGTAAACAGATTTCAGTCGGAACAAAAATACTCCCGATCTGCATGAATTTGCAATCCCAATTTCCTTAGACACCTTGGTTCTGAAGCCTGTGTTGAGGAAACATATTTTAGTCGGAACAAAAATGCCTCGACTTGCATGTATTTGCAATGCTAATTCCCGCTCGCTCCAAGGATTTGTAGTCTGTATTAAGGAAACACATTTCAGCCGGAACAAAAAAGCCCCCAACCTGCATGAATTTGCAATGCCAACTTCCCCACGCTCCTTCGATTTGAAGTCTGTGTTAGGGAAACACATTTTGGTGGGAACAAAAACTCCCTCTACTTTCATGTATTTGCAATTAGTGATCCCCGATAATCGTTCGATTAATCGATTAATCGAATACTTCCTAAAGAAATCGATTATTAATCGAACGAATACTGCGCAACCAATAATCGAAGCGAACGAATAATTTACGTCGATTAATCGATCCAAACCCACAGAAAAAAAACGCAGTTTTATCCTGAAATTCAATCATTATCTTTGGTGCTCCCCTACACTCGTAAACGAAACTCAATGCAGTCAATACGAATTGAGCTTCTTTTGCGAGTTTGGGGGAGCGTAGAAGATGATAATTGATTTTCAGGCGGAATGAAAACTTTTTTGAATCCAGATGGCTTTCTAGCAAATGAGAAATATTAGTCTAACTAATTATTTCTCTTGGTTGCTTGGTTTGGTTTGGTTTTGAAGTCTGTGTTGGGGAAACCGTAAAGCGGGCCAATCGAAACAAGGCAGTTAAGGTGTTTAGATAACGCTTAACATTTTACAGTTATTCAATTATTTATCTAATGAAAAATAACATTTTATTAATTGCGATAGATGCGTAGAAATATTCCATATCAATTGATGCAAACATCTTTCCGATCCAGTAGAAAATGTTCGAGTTATAAGCATTCGAAATCTTGCATTTTTTCCTGCATGTTCAGTGTTTATGTTTTCATTTTACCCCCCATATATTCCGGTTATACGTAGTCCCACGTCAAAAAATTCATCAAAAATTTTAGTACTAAAAAAAATATTGAAATCCTGGAAAAAAAAATTTGGGATTTAGGGACTCAGTACTACTCTAATTCATATTTAAATATGTTAAATATGACTTTTTTAGACATGTGTGATTTTTTTAGATTTTTTCTCAGTGTGGCGCGTTACAAAAAAAAATTGTTTTTTATATTTCTGAAGAGTCTGGCTGGGTAAGGGAGTAAAAAGTCCCCCAAACCAAA
Organism: Toxorhynchites rutilus septentrionalis; assembly: GCF_029784135.1. Classification (NCBI taxonomy): domain Eukaryota; kingdom Metazoa; phylum Arthropoda; class Insecta; order Diptera; family Culicidae; genus Toxorhynchites; species Toxorhynchites rutilus. Next base: position 70,430,552 of record NC_073745.1, read on the forward strand.
TCACCAGCCGTATAGAAGATGTTGTATAGTGTACTAAATAAAACATTTTGGTAGAAGTACCATATATTTGAGTCCATATATGGTACACCATAGGATCTATGGTGAAAAATGAACCTTTTTTCATGCCAATCTCAATAGCTCTGAGACAAACATATGAAAAAAATGCTGAAAGTACATCTTACATAGGTGTATCGATGAATATTTTCAAACAAATTTTTCATCAAAAAATCAAACACTAAAAAAAAATTTAAATTAAGCTTTTTCTTAATTTTAAATTAAATTTTAATTTCTTTGAGATTCTGTACTATTCTAGTTTGTATTCAATTTTTTTTTTCTACGCCTATTTTAGGTGCATGTGATTTTTTTCAGAATTTTTAGAGTGTTTTTCGCGGTAAAAAAATATTTATATTTTCAGGCAATTCGAAATTTGGAAAAAAAATGACTTTGAGACCCAATTTTACTATAATTTTTATTTAAATGCGTTCGTATGTGTTGTTTTTTTCCACATGTAGCATTATTTTTTTCTTGAATTTTTAAGAGTTTGAATTTAAAAAATGTTTTTTTGGTCTTTGAGCATTATAATTTATTTTAAGTTTAGAGACCCGTTACTGCTTTAATATTTTTTAAATTTTGTTTTTCATATATCTAAATTTTGTTGGTATATTTATAGCATTGCGCTGTTCAAAGATTTTTTTCTCTCGTATCCTAAAATACATGAGATTATCTTTATATTGGATTTAGATGGTTCACCAAATTCATAGGAGTCAGCAGTACGATAGAGTTCTGTGAGAAAAAAAAGTCCTTGTGGAAAGATCATTCGGATTAATGAGAAAAACACTTTTTTCTGTATTATAGCGACATTCAATACTTTTTGGCTGGTTCGTCACTATTACAATGTCGGGAGTGAGAATAGAACTCATGACCCTTAGCGTGAGAAGTATGGATGTTACCACTATGCCAGATCGCCTCCTCGAGAAGAACACTTTAAAAAATCCCAATTTTTTTTTTTTTTTTTTTAATCTTACAATCGAAAACCACGAATGAAATAAAATAATCGTTTTCAAGAAAATAAGAATAATAATGCAGACGACGAAGAAAATTATTTTTGTGTCTCGCAATGCTCTTAAAAATTCAGGAAAAATTACGCCACATGTAGAAAAAAAGACAGATACGAACGCATTTAAATAAAAATTTGAGCAGAAGTTGATCTCAAAGTTATATTTTTTTTCAAAATTTCTAAATGGCAGAAAATATATAATTTTTTTTGTACTGCGTATTTTTTTCTTATTTTTGTCTTTATTTTGTACTACTGCCAAAATGTTTTATTTAGTACCCTATACAATATTTTCCATACAGCTGGTGATTTGGTTTGGAGGACTTTTTACTTCCTTGCACAGCCAGACCCTTTGAAAGTATAAAAAAAGTATAAAAAATCACAAATATCTAGAAAAGCCGTAGGAACACATTCAAATGTGAATTAGAGTAGTACTGAATCTCTAAATCACAAAAAAAATTCCAAAATATCAATACTTTTTAATTTTATAAATCTATAAATAAACTTCGAAATTTCAATATTTTTTTTAGTACTTTGGTTTTTAAAGAATTTATTTATTTTTTTGATAATTTTTCTTGATACACCGTAGTAAGATGCATGATCAGTAGTTTTTTTCAAATTTTAAGCTCGAAGCATTTGAGGATGGCGTGAAATAAACGAAAAAGTCACTATAGATCCTATGTTAATCCACATAGGGGTTCAAGTTAAATATCCTATACAATATTTGCTATAGAGCTGGTGATTTGGTTTGGGGGCACTTTTTACTCCCTCACCCGGCTAGGCTCATTCCTGTCTAATTGTACACAACACAACAAATGTCGCCATAACGATTTTGAGTAATAAAGGGTGTGTCACATCAAATTGCATCACGGAAAAAACGCTGTAGAAATTCGCCCAGTAGACCGATCCTTTTGAAAATTTTAGACAGTAAAATAAAAACTATTAAACAACTTTTGGCATTTTCTTTTTATTCATACTTCGAGCCCAAGCCCGTATGCTCGCACCTTCCTCTTTACCCCGTCCATAAGGTTCTGTACAACGTCAGGTTGTAGTTTTTTTTTTGAACAGAAATCCATTTTCTCTTGAAGCCCGCCTCCGATTTGACAACTTTTGGGTTCTTCCGGAGGGCCTGCTTCATAATCGCCCAATATTTCTCTATTGGGCGAAGCTCCGGCGCGTTGGGCGGGTTAATTTCCTTTGGCACGAAGGTGACCCCGTTGGCTTCGTACCACTCCAACACGTCCTTTGAATAGTGGCACGAAGCGAGATCCGGCCAGAAGATGGTCGGGCCCTCGTGCTGCTTCAATAGTGGTAGTAAGCGCTTCTGTAGGCACTCCTTAAGGTAAACCTGCCCGTTTACCGTGCCGGTCATCACGAAGGGGGCGCTCCGCTTTCCGCAAGAGCAGATCGCTTGCCACACCATGTGCTTTTTGGCAAACTTGGATAGTTTCTGCTTGCGAATCTCCTCCGGAACGCTGAATTTGTCCTCTGCGGAGAAGAACAACAGGCCCGGCAGCTGACGAAAGTACGCTTTGACGTAGGTTTCGTCGTCCATTACCAGGCAATGCGGCTTCGTCAGCATTTCGGTGTACAGCTTCCGGGCTCGCGTCTTCCCCACCATGTTTTGCCTTTCGTCGCGGTTAAGAGCCTTCTGAACCTTGTATGTACGCAGGCCCTCCCGCTGCTTGATCCGCTGGACGAATGAACTTGACAAATTCAGCTTATTGGCGACATCCCGGACCGAACTTCTCGGATCACGTCTAAACTGCTTAACTACGCGCTTGTGATCTTTTTCACTGACGGAGCATCCATTTTTGCCGTTCTTCGCCTTCCGGTCGATGGTTAGGTTCTCGAAGTATCGTTTTAGTACTCTGATGACCGTGGATTGGACGATTCCCACCATCTTACCGATGTCCCGATGTGACAACTCCGGATTCTCGAAATGAGTGCACAGGATTAATTCACGACGCTCTTTTCCGTTCGACGACATTTTTCCAAATTTACGATTGACAGTGAAGCATGGCCAACGTGATCTATACACTCTTATCTGACTTTAAAGCGAAAGCTGAAGATATAATTCCTAAAAATTAAATTTCTACAGCGTTTTTTCCGTGATGCAATTTGATGTGACACACCCTTTATGTGCTTGAAATATTTTAATGAATCGTTACATTAATCGTAGAGTGATCCCCCTATATAGAAATCGAAGACATAGTCCCATGTCAGAAGTAGATGGAGCTAATGGCTCTGATTTCGAGAATCGAACACTAAAATTATCAAACTCAAACAACAACTGAGCCCAAAGAGTATCGAACACCCTCAAACACGATTGCCGAGCAGATTACGTAAGGAAGCCATACTCTCTAACAGAAAACAATCGATCAAATTATTCTCAGATACAAATAAATATTTTATTGCTATAATACTCGTTTACATTCGCTAACCAGGAACCGGTAACCGATATCATCTGGGACCACTCTAGCCCCAAAATGATTTTTGTTTCTCCTTCACGATCAGCAACCGCACCGGCATCGGCTTGTTCACGTACACCGGGTGATGCACATACACCGGGTAGGGCCTCTCGATCGGAACAGGAACCGGCTTCGGAACGCGAATAACATTGATGTCCTTATAGGCCTGTTCGACCGGCACTCTGACAGGGTATGGGACCGGCCGATCCACCCGGTAGGGCACATGCTTCTCCAGATACACTGGCTTTTTGGCGTCATCATGATGCGGCTCTTCGACCGATGGTTCCACGACCGGGTGGACAATGTTGTGGTAAGGGGTCGGTTTTTCTGGGTAATGTTTCGGGGAACTTATCACGTCGATGTGGCTGTGGAATGGCCTATCTTCCGAGCTGTCTTCTGATGGGTGCGTCACTGGTCGATCAAGGTGTTGTTCGATGTGTAGTGGAGGCCTTTGGCGGAGTGCCTCCGCATGGGGCATATGAGCGGAATGGGCGACCGGTCTTTGAACGGCCAGTGTGAACGGTAACCTGTGGCTGATAGCGTAGTCTAAACCTTGCTTCTGGGACTCCCAATCGTGCTGATGATTGTGTTGGATGAGATGATAGTGGACAGGATTGTGTCTGTTCTCATCCCTTAGCGATGGTCGTCTTTGTGGTTGTTGTGGTTGATGTTGTTGCTGTTGATGATGAACATAGCTCCAATGACCATTGTTATAATGATCAGCAGTTTTCTGGGGCTCCCATCCATGATGAACGTTATGGCTACTCCATTGATGGTTTTGGGATGGAATTTTCGGGTGTTCTTCGTGTGATTTCCAATCGTGTTGATGCTGGCGAGAATCCCAGTGATTATGGTGGTAATGAAATGGTTTTACTTGAGCTTCAATGTGTTCTTGTTGAGATTTCCCTCCTTGTTTAGGATGATCAGATTCACTGTGTAGCGATTCATTCAAATACGAATGCTTCGGCTCATCGTGATAGATTTTATAATGATAATTTACAGGATGATGGATATGATTGTCGTATCCATGCGGATCGTGCAGTTCCGGTGCATCACTGCTACGATGCTCGATTTTGTCAACAGTTTTGGCGGAAACGCAATAAATGACGGCAAGTGCCACGGCGATTGCAACGTTTGTCTGTAAAGAAAAAAACTATTAGAACAAATCAATCCAAATTAAAATCCCCAGCTCACCTTCATGACGATGTTTCCTCTGCTGTGTTTCCCAATGAACTTTTCACGACCCAATGATACTCTCCACCGGACCACCGAGTGGTTTTATACACATCTCATCACAACTTTCCCGGTTCCAGAGGTGCATCTGTCTCAAATTGACGGATTTTGCTTTTTACTCGTATCGATTAAACCACCGAAAAATGACTTACTTTTATCAAGTGGAAATAGTTGATGCGTGTTACCTGGCCTGCGAACCATCAAGCAGCAGGTGAGCTCCCCTCCGTAAGAGAGTTATGCATTCAATAAGGCACAGTTAATGGCCCGAAAATTGGATGTTATCGTGAGCGTGTGCTGTGCTAAAATGCGCGAGGACTGAGCGATTTCCAGATTTGGTTTCAATTTCTCTTTCTGCCTAATTGACGTGTAACCGATTCGTCTAGACTCGAAATTGGGTCTATATTTCGTTTACTTTGAGAATAAATCTTATTGATTTCTCCAATTGCGTGGAACCATTTTTTGGGCTCTGAATAATGGTTTAACATTTTGAATCAACCACAACGTAGTATGTGTTTTCCATCATTTTGTTTTTGGCATGTGACCTTGTGGGTGCCGCTGAGCGTAACCATCATAAAGTGAAATGGTATGTTCGGTCGTGTACTTTTGTGAGGACAGTTCGAAAAATGGTGTTCCGCCCACGGCAATGCGACATTCCAAGATAGGAGACCCCAAAAAAAAAATTAGTGGGTTATATCTATGATATATCCGCAAGGTTGACGTGGAACTACCTTAGCTTAGCAATCATTCGTTTGTATTGATTAAATTCTTGATTGAATGAAACAGTTTCCAAATTCAATTGAGTTCAATATATTTGCTCTGTGAGTGAAAAAAATGAACAAAATGCCGTGTAAAGTCAATTCATTTATTGTGATTGATTGTTCTTCGTTACAAATAAATTTAATGACGGACCTTTTACGTTTGGTATGATGACTAGAACAAAATATATGTACGGAAGAATTATCAAACGTTTGATGAACCAGCCCAAGGCTGAAAATCTTTCCAATAAAGACAAAAAAAAATAATCGTTTGATAATTTTTTTATTTTACGTTTCCCTCTGAAGTTTACATCCCAAAAGTGTACATACTTCTCGAATCTCGAATTTGCTTGAAACTGGGAAGTTCATTCGCTTCTAGTGTCTGCACGATTCTCCCAGGTTCCTAAGTTTAGAAGATCATGTTAGGACAGACATATTCCACTCTGCACAAAGGCAAGCGACAAAAGTACTCGCAGTTTGCATTTATTTGCAGAGCCGATTTCCCCAGAAACCTCGGTTTTGAAGTCTGTGTTAGGAAAACACAATTCAATCGGAACAAAAATACCCCCGATTTGTATGAATTCGCAATGCCGATTTCCCCACGCTCCATGGATTTGAAGTCTGTGTTAGGGAAACACATTCCAGTCGGAACAAAAATACCCCCGACTTGCATGAATTTGAAATACCGATTTCTCCAGGCACCTTGGTTTAGAAATCTCTATTAGGGAACACATTTCGGTGGGAACAAAAGCTCCCCCTACTTTCGTGCGTTCTTCTTCTTCTTTTTGGCTTTAAGAGGGTTTTAACTTTTCAGTTCACTCGCCTCTAGGCTCTTTCGTGTGTTTGCAATGCCGATTTCGCTGCTTGGTTTTAAAGTCTGTGTTAGGGAACATTTTTCGATGAGAACAAAAGTCCCCCTACTTTCATGTATTTGCAATGCCGATTTCCCCAAGGCTGCTTGGTTTTGATGGCTGTGTTAGGGAAACCGTAAATCGGGCCAATCAAAACGATGCAGTTAGGGCGTTTAGATAACGCCTAATATTTTACAGTTATTCAATTGTTTATCTAATGAAAAACAACATTTTGTTAGTTGCGATAGATGCGTAGAAATATTCCCTATCAAGTGATGCAAACATCTCTCCTATCCAGTACGAAATGTTCGAGCTATAAGCATTCGAAATCTTTCATTTTTTCCTGCATGTTCTGTGTTTAGGTTTTCATTTTACCCTCCATATATTCCGGTTAGACGTAGTCCCACGTCAAAAGGTTTCATGAAAGTCAGTTCGAGAGCAAGTTTCTACCACCACACCAAAAAAGTTCGCGAAGGTGAAATAAAAGGATGAATACGTGAAGGATTTCGGTTGTCTTATCTAGTATTTCAGGGTGCTCATATCTTGGTGGTTTCCATTATATGAAGGGGAAAAGTATGCCATTCACACTCGTAGGACTTCGACTGCTATCGCTCCCCTGATTTATGCGTAACCAAGCTTCAAAAACGAAACATGAAACGAAGGATTGGTTATCATACATATTAAGCACAAGTGCGCAACACTATTGTGGTACCTTTATTTCATATTTGGAAGTGGGGTTTAAAAAAAGGGTGCCTCCCACAGCTTCCCAGGACATATATGTTTGTAAGCAAATAGCGGAACTCGGTGACGGGATGTTGTCTTACGAGATTTAAATATTGAACGATTCTGAGTCAGTGTTGTCATTCAAAATCACGCTATGGTTGATGAAGCTCCACCCGGTGTCGCACATCACACAAACTATTTAGACACACAAGTACAAAATAAAGCATAGTTCATCTTAAATCTGGACGCCTAAAAACGGGTCTATCTCGGAGCTATGTGAACGAAATAAAAATGTTATGTACTCAAAATGTAGGTCTTTTATTGCACTTTAAAGGAAAAATAACAAAAAAATGGGTGGGTGATATCTATTACATAACCGCAATGTTGACGTGGCAATCATTTGTTTGTATTGATTGAATTTTTGATTGAATGAAACAATTTCCGAATTCAATTGACTTCAATATATTTGCTTTGTGAATAAAATGATTGTATAATGCCATGTAAGGTCAATTCATGCATTATGATATATTATGTTCTTCGTTACAAGTAAATTTAATGACAGTTCTTTTACGTTCGGTATGATGCCTAGGACAAAATATGTGAACGGAAGAATTATCAAATGATTATTTTATTTTACGTTTCCTTCTGAAGTTTGCATCTCTCAAGTTTATGTACTTCTCGAACAGCGAATTTGTTTCATTTAATAAACTTCAGACACTCAGTTTCAATTTTGGCATGTGCGTCGAACGCATATTGTTTAATCAATAGGCGTTATCGCAGCAAATGGTTATCAACATTTTGCCTAATCATCAAATGGTATGCGTAGAAATTCAGTGAGCAGAAGATATGAAGGCATATCCTTCAATGCAATCTTGAATAACCGAGCGTTGTGTTCGTACCCGCTTTTGTAATCCGTGTTAAGAAAACACTTTTCGGAGTGCAAAAAAGTACCCCCGGCTTGCATGAATCAACAACTTCAACTTCTACCTTTTATATTATAGAGGATTTATACTTGAAAGTTCATTCGCCTCTAGTGTCTGCACGATTTTCCTAGGTTCCTAAGTTTAGGAGACCGTCTTAAGTAAACTTTTTCTACTTCGCACAAAGGCAAGCGAGTACAAGAGTACTCGTAATTTGCATTTGTTTGCAAGGCCGATCTTGGTTCTGAAGTCTGTGTTGGGGAAACATATTTCAGCCGGAACAAAATTACCCCCGCCCTGCATGTATTTGCAATGCCAATTTCCCTACGCTCCATGGATTTGAAGTCTGTGTTAGGGAAACACACTCAGTCGGAACAAAAATGCCCCCAACTTTCATGTGTTTGTAATGCCGATATCCCCAAGGCTGCTTGGTTTTGATGGCTGTGTTAGGGAAACCGTAAATCGAGCCAATCAAAACGAGGCAGTTAGGGCGTTTAGATAACACTTAATATTTTACAGTTATTCAATTGTCTATCTCATGAAAAATAACATTTTATTAATTGCGATAGAAGCGTTGAAATATTCCCTATCAATTGATGCAAAAATCTTTCCGATCCAGTAAGAAATGTTCGAGTTATAAGCATTCGGAATCTTTCATTTTGTCCAGCATGTTCTGTGTTTAGGTTTTCATTTTATCCCCCATATACTCCGGTTAGACGAAGTCCCACGTCAAAATTATTCCGATGTGGTTTTGATAAAATCTTGAACTTTCCGCGAATACCACTCATCATAGTTTGGACACCCTGTTCGCTGACCTCAGCGGCCATTTTGTTGCACCATCTCTTCATCTCTGTTGCATCCCGAGTCGTGTTACCATTCTTCTTCATCTTCTGCTTGACAATTGCCCAATATTTTTCGATAGGGCGGAATTGAGGGCGATTGGGTGGGTTGATGTCCTTTTCGACAAAATCCACCCCGTTATCTCGATATCACTGTAGTACCTCTTTGCTGTAGTGGCAGCTTATCAAATCTGGCCAAAACTTTACTGGTCCTTTGTGAGATCTAATGTACGGAAGAATACGTTTCCTCAGGCACTCCTCCTTGTACATTTTGGAATCCATGGGCTTTGTTTGTCACAAAAACCGGGGGTTTTCGTCCGCAGCTGCAAATACGTTGCCAGATCAAACACTTTCTTGCAAACTTTTCGACAAAAACGAATTTGAACTTGCCGGGGACATCACCCCGACCAGTGACTTTATAAATTTGTTGGCCTGGAAGCTGCCCAAAATCCATCTTCACGTACGTTTCGTTATCCATGAGGATGGATCCGTCGTACTTCGTTAGAAGCTTGTTGTATAACTTCCGGGCACGTCCGTTGGCTACTACATTCTGCTTCAATGTCCGGTTTGGTTGCTTACTGGCCCGATAAGATCGTATTCCTTCGCGCAGACGAATCCTTCTGACGGTGCACCGGTCGGCACTGAATTTCTTGGCGATGTCATAGTCAGACTGCCCTGGGTTTGCCTTGATCGTTCTCAACACCTTCAAATGCAGTTTCCGATCCTTAGCTCCACTATGACGCTTGGTATGAACCTGCCGATCGATAGTATGCATCTCACGGAAACGTTTGAGAACGCTGCACACGGTCGATTTGGCCATTTGACATTCTGTGTATTTATATTGGTGTCAGTTTTAGCCTCATATATAGGCTAATCGACGCGCACGGTGTCGATTTGTTGTCATTTGTTGTTTGTTTACGCGACGTCCTAGTTAAGTTGTGTGTGAGAGGTGAGCGACCCGGTGATATATTCCGGCGGTTGAAATACCATGAGGTGAAGCGGGATTTCATCTATACCATCATCCGTTGGTACCGGAAGACGGGTTCGGCCAAAGACCGTAAGAGATCCGGGTGACAGCGCTCGACGAGGACGCCAGCAGCCACCAAGGTTGTGAGGGAGCAGGTTCATCGAAAAATGAACCGCTCGATCCGGAATACCGCAGCTGACCTGAAGGTGTCGATCGGGACAGCCCACACCATCATGACGAAGGACCTGGAATACAAGCCGTACAAGAAACGCAAGGTTCACGGGGTAACGAAGGGTTGCTACATATTCAGAATATTCTGAATTTTACGAATTGTTCGCCAAATTATAAATACAGAATCTGTATACACAGAGTAACAGATTTTCCGCAAAGATATAGAATTCACAGATTTTTTTCTAAATCAATATACACATGAAATCATGAAGTTGCTTTATTTTTAATGGATAGCTATGGTATTGTGATTTCTTTCTGTGTGGTATACACATACTGCACAAATGGTGCTACAGCAACTTGATGGTCAACCCACATGTTACATTGGTCGCAGTCGATAAACGGTAGTCGACTGCATCTGCAACAACCCATTTGGCAGAGCACAGAGCATTCCTCTTTGGATCATTGAGTTCGACAAGGTAAGACATACTTCGGGTCAATGGCTTTCAAGAAGTTTGCCGGTTAATTCCTGGTTTTTCGAGGGATTTCACATTGGCGATTCTGCCAGGCTGTTTTTCGCTTTACTTCAACATAGAAAACCTGAAAATAGGTGTTTTAATTATAAATTTACTTCTTTTGGTGAATTCAAAATAAAAGGAATCAACCAACATTTTCGATGGGACGCCATTTTCTTTTCACACATTCACCATAGTGTAAGAAGCACATAAGCAAAAGTGAAAAAAGTGTTTTACCAAAGCCCAAGCTCTGATTGGAATCTGAAAACTACTGAGAATTGTTTTGTGTAAAGGTGCACGGAATCGGCATTCAGAATTATTCTGTTCTTTATCAAAGTGGCACAGTAAGACCACAAAAACCTCGTAATTTACTGATTGTGATGGTGGCACAGTAAGACAACAATGTTGGAAAACTCAAAATTACTGATTGTGAAGTGGCACAGTAAGCCCACGATGTTCAATAGAAGACTTTAAAAACATATAAAACAGGGGTCTTAAAGGTATAGTTACCTAGTAAGACCCGACTAGCATAGTAAGACCACCGTGTTCAACTTTACTGAACGTTCATCGAAAATCCATATTTGGCACAGTAAGACCAAAACAGTTCTTTTGAAATTGAATGTGTCATGCAAGTAACCTCTCACGAACATATAACCAAATATGAGAGGATCATTCAGATACTTGTATGAATGACAGTTATCACTTGTGTTACACTAACTGATTAAACCAAGAGAGGAACGAAGACTGTTGTTTGCATATTCGAGCTGTATCAAACATTACAAACCATTTTCGAAGTCTGTCAATGGCTTTCCAGAATTTTTGAGATGCAATGTAATGCCGATCTCAGTAAGTCCTCGCATGATGATCGCTGCCGTCTTCCTAGTATTGATATAATTTTTCGCTGTACAATTGCCCATGTTGCCACAGCCCGGAAGACACTCGCTTAAGATGTTCGTCACCCCGTCATATACAGAAGTCCTTCGCTAACTGGAATTATCTATAACAGGGCGTACGTTAACTGGCCTACGAGGCAGTTATGTATCAATAATAGATGTCATCTTCAATTGAAAGTATCTATTGCTGTTTTGCAGTCCAGTTAGCGAGTAAAATTCGATAATCGTCTCGATTTTCCGGCCTAATTAACGAACGATCACTGTATGGGTGATCGCTTCCTCGTTGCTTCGATGAAATCTTGCATGAAATTTGAGTGATGCATGAAATCTTGCATCTGATTACTTCAACATGTTTACTTTCGAAAAAGGTCTTGCTAATTTGTTTGACAGAACAAATTATTGCATACAATTGTGTGTTGCATACAACTTACATGATACATGATTTACCTTCGCATCCGTTGGGATTATGGAAGTTTTAGGGTGCAATAAATGTCTTTATGGTGGTTAGACACCCCACCCCCCTCTCTAAGGGGGGCCCCATACAAATGAAACACAAATTTCTGCATTACTCGAGAATTAATCAAGCATATGAAACCAAATTTGGGATGTGGAGGTTTTAGAATGCAATAAACGATTATATGGTGGTTAGATATTCTTCCCCCTTCTCTTAGAGGGAGGGGGATGGCAGCCGTACAAATGAAACACAAATTTCTGCATTACTCGAGAATTAATCAAGCAAATAAAACCAAATTAGGCATATGGAGGTTTGAGGGGGCACGAAACGTTTCTATGGTGAATCGACACTTCTCCTCTCTCTCTCCAAGGGGGGCTGCCATACAAATGAAACATAAATTTCTGCATTACTCGAGAATTAATCAAGCAAATGGAACCAAATTTGGCATATGGAGATTTTAGGGAGCAATAAATGTTTTTATGGTAATTTGACACTGGGTGCTGGGTGAGGGTGCTAAACAACTCGAGAACTGATCAAACAAATGGAATTGAACTTAGCATATAGAGGTTTTAAGGATCGATAAACGTTTCTATGGTGGTTCGACACTCCTCCCTCCTCCCTAAGGGGAGGCTACCATACAAATGAAACACAAATTTCTGCATAACTCGAAAACTAATCAAGCAAATAGAGCAAAATTTGGCATTTGAAGGTTTTTGAATATGAGAAATATTTCTATGATGGTATGCCTCCTTCTCTGACACCCCTCCCTCCTCTGAAATGGAGAGGGGCTCCCGTAAAAATAATATACATATTCCAACCAAACATGACAATTGAAATTTTGTTTTAATGTGATAAAACGCACTCCTACATCTTCTTCTACGAGGGTCACTATTTATATTTCGGGAATAGGAACAAAAACAAATAGTTAAGCTGCGAATATATTTTTATTGTTTTTCAAAGTACTCGCCCCGATGATCGATACACTTTTGCGTGCGCTTAAACTAATTTTCAAAGCATTTATTCCAATGGACACGAGCCTTTTTTTTGAGCGATTGTCAAATTATGTGGGATCCAACGTGAACATAATTTTCGCACAACTAAGTGTTCATGTAAAATCGCATATATGCTGGTGGAACTAATGCTTAGGGATGCCTCAATTTCACAATAGGTTACATGACGATCTTGCTTAATCATTTCGTGCACAGCATCGATGTTTTCTGGCACTACAGTCGATTTTGGACGACCTTCACGAAACTCGTCGGACAGCGAACTACGACCACGATTGAATTCACTATACCAGCGATACACAGTGGTTTTTGATGGAGCTTCATCGCCAAAAGTCAAATTAAGTTGATTGACGCACTCTTGTTGTGATAATCCACGTCGAAAGTCGTAAAAAATCATCGCACGAAAATGTTCACGATTCAGTTCCATTTTTTGCCGAGACCAAACTTTCAACTAAATATAAAATAAACAAATAGCGTCCGTATGACAAAATGTTCTGAGTACGTATATCGTCAAAAATGACAACCTTTACGATGGAACCGTCAGATGGACTCACATGACATCAGTGTTGCCAATTCCTGAAATATAAATAGTGACCCTCGTATCTTTATAAATAAAAATGGATCACCGAATGTGTTGATAAGAGCAAAACTCGAAAGAGGAATTGTCCGATTTAGGGCTGTCTATCATTTTTTCTGTATCAAACATTTATTCCATGTAACGGAGAAACATGTTATTTGCAAGTGGTTGAAAAATCTTGAACGAGGATTGTGTCTGAAAATAATCTGATATTATAATGTCGAGTTTTGGTAGAAGTACTAGGAATTTTATAGTAAAAGGTAATTTTAAAGGGTACATTAGAAAATCAATCAATGAACAGTTCTGTGATTGGACCTAAGAACGCGCTCTTAGTGAAAAACGTGAATGTGATAACGAAAAATAAATTTTGGGCGAGACGAAGTTTGCGGGTCAGCTAGTAGTATATAATATAACATACATCGTAAGAACGATTCTGCGTAATATGCATTTGAAAACTCTTAATAAACATTACATTTTTCGTAGAGTGACGCCCTATATAGAAATCAAAGACGTAGACCTAAAAACGATGGCGTCGTCGCCACACGGACGTCAATTTGCAGTAGTTGGTTCTCTGTACTTCTTGACTAATTCTGTCTCTTCCCGAAAAGTACCCCGATTGTTTCCTGCGTTGTCGCACTCGATGAGGCTCTCTTTGACGTGCGATGAACCTCTGAGAGCAGCTGCAATTTTCGTTGAGGATAACAGAAAACAGTGGAACCTACCAAATCAACGCAATTCCGAAGAGCATCGTGATTTCCTTGGAATTGGAGCCATTGCTGTTGAAGTTCTTCCCATTTCTTCTGGCTTCGCCCGTGCGATTACCAGATTTTTGCATCTCTTGCGTCATACAAGGTCTTTCAGATTAAACGCTCACACTAAAAAAATCGAATAGCTCCTCGTTAATTTTTTTCGCTCCGCCGATGGTAACACCGCATTCCCCACTTCGGGAAGATAATATTTGGCTACTTCGTTCAGTCTGATCGGATGGCTTTTAGTGTCATGATGTACAATTTACAGGAACGTGTATTTTTAGAGAAATCGTATTACCCGAGCAACCGAAGCCTTAATGAAACATTGTCCACTTATGGTAATAATTTCAACATCTCTCGTCTTCGATTACTTCCTCTGGGGGTACGTGAAGGCCGTTGCTATGTTAATAAGCCACAAAATTTGGAGGAACTTAAAGAAGAAATAACTCGGATTATCAACAGCATCGAAGTCGTAATGTTAGAGTTGTGCATGAAGAATTTTGTTCACCGTTTAAAACGCGTTATCGAAAACGTCCTAAAATAAGCTTTATTTTCGTTTTTTAAAAATAAAAATCAGTTCACTTTTGTAGAAGTTATTAAAATTTGTTGCGTGAGCGATTGATCTGAAAGAACCTGTACTATACTCGATTGATATGATTATACCCTTTTTGTTAAACATATCGTCGAGAGCTCATTTTATGGTGAATGAGCACGTTTGAAGTGTGCCTCTAATCAAAATATAATTGATCAACTGCCCACTTCGTCGATAATATGATAACCAAATCACAACGAACAAACGAAATGTAATATAAAACGTCGGATGGGCCTCAATGGATCTGAGGAAAATGTTTGTTATCTATAAAAAAAAACTGCTTATCAAATATATAAAAGTCTTAACCCGCACTCGAACTCTATCCAAGCACATCCCAACGGATGCATATCCTCAAAAAAAGAAATTTTCGTTCCAATTTAACGTTATTGCTCGATTAGAACCCCTCGTTTAGGGACCGATGAGTAGCTGACGGACGAGATATAAAGTACACTCATTGTCATCAAAGTTATTCCTGGTCGAAATGATTTAGGGGAAGTCAGTAAAAAAAAACACAAATTCTCTCCAGAACCACCGGCCAAAGAAGGTATATTTTTATCGATAGTCTACAATTATCTGAGAATCGTTCGTTTTCTTCCGATTTGTGCTTTCAACCCATCAGCATCAATATACATTTCTGACGGATCCTGAAGATGAAAGGAGTTCCTTCCTTTTCTTCTACCCGTCTGTAATGTTTATACATACACGAAAGGCAGAGTTGGTTTCGAAGCAAAAGAGTGAGAGAGAGAGGTGTCTCGTATAACGGACCGAATTTTGCGCTATAACAGGAATCCATTTTCCACTAAGCGCAAAAAGGAAAATCTGAATAGACATACTACTGTATTGGAATGAATGCTAATGGCGATTGAGGACGGCAAATGGGAGAGATGGGTGGAGAGAAAGAGAGGGGGGGTGGGGTGGACGAAGCGAATGAACACAACGAATGAGATTAAATGCAATGAAAAGAGCTTTTATTTTGGCCGAAGGAATTTTCCTTCCCTCGTTGAAAGCTATTTTGCTTCATCACTTTAGAAGAGTTGTTTGTTGATGTTTTTGTTCTCGTTCTTTCAGGAGCCTTTATAGGAACGAATCATAACAGCAGAAGTCGTTATTTGATGCATGTGGGTTCCCAGAAAGATGAGATTGGGTGAAAATCGATTTAGGGCAATTTGTCGTTATGTTTTTGACGGCTGTTATCAATAAGTTAAAGTTCTATCCACAACGATCCACAACTTAATGATTCAAGGTGAAGCAGGAAAACCATCTCGAACAGCGTTTATGCAGTTTCTCATCATGATCAAAATATTTTCATCTCCGTGAATGTGAACGGTATCCTGATCGTTTAATTTTTAATTTCAAGGAACTCGAGGATAGTAATGCGTTTTGAATAAGTTTCTAGAGACTCCTGTAATAAGCAGATAGATTTGTATCAATGTTTTGCAAAAAAAGGCAAATTTGACAATTCAAGATTATATGAAAATCCAACAGGTTATTTTGTTGAACAAACAAACAATAACTTCACGAATGGCAAAGTTATAGGTATGCGTGCTTTTTGGCGAGAAATATTCATTTATTTTTCAAAGCGTTTCTCAAAACGGTCATTAGAAAAGTGACCAAGTCACGGTCGCATGTAGGGCGGTAAAGACGAACACCCTTAGTAAAAGTTAATTTTTTTTTCTTGAATTTCGCAAAAAATATATAGCTACCTCACCACGCATCGATAGTCTCTGGTAAAAATAAATATTGTTTCTGAGCCCAAAATTTTGTTAAATTGTGTGTGGCATCTTTGAAAAAATAAGAAAGAGTCGGAAAAGATGGACACTCGAAAGAAAAGATGGACACCATCTGAAAAGTTATATTTTGAAATTCAAGTTGATGTACTCAACAGGTTTTTGAGGTATTCAAATAGTCCTTACAAATGATTGAACAAAAAGACTTTACTAAAATCACCTAGAAGGGCTTTATAATTTTTCTCATTTTTCCATGTCTAAAATACCTTCCGACATCCGGAATGATAGATACGGATTACGTTTTAAAAATCTCTAAGCTAGACTTTTCCATCCATTTGAGTAGGTTTATTGAAAAAATGCTTCAGTCCGTCTTTTTCCGTCAGTTCGAAAGCCAATTTTTTAACCTTCGTCATGGACTTCCCATAGAATCTCCTCTCTAAATCGAGTAGATGCCGGTACTTACAACGATTCTGTCATTTCCATTTGAATTATCTTGTTCCTACTGCTGACTGAAAACTGTCGGAAGTGGTCCTTGCTGTGGTGAAAAATTGGAATTTTGAGGTGCCGCAGAAGTGTTGTTCTTGGAATGTTGGAATTCAACGCAGCTGTGTTCACGGGGGACCCTCCCTTAACACTGGATTGCCCAAGTAAGTCATTTTGACTGCTTTTCAATTTCAATTAGAAAAATAACGATGACACAATTTCTTAAATAACTTGTGACTTTTTGTACAACTTATTAATAAACGTTACAATTTCTTAAAAAAACGTGTGACAAATTATTAATACTATTAATACGTTCATGATACCATTACAACTTATACAACATATTAATACGATTAATACATTTATTAATAAGTTGTACAAAAAGTCACAAGTTTTTTAAGAAATTGTGTCATCATCATTTTTCTAATTGAAATTGAAAAGCAGTCAAAATGACTTGCTTGGGCAATCTAGTGTTAACAGTTTCTTCCATTCGCTGGTTCGTTCATGACTTCCTCTTGCAAACGTTAAAAAAGTGTCTTTCCTGAATTGATTAGTATTTTCTAACATCAATATTTCTGGAGTAGGAACAAGAAAAAAACTCCCGCCGATTCGATAAAAAGGAATGAAAGTGATGGTAAAACATTCACGTAACAAAAAAAAAACAAAAAAAATACTTGTTAACAATAAGAACCTTGTTTTCTGCAGACAAAAATTTACATCAAACTGATATCAAATAGATATTTTTTATGTTTTTATTAAAATTTTTTGACAGAATACTAGCTAGGTGCACACAGTATTGCAAGTTTTTACATCATTCGAAATTTTCCCTCTTACCCGCCCTGTCCGTTTTTCCGACTTTTCTCTACTATCAGATTAGAGACATTTTTTAAGCTAATAAGCTTAGTTAAGCTTAAGATTAGATTAAATTTGCATCCTTGAATTTCAAAATCAAAATTGATTCTACCTAATCAGTTAATGAACACAAAAAAAACTTCGAAAGTTTTTTTTATCTCACTCAATTTTTCTCGCATTCATAAGAATAACTGTCAGTTAGCTTGGTAATCATTCCTATCCAGGAAGGCTCTAACCAGGGTTGCCAACTATTTTTTTTTTGAAAAATCAGGGAGAATGAAGAAAAAATCAGGGAAAATCAGGATAGCTCATATTGGGTTGTCCGGAAAGTTCGTACCCATTTTTGAGAAAATAAAAGTATTATTGACGTAGGACTACGTCTAACCGGAAGATATAGGGGGTGAAATGGAAATCTAGGCACTGAACAAGTAGAAAAAAGGCTAGATTTGGAACGCTTATAACTCGAGCATTTCTCAATAGATCGCAAAGATTTTTGCATCAATTGATAGGAAATATATCTACGCATCTATCATAACGAATAACATTTCATTTTTCTTGAGATAAATAATTGAATAATTGTGAAATATCAAGCATTGTCAAAATGCACTATGTGCCCATTTTTGATTGGTCCATTTCGTGCTCCTCAAATCGTACCGACCAAAACGGGCAACCAGAGCAGCAGCGAAATAGAATGAAGCACGATTGGAAAGGAAAAAGAAAAAAATGAACGAAACATTGGTCGCAGTCTCACACATGCGTAATTCCCGAGCCAGCCATTCAGCTTAAAAATCCCCGCTCCGCTGCCGTAACGATCATTCTCATTCAAACCGTACACCACATCGGTTCGCATCACAACACATCAACAAACCAACCCAAGCAGCCATGTCTGGACATGGTAAAGGAGGAAAAGTGAAGGGAAAGGCAAAATCCCGCTCGAACCGTGTTGATCTGGAGTTCCCCGCAAGGGTAGCTAGGCCGAGCGCGTTAGTACCAGTGCACCAGTCCACCTAGCCGGCGTTATATAGTTTCGGCCGCCGAAGTGATCGAGTTAGCTGGCAAAGCTGCTCGCGACGATAAGAAAGCCCGCATTCGGAACAGAACACATTCGATTCGGTGGACATCAAGACAACAGGCAGTTGCAGCGAGTGGCGAGTGGCAAACGCAATCGCAAAACGGCATCAGGTAGCAGAAGAAAAAAGTTTGTTCTTTATACAAACTGCTTTGGTGGCAAATCCAGAACAAGGCGGCATCGAGGGCGTTCGAAATGGTTTTTCTCAAAACCACGAGTACTAAGTTTTCTAAATTGGAACCATTCCATAAAACAAGGCGCTTTTCAGGGCCATTAAACCTTCCAAAAAAGAGTTTAGGAAATACAGTTTAATGCTTTCTAAAACATTATCCAAAATAATAATAAAACACAAATTGATTTTTTCATAATTTGTTTGCCAGGATCTGATGAGTATGTGAATTTGGCAGTTGTTCTGAGCTTATTGATAGTTGCGGACTTTCCCGATTATTAAATTTTCACCAATTCCTCAATTGTTTCCACATTGAAAGTACAGTAATTTAAAATTAGTTCGACATTTAGCTAATTGGACGGACATGTAATGCGACATATTTAGATGGACATTTTTGTAAACATAGAGTTCGAGGTCCAAATTAAGACCCCACATTGAAAGTCGACACTGTACCACTGTCATTGCAAATGTTCAATCTGCCATTTATATGACTACTTTTTAAGTTTTTTGGGCTTACATGTCCCGTTTTTATTCTTGAACTATTTGGTCAGTGTAGTTTTTTGATTCATTCATCATCGACAGTGAAATAAAATTCTATCAAAGAAGTAGGTGTCTTTCAGAAACGCAATAAAATTGATTTCTTGAAATTCGTTTCGGCTGAGAATTTCTCTTAGGCTTCGACTAATACTCTTCAGGGTTCGAACATCTTTGGTATGCCTCTTTTTTCAAAAATGCCTTTTTTTAAATTCATAACTTTTGAACTACTAGACCGATTCAGATGATCAATATATCGAATTAAAATTACTTATTCTGTTTAGGAAAAATATTACACTTGCCAAAAATTTAGATTTGGTTTCCGAAATTATTGATTGTATTTGTTTTTTTGTTGTTTTCAAGGTTTTGAACTAGAGGGCGCTATATTTTTTTTATATTTTTCCTTCAAAGCTGAGGATTTTTACATAACATATCAAAAAATCAGAGATGTGTTTTTTTTTCGTTTTTAGGCTATGAATATTCAAAGTTAACCGATGGTTAAAAATTAAAAAGTTTTCCCTCTTTTTCCAAAAAAGACTTTTTTGAAATCCACAACTTTTGAACAACTGGACCGATTCAGATTTTTTTTCCAATTCATTTATTTGTAAGGCTCAATCGCATGAGCTTTGCGGAGCCACTAATTCATGATTTGTTTTTACAGAATTTCAACATAAATCTATGTTTAGTAGGTTTCGACCGATTACTCGCGGTTTACTCGAGGTTAGAGGGGCAACAATTTTTGTGGGATGGATCAGGTTAGGGATATGGGTATGAGGTATCGTTGTCTCAACCGAGTGTTGCCGCACGCACTGTAGCATTGTGCATAAAGACCAGGGATAGCATCTGGTGTTCGACTATCTGTCGAGGGTGGGCGACGATGAGATGAGGGGACAAGACAAACAAGACCGATTCAGATGATCGACATATCTAATTGAAGCTAGTCTACTTTGAAAAAATGTTACATTTGCAAAAAATTTGAATTTTTGTTTTAGTTATTATTGATTGTGTTAGTATTTCATAGTTTTCTCGATTACAGATAGAGGGAGCTATATTTTTTTATATTTTTCCGAGAGAGCTGATTTACATAGCATATCCAAAAACCAAAGATGTGATATATCGATCATCTGAATCGGTTCAGTAATTTTTTTTCCCTGTTGGGTGTGAACCATTGCGTCCATTATTTTGAACTATTGTGGTATACCCTTTTTTATACTACACTTCAAGCTTATCTACTACTTATTGATGAAGGAGTAGACTGAAAGCTATAGAGTGATAGGTGCCAATCAGGAATAATCTGTTTGATAAAATTTATAATCCTGATCGGCGACGCAGATCAACTTTCCTTGGGTTCCAGAATAGCTTCATCAAGGTGTTGAAGTCTGCGTCTATGTAGATGTTCCGAGGTTTCGCTTTCAGCATTCCAAAAGCGACAAATATCATCTTGTACTAAATCTATGTTCTTAAGATGGTATTTACTCGGGCAGTGTCCTGTTACAAGACTAGTAAATGTGCTTAAGTCTTTCTTATTAAGGCTTAGCAGCTGTTGAGTAATTTTAATACTCGGCGTAATAAATTTTTTCGCCTGTTTAAGTTTTCCGGCCATCCAATTGGCTGTCACTTCTTGGTCTTCCCATTTTTTCAGCTCGCTTTTCAACACACAGTCGGAGAGTCCACAGAATGGTTCTGGACCAGTGAATGGTGAGTTTGAGCCGTTCCTGGCAAGTTCATCTGCTCGCTCGTTGCCCTCTATACCGCAATGGCGAGGAATCCAGTACAATTGTACCGAACTTATTTGACTTAATTGCCGTAAAAGGGAAATGCATTCCCAGACAATTTTTGAAGAGCACTTGAAGGCATTTAGAGCTTTAAGTGCCGCTTGACTGTCAGAGAATATGCAGATGTTAGCATGTCTATACTTTCTTTTGAGGCAAACGTTTAGACATTCTATTATTGCAGCTATTTCTGCCTGAAAAACTGTTGGCCAGTTTCCCATAGCCACAGAGATTTCTGTTCTGGGACCATACACTCCAGCATCTGTTCTGGTTCCCGTTTTCGACCCATCAGTGTAGAACATGATTGAACCATTACGAACGTTGGAGCCACCTTCATCCCATACTGAGCGAGAATGTTCGATCACTCTGTATGGAATGTATGGAATTGATCCTAGGTTCCATCCAATCATTGTTCATCTCTGAGGCTGGTCCAATGGCTAAAAGAATCAGGATGCTCAAGTGACCAATTTTGTCTCCGTCTAGTATTTTTTCCCACCTTTAACCTTTAGGGCGCTTTTTTTAGCCTCTAGCGGAACATATTGGTTCAAAAGTACCAGGTGAAGGATAGCCTCCAATGCCTTTGAGGGTGTACTTCGCATTGCTCCAGTAATTGCAACGCATGCTAGTCGTTGGAGTTTATTTAGCTTTTTTTTAGCTACAGTCTCCTTAGTCTTAGGCCACCATACAAGTGAGGCATAGGTTATTCTAGGCCGCACAGTTGCAGTGTAAACTCACATAACCATTTTTGGTTTAAGGCCCCATGTTCTTCCTATCATTTTAGAGCATGCCCATAGAGCTGAGTTGACCTTGCTGATTATTGAATCTAAGTGTGCGTTCCAGTTTAATTTAGCATCTAAGATTACACCTAGATATTTCACTGAAGCGCTGCTTTTTAGTTCCTCTTCCCCAAGATGGAGAGACTGCAGACGCAGTTTTTTTCTTTTTGGTGAACGGAATAATTGTTGTTTTTTGAGGGATTTATGCTCAGACCTTCTGTGATACACCAAGATTGTGTAAAGATTAAGGCTATCTGTATTCTGCTCTATAACACGTCGTCAAACTTGCCTCGTACCATTTTGACTAGATCATCGGCAAAGCCCACAACTTCGAATCCTTTTACCTCTAAACTTATCAGAAGGTCGTCAACTACAAGAGACCAAAGTAGGGGTGATATAACCCCTCCTTGTGGGCAACCTTTCGTTGCAATCACATATGTTGACGACCCGCCCAGCTCCGAGGTGATTCGTCTATGTGTGAGCATGCCCTGGATCCATTTGACTATGCAGTTATCGAAGCGTCTTTTTCTCATCGCTTGTGCCATTGTACAATGGTCCAGGAGATGCATTTAACACTTTGCGGACCGCTCACGAGATTTCTCGTGTTTCGCGTCCCAACCGTTGCGGACCGCTCACGAAATTTCTCGTTTTCGCGTTCCTTCTTTACGGACTTGTGTGAAATTAACAGATAAAAGTTGTTATTGCCTGCAAGTTTCTGTTCAACGTCTTGCTGAGTTTAATGAACATTGAATTATTTTAATTGAAATAAATTGATTGTTTATCAAGTAATAACCATCAAAATCATACTCATTAGACAGAGAATTGAATCATTTATCTTTCCACATAATTCATTTTTTTCTTGATCGTGACAGAGAAAAGTTATAGACGTGAGCATGGGTCAATATAGGAAAATATACAGAATTTTGTATATAAAAAAAAGTTGTTCGAATAGAGTTATCGAAGTTATTTGATAGAGAAATATTTTACATATCTTCCTGCCACAAATGTTTTCATCGAAAAAGGGTATGAGAAAAGTTATAAGCCAAGTTGTATGGAAGAAATTAATTATGTTGAAGAAAATTGAAAAAAAATATTTGAAAGGACCCAAAACACATTCTCAAGATAGTACTTATTCGATATAGAATATTTTTATCTATCTTTAGCAAAATTTCCATTGTTCGGAAAAAGGTCTAAGAAAAGTTATAGCCCAAAACCTATACAACATGTATGGGGGAAATTAATTAATTTAAAGAAAATTTAAAAAAGTACTTTGAAAGGTCCCAAAACACATTTTTGATATAATACTCATTGGATAGAAAAAAATTCTATCCATCTTCAGCCAAATTTTCGTTGGCCGGAAAAGATTCTGAGGAAAGGTATGGGCCAAAATGTGTACGAATTGTAGGAGGGAAATTATTAAATTTATCGAAAATGGAAATAGAGCTTTTTCACACTCGAAAAAAAATTAAGGAATAGAGTGCGAAGTCGAATTTTTAGGCGATTTTTTCAATGCTTCAAAATCGTGAAATATCAACGCATGAAGATGGGATATATATCTTTTTATAGCATAATTTTCATGGATTTACACGGAATATTTTACAGAGAAATTTGTATTTCGATGTATGTAGATGTAGTGGACAAAAATATCGGGAAAAAATGACAGCAAATCCAATTAACGTTATACACTATCTTTCATTTGATTTCTATAACGTTGTTGTGGACCATTCAGTACTGAGATATTATTGTATGAACGAAAAATTTCGAATTCGTATTTGATAATAAATAGTTAAAAAAATAATCATCGAAAAACTGATTTGAAAACTCTAATAAATTCTATACACCCACGATTTTTTTACGCGGGGGATAGAATTTTGATATAATTTGTCGCGGTACACCATAGTAGATGTACTTTGAGTATTTTCTCAAATTTTCATTTCCAAGCCTATTAAGAATGTGAAAAAAAAAGAAAAACTTATTTTTTCACTATAGCTCTTATAGTGAACCATATGGGAGAATTATCTAATTATTATCTGAAAAAAATCACACATATCTATAAAAGTACTACTGGATCTCTAAATCCTCAAAAAAAAATCAACATTTCAAGATTTTTTTAAGTATTTTATATTTTAGGAATTTATTTTTTTAATTCTATATCTCGAAATAGCATAGTAAGATGCACTTTCAGTGTTTTTTTCAATTTTTTACCTCGAAGCTATAGAAAAAATCGTGCAAAAAATTGAAAGGTACGTTTTTCACCATAGATCCCATGGTGAATTACATAGGGATTCAAAAAATAGTCAAAATTTCTATACAATAGAATTTATTATTTCCATTTTACTTTTTACTTCCTTACCCAGTCAGACCCTTTCCCCCATACAACTCGTGTATGATTTGGCCAATAACTTTTCTCATATCCTTTTCGGACCAATGAAAATTTGGCTAAAGATAAATAAAAATATTCTTTATCGAATGAGCACTATCTCGGAAATGTGTCCTTTCAAATAACTTTTCTCAATTTTCTTTAAAATAATTAATTTCTCCCATACAACTTGGCCTATAACTTTCCTCAGACCCTTTTCCGATTAATAAAATTGTGGCAGGAAGATAGGTAAAATATTTCTCTATCGAAAAACTTCGATAACTCTATTCAAACAACTTTTTTTGATTTTCAAAATTCTGTATATTTTCCTATATTGACTCATGCTCACGTTTCAGTCTATAGCTTTTCTTTGTCACGATCAAGAAAAAAAAGAAATATATGGAAAGATGAATGATTCAGTTCTCTATCTAATGAGTATGATTTTGAAGGTTATTACTTGATAAATAATCAATTAATTTCAACTGAAATAATTCATTATTCATTAAATCCAGCAAGACGTTGAACAGAAACTCGCACGCAACAAGAACTTTTATCCGCTGAACTTTCATCCGCTAACTTCACACATAGAGGCGAATGAACTGCACTGTTTAAAGCCTCTTAAAGACTTGCAAGCAAAGCAAGCAACTTCACACTAGTCAAAACGTGCGGTCCCAGACGTGTGTCTTACAGATTTCTTCCCGGTCCCAAAAGTGTTAAGTGGAAATTAGCATTTAGAGCTTGACAGTTATTCTCTAGACAAAAACTGTCTTAGACAAAGTTGTTACTCTTGATAGAGCGGCTCGAATGACAAACAAATGAAAAGAGCATGTTTTTTGGGAAGAAATATCGATAACTTTGAGTAAAGTTGAGATATCGACAAGTTCTGCATCGGAAAATGACCCTAATGTAACTTATAAAAAAGGCGCTATATCGGTTGTTACAAGAAATAGAAAAAAAACTCTGTTGTACAAAGATGTCTCAAATAATTGGAGCTACAACATTGTCGAACTATGTTTACCTCTATCTATAAAGATAAGAAAGTTAGATTTTTTGCTTCATCGACAAATTTGATCACCCTATTTTTGACAACATAAAAACGAGCGCTCTATCATGAGTAACAACTTTGTGTAAGACAGTTTTTGTCTAGAGAATAACTGTCGAGTTCTAAATGCTATAGTAATGCATCGAAATCCAGACGCTTAAGCGCTTACGAATTATAACTTCAACTACTAAAAAATATTGACATATCATAGCACTAAAATAAGCGTTCCTATGGAATTATAAGGCCTTCATCTATGTTATGAAACACAGAACTCCACAAAATCATGTTATATTTGTTCAAAATTTGAAATTTCTTTCATCGTGTCGTGATTTTATATCCGAACACTTTTTTAATCATGCTTTGAAATCCGGACACTTTTGCTTTTAAATCCGGACACCTGTTTTTTGCAATTCTTTGAGAGAAATTATTTATTAATTATTGTAGAACTTATTAACGGGTGTATAAGTAGCGGGACTAAATGGAAACGGGTTTGGTACAAAAGTTTTTTATCAATCCAATTATTTATTGTATTTTCACAAGATGACTACTACAAGATGTCACCATTTATACATAGTTTCAAAATCCTATCAATATGGGTATCAGATGAACGGGCTTGATTAGTAGAATACAGAAATGAAATGTATTTCCAAAATGGTGGATTACATATCAATATGGGAATCAAACGAAAGGGCTGGAGTAGCAGAACAGAGTTATCGATGGAAAATGTAATTTCAAGATGGTGGCCACTGCAAAATGGCGGATTACATATTTTCTCAAAACCCCAACAATATGGGTATCAAATGAAAGAGATTGACTAGTAGAACACGATTATCCATGAAAAATGCAAATCAAAATTTTGAAGAAATTGATGAATGGTTTTCTTATAGAGAAATATACTAATGATACAGATAATGTACCAAAAAATTAGAAATAAAATAATTTAAAAACACTTTTTTAGTTCAATGGTTTCATTATGATTAAACCTAATAACAATACAGAAGATGTACTAAAAGCTAGAAAATAATTAGGCAAGTAGTAGTTAGTAATTATCACATCCCTTTCTTCATTAATCTAGAGCATTGATGAGACTAAAATAAAATCGTGGTGCATGTAACGAAACAACTAACGGTAGGAAATGGAAGTCTGACATGGCCCATTTTGGATTTGCATTTTTCGTCAAGCTCTTCCATTTGATACACATTTCTCACAACTTTGAAAAAAAAATATGGCACCATTTTGTGGTGGCGGCCATTTTTGATTTGTATTTTTCATAAATGTGTTTTACTAGTCAATCCCTTTCGTTTGGTACCCATATTGGTGGAGTTCTAAGAAAATATGTATTCCACCATTTGGTAGCGACTGCCATCTTGGAATTAAATTTTTCATCAATAATTGTATTCTACTAATCAAACCCCTTAATTTGATACTCATACTGATGGGGTTCTGAGAAAATATGTGATCCAGCATTTCATAGCGGTCGCCATCTTGTATTTACATTTTTCATCAATAATTTTTTATTTTTTTATCCAAAATATATATTTTTATTAAGGCTCATATGGCGTCAACCTGACGGGGCCGGGAGTTCAATATTTCGACAATGTTTGCCTTATAACTATGTTAGTAATATGTAACCGATTACCCGCGGTTGGCTCGAGGTTAGTACTACAAGTGTTTTCGTAATTGTGATGTTGCTGTCTTCAATGATCTGTACCTGTGCCTGACACGGGATACTTCCTATTGGGATGCAGCTGACCATTAATCAGCAACGCCCCCCTAGTCTGTACCCAATATCTAGCGTGGTGCGTCTTCTCGAGGAATCCAGGATAGAATAGTCACTAGCCGGCGCAATCATCAGCTCGTGTAGAGTTGTCATGAGCGGTACAACCTTTGGCTTTTGTTGAATCATCAGTGGACTGCACAACCTTTGGCCCGTGTATCTGTAAAGAGTGTGTGTATGTATTGCCGCGACTAAGTAAAAGTTTATAGATCGGATAGAAGGGATACGAAACAGGGACACAACGAAGGAAACATCATTAAACGTTGACATCGGCGTTTCTGTGGAACAGGTATAGATGAAGCAGAAGATCAGGATCACGGCTACCTAAGATATCCCGGACGGGGATATCCGATTGTCTGCCTTTTGCTCTCAGTGCTCTAGAGAGCTGAGAGCGAGCAGCATGGAACCGGATACACGACCAGACAATATGCTCGATGTCGTGGTAGCCATCGCCACAATCACAAAGATTGTTTGCTGCGAGCCCAATGCGATAGAGATGCGCGTTTAGGTTATAGTGATTGGACATAAGCCGAGATATCACGCGAATGAAATCACGACCGACATTCAATCCTTTAAACCAAGCTTTCGTCGAAACCTTAGGGATAATCGTGTGTAACCAGCGACCGAACTCATCTTCACTCCACATGCGCTGCCAACTAACGAGTGTGTCCTGACGAGGAATGTGAAAAAAATCGTTATAAGCAATTTGCCTTTCAAAAAGTGTGCCTTCTGAAGCGCCCACCTTAGCTAGCGAGTCCGCTTTCTCATTCCCCGGAATCGAGCAATGAGAGGGAACCCATGCTAAGGTAATCTTGAATAATTTTTCGACCAAAACACTCAATAGATGTCTTATTCTTGTTAGGAAATAAGATGAGCGTTTATCAACTTTCATTGAGCGGATTGCCTCTATTGAGCTGAGACTGTTGGCGCCATCAACAGGAAGGAGGTTGAATTTCTATTAATGTGGGACAGCGCTACAGACAAAGTTACAAAGTTACTCACGTACATACAAACGGGTCATATAATCGAACCTGTCCTGTATACCGAGGAGTTTTGTCGTTGACCGTCCGGATTTAAAATCATTTTCTGAATGTGTTTTTTATTCCGGACATGGGTTTGTGAAATTCATCAATAATTGTATTCCACTAATCAAGCCCTTTCATTTGATACTTATAGATTTGGAAAAAATATATATATGGCGCCATTTTTTGCTGGCGGCCATTTTGGATTAGAATTTTTCATAAATAACTGTGTTCTACTAGTCAAGCCCGTTCGTTTGATACCAATATTGATAGAGTTTAGAGAAAATATGAAATTCGCCATTTTGGAGATTATGAAATACGCAGTTTTATAATGACTGCAGAGATAAAGGTGTGTTTCAAATTTCATATCAATCGGTCAACAGGAAGGAGGTTGAATTTCTAAAGGGTGTGTCACGTCAAATTGCATCACGGAAAAAACGCTGTAGAAATTCGCCCAGTAGACCGATCCTTTTGAAAATTTTAGACAGTAAAATGAAAACTATTAAACAACTTTTGGCATTTTCCATTTTTCATACTTCGAGCCCAAGCCCGTATGCTCGTACCTTCCTCTTTACCCCGTCCATAAGGTTCTGTACAACGTCAGGTTGAAGTTTTTTTTGAACAGAAATCCATTTTCTCTTGAAGTCCGCCTCCGATTTGACAACTTTTGGGTTCTTCCGGAGGGCCTGCTTCATAATTGCCCAATATTTCTCTATTGGGTGAAGCTCCGGCGCGTTGGGCGGGTTCATTTCCTTTGACACGAAGGTGACCCCGTTGGCTTCGTACCACTCCAACACGTCCTTTGAATAGTGGCACGAAGCGAGATCCGGCCAGAAAATGGTCGGGCCCTCGTGCTGCTTCAATAGTGGTAGTAAGCGCTTCTGTAGGCACTCCTTAAGGTAAACCTGCCCGTTTACCGTGCCGGTCATCACGAAGGGGGCGCTCCGCTTTCCGCAAGAGCAGATCGCTTGCCACACCATGTACTTTTTGGCAAACTTGGATAGTTTCTGCTTGCGAATCTCCTCCGGAACGCTGAATTTGTCCTCTGCGGAGAAGAACAACAGGCCCGGCAGCTGACGAAAGTCCGCTTTGACGTAGGTTTCGTCGTCCATTACCAGGCAATGCGGCTTCGTTAGCATTTCGGTGTACAGCTTCCGGGCTCGCGTCTTCCCCACCAAGTTTTGCCTTTCGTCGCGGTTAGGAGCCTTCTGAACCTTGTATGTACGCAGGCCCTCCCGCTGCTTGGTCCGCTGGACGAATGAACTTGACAAATTCAGCTTATTGGCGACATCCCGGACCGAACTTCTCGGATCACGTCTAAACTGCTTAACTACGCGCTTGTGATCTTTTTCACTGACGGAGCATCCATTTTTGCCGTTCTTCACCTTCCGGTCGATGGTTAGGTTCTCGAATATCTTTTTAGTACTCTACTGACCGTGGATTGGACGATTCCCAGCATCTTAGCGATGTCCCGATGTGACAACTCCGGATTCTCGAAATGAGTGTACAGGATTAATTCACGACGCTCTTTTTCGTTCGACGACATTTTTCCAAATTTACGAAAAATTGACAGTGAAGCATGGCCAACGTGATCTATACACTCTTATCTGATTATAAGCGAAAGCTGAAGATATAATTCCTTAAAAATAAATTTCTACAGCGTTTTTTCCGTGATGCAATTTGATGTGACACACCCTTTACTGTGGATTTGCCTGATTGGTAGGCAAACTGGTATTTAGGTAATTGGCATTTGGACATGAATACAGACTTTATGTATTCATACAATATTTTTTCCATAGTTTTCAGCAGTATTGATGATAAACTAATTGGTCTGAATGCCTTTGGGAGTGATTTGTCACGATTCCCCGCTTTTGGAATGAAAACTACTTTAACAAGTCTCCATATCGAAGGAATGTGCTCTAGTATCAGACTTGCCTTAAAATCTCGATTAGAAGTGGAATTAGTTTTGATACTCCATTTTGAATCAGGGCTGGAAAAATTCCATCTGCACCTGCAGATTTGTAAGGTAGAAAGGATCTCACCGCGTTAACTACTGTGGCTCTCGTGAAGACTAACCCAACAACTATGTTAGCGACATCCTTTGCACTTTCAGGTCTTGTGGGGTGCCATCGAGAGCATTTTGTGTCGCCATTATATCCAGGATTTGTATTCGAGTGGACAGATGTAGATCCTGGAAAGTGGGTCTTCATCAGTAAGTCTAGTACTTCTGAGGGAGTTTTTGTAAACGAACCGTCGTTTTTTTAAGGGAACCTAGCCCGTTTGAGTGGTCTTTTGCCAGAGTCTTATTGAGTCTAGCAACGGTTGGAGTACTTTCAAAGCTTTCGCAGTTATATACCCAGGATTTTCGTTTGGATCGTCTCAGTTCTCTGCTGTACTCAGTTAGAGCCGTTTTGTATAAAGACCAGTCCGAAGTAACTTTTGCTCTGTTGAACAGTTTCCGCGCTGTTTTGCGAAGCTGTTCAAGTCTTTTATTCCACCAAGGAACGTTTCTTCAGTAGTTAAAAAGTTATGAATTTTCGAAAAAAGTCATTTTTAGGAAGGAGAACAAATTGATTTTTCGGACCTTGGGAATGGGCACCCTAATGGAAAAAACGGGTCTAATATTTTGAGATAAAGATCAAATTTACCACTTTTGACGAAAATCTGAAAATCTCTATATCGGTTTGACATGGAATGGCTGTATATAGATGCCAATTCTGAAGACAACCTAGATTAATTTGAAAGAAATGAAGTATGCAAAGATGCTTAATTACATGATATCTTCAATTTCTGGACGAATCAACAAGAAACCTCTCATTTGCACACAACGGCGTGGTGCTAACTATTGCTGCTAATGGAAAACAATCAGGTACAAGTTACTTGAACTAATTTTCGGTTATAATAAAGCCGTTATTTTTTCAGGAAAATTAAATTTATTTCCAATACAATTGACTTTTAAGTACTATTAAAGCTGAAAAGACCAACGAAACCGAGCGGCGTGTAGTTACACTGAATTAGCTGTCATTCGATTATTTGTTCCAGCCGGGTAATTCGATAAAGTACTAAACCCATTAAATAATTACATCAAACGAACAAAGTTTTGTTTTCAATTCATCTAGATAAACCCAATCACCGCAAAGCGCACTTTTCTGAATACATTATACCGGCAACAACTATTGCTCGGCGAAGCACGAACGGCAAAAAGCGCCACAGAGCTTGTGCGGATAAAATGGCATGATTTATATGCGACTCCCGTCACGGACATTGCATCTACACAAATCGAACTATTTTTTTGTCTCCAGCGAGCAAAACTTTTCCCCGCACGATGACCACCCTTTCCGAAAACATAATTATACTCCGAACAATTTATGTTTATTTAATCACGATTCAAATCGGATTAATGATTCTGTCATTAATCTGTCCGACCAGAGAGAGAGCCACCGGATCTGGTGCATTGGCCACTGGCCGGTTGCAAGCTGCATGCGAAATGACACACCGCTTACACTAACTACATCTGAATTCCAAACCAAAATTGGTTATCATTATTTCATGTCGAGTGTGTGGAGGAAGCAGAGGCAGTGCGAGTTTTAGTGAAGCTGTTCATGCACGAAACCAAAATAAAAAATATCCCCCCCCCCTCTCCCTCACCCAGGTGCACTCGAATGCGTGATAAATGGAGTGAAATTGTGGTTTTAATTAATATTTTGTTTTTCCCCCGTCGCCACTCGGATACTCTCGCCGGGAATCAAACGACCATTGAACGGATGACCGGAGCTCAACTTGTTCGGGAAAACATCCTACAACAACGAAAAAAATAGCTTCAACCCCAATGCATGTTACCAAGTGACCGAATAGGGCTAGGGCGTGATTGCGTAATAAAATTAACAAAGTTCAAACAAGCTTTTTTCTGCCCAATCAAGCCGCAGAAACAGTGGGTGAAATGACCGAATCATATGTGAACACCCCCCGCATTGAGTGTCGAGAACCGCGGGAGTTTGAAGCTCTAAAATTTGTTCACGTTTCAACTCGCCAATCACTGAGGGCAAATTTATAGCGCGATGTTTCGAGTGCGTGGGTGTGTTGTTGTCCAAAAACTCGTAGATGTGTTGTTTTCTTCCAGTCGGCAAATTTGATTTTTAATCAAATTTGCACCAATTGTTATGCTCCACCATCGGAATGTTTTGGTGATTTTGACCAAACAAAAAGCTATTCACCGATGTTTCGCGCATTGCTGCTAGCTGAAACAATAATAAAATTTACATACCATAATTGATTGTGTAGGCTCCTACTTTTACCTCTGAAATCAGCGAATGGATGCCGGTGTTTTTTTTTTGTTTCCTGGTGCTTGTGTGAACCTAACGATTTAATTAAGTCGGACGAAAGTGTCCGGTGTCTTTTTTTATGGACGGGTTGGCGTAGCTAACAACATTGAATTTTTTTTTCGCTTTCGTTCAGTGCTTTTTTCATCAGGATTTATATGAATAAAAAATGCCGCGCGAGCTGTTTTTAGATGGGAGATTGAATGACCAAAAAAAGTTAGTTTATCCGAGCCGCTCTCATGCATGGATTATAATGTTGTTAACAAACTAATGAGCTTAGTGTTGCAGATTGGACAGCTGACACCGTGTTTGCCGGTGGATAAAAATAAACAATTATGGAATTAGTTTTTGCACACTTGTATAACGATTTCTTCTGCACTGAAGTTTGTGAATTGTTATATTTGATTCATTTTTCGTCCTGAAGACATCTGAGGTACTGAGCAGGGCCCGAAATCTTCGAAGGTGAAAAATGAAGACCGACTCTACTCTCAGCAGCTTTGTTTCGACTAGAACTACTTCGGCAGTCACCGTCAACAAAAAGTGAATTGACTAGAAAATGAATTGACTAGCGTTGACTAGCGAGGATGACTGATGAACTAGTCCAGTCAGTGGTTATTTCAACTGACTCGACTATATGAATACAAATCTGCCTCTTCATTCAACTGACTTCAATCCACATTTCTACTCCTCTAGGAACGAAATTTATACCCACGTACGCAATCTCATTTTTACGTCCATATAAAGAGGAACGAAAATATGATTTCTGATGCAAAAACGAAGTTACCCTATCAATGGACGGGTTATTGTTAAATCATCGTGAACTCAAACCAACGAACTTAGACATTTATCAAGCATGCTATACAGGTCCTCGTGTTAGTATTAGTAAACCGCGTGCAAAATAGCGCACACCCACTGCACGCTATTTTATACGTGTGAGTAATTTTCGTGTACGATACAAAAGAATCTAGCTCACCTGTAGCGTATGTCAAATACGTTGAGCTCAAACATCGATGCATGCAAACATGATACATGGGAGAGAGAGAGAGAGAGAAGAACAAATTCGTTTTGGGGGAAGTCAATTCAGAATGCAATGAGGACAATTTGACTGGGAAGAATAAAATGATATAGTCGAGTCGGAGAGAAAGATAGCGACTAAACTCCCGACTGACTGTTTAGTCGTTTTAGCGGAGAAACTGCGTGAAGAAGCCAAAAGTCATTACTAACTGAATACGGATCTAGTCAGTTAGATAGTCAGCTGACTATCTTCAGTTGACTATGACTATGCAGAGCCCTGCTACTGAGCGTATCTTAACACAAACAACTCCATGCTAGACACTAGTATGTTAGATTTTGTTCAATGGTTATTGTTTAGTAAAAACGACAAGTTGCTGCACAGACATTACAACGAAAAAGACAAAGGATTCCTTGACGACTTAAGTTGTGTCAAAAGATTTGTGAATTTGTTATTTTTTGTTAACAAAGATTGGTAGCTCTTCGATAAGGTCAATAGTTGTATCGATTTGAAAATGAATAAATTTTCGGAATAAATACACTATGTAATACTCTTTCTAACAAAAAAGTAGAAGAGTCTGTGCTTAGAGACACGAACGGTAGCTTGACGTAGAACTTTGGTTAATGGGGACAACTATTATTTTATTATTTATTACAACCATTCTCCCTAGCGGCTGTGAACCCTCTGCTCTGAACAGATCGAACATGCTACTGAACAGATCGGTCATTCGCAGGAAAAGTTGAAATATTTCATTTAAAAATTGTTTAGTGAGTTGTGAGTCGTAATTTTCTAGAGATCATATAAATACAGTATTTGTCATATCGTTAGATTCATAATTTTTTTTTTTTTTTTTAAGAGTATGAAGTGTATAGTGTAGAATATAACAACGCAAGAATGACCATTTGAATTTTATTCTGTTGTGGTACGAAACTTTCGGAAAACTAAAACGCCATTGTTCCATAACCATTTTTTCGCCATAGATACTGGAAACTGGTTGTAATTCATGCAAAATTAACTTTAATGATGTAAATGAGTGACAGTTTTCCATTTGGTTCTATAGTTATGAAACATTCGCGTTTTTGTTTTCCGAATGTTACGGGCCTGAATTAATCAATAAAGTTCGAATAGCCAGTCTTATAAATAAAGATAGTTATTATATCTTACACTATATATTTAATTTCAACCGAGCTTTCACATATCTCTGGAAAATCAGAAAAAAAAATGAACCTAACGTTATGACACATACCGTTCCGGGAGAAGATTGACGAACTAGCGTACCCGAAACTGGAACCGAACACATCCCGACACGTTTGGTACTTCGACCGCTCAAACTGCTATAATTTTACAGATTTTTTTCTCACTTTGGATCAAAAGGAAAAAGGTTTTTTTATTTTCGCACTTCACATGAATTTCAGAACACTGAATAGTTTCACTGTTTCACTATTTCACTTCGATAGTTTATCTGCGACCGAACGATGTACTGAACATTTCGTGCCCTAGTTATACGGTACATACTACAGTAAATCCTATTGTTGTATCTTTGCTCGGGTATTCTAGAATATTCACTATAAACAATGGAACTTTGTTCAATAGCGGGTCCGTTTCCATCTGTTCCTATTCTATGACTATTCGATTGTTATTGTTTTGATTATACGACGTTATTATTTATTGTGATAAGTATTTGCTATTGTTTGTATTTTGGTTTGTGTGATGCTGAACTGTGAGCGGTACGTACTGAATATTATGTATCACATAAGATAATAATGTTTATATCCTTGTAGGTAAAGGGTGTGTCACATCAAATTGCATCACGGAAAAAACGCTGTAGAAATTTAATTTTTAAGAATTATATCTTCAGCTTTGGTTTTATAATCAGATAAGAGTGTATAGATCACGTTGGCCATGCTTCACTGTCAATTTTTCGTAAATTTGGAAAAATGTCGTCGAACGAAAAAGAGCGTCGTGAATTAATCTTGTACACTCATTTCGAGAATCCGGAGTTGTCACATCGGGACATCGGTAAGATGCAGGGAATCGTCCAATCCACGGTCAGCAGAGTACTAAAACGATACTTCGAGAACCTAACCATCGACCGGAAGGTGAAGAACGGCAAAAATGGATGCTCCGTCAGTGAAAAAGATCACAAGCGCGTAGTTAAGCAGTTTAGACGTGATCCGAGAAGTTCGGTCCGGGATGTCGCCAATAAGCTGAATTTGTCAAGTTCATTCGTCCAGCGGACCAAGCAGCGGGAGGGCCTGCGTACATACAAGGTTCAGAAGGCTCCTAACCGCGACGAAAGGCAAAACATGGTGGGGAAGACGCGAGCCCGGAAGCTGTACACCGAAATGCTGACGAAGCCGCATTGCCTGGTAATGGACGACGAAACCTACGTCAAAGCGGACTTTCGTCAGCTGCCGGGCCTGTTGTTCTTCTCCGTAGAGGACAAATTCAGCGTTCCGGGGGAGATTCGCAAGCAGAAACTATCAAGTTTGCCAAAAAGTACATGGTGTGGCAAGCGATCTGCTCTTGCGGAAAGCGGAGCGCCCCCTTCGTGATGACCGGCACGGTAAACGGGCAGGTTTACCTTAAGGAGTGCCTACAGAAGCGCTTACTACCACTATTGAAGCAGCACGAGGGCCCGACCATCTTCTGGCCGGATCTTGCTTCGTGCCACTATTCAAAGGACGTGTTGGAGTGGTACGAAGCCAACGGGGTCACCTTCGTGCCAAAGGAAATGAACCCGCCCAACGCGCCGGAGCTTCACCCAATAGAGAAATATTGGGCGATTATGAAGCAGGCCCTCCGGAAGAACCCAAAAGTTGTCAAATCGGAGGCGGACTTCAAGAGAAAATGGATTTCTGTTCAAAAAAAACTTCAACCTGACGTTGTACAGAACCTTATGGACGGGGTAAAGAGGAAGGTGCGAGCATACGGGCTTGGGCTCGAAGTATGAATAAAAAGAAAATGCCAAAAGTTGTTTAATAGTTTTCATTTTACTGTCTAAAATTTTCAAAAGGATCGGTCTACTGGGCGAATTTCTACAGCGTTTTTTCCGTGATGCAATTTGATGTGACACACCCTTTAGTTGGGACAAAAAGATAAGTGACGATAAATTTTCTTGTTAATGTTAATAACTATTTTAATGTTAATGTTAATAACTATGTTAATAACTATTTTCACTGTGGACGAATCCTCATGATTTGCATACCAATCGAATCGGAAATTCTCTAAGATTTGTTTGATATGCTATACATTACAATTCGAGTCTCTCGAGTCTAAAGTTTTCATGAATTTAAACCGTTTAGAGGTTTAAATTCATGAAAACTGGAAGAATTTTCCTTTTTCCATACATTTGTTCTGCCGATTTGTGTGCTAACCCTACCCGTATTTCCAATGCTTATAGCTCGAACATTTCTTGATAGATCGGAAAGATGTTTGCATCAATTGATAAGAAATATTTCTACACACAACTAATGAAATGTTATGTTTCATGAGATGAATAATTGAATAACTGTAAAATGTCAAGCGTTTTCTAGACGCCCTAACTGTCAAGTTTTGATTGACCCGATTTACGGTTTCCCCAACACAGACATCAAAATCGATGCACCTGTGGGAATCTGCTTTGCATACATGCAAGTCGGGGGTATTTTTGTTCTCACGGAGCTGTGTTTCCTTAACATGGACTTCAAAATTAATGTGCCTGGAGGAATCCGCTTTGTCGAAAGAGCAAATCGGGGGTGTTTTTGTTCTCACCGAGTTGTGTTTCCCTAACACGGACTTCAAAATTAATTTGCCTGGAGGAATCCGCTTTGCGAACCTCAAAAGTGTTGAGTACTTTTGTACTCGCTTGTCGTTGTGCAGACCGGAATATGTTTCCCTAAAACGTACTTTTAAACTGAGAAGCTTGGGAAAATCGTCATTTCAGATACTATTGGTGAATTAACTTTTGCGGTTCGAGAACTACGTAAACGTGAGATGTGCAATAATTTCAGAGGGAAATGTAAAACACAATGATCGTTTGACAATTCTTCCGCTCACATATTTTGGTAGTCCTTGGCATCGTATCAAACGTAAAAGGACGTTCATCAAATTTATTATATTCAAAGTGGTAAACAAGTGGATTGCATAATATAACTGCGAAGTTCTACGCAGAAAATATGCGGTCGTGTCCTAGATACAACCTCTTACAATTTTTTGTGTAGTTTTTGTTTTGTTTTGTTTGTGCGAATAAAGTGATTTGAACATTAAGTAGTGCTTTCTCCTTCCTTTTTTTACTACTTTTTTTTGTATCCGATTGCTTTGTCCGTGTCGAGCCGTGAAACATACTGTACACCCAAAATTGATTTTTAGCTCATATTTTGTCATCCCGATTTATAACATTAATAGAGCGCAAAAATAACAGAAAATGCCATGACTCTCAAATACTGGTAAACATTTGTATAATATATATGGTACGGCAATATAAGATTAACCCTTTCCCGTTTAACATCGAGTCTCACTCGATGTGCAATAGTTGTGCCAAATCGTACAACATCGAGTCTCTCTCGTGGTGCGCATATCACATATCACATATCACAAGTCACTAATACACTCAGCAAAGTAGTGAAATTGCTCGATGCGTGACCCATCGAAGCGTTTGCATTTGGTCCGGTATTTTGAAAATTGAATCGTACGCGAAGGAGTTAAGGTGAAGGTGGAAGCTAGCCACAAATGGCTGCCACAATGGCGCTCATTTCTTCAATCTGCCTCCCTCGCCTCTCGCCCGAAAATCAATAATTTTGCGAAACAGTGTGAAGAAAATGATCGTTTTCGCACATTTTCCATCAAGTAATATCAACCAAACTCTAATCGATTACTCACAAGATATTAAATTTTCATCTGCTGTCGCACTGTATAGTGAAAAACGTCGGAAAACTCGAGCTAGTGCTCTGAAAGTTAAATTTTCATTTTTTAAGTTTCGGCAATGGTTGTGTTTGTATTGGTGAAAGCATCGTTATTTTTTCGACACTGATGCCAGACAACATCATCGAAACAGCTATAAAAACCACTCAATAAATTGTTATTCCTGAGTTATAGCGTTTCATTTCATGAAAATCAGTAGAATAAAATTGTGTTGATATCAATACAATTATTATTTTTACGTTTAATGGGTCTATAATGTAAGTTTTAGCAACTTTAACATTGGTTAAGAAAATTGTATTGCAGAGCTCGGAACACTGCCATAGCCTATACTGCCTATACTTTCAAAAACATCAAACGGAAAAGTATTACATTCAATCTAAATGCCTCGGCCGACGAAGAGAAGGGTTAAGGCTCTACAACGTGAATATGTGAAAACAATACGATCAACGAAGGAAAATATTAAGGAATTATCAACATCGAGTTACTATGCGGAAGAACTTGTTAATACCAAAAGAGCCCCAATTCGCATGTGTTATAAATTTGCTCATGTTACGCTCGCGTATAATCGGACTTTTACTTCATATGCAAATCCACCTTCTATATATATTGATATTTGCAATTGTTCATCGGAACATATCGCTCACACATTTTCCTTTAGTATTGAATTGCTATTTTTTTCAAATGTATTCAAAGACTCGTGTCAATGAAGCGCCACACAGTCTGATAAGTGAATTGATCTATTTACGTGTGCTTTGCTCTTCTCTCACAAACACTATTACCCCATTTTATACGTGGGTTTACCTATACTACTACAATGGCTAGCTTCCACCTTCGCCTTAATACGAGCGAGCGAAACAAGAGACACGTTTCAAATAAGCACGCATTACTTCGCCACATATGTATACATATGTACTCTTTTATGCTGGAAAGTGTTTTCTAAAAGTAAAATTAGAAAACACTTTCCAACTTCAATTTGTAATGAGATGTAATATCATCACGCTTCTGCGCAACAGCATCATTAGATATGTGGTCTTGCACTCTAGCCGGCCTTGGTTCGATCCCCGTTGACGTCGTTATGGCTTCTTTTTTGGGTGCAATTCCTAAAAAAGATGAAAAAAGAAAGAAGAAAGAGATGTCTGCTTCCATACATACAAACATTTTAAATCGTTGGGGACAGATGACATTATTTGCTCATTTGACGCTACAAGGCATGAACAGACATGGTTTCTGCCGAAAATGAAATGCTTTCTAGCAACGCATTCTAGCATTCTGAACATGGTTATGATTACGAATGCTAAGTTTCCAATGAAAATTTCAGATGGTATCAAACTCTCAGTGTAGTCAAGGTCAAAAATGTAAAAAGGCGTCGTACACAAATTACGTAACGCAAGAAGGATGGGGAGAGGAGTCGGGGTTGCGTTATTTCTGTGTATTAGAGATAGGAATAGCGTTATGTTAGAAGGGGGAGGGGGTCCATACTCCGGTGCACCACGTCTAACATAATAACGATGACATTTGAAATTTTATTCCCGATTCACATCCAAAAAAATGAGTATCATGATATGAAAACGTACGAACTGTACGTGTTAAATTCGTCGTATTGAGTTTTCAATGGAGTACGCGCCGTGAGAGTGTCAAAATCTACACAGAACACGTGCGTGTGTACGGATAGCCAGATAAGTATTTCGGAATCGCGATAGGCATGCTTT
The DNA here is from genome assembly GCF_029784135.1 of Toxorhynchites rutilus septentrionalis. Lineage (NCBI taxonomy): Eukaryota > Metazoa > Arthropoda > Insecta > Diptera > Culicidae > Toxorhynchites > Toxorhynchites rutilus. Next base: position 70,470,844 of record NC_073745.1, read on the forward strand.
CACTCCCCGAAATTGGATGCATTTTTTCCCGCTGTTTGCTAACACCCTGGCACTGCGCGTATTCACTGAAGCCGTTCCGTTTTCAATTAGTCTCCGCACACGGCGCAACAATGAAAGAGGAAGCTGTCACTGAACTCTTGGTACTTTTCCACTCCTGCCTTTGAATACATAGTTCGGAGCCCAGTTGGGGGACTAGACATTTGTGCCGTTACGAGTGTTCCCCAGTAACAACACTGGCTGAACACCGCCAGACATGCAATCATTATAATTAAGCTTCTTTGGTCCTTTGCTGCACGTTCCCGTGAATGGGCTGTGCTGGACACTTTTTTTTCACCCACTCTCTCTGTTATCCCCCGGAGCCACGTTGAATAGCTCTTGCTTCCCGACAACGATGACGACGACGACGAACTGAACTGTGGCTCCAAAGCGTACACATCCCCCATACGTGACAATGTACGGGAATGCCTTTTCAAAAATTCATTCAACCTGCTCCGGTGTAGTCATTTCGAATTGCATAGGGATCCTTTTTTATCACTCCCACTCCGCACTTGTGCTCGAGAAGCAGTTTTTTCCTTCATTCTTTTGTTTTTATTAGAAAATTGCGCCACTCGTCACATAACCATGTTCACGATCTCTTTTTTCTCACCCGCGAGCGCTCTATTTCGGAAGGTACTTAATAATGGCGGAAGGGTTGATCCCGAACTCCCCTTGCTTTTACTCGCAGCGGATTTGCATTTCAACGTAGTGAGCAGTAACTTCCTCCCGTCGATGTTTACACGTTCCGACTGGTCAAACTTTGCGTTGGCCCCCGTGTTTCGTGTGATTTTCCAATTTTCATCGCAAATGCCTCTGAGCTAATGGTGGAGGGTGGGTATGACCTTATTCCTAACGTGTTAAGTTCCACGTGTACCGATCCACAAGTTTTAGAAGAATTCTCGTATTGTTTGTATTTGGATTATAAACACAAATGACGATTCAGGTTTCTTGTAATCAATATTGGTTCCCCATGTACGATGAATTACCGGCCCGAATCACATTGACGGAACGTGGCAAATAATTCTTTCGGACAAATCCTCCCAAAGCTATCCATCTGCGCATGAAGCTGGCGTAAAAGCTCGCTAGACATTCAACGCTTATACCCAGATTACCATCTTTGAAGTTAGGCTGCTGTCAGCAGCGCCAAGTACTGCAAAATCCGCCCCATCATAAAATGAGGAATTATGTTCCTCGCGCGTACCGTTTCGAGCCCGGTACTCAGCCACTTTCCGCTTTCCGTGTCCATTATAGCGTCCAAGCGGAAGGCATATTGTGCTCCAGAAACGCATTGTAGGTTCGCAAATCAAATTGGGAAAATTTAATTCATGAATATTTCATGTCAACCGTTGCCATCACCGCTACCATGGATCCGACTAACTTTCAGTTGGCTGCGAGCGTTACGTTGTAACGCAGGAGCAAAGCGGCGCGGCGCACAGTGCGTTGAATATATGGGGATGCGGGACAAAAATCAAAACAACCCTTATAGCCAATTTTTCTGATAGGTATAATGGAAAAAATGTTAGTTATGATGAAATCTACTATTTGCATTAAAGACTTATGTATTATACGTAATCGCAAAAGAGTCTTAAGCGCCAAAATTATAGTGTATAGTATATCAATAGTGACATAAAATTAAATTGTTCTCTGGAATGCTTCTCCTGTTTAGATAAAAAGCTAATAACACACAATATTTTATATCTCATCCGACAACACAGTGACCTAAACGCCACCGTAGTGATTTTTAATTTTTTTATACATTTTTTCGTCATTTTTTTATACATTTTTTCGTCTAAGTTGCTAATGCTTCATTTTTAACAAGTAAATACATTTTACTCTAGGGCAATGTTTGATTTATATATTCTTACTCTTTGCATAAAGGTTAATGCTTTATACAATTTTGTTTGCATAAAAGACTAACGTTTTGTACATAATCGCAAAAGTATCCTCAACGCCAAATTAATAATGTTATGAAGAAATAAATTGCTTTCCGGAATATTTCTTCTGTTTGGATAATACACAAATAATATAATCTTTTATTTTTCATCCAATGGCAAAGTTACGCAAACGCCACTGTGGTGATTTTTCGAATTTTTAAATGTTTTCTATTCTAGGGTCACGTTTAATTTTTACATTCCATACATGTATTGTATAGCAGGAGAAACTCTACACTATTTATTATTTATTTATTATTTTGGAATTTTCCTTAAAGGTAAGTTTTTTTCTTCTCTATTTTGTAATATTTGTTAGTTTATGAATATGTACACCTCTTTTAATTAATGTGATGAGAAAGCTTATGCCTTATTTCTTTTCTTACATATTTCGATTGTTTTGTAAATTATTCAGTTTCATTAAAAAGACAAACAGAATCAAATTCAACTGTATCAGCAAAAAAAAGAAGAAATATCATTGACATCCGTGTGATAATTATTCGCTGTAGTTTTTTCTCTTCCCTGCTATGGAAGGGTCAGAAGAAAGCAGCATATAGTTCATCAAGTTCTTATTACTGTAAATTCTTGATGCTTCCCTTGTATGTTTCAACCTGTTCTCCCTGATCTGCCTGTGTGTAGCTTCAAAAACCTCTTCCGATAACTGGCCAATAGGCAGATCAAATGCTTCCATAATATCTGAACTGTGTACCAATAACTTATGCACAGTTACAGGCATAAAATACCATCCATACAGGCTTATGTAGAGATCTCTTGTATCCGACAATAGTTTCTGGTATTTGGACATTTCAATTTTTCGCCCCGACGATATTATACGGAGAATTGTAGCGAAATTCGTTATCATTGCTTGAACCATACTCCGGTTTCGACTTGTCGACAACCAGGCCCATCCTTGACTTGAACGCCTCTTCAATTTCTCGCTTCCTGCTTTCATACTCTTGCTTATGATCAGCAGTTTTCACTTGCCAGGTTTTGAATGACAATCTGTTGAAATGAATGATAGTTATTATTTATACACTATTAAACATTCTATAATGCTAACCTGTAACCGATGTGAATTACGCATTCAAAACATTTTATCTTGCAATGCAGTGGTGACAGGCCTAGCTTGTAAGTTTCGATATTTGGTACTGTCTCAACAGCCTTCGATGTATTCATCTCTTTCGGAAAAGATCCACAAAATAAGCATTTTGCAGAAGCTTTATTTCCGGAAAGCACATTTGCCACCTTTCCATCTATCATAGTAAGATGGAATTCAAAACTTACAGCGATCTGAGCGCTATCGTTGTGGATGCTGAAAATCTGTAACGCTTTAATTTTCTTCTCCATTTCTGACTGAATGCCAAGAATAGCTTGTGAGTCTTCCTTCGTGAACACAAATTTAAGCGGACTACAGTACGATGTTGAACTTGGCCGAGGATTCATCCAGATGATAGCGTTATTTGCGGAGTCGATCAGTTTCAAGGGAACCAGTGCAACGACTAACAAACTTTCGTCTGAACGTCCTGCTTCCGTAAACTTTTGCTTGTATGCACTATGCCCTGAACTGCCGTCAAAACCCCATTTACAGGCGAGATTGACTGAAGTTGAAGTCATTAGCGAAATTTCTTCGACGATGCTAGCGGAGGTGCAATTCATAAGATCTTGTAAATCTACTTCAGCAGACGTCTCGGTCGCAGAGATCAATTTAGGAGTTATTTTTGCTTTTTCTTGTTTCATTGCATAAATACTTGGTAGTAAATCTGGATGTATTTCATTCAAAGTACTTCGAAGTACATTGTACTTTCTTTCAGAGAGATCTAAATCAACATATAGAGCCAGTGCTTGTGCCGCCGTCAGTGTTTTCTCCTGATTCCCACTCGAACAGTTTGATACATTGGCAGCAAATGCAAGCTCTTCAAGTGCATCGTTGTTAACCAGATCTTCAACACGTCGCCTTTTTGTCTTTTTCGAACATTCGTTATACGTTTTCTGAAGTCTTCCTTTACCAATTTGAGGAACAGACTGCAAATAGTCTCTAGTTTTACCTTTCTGATATGCCGGAAGCTTAACTGGTTTTGACAACCAGTCAGAATTTTGCTTTACGAATTTTGAATATGATCTGCAGCATTTCGACCATCTCTGGTTAATTCTGTAGCAATAAACTTTGTAAAATTTCAAAAGCTCTTCTTGAAATTCCTTAGAGAAATCATCCGTATCATAAAAACTCAACAAAAAGGTGAACAAACGATCTTTTCTTTGGGAGGGGTCAACTGGAAGCCATTGTTCGAAAATTTACTCATTCTTGATTGTAGAAATATCATCTAAAAAACGTAAACTGTGGTCAGAAGAGCAGACTTGAGCAACAAGAATCACTTGCAGAATATCAAGGGTATAATGACTGAAAAGTTGAGGGGTGTTTTGGAGCGGAACTCCGCGGAACTTTTTTGCCGAAGGATTTGAAATTTTAGTATCTTTTTTTCTTAAGGAACAAAACTACCTTAACAAAGAAGCGTTTATTTTCACAGTGATTGCGGCATGTCCCAATAGTAGTTACGGAAACGGATTATACTTACGTGTTGCTACCGTCGCCATTCGGGGTTTCACTTTAAAAGCTATCGAACGTAAACGAAAACTCAATGTAAAACTGTGATGAATCACTGACTGTACATGCTTGTTCTGGCAAATTGGGTGGGCTAACAAGGTTACTGAGATCGTTTCAGCATGCCTGAAACATGTATAAAACACATCGCCTACTTAGTTTGGGTGACTATAAAAGTGAATTTTTTGACGTTTGTCTATGGGACGCCGCACTGTGCGACTCTGACGCATAGATCCTATCGCCGAGTCCACATGGGTAGCCGGTTTGCCGGGTGCATTCGGCCGCTCGATTTCGCTGCCGAAAATTATGCTCGGTGACTGAGTGGCTAACGCAAAACTTTTCGCTGGCCCGAATGGGGCAGATGCTACAAATATACCGACCATGTTTCTGCAGCTTAGCCCCACATGACGCGTACTTTTATTGTAGCCTTTGAAAAGAGTATGTAATTCATCACCAGTCTGAAATGCAGTCGCACGATGGTAGCAAAGTTTGAACAGTTTGCTTGCCCAGAAACGGAAGCTGTGTTACTGGAACAAAAAAGTTATCTATTGGTAAGTGTGACGTATGTACACTGTGTACGAGATTTTGCAGATGTGAGCATTTTTCTCCCTTTTCGTTATCTGGATGACACATGTTATATCCGAATACTGTAACGAGGCGATGCTGCTGAGATGTCCTAATAATAATTCGTTTTTCATTGGGTCATCACACACACAAACTCCTAAAAACTGTCCCTTCTACATACAAATGGATTTTAAATGTTTGGTGTATGAATTGAAAACGAAGCAGCCAAACTTCTACTATACCTTAATGCAAAAGCTACATTTTTTTTCATCTTCTGAAATGTTACACAATTTTTCATACAGGATGATGCTTTATGGAAAATATTCTAGGTTTTCGAATAAAATTAGAAGGATCCAGTGTATACAATATGATCTGCTTCCAGCTCTATGAGATTCTCTATAGGTAACCAAACATTTTAATAATACTAGAGGAATAAATTATTGATACATCTGGTAAACCCGGTAATATCATTAGTCTTGAATCACAAAGGTTGTGGACAACTCCAATTTATTAATGTTTATCAATATTATTGATGGCGATGTTTACCTTTAATATGTCAGAATCCTTTTGAATACTGAGCATCACAATAGTGTATGATCATTAGATTAATTATCGATATATTGTTAAAATAAGGTTTCGTACCTAGAAGTTGCAGGCCTTGTACTTCTTACTGCTACTTAAACATCGCAATATACCCGTTTTTGAAAAACAATAGGTATAAAAGATAGAATTGTTACGAGCAGATAAAAGGTTGCAGAAAAACGAAAGTGTCCTATTTCAACGGAAATATTTAATTGAATATTAAAATTAATTGTAAAATTGTCCTATTTCTATTAGTAAAAACATGTAAGGGGTTGTATCTAGGACACGACCGCATATTTTCGACGTAGAACTACGCAATCCACTTGTTTACCACATCGAGTATGATTTTAGAATGCATTTTTGTAATAGATTATGTTCTTTGTTACAAATAAATTTGATGAACGTCTTTTTACGTTTGATGTGATGCCTAGGACTACCAAAATATGTGAACGGAAGAATTTTCAAACGATTATTGTATTCTAGATTTCCCTCTGAAATTATTGCATCTCTCAGGTTTACGTAGTTCTCGAACCGCAAAAGTTGATTCACCCCTAGTATCTGAAATGACGGTTTTCCCAGGCTTGTCAGTTTAAAAGTACGTTTTAGAGAAACATATTCCGGTCTGCACAACGACAAGCGGGTACAAAAGTACTCAACACCAAAAAATACCCCCGACTTACATGTATTTGCAAAGCGGATTCTACCAAGGCACATTGATTCTGAAGTCCGTGTTAGGGAAACACAGCTCGGTAGGAACAGAAATACCCCGACTTGCATGTAAATTTGCAAAGCGGATTTCCACAGGTACATCGATTTAGAAGTCTGTGTTGGGGAAACCGTAAATCTAGCCAATCAAAACTTGGCAGTTAGGGCGTTTAGATAACGCTTGACATTTTACAGTTATTCAATTGTTCATCTCTTGAAAAATAATATTTTATTAATTGTGATAGACGCGTAGAAATATTTCCTATCAACTGATGCAAACATCTTTCCGATCTGTTAAGAAATGTTCGAGTTATAAGCACTCGAAATGCGGGTAGGGCTAGCACACAAATCGGCAGAACAAATGTATGGGAAAAAGGAAGTTCTTACAGTTTTCATGAATTTAAGCCGTTTAGAGCCGTCGGCGAATTGTAATGTATAGCATATCAAACAAATCTTGGAGAATTTCCGATTCGATTGGTATGCAAATCATGAGAATCCGTTCACAGTGAAACTAGTTATTAACGTTAACTTTATTTCATAAAAACGTGACGTGTTTTCTGATTTGGCACCCTTCCTGAAAGACGTAGTTCTACGTCAAAAGTTATACAGGTAAACCGATTAAAACAATAGTTAAAATGTGAACTTAATATCTAACATAAATTACTTACACACTATAGTTACAACACTCACGTGTAAACACAGAAATTATACAAAAAATTCACAAATTACCCTAAAGACACTAAACGTAAGTAGATAAAAGAAAAAGAATTCAGTTAGATACAAACTAAAAACCGATGAAACAAAATACAAATTCTAGTTCGTAAATTTGTAGGAAATTTATAACCTTGCTTCAACGCTAAAAAAAGGTTATCGCTTTGGAAATCGTCTTTGTTGTCCCCGCAACAGAGGTATCAATCTATCTTCTATATAAATCAAAATTATTTGGTGTCCGTTCCTCACGATTTTACTCGAGAACGGATCAACGGATTTGAACAGTCAGTTTCAGGTTTGATGCGTCTGCGTCAGGTTTATATGTCGAAAAAGAAATTATATGCGGGGAACTCAAATTATTTAAATCAAAATAGCAATTTAGCGGGACGAAGTTTGCCGGGTCAGCAAGTATTGAATAATAGTAATCAATATTTGTAATAAATAAATCGTTTTTTGAATTTAGCGGATTGTGCACCTATCAAATTGTATAGTTACGTTGATACTTACATACATTTTCTTATACTTCTTCCGTTTTATCCGAACAGTTCTTTTCTAAATCTTCTGAATACACACTACAGTCAAAGCTCTCTACAACGCAATTTTAGCGACAAAAAAACAATGGTATTGGGAGAGAAGAGTAATACTGTTCAATCCGGTGACAGAAAAAAAATGGGATTGGAAGAGAAGAGTAATACTGTACAATCCGGTGACAGAAAAGAAATGGGATTAGGAGAGATGATCGAAACAATGGGAGATGAGCATACTTTTCAATCCGGTGCCAGAAAAGAAATGGGATTGGGAGAAATGAGCAAACCGTTCAATCCAGTGACAGAAAGAATGAGATTGGGAGAGAAAAGTAATAATGTGCTATTCGGTTGTAAAAAAATGGGATTGAGAGAGAAAAAAAATAATGTGCCATTCGGTGGCAATAAAAAATGGGATTATGAGAGATGATCGAAGGAGAGATGAGCATACTGTTCAATCCGGTGCCAGAAAAGAAATGGGATTGGGAGAAATGAGCAAACCGTTCAATCCAGTGGCAGAAAAGAAATGGGATTGGGAGAGAAGAACAATAATGTTCAATCCGGTGCCAGAAAAGAAATGGGATTGGGAGAAATGAGCAAACCGTTCAATCAGGTGGAAGAAAAGAAATGGGATTGGGAGAGAAGAGTAATACCGTTCAATCCAGTGGCAGAAAAGAAATGGTATTGGGAGAGAAGAGTAATACTGTTCAATCCGGTGACAGAAAAGAAATGGGATTGGAAGAAATGAGCAAACCGTTCAATCCAGTGGCAGAAAAGAAATGGGAGAGAAGAGTAATAATGTGCTATTCGGTTGTAAAAAAATGGGATTGGGAGGGAAAAGTAATACTGTTCAATCCGGTGACAGAAAAGATATGGGATTGGGAGAGAAGAGTAATACTGTTCAATCCGGTGACAGAAAAGAAATGGGATTGGAAGAGAAGAGTAATACTGTACAATCCGGTGACAGAAAAGAAATGGGATTGGAGAAATGAGCAAACCGTTCAATCCAGTGGCAGAAAAGAAATGGGATTGGGAGAGAAGAGTAATACTGTTCAATCCGGTGACAGAAAAGAAATGGGATTAGGAGAGATGATCGAAACAATGGGAGATGAGCATACTTTTCAATCCGGTGCCAGAAAAGAAATGGGATGGGAGAAATGAGCAAACCATTCAATCCGGTGGCAGAAAAGAAATGGGATTGGGAGAAATAAACAAAATGGTCAATCCAGTGGCAGAAAAGAAATGGGATTGGAAGAAATGAGCAAACCGTTCAATCAGGTGGAAGAAAAGAAATGGGATTGGGAGAGAAGAGTAATACCGTTCAATCCGGTGGCAGAAAAGAAATGGTATTGGGAGAGAAGAGTAATACTGTTCAATCCGGTGACAGAAAAGAAATGGGATTGGAAGAAATGAGCAAACCGTTCAATCCAGTGGCAGAAAAGAAATGGGATTGGGAGAGAAGAGTAATAATGTGCAATTCGGTGGCGGAAAAGAAATGGGATTGGGAGAAATGAACTCCGGTGGCAGAAAAGAAGAGTAATACTGTTCAATCCGTTGACAGAAAAGAAATGGGATTACGAGAAATGAGCAAACCGTTCAATCCGGTGGCAGAAAAGAAATGGGATTGGGAGAAATAAACAAAATGGTCAATCCGGTGGCAGAAAAGAAATAAACAAAGTGATCAATCCGGTGGCAGAAAAAAATGGGATTGGGAGAGAAAAGTAATACTGTTCCATCCGGTGACAAAAAAGAAATGGGATTGGGAGAAATAAACAAAATGGTCAATCCGTTGGCAGAAAAGAAATGGGATTGAGAGAAATAAACAAAGTGATCAATCCGGTGGCAGAAAAAAATGGGAGAGAAGAGTAATAATGTGCTATTCGGTTGTAAAAAAATGGGATTGGGAGGGAAAAGTAATACTGTTCAATCCGGTGACAGAAAAGATATGGGATTGGGAGAGAAGAGTAATAATGTGCTATTCGGTGGCAATAGAAAATGGGATTAGGAGAGATGATCGAAGGAGAGATGAGCATACTGTTCAATCCGGTGCCAGAAAAGAAATGGGATTGGGAGAAATGAGCAAACCGTTCAATCCAGTGGCAGAAAAGAAATGGGATTGGGAGAGAAGAACAATAATGTTCAATCCGGTGCCAGAAAAGAAATGGGATTGGGAGAAATGAGCAAACCGTTCAATCCGGTGACAGAAAATAAATGGGATTGGGAGTGATAAACAAAATTCTAGCTACGGTGGCAGAAAAGAAGTGGGATTAGGAGAGAAATGTTCAACCCGATGGCAGAAAAGAAGTGAGATTGGGAGAGAAGAGCAATAATGTTCAATCCGGTGACAGAAAAGAAATTGGATTGGACTGTACAATCTGGTGGCAGAAAAAAATGGGATTAAGAGAGATAAGCAAAATGTTCAATCCGATGCAGAAAAAAATGGAAGACGAGCATACCGTTCAAATGAGATTGGGAGAAATGAGTAAACCGTTCAATCCGGTGGCAGAAAAGAAATGGGATTAGGAGAGAAGAACAATAATGTTCAATCCAGTGGCAGAAAAGAAATGGGATTGGGAGAGAAGAGTAATACTGTTCAATCGGGGGGTTCAAACGGGATTGGGAGAGAAGAATAAAATGTTCCATCCTATGGCAGAAATGAAATGAGATAGGGAGAAGTGAGCAAACCGTTCAATCCTATGGCAAAAAAATGGGATTAGGAAAGAAGTGCAATACTGTTCAATCCGGTTTCATAAAAGAAATGGGATTGGTAGAGAAGAGTAATACTGTTCAATCCGATGGCAGAAAACAATGGGATTGGGAGAGATAAACAAAATTTTTAATCCGGTGGCAGAAAATAAATGAGATTGAGAGAGAAGAGCAAGCTCTAGAATACGCACTGATAAAAGATGGCTCATTGTTCTCTTTTGTATATTTGAATGAATAGAAGAAAAGGGTGCATATTTTTGAACATCGATATAAGAGAAATCAAATAGTGTCGAGTTCTTCGTATCCATGTTAGAATGTGGCTAAGGATTCTACCTCATCCTACCCGTTTGGATGATATTAGGCTGTCAAAAAAGTCCTGCGGTATTTCCGCAAGGTGTCGTTGTAAACGCGTAGTTCTAGTTGTATTCATTGTATCGAGTCATACTATAGCTTGTTGGAAAGGTATTTTTACGCGCTATAATATAGTCCTTGACAGTGTTTTGTTTGGTTAAGTCGTTCGTGAGTTATAGTGTCGCAAATATGGAGCAAAATAAAGAGAAAATTCGACATGTTTTACAGTACTACTATGACAAAGGAAAAAATGCATCTCAAGCTACCAATAAAATTTGTGCAGTTTATGGACCCGATACAGTTTCCATTTCCACCGCACAACGATAGTTTCAACGTTTTCGTTCTGGTGTAGAGGTCGTCGAAGATGCGCCACGCTCCGGAAGGCCTGTCGTCGAAAATTGCGACAAAATCGCTGAATTAGCCGAGAAAGACCGGCATAGTAGCAGCCGTAGCATCGGCCAAGAGCTGGGGATAAGTCATCAAACCGTTATTAACCATTTGAAGAAGCTTCGATTCACAAAGAAGCTCGATGTATGGGTGCCACACACGTTGACGCAAAAAAACAACTTTGACCGTATCGACGCATGTGAATCGCTGCTGAATCGCAACAAAATCGACCCGTTTCTGAAGCGGATGGTGACTGGCGATGAAAAGTGGGTCACTTACGACAACGTGAAGCGCAAACGGTCGTGGTCGAAGCCCGCTGAAGCGGCTCAGACGGTGGCCAAGCCCTCATTAACGGCCAGGAAGGTTCTGCTGTGTGTTTGGTGGGATTGTCAAGGAATAATCTATTATGAGCTGCTTCCCTATGGCCAAACGCTCAATTCGGACCTGTACTGCCAACAACTGGACCGCTTGAAGGTAGCACTCATGAAGAAGAGGCCATCTTTGATAAACAGAGGCCGCATTGTCTTCCATCAGGACAACGCCAGGCCACACACTTCTTTGGTGACGCGCCAGAAGCTCCGGTAGCTCGGATGGGAGGTTCTTTTGCATCCGCCGTATAGTCCGGACCTTGCACCAAGTGACTACCACCTGTTTTTGTCCATGGCGAACGAGTTAGGTAGTCAGAAGTTAGCCACAAAAGAGGACTGTGAAAATTGGCTATCCGAGTTTTTTGCCAATAAGGAAGCGAGCTTCTATAACAGGGGTATTATGAAGATGGCATCTCGTTGGGAACAAGAACAAGAACAAAACGGTCATTGACTTAAAACAGATGATTGTAACTAATTTTATGAACAAATGAAAATTCAAAAAAAATACCGCAGGACTTTTTTGACAGCCTAATATTAATTAATATAAGAATCTGTTTTTCCAGGACCTCCATTTGATGTATCAAAAGAGTAAAAATAAAAGATTTCTGAGAAATGAAAAAACTCAATTCAAATGCAATTACAAACAATCACAGTCCTACGTCAAGCTCTCGTCCGTGCCCCTAGACCCAGACCCATCTGCTTTTATTAATTCATATTACGGATCTTTTATAATGTGCTCCCATGACCGAGTGGTTAGCGTCATACATTATCATACCGGGGGTTCGTGTTCGATTCCCGTTCTGACCGCGGGTTTTTTACATCAAAGAAAATTCTTCCGATGTCCACTGTGTTCACGTGTATTCTAGAGTTTGATGCGCGCACGCATCAGTCGCCTAAAAAAATAATTCGAGTGACAGTTATTCTGAATAACCCTATACTCTATATCAGTGGTGGCCAAACTTTTCGGCAATACGGGCGACTAATTGTTCAAATGTTAGGCTGCGGTCTACCAACGTTGACTGTATCAAAAACTCATTGGAAAATGAATTTAGTACTAGACAACAAAACAAAGTTTGAACTAGGATCGGGTGATCTTGCATCGATATAAAATGATTTTGACCGTTCGAGTGCGGAGGATAGCGCTCCTTTTAACAAACGATATCGTCTTTCGGGTATATATTGGGGATACCAATTGAAAAAATCTAGATACTATCGCTGAATGCTCATCTATTTTCCGATGGATTTAAGAAATGGTTTCAAGTGCCCCCTTTTAGCTAAAGTTTTTCTAAATATACTAATTTTCATATTTATTCAGAAAGTTAACAGGCTAAACATAAATGCCCTATTACTTCAAGATAAAACTACTTATATACTAAAACTATCAACTATATACTTATATGTTAACAATGAAGTGTCTAGTGCTATTAACTTTGAGTGAGAGCAATATAGTACAGTTTCTTGAGGGATGTACGAGAAATATGACAGTCAAAAACAGAACTACACAGGTTAAAAACACGACACATACTATTCACAGGTTCGTTGTTTCCATAATTCGTTCGTGTTGTGGGAAGTATCAGAATCAGTTGTTACATTTCTAATAATTATTTTCAATTGATTTATTGATTAAAGTGATTCTATAACGGAACACGATAAATGCTCTGGAGAATACCATTTTTCTGGGCTTTCATTTTTTTTTGTGACCTTCAGAGAATCAAAAATTCCTTTGATGTTTGAATATAAATGTGAAATGTTCATTCCATGTTAAAAGAATAAAACAACACTTATATAGAATAACTAAATAAACTGGAAATAGGCATTCGATGTTCAAATATCGATTTTCTGGTAAAGATTTAATCAATGAATCCCTACTCCGTTTAGAAAATCGATCTGTCAAGATTGATCTTTTTATAAAGATCACCCAATCCCAATTTGAACCCTCCTGTTCTTGGGCGCAAAATCATAACTCGTATACTCGCGCACAGTGTCACAGACTGCACAGTTAATCCACATTACATAAAATTTACTTTCAAAATTAAAAGCAGTCTTCAAAAGCGAAGTTTACTTCGAAAATTTAGTTATTATTGATTTTCGAAACCTTATGCCGGATGTTCGCAACATTTTCGACTGGTCATTTAAGAAATCGGTGAAATTATTCCTAGTGACAATTTGTTTTACTTTATTACAAGTGGTCGAACAACTGGATGTGTTAATATTGAAGAACTAACTATATGAAAGAAAATATAAAACCGAAACTTTAATAAATAAATATCTACTCTTACAACTAATTCTATTTATTGATGTTAGCATAAACACCTTATAAAATGATCACGGCAAAAAGTGGAAGGATATTTATTCCAATGAGTTTGGAGGTGAAGCTATCCCAGCCAAACTAGCGGGCACCTAGGAATACCAAAACATTTTTTACAATTAAATTTAAAAAAATACAATGCAATGCAAAAATACAGTGAAAAATATCGTAAGTATTGAAACAATTTCTTTTTGTTAAACTTGCAAAACTTCACGCCCAAACATCATATCCTTTAATTGAAACATTGGTGAGCTCCGCTCAGTCAATTCATATATAGAAAGGAAAGCAACCAATTCCTGCCACTCCAGTAATTCCCATCTGGATATTTCTGCCGACGAAAGCCTACCCGGAGATGTGCAGATGGAATGAACTCGCCGTTCATCTCCATTATTTTGTCGTTACACAACCACACTCCGGACCCGGTGTTGGGTGGGGGTGACAGGGAGCGGCCTGAATTAACACCGAAATCCAGGTCCCTTCTCGTTTATCCGGCCGTCCAACAGCGGAAGGTGACACACTTGCACATGCTGCCGAGGCGGAACAAGTGAAATTCCATATGTTGCTGCCCGGGGACACTATCATCCTCGCCCACACACCCGTCCCCTGCGGCTAGTTGGACACAGATCCAGTAAATTTCAACCCATCTGACTTTGCTTCTTCTGCCTGTCCTGGACGTTACATCGCTCCGGCAGCCTCGGGAGCCGGAATCAACAAAAGGAAATAAACAATCCGTAAGACAGTGGGAGAAAAGGACTCACTAGCCGCAGGTGGAATTTTGTGTAACATGGAGAATTACAGCCCAGATTCCAGTGGGTACTGCAGTCCAAACCTAATCCCCTCTGATGGGAGGAAAATATGGTCGGATGGTGGATGACCATGCGGTTCCATCCAGTGGGATTGACTGTACGAATTTCCTATTCTTTCTTTAAGGAAAATAATCCCTAAAGTGCATTTCCCTGAACGAGTCATGAAATTCTATGAAGAGAGCTTCAGATCAGCACACGCCAGCAAAATCACATCTTGGTCGTGAATCATCGCGATTTTCAGTGGCTTCCCGAGTAATGCAAACTAAAACAACAAACAGGCATTACTTTTCGGCGTGTGCGCAAGCCAGTCATCTAACGAACGTTCGAAACGTGCCATCAACTTCCTCTGGCACTCGAAGTGAGCTCCTCTTGGTGCTGATGTCACACTTTAACCGGAACAGGGAATCGGAAGCAGGGGTAGCAGCATTAAACTCCCAGACCGTTAGTTTTCGGTGGCGAGAGCTTCTTTCCCCACTGGACGTATGAAACAAGGCCTCTTTATTGCAGGCAGCAATTGTTTTAAGTGTGCTGCAGAAGATAATTTTCACCATTTGCCACGCGGAGATTCCCCCCATTCGGCTGTTAACCCGACCGGACACGGAGACAGGGCGCGCGCGAGGCAAGAAGCTAGAAGTGCCCCAGTTCGGTTCATTCCCCGGGTGATACTCATTTATTGCGCCATTAAACAGCAACATTTATAGCATTTTCAGTCTGGCCAAAGGAGTCTGCCTGTCTCCCGTTGCTGTGGCTTCGGCTTCAAACATTCCAGGCCGATCCCTTTGCGTGTGCCTCCGAACTGAAGCATTTGCCCTCCGCTGCTGCTGCAATGAGAATCCAAGAAAATCCCTTCTCAAGTGGAGAATCATTTCGATAATTTGCACAAATTTATTTTCTGCTGCAGTCAAACTTTACTGTACTTGATTGTCCTACCAGGAATGTTGAAGCCGTGCGAGCGCCGAGGTCAGGCCAGAGAGATATAAAACGCATAAACTGATATCGCATTTGACAACATCAATCGTACACTTAATATCCGCACACTTTGAGGGGCTTTTTAGGGCTGTGGTTCCTCGAGTGCAATGATAGGAATTATAAATAGTTGCGGCAAATTGTTCGTTGATGGAACCAGTCGCAAACTGGAAAAAATCATATTATGTGAGAATGAGGAATAAGATTGAAAACTCATTAATATGAGTATGCATGTATAAGAAAATGCATGTATGCATGTATAAGAAAAAATACTACCTTCAAAAGAGAAAACAATATTCCTATAAGCTAAATTATGCTACATCCATTGAACAATAGCAAAATTAAAAAAAAAATCGATCTACGTACTGGTATACAGTGATTGAAAAAATTATAGTCCCATTCAATTTTGACATAGGGCTACGTCTTTGATTTCTATATAGGGGTGTCACTCTACGAAAAATTAAGGGATTTCAAATACACATTACGCAAAATCATCATTGCTATATCTATACAGTAATACCTGTTTTTGTGCGGTTTTTGTTTTGTGCGATTTTTTTTTTGTGTATGAAAAGAAGCATATTTGACTTGTCCATTTAGTTTTTTTCGGTGGTTTATTTGCATTTCAGTGCGAGAAAAGCATATTTGTGTCTCAATTATCCACTTCTGAAATCATTCCCCTCCTCCCATCAAATGCTCTAAGTTTTTCTAAATTCTTGCAGGACATGATATCTAACAGCATCACGTTTCGGCATGCAACTGAAAGGTTTTGTGCCACGCCACGCGCAACCGAAGAGACAAACTGTCCCATCGCAAAGCAGGGAAACAAAAGGAAATTGAACGGTGAACGGCGTGGATTTGAGTTATTTTCTTGGGGGAAACTTTTTTATGCGGTCCCTATCTACCGCACAAGTTTTTTTCAAAATGTATACCGAACACGGTTTTTTAATGCTACTGGTGAAGTTTTGCACGTTTTTTTATGCGGTCCCTATCCCCCGCACAAAAAAAGGTTTGCCTGTATATATAAAAATGGATTTCTGTCTGTCTGATTCTTATGGACTCGGAAACTACTGAACCGACCGACGTAAAAATTGGTATGTAGGGATTTTTGGGGCCAGGGAAAGTTTTTACGATAGTTCGAGACCCCTCCCCCCTTTCTAAGGGGGGCTGCCATACAAAGAAAATACAAATTTCAGCATTACTCGAGAATTAATCAAGCAAACGAAATCAAACTTGGCATGTGGAGGTTATAGGATGCAATAAATGTTTCTATGTTGGGTAGACACTCCCCCTTCCTCTCAAAGTTGGGGGGCTACCATACAAATGAAACACAAACTTCAGCATAACTCGAGAATTAATCAAGAGTAATTGTTTCTATTTGACAATCCTCCCCTCTCTCTGAAGGGGAGGGGGCTGAATAACTCGAGAACTAATCAAGCAAATGGAATCAAACTTGGCATAGAAAGTTTTTAGGGATCGATAAATGTTTCTATGGTGGTTTGACACTCCTTTCGCCTCCCTCAGGGGGGATGCTACAGAACTCGAGAATCAATGAATAGTAATATTATAAGGGGCAATAAATGTTTCTATAGTGGTTTGACACTCGCATAACTCGAGAATCAATCAATCAAACGGAATCAAATTTGACATGTGGAGGTTTTAGAGGGCACGAAATGTTTCTATGGTGGTTCGACAAGCTGCCATACAAATGAAACATAAACTTCTGTAGAACTCGAGAACTAATCAAGCAAATGGAGCCAAATTTGGATGTGAGGGTTTTTGGGTACTAGAAATGTTTCTATGATGGTATGACACCCCTCCCTCCTCTGGAATGGCGAGAGGGTCCCATAAAAATATTACACATATTTCAACCAAACATGATAATTGAAAATTTTCGGAAAACTCTGAAGGAAAATGGGAAAATTCAATTCTCATATGTTCTATAATTACATAGTTAGAAGCGTTGTTGATCCAGTCGATGTTTGCACCAACGTAATTGATTTTTGTTCGAAAGTGGAAATGGATTTTAATGTGATAAAACGCACTCCTATATCATCTTCTATCTATATAAATAAAAATGAATCGTGTTGATAAGAGCAAAACTCGAAGATGGAATTATCTGATTTAGGGCTATCTAGATTCTATCAGATTTTCTGTATCAAACATTTATTCCATGTAACGGAGAAATATGTTATTTGCAAGTGATTGAAAAATCTTGAACGAGAATTGTGTCTAAAAATAATCTGATATTATAATGACGAGTTTGGGTAGAAGTCCTAGGAAATTTATATTAAAAGTAAATTGTGAAGGGTCAATTAAATGATGAACCAATGAACAGTTCTGCGATTGGGCCCATGATCGTAAGTAAGAAAACGTGAATGTTTGGAGGTATTGATAACAAAAAATATATTTTGGGCGGGACGAAGTTTGCCGGGTCAGCTAGTATGTTATATTATACACCATTGAAAGGAAATTTCTTCAGCAATTTTTTTTTTATTACGACACAAACCGTGAAGATAGTAAAACAAGCAGTCATGCTTTCTAGATTTTACTCGCAGCGCTGTGGAGGAAGAGCAACAAACACCATTTGCATACAATTCGGGGGTTAGCATCCATGGTAGAGATGGACAAACTGTTCGCGAACGGTACGAAAAACACAAACAAAAAAGAACAAATTTTAGAGCGTGTTAAATCCTTGGTTGGTCTCTTAGAAGGAGAAATAAGAAAAATATGAAAAATTGCATACATCATTGTCGGCTGAGAAACATATTTTTACATGCAATTTGCGACTTTCAAAGGAGAAGCACCTCTTATTTCTCCGGTATTACAATAAAAACTATACAAATTAGAAAATACGACATCAATGCCAGAGCATGAATAGCTGTGAAGCTGTAAATTGAGTTTAGAAAGCACTGTAAGATGATGGCTTCTTATTGTATTCAGCTAAATAGAATAAACGGTGATCGATCGATTAATATTTCTGAAAGGTTTTATTAATAAAGAATTTATGTATACAGTCATTCCATTCCAAACCGATATAGTGGTATTCAGAGCTAGCCTTTTGTTAAAAAAATATTGAACTTACGAAAACTGAATTAAATTTTCGTAATTGCAGTCGTTTTTTATTGTTTTCATGGCTTTAGATTACAGGGCGCTATATTTTTTTAAATATTTTTTCTTGAAAGCTGAGAATTTTTTACATAACATATCTCGATATCACAGATGCTATTTTTTTCGGTTTTGAGATATCATTTTTCAAAGTTTCAAAGTTGTCCGGTTGTCCGAAAAATCATTTTCCCATTTTATCAAAAAAATACTTTTTGCAATAACCCATAACATTTGAACTACTGAACCGACTTAGATGATCGACATATTTAATTTAAACCAATAAGCTAACCTTCTTTGAAAAAAATATTACACTTCCGGGAAGATTGGATTCTAGTCGCATAGGTCTAGTCTAGTCACATAGGAATATTGAACGAAGACTTAAAACATGTTAAATTTGCAAAATGATAACTCAAAAACAAAAAATAACACCTCTCTGGTTTTCGGATAAATTATTTTTTTGTTTTTTCGAACCATTGGCTAACTTTCAAAAATCATATCTCAAAAACGCTCATTGGCTTCAATTTGATACGTCGATCATCTAAATCGGTTCAGTGGTTCAAATATTATGAATTTTTGAAATAAGTCATTTTTGGAAAAAAAAGGGGGGGGGGATAAGTTGGTTGAACCATCCCGAGATGGAAAGGGGCACCCAAATAAAAAAAACTAAAAAAAATACGGGTCTAATGTTATGCGATAAAGAACAAAATTACCACTTTCGACGAAAACCTTAGAACCATTATATCGGCTTGTCATGGAGTGGCTGTATATTTATGAACATCGAAAATGTCGAGTTTTTCGTGTTGATATTGGAATATCCATCTGATTTTTTTTTTCAACAGTTTACTATTGCAAATCGAAATTAATGGTTTCGGATTCTTTCTACCACTACAACTCTTTCAATCGTTTTGAAGTTCAGTTCAGTTAGTATAACAAACGGTTTTTCTAGGAGTATTGAATGAGTTAAATTTATGGATTTCTGAACTGTTACGAAAACTCAATTCAAAAGCCATTGTCCTCATAGTCCTACGTCAAGTTTTCGTCCGTACCTATAGGTACAGACTTTTTTTTCATTCTTTTCATTTTTCTGGATAAAAGAAAAAGTAAACACATCGTAATCATTCCTTTATTCTGATTTATCATGTTCTTCTCCTGGAATGCAAATTGTTTTTTTACATAATTTTCTTTATATGAATGAAGTCCAAAAAGAACAAAATAAATAATATTTACAAAATGAATTCTGAATGGTCACAATGTGTTTTATTTTAACCATAAAAAATGAAAGAAATGAAGAAAATATATGAGCACTTTATTTTACCAATCACTGTATTTATGTCCCATTTATTTTTAGATAATGACAGACGTTATCATTCGCTGTTTATTATTTATTATTTATTATTTATTATTTATTATTTATTATTTATTATTTATTATTTATTATTTATTATTTATTATTTATTATTTATTATTTATTATTTATTATTTATTATTTATTATTTATTATTTATTATGTATTATCTATTATTTATTATTTATTATTCATTATTTTATTACTTATTATTTATTATTTATAATTTAATATTCGAGGGGCTTAGAAGAAAAAGGGGTGTAAGGGGCATGTTCGATTTTCTCTTCAAAGACGCTCTCTTTTGGTCGTTAGTTGCCTGCAAACACATTCCTAGCTGTATTTGACAATTTGGACGATAGGTCAGAACCTCATCTATCGGTTTATATAGTAAACTCAAACTAGAAAGTTTTTGCAGCAGAGCTATTTACTAAAGAATCAATTGATGAAGAGAGAATCGATCACGGCCTAAGAATGCTTAGACTCCGTTATCTAGGTTTCAAAAAGTGGTTGTTCTAAGAGGTCTGATAGGTCTGAATTCGCATCAATGGCTCCGTCAGCTCATATATCTTCAAATGAGCTATAAAGGCATACTGGTTTCAAAAACGTACTTCAATACCTACGAACCTTATAACATTGACTAGCTCATTTTCCTATTTTCTGTGGAAAATTTCTATGGAGCGAAACATATGGAATAAATATTAAACTCACGCCATGTCATTCGCTACTGTTCCTGGCCCCAATTGATTTCTCAGATCCAGGGAAAAGTTTCGTGCCAGGTAATTTCCTCCAAGTTTCAGCGAAAGGAACTGTCGGCTTGAATAATCCCCCAATAACGACGGTGATTTGGTAGGCTTCGTTTGCAGACATTACCGTAACCATAAAATACGTACAAATTGTGTCGGATTAGTGTGTTCAGCTCACGTCATATCGCGTTAGAAAAGCATCATATACATATACCATCAGG
This sequence comes from Toxorhynchites rutilus septentrionalis, assembly GCF_029784135.1. Classification (NCBI taxonomy): domain Eukaryota; kingdom Metazoa; phylum Arthropoda; class Insecta; order Diptera; family Culicidae; genus Toxorhynchites; species Toxorhynchites rutilus. The sequence goes on from NC_073745.1 coordinate 70,491,799, forward strand.
ATAGGTATATACGCAAGGCCCCGCAACTTTTCCATTAATATGTGCACCCACAGCGGTAGGTACCGAGTTGCGTTGCAGGAAAACATACAGAGCATTACTTTTTATCATTGCTTCCGTAACCTCTCCTGTGTCCCAGCGCTAAGAAGTGATTATGATGTGATTACAGGCAGTGTCTGAGTGCGTTTAAGTCAGGAAACAGCAATGATTGGGGCGACATCTGGCGTGACCCATCTGTTCGTGAAATAAACGATTACGACGCGCGTGAGTGTGTGTGTGCGTGTGCTTTCGAGCACTAAACTCATTGAGAAAGTTGGATTTTTATGTATTATGATGCTTCCCGGCGCCGGTATGGAGTGGGGATATTTGATTTTATAATCGTTGAAATTTTGATGTTTCAATCAAACTCATACGGAAAATCCAGGGAACAGCAGGAGAAATTTTTTTGTTCCAATGGTGTCGGGTAACAGGGAGATAAGCGGGAAATAATACGAACTGCTACGAATACCTCGAAAGCCTTAATCCAAATCAAGTAATCTAAGAATTTAAACGTTTCTCGGAAGACTATTCGACAAGTGTTGGTCAAAAATCCCAGCATCAAAAGATCTAAGAAGGTAAAAGTTTTTGTAGGAAGAAGAAGAATAAGAAGTAGGTATTTAAGTCGCAAAACGGTTTGTTGAAATTCGCCTAAATGTGCAATGGGATACCATGGAGTACACATTCCCATTATACTAACGATGACCAAGAAGGACTGAGGTGAACCCTGACAGACTTTGTTTTCAAACACTAAAATATTTCAATTGCGCAAAATGTGATTCTGTGATCAAAAAACCTGTATCTACCTGAAAATTTTCGCCACTCATTTTTCCGCACAAAATTTATCTCGTTGTAGCTGTATATCCTATTCCCAGGAACCAAATGAAAACGAAAAGCGCTTTCTTCATCTCTGCCAGTGGCAAATGGTGCAAACTAACCAGCTGAGAATAATGTATCCAATTTAATAATGTAAACAAAATAAATGTTTCCATTCTACACCGAGAAGAAACAAACTAAAAACAAAAAAGAAAGCAAAGTGCAGTGAATTTATGGCTTCCTTCCATCCAGCATCCTTTCCAGGTTTCAGCGAGTCGTACCAGATGGCATGCCAGTCAATTTTTTTTCGCGACATTTTTTTGTTTTTTTTTTTGTTTTCAGCCATTTGTGAAATGCGGTCTCGGAGTTTGCATTGCTATCCTCAGTTCATCTTAGTTTATCGTTTCGATGTTTTTGTTTCTTCGCAAAACTTTCTTCAAACCACTGAAAGCTGGGACATCAATCTCCATACAACGTACTCATTGGACATGGAGAAAATCATACTGTAACGATTAAGTCGTTCTGAATTTGACTGGATCTAGTAAGAACGACGGTTATAAAAATCCACTTCATTGTGTGAATGTTAGAGTAGTTAAAAACGGAATAAAATTATAACTCAATAAAAATAATTTCTTTAACTTCTATTAAAACTTGCGGAAAAAACACACACTCAGCCCCGATTCCAATTAGTTAGTTGTTGAACTAGTTAAGCTGGCTCGTCTGTCTCCAGTAAATTGTTCCCCAAAGCACCGTAGAGGCTCATGAGTTCATGCCATTGGTAGCTTTTAGCTTTTTTCTTCCATTTAGATCTACGGGGGGTTAAGCAGGCGGCTCATGCATGACTAAAATTCATGCACAGTAGCATTACCTGTTCTTCTGGTTGGGGGTGATGTTTTCCAGCAATAGCCGGCAGATGTAAAGCAGGAAAAGTTTTTAAATTAAATTTGAACTTTCTAGCAAAGCGTCTAGCAAAGCGAGAAATTTTCCATCGAAAAAAGGGGTTGGAACGTAGTTGGGATGAGTCCATTTTACGCAGCAAAGTGTGGCTGATGGTGAAAATGAGTAACTTGTATCTGATTTTCAAAAAATCTTGGTTAGAGACCCAGATATCGAACGAATTTCTGTGGCATCATTATCATCGTGTTCTCCCGAAGGTAAGACTCGTTCTTATATATTGTTTTTTTTTTGCACCGTGATAGACCATAGGACTTATTTTAGGGGATGCATTATTTTCCTATACAATAGTTCTCACGATTCAAACAAAAGTTGCAAGTATGAGCTATTCATGTAGAGAAAGTATCAAATACAAACAAAATTATAGGAGGTTGTGTCCAAGACACGACCACATTGTTAACGTAGAACTACGCTGTTATTTTGTTCAAGTTGCTTGTTAATAATATCAGATATTAGCTGACCCGGCAAATTTCGTCCTGCCCAAAATTTGTGTTTTGTTATCAATATCTTGAAACATTCATATTTTCTTACTATGAGCAAGTTCATGGGTCCAATCGCAGAACTGTTCATTGATAGATCCTCCAATCGACCCCGTTGAATTTAACTTTTACTATAAAATTCCTAATATTTCTAACAAAACTCATCATTATAATATCAGATTATTTTGAGACACAATTCTCGTTCAAGATTTTTTAACCACTTACAAATAACATGTTTCTCCGTTACATGGAATAAATGTTTTATACAGAAAATATGATAGAATAAACACATCCCTAAATGGTTAAATTCCTTCCTCGAGTTCTGCTTTTATCAACACTTCCGGCGATCCTTTTTTTGTATAGATAGAAGAAGATATATAAGTGCGTTTCATCACATTAAAATCCATTTCCAGTTTCGGATAAAGATCAATTTCACTAGCTCGAGTAATGCAGAAATTTGTGTTTCATTTGTATGGCAGCCCCCCCTTAGAGAGGGGGGAGCGGTCTCAAACTATCACGAAAACCTTCCCCGGCCCCAAAAACCCCTACATACCAATTTTCATGTTGATCAGTTCAGTAGTTTCCGAGTCCATAAGAATCAGACAGACAGACAGACAGACATACAGACATACATTCACTGTCAATTTTTCGTAAATTTGGAAAAATGTCGTCGAACGAAAAAGAGCGTCGTGAATTAATCCTGTGCACTCATTTCGAGAATCCGGAGTTGTCACATCGGGACATCGGTAAGATGTTGGGAATCGTCCAATCCACGGTCAGCAGAGTACTAAAACGATACTTCGAGAACCTAACCATCGACCGGAAGGTGAAGAACGGCAAAAATGGATGCTCCGTCAGTGAAAAAGATCACAAGCGCGTAGTTAAGCAGTTTAGACGTGATCCGAGAAGTTCGGTCCGGGATGTCGCCAATAAGCTGAATTTGTCAAGTTCATTCGTCCAGCGGACCAAGCAGCGGGAGGGCCTGCGTACATACAAGGTTCAGAAGGCTCCTAACCGCGACGAAAGGCAAAACATGGTGGGGAAGACGCGAGCCCGGAAGCTGTACACCGAAATGCTGACGAAGCCGCATTGCCTTCGTCAACAAATTCAGCGTTCCGGAGGAGATTCGCAAGCAGGAACTATCCAAGTTTGCCAAAAAGTACATGGTGTGGCAAGCGATCTGCTCTTGCGGAAAGCGGAGCGCCCCCTTCGTGATGACCGGCACGGTAAACGGGCAGGTTTACCTTAAGGAGTGCCTACATAAGCGCTTACTACCACTATTGAAGCAGCACGAGGGCCCGACCATCTTCTGGCCGGATCTCGTTTCGTGCCACTATTCAAAGGACGTGTTGGAGTGGTACGAAACCAACGGGGTCACCTTCGTGCCAAAGGAAATGAACCCGCCTAACGCGCCGGAGCTTCGCCCAATAGAGAAATATTGGGCGATTATGAAGTAGGCCCTCCGGAAGAACCCAAAAGTGGTCAAATCGGAGGCGGACTTCAAGAGAAAATGGATTTCTGTTCAAAAAAAACTACAACCTGACGTTGTACAGAACCTTATGGACGGGGTAAAGAGGAAGGTGCGAGCATACGGGCTTGGGCTCGAAGTATGAATAAAAAGAAAATGCCAAAAGTTGTTTAATAGTTTTTATTTTACTGTCTAAAATTTTCAAAAGGATCGGTCTACTGGGCGAATTTCTACAGCGTTTTTTCCGTGATGCAATTCGATGTGACACACCCTTTATTCCCAGAATCATTTTTTGGTGCACAACCTTAACACCTGCTTCACAATAGCGTCGGTTCAAGGCGTTGATGCAATGTCAAAGACATCAACGAAACCTTTATGATGACAGAAAACAAACAATGTTAACTGCTTGGAAAAAGGCTGAATATTTGCCTCAGCAGAGATTCATTACTAATACCCTAGCGTAAATAATTCCCTCGCGCTATCTCCTCTCCTTGTTTATATTTATCATTACAAATGGGGGTTTCATCGTAGCGAAGATGCGCTATTTTTACGTACGGGATATGAAGCACGCCCGTATGCACACAAATATCGTTATATCGATGGCTTGAATCAACTAAATATACACACACTTATCGCTGTTTTGCGCTCTTCTCAACAGAACCCCTTTTTGTTAATATTGCCAGTCTAGATAAGCTTGGCTGTCATCCTTTGTGGAGAGAGTTTTCCCACCGTTATGCAAAACCAAATCACTGACAAAATTCCAGAACATTTTTTTTCTTGGTGAGCTGACGATAGCCTAGCTTGATGATTCCCCACACAATTGTGTAGCTCAGAACCTTAATGCAATGGCGTCAGTTTGATGCAATGATTGCAATACCAGAGACATCAGCGAGTGAGTAATTTGGTCGCGTCCACAGCTCAGTCCGAAACGAAGACATGCGATTGCGCAAAACAAGATAGAACAAGCGATGTTCATTGTTTCGTATCTAGAACGATACTGAAAGTTTGTCGTTCCTTCCTTTCCTTGTTGAATTAAAGATACTTTAAACTTCTTCAGTTCATTCGTCTCTAGCCTTTGAAAAGGCCCTTGAAAAACTCTACTCTTTCCTCATATTATTCCTCCACCCCCATTGCCTTGAGAAAGACATTCGATCCCTCGCCGCCCAACTCGCCCCGCAACGGTGTTGTCCAGTCGGTGTCCCCACGGAGAATGAAGTTTGCCTTAGCAAGGTCCACTCTTCATACTCTTGGCAAATATTCCTCTTCGTTCTTCTTCTTTTCCTTCGTTCTCGGAGACTTTACATCTTACGATTTCCCCTTTGTTGCTCGTTGATAAGTTGCTCGTTATTGACAGCTCTGTTCGGGATAGCACACAAATGGACAGGACAAATGGGAGTGCTTCCAATTTTCATCAATTTAAACCATATACAGACTATAGGATTGAAATGTATAGCATATCTTAGGGAATTTCCGATTCGTTTGGTATGTAAATCGCCCGAATCCGTTCACGGCAAAAATAGTTATTAACGTTAACGTTAATTATTTCATAAAAACGTGACCTGTGTTTCGTTTGGCACCCTTAATGAAAGACGTAGTTCTACGTCAAAAACAGGGAGTGGGTTATATCTATGGTATAACCGCAATGGTGACGTAGGACTATCGTTTATTTAGTGTTGTTGAATCTGAATCCATTCTGAATGAATGAATAAATGAATATTTGGGGGACTTCGAAAACGAGAGCGTTACGTTGGAGGTACAAGGTTTTATGCATCCAATATTGGATACGAAAATATCCTACTGATGGGGAAGAATAATCTTTAGAAGCTTCCCTGCTAACTACACTTGATTGAAAAATCACAGAACCAAATATATTTGGTCGCTGTGTTATATGGTTAGAAAACATTAAAATAAACTCTTTCGCTTGCATGTTATTTTCAATGCCAAGGGAAACTGGCAAATTATTTTGCAGCAGCGTTATCTTACCGGATTCTTCCCGAAGTCCATCACCAGTGGGTAATGCTAACTCGATAACCACCTGTTAATTGCACTCGATTGAAAAATCACAAAACCAAATGTATTTGGTCGCAGTATTATATGGACAGAAAACGTTAAAATAAACTCTTTCGCTTGAATGTAATTTTCAATTCCAAGGGGAACTGGCAGATTATTTTGCAGCAACGATCACTTCTTTCCGGATTCTTCTCGATAATCAGCAAACGTAAAGAGTTGCGCGCGTGTGTGTGTGTGGGTGTGGCGGTTGCTCCGATGTCTCAAGCGAAACCAATTTTCGATGCTGGTATCCTCTCGGTCGTCTTCTCTTCTTCTGATGGATCGGCTTTTCTGCGCTCCGTCACAGTCCCAAACAAACTGAATTCGTTTCAGGTTAGGTCAGGCCAGGTAATGAATCCCTTGATCCCTCACCATCCAGCTCGTCCAGCTCGTTCAACTCGTTCAGTAACGATGTTGTCTTGTCGATGTCCTCACGAAAAATGAATGCGTTTCATGGATAGAATGGTTTTGTATTATAGAGACTTTAAACTTTTCAGTTCATTCGTCTCTAGCCTTGAGAAAGGCCCTTGGAACTCTACTCTAACTCCTGCATTACACCTCCACCCTCATTGCCTTGAGAAAGGCACTCGATCCCTTGCCGTCCACAGCTCGTCCAGCAACGATGTTGTCCAGTCGGTGTCCACACAAAGAATGGTGCATTTCACCACCAGAATATCGCTTAAGTATGCTTTTTGTCCGTGACTGAATCGAAAGAAGGTGTGGTTTACGATGGCAATTTGGAAGGCAAACTAGAGGCGAATGAACTCTCTGAGTTTGAAACTTTCGGCGACTGAGCAATAATCGATTGAGAATTATGTTTTTCGCGATGTGAAACATTTTCCGTTGCGCGCGCATCCAATATTGGAAACGAACATATCCTACTGATGGGGAAGAATAATGTTCAGATTTGGTCGCTGCGTTATATGTTAGAAAACATTAAAAAAAACTCTCTCGCATGAATGTATTTTTCAATTCCCAGGGGAACTGGCGATTATTTTTCAGCAACGATAATATCTTTGCTGATACTCTCTTGGTCACCTTCTCTTCTCTTTCTGATGGCTCGGCTTTTCTGCCCTCCCTCACAGTTCCAAACAAACTGCTTGTCTTTCAGGTCAGATCAGGCTAGGTAACGAATCCCTCGATCTCTCGCCGTCCAGCTCGTCCAGCACGTTCACCTCGTTCAATTACGATGTTGTCTTGTCGATATCTTCACCAAAAATGAATGCGTTTCACCACCAGAATATCGCTTAAGTATGCAAGTGAAATAAACTCTTTCGCATGAATGTATTTTTCAGTTCCCAGGGGAACTGGCAGATTATTTTTCAGCAACGAATCTTTCCGGAATTTTCTCGATGCTGAATGGCACCCAAACGAAGAGTTCCGCGCGTGTATGTGTGTGTGTGTGTGGCGGCTGCTCCGATCTCTTCCCGGGGAACCGTTTGTGGCATCACTCTCCTCCTGATGGATTCTCTTCTGGCCTAAGGTGCACAAACAGGCTCTTGGTGACACCGTTCATCCGCGCTTTCATGATAAACGAAGAGCTTCACCACAACAGCGACAACATGCTCCAATCGCTGTTCAATTATAACTGAGTGGGTTTACGAGCGGCACTCGCTTATATACCGATTGGTGATTTCAATAGCCTGTTTCTAAAGCAATTTTAAGGCTATTGAAACAAGTTTTTGGATGAAAAAGTAACAAGTATATAACGCATAGACATTTTATCTTTCGAATGAAGTGTGTATCATACCATTTCGTTCAGTTGTTTAAGAGCTATTAACGCCCAAAATCTCGGTGTCCGGCGTAACGCTTTCGTTTTTGAAACTTTGATTTTACACCCCGGTATAGAAATGAAAGACGTAGTCCTACGTCAAAAAGTTTGTATAGTCCTACGTTCTGAGCGGTCGTGTCTCGGATACAACCCATTGAATTTTTATCACAATGAAACAGTTTATCTCAAAAAGTTTTACTTTTTTTTACTCTTATCATCAATAAAAATATACTAAATATACTGAGTATACGAAAAGACTGTTTCTCGGCAGAGCTAGAAACACACATGTGAATCGGTCCTGTGTACAATCTCTTGCCGCTCGGAAAGAACCGACTGAGATGCTTCTATCATAAAGTTCGCACAATATCAACAAGAACCTGTGATCAACTGCTGCTGCTGCTGCTTCATTCGATGACACAAAGGGCCTGGCCGGGTAAGGGAGTAAAAAGTGCCCCAAACTAAATCACTAGCTGTATGGTAAATATTGTAGAGGATATTGAATAAGAAATTTTGGCGGTTTTTTTGAAGCCCTATGTGGTTTAACATAGGATCTATAGTGAAAAACGTACTTCTTCGTTTATTTCACGTCATCCTCAAAAGCTTCGAGATAAAAATTTGAAAAAAATACTGAATGTGCATCTTACTAGCGTGTATGAAGAAAAATTATCAAAAAAAAATTTCATCAAAAGTTGAGATACTAAAAAAATATTGAAATTTTGCTAAATATTTTTTTGTGATTTAGAGATTCAGTACTACTCTAATTCATATTTAAATGCGTTCCTACGGCTTTTCTAGATATGTGTGATTTTTTTCTGATTTTTTTCAGTGTTGCGCGATACAAAAAAAATATTTTTTTATATTTTCAAAGGGTCTGGTTGGGTACGGGAGCAAAAAGTGTCCCCAAAACAAATCACCAGCTGTATGAAAAATATTGTATATGGTACTAAATATGAAATTTTGACAGTAGTACCATATATTTGAGTTCTCATATGGTACAACATAGGATCTATGGTGAAAAATTCAAATGAAAAATGTTCGTTTTTTTCACGCCAATACTGAAGGTACATCTTGCTAAGGTGTATCCATCAATATTTTCAAACATTTTTATCTTAAAAAAATCAAATACTAAAAACATTGAAATTGATTTTTATTTGAATGTAAAATTTAATTTATATTTTTTATTTTGAGATTCAGTACTACTCTAGTTTGTATTCAAATTTCTTCCTACGTCTAATTTAGGTACCGTTATGAATCATATTTCGGACGCTTAAGACATATGATGCAGAAAACAGGTCTAAAATTTATGCACAGGTATTATTTGGTTGATATTTTTAATAAATTAGCGAATGAAGCGAATAAGAATCAAACTTCGGACACTAAATCAAATTTCGGACACTTTATTGTGTAATTTTTTGAACGAAAATTACATTACACTTGATTATATTTTATAGTCAACTGCGAAACACTTGCCAAGCAATCACAGTAAACTGTTAACAGTGATGAGAACTGATGAAACACGGGAAAAATTTAAATATTGATGAACGGGTAAATTCTACGTGTTCATGCTAAGCAAACGTCAAACACAAACGATAGAGAGTAGTGTTGATATATTTTTGCCGATTATGTTATAATTCAAATGTAGTTCTCATATGGAATGATAGTGAAACCAAGGGATTTCTCTAAAGAAGCAATTGTGATATAAATTTTTTAGTTATATCATCAGTGCATTAAGCATTTCAAGATATTCGAACAAAGTGTCCAAAATATGATGTTGTCCGAAATATGATTCAGAACGGTATATGTGATATTTTTAAGAATTTTTAGAGTGTTTTTCGCGGTACAAAAAAAATATTTATATTTTCAAGCATTTCGAAATTTAAAAAAAAATATATTACTTAGAGACCCACTTTTACTCTAATTTTTATTTAAATAAGTTCGTTTGTGTTATTTTTTCTTGAATTTTTAAGAGGATTGCGCGAAAAAAAAGTTATTTTTTTTGGCCTTTTTAATTCATTTTTAATTCATTTTGAATTTAGAGAACCATTTATATTTATTTTTTTTGTTTAAATTTTGTTTTTATAAGTCTAAATTTTGTCGGTATATTTAGTGCATTGTGCCGAACAATTTTTTTTTCTCATATCTTGAAATATATGAGATTATCTTTACTTTGGATTTAGATGGTTTCATAGGAGTCAGCAGTACGATAGAGCTCCGTGAGAAAAAATAAAGTCCTCGGGGAAAGATCAAACGAATTAATGAGAAGAACACTTTAAAAAATCCAAATTATTATTATTTTTTATTCTTATTTAATAATTGACCACGGCAACAAAATAATCGATTCCGAGAAAATAAAAATAATAATACAGACGATGAATAAATTATTTTTGTGTCTCGCAATGCTCTTAAAAATTCAGAAAAAAAAATTACGCCACATGTAGACACATGCGATAAATGCGTTCGTAAAAATTAGAGCAGAAGAGGGTCTCAAAGAACTTTTTTTTAAATTTAGAAATGCCAGAAAATATATAAAAAATGTTTGTATCGCGTATTTCAATTTTTTTTACTATTAGATTTTTTTATGAAAAAAATGTTTGAAGATATTCGATACATGTTAGTAAGATATACTTTAATTTTTTTTCTTTTTATTTGTCTCAAAGCTATTTTGAATGGCATGAAAAAAACGAAAAAGGTGCATTTTTAACCATAGATCCTATGGTGTACCATATAAGGACTCAAATATATGGTAGGGGAGAGGGGGGCACATTCGGACCCTTTTTTTTCTTGATTTTTAATATTTTCTGTAAACTTAAAAAAAACCTGAATTCACCCTGGTTGTCATTTGGACATCAATGTATCATATGAGCGTGTTAAACGTGAGCGTTGATGCGATTACGAATGGTTTATTCGAATTTTTGAAAATTGCCTTTCTGTCCGAATGTGTCCCATGTGTGGGGCAGTTTCAGACAGTACTGCGGCACTTTCGGACAACGAAAAAAAAATTAAAATTCTATATCTATCAGCAATTAATTCCATTTCCTCTTATTTCCAGCATATTCTGCATTTTTCTGTTTATCAGTATTTGAATGGAAGGAAACCGTTTGCTATGAGAGTCAGTAATAATTCGTGATTCTGCTTTCTTCCGTTTTCGAGTGGTGGTTTTCCGCGGTGAAGTTTTTGGAAAAGGTTCAACATTTTCCGGGGACAAAGTTGCCAAAGTAAAATCTATCTATGCTGTAGACGCAATGTTTTACAGCATTGTTGTATTACCCGATGAGTCAGTTGCTACCTCTGCTCTAGTATGTGAAATTATTTGAGCATTCAAAATCCTTGTCCGAAAAAACCTTTCTTGAGAATGAATAGCCACCTGTCATTTTGAATCCAGCTAGGATATTACTCAGATTGAAAGAAGCATTATAAGCCAATACAACTATACCTGAATAGTCGTGTATTGAAATAGTTTTTTCCAGGATGGTTGAGTAGCCAATCGTTCTGGGAAACTGAGAGCTTTTGCTTGAAAGGGCCCATAACTGAAACATCCAGCGGTTGTAAGCGATTTGTGACATAAGGTGGAGAAGATACATGAATTGTGCAATTTTCTCGGCAATATATAATTGTTTCCAAAGTGCAATGAATTTTGATTGATTTTTGATATTTTGAAATTGATTCGTTTACGTTGCTTTTTGCTACCTTTTTCAAATGCTCCAGAACATTGAGAAACAGTTTTCCCGTTATGCAACCGTTAGTTGAGAAATTAGCAAAGACAATGGACCCAGTTGGACCACCTGTGAGCTAGAATCATGAAAACTTTTATTCGAAACTAGTTTGATAGCTCTTTCCATCTCATTTTCGTTGATACTTGTTTTAATGGTTTTCTTTTTGTAGTTTCGAACCATCGTTAGGTCTGAAAATCAGACGAATGATGTTTGTTAGTAAACAACAATCAGACACAAATTTTATGAGGTATTAAACAGTGTCTGAATGTGCCCCGTGAACGATGTCCGAATGTGCCTCACCACCATCCGAAGACAAATCATCATTTTATCTAATAAATATACCTTTATTTCCCCGTTGTATGCACTTTTTTTTTCATTTCATGTTAGTTACTAACTGAGGTAGTGTACCTCAATTTCTAAATCGTTCACAAAGGAATTAGGGAAATGCTTAAACTTCCAGCTCAAAAGTTTCGAAACATGTATGAAAAAGGGCACTGTGTTGTTTTCGTAAGTGATAAACGATCAGGAGATGTCAAACCATATGACAGCTGTTGGTGGAAGGGCTGTTAACTTACTTATATTTTTAATTTGGTTGAAAATTGTACCACTTAATTTTTACAAGCGTTGTCCGAAGCTGCCCCCGTCCGAAACTGATCCCCTTTCCACTACTAGTGCCCAAATGTTTTATTTAGTACCCTATACAATATTTTCCATACAGCTGGTGATTTGGTCTGGGGGCACTTTTTACTCCCTTACCCAGCCAGGCCCCTTTGAAAAATTAACAAAAATATTGTTTTGTATCGCGCAACACTGAAAAAAAACACACATATCTAGAAAAGCCGTAGGAACACATTTAAATATGAATAGGAGAAGTACTGAATCTCTAAATCCCAAAAAAAAAATTCAAAATTTCAATTTTTTTTAGTACTTTTGAAAAAAAAATTGATAATTTTTCTTGATAATCCGTAGTAAGATGCGCATTCAGATTTTTTTCAAATTTTTATCTCGAAGCTTTTGAGGATGGCGTGAAATAAACGAAAAAGTACGTTTTTCACTATAGATCCTATGTCAAGCCACATAGGGGTTAAAAAAACCACCATAATTACTTATTTGATATCCTATACAATATTATACCATACAGCTTGTTTGGGGACACTTTTTACTCCCTTACCCGGCCAGGCCCTTCAACGAACTGCTAAAAATTCAGACAATTGGTCTAGTGCCTTTCGCACCAACGCAACATCATTATCATCGACCGAGAGGGGGGCGTCAATTGATTATTGAGTAAGCCCATGTAGTGTACGTTTATGTTCACTTTCGCCACAGCAAAACTAGTCAATCCGACCTTGCACGACCTAGCATACGGAGTACGATTTATCTCTGTCGGATGAGAAATAAATGCAGTGCAGGAATGAATCGTTTACGGATGTGGAATGGCACTTTCGTTCATTACCTATCCGGGTCTGAATGCTTTTCCCTTTTTTTTCTGCGGCTGCTGTTACCATCCTCGATTCATTCTCGCCTCTTGGTTCGATTCTCTGAAATACGACTCGAATTTGGTGAAAGGATGTTCATTTGCATATCGATCTGCCCCCGAGCGTATATAGGGATCTATTGATTCCTCATGGTAGATAAAATGTTCTTATTTTAGTTTGACATTATTGCTTATTTGGAGCCAACTCCAATTATTTAGCACAAAAATACTTCATTTACTTTCTATTCCGATGAGGTAAATTCCACCATCAATGGTTGGGGAAGTGACTTTTTCGATAATTTACCCATTAACCAGAACTGGTAATCCTCGTCTTGTCCCATCCAATGGTAACGTGCTCAATTTTGGTAATTTCCAAAAGTTCCAAACTGTCACAATCTGCATTAATAATAAACGACTCCGGGCGGCTCCAAATAGCAAATATTTCCACAAATTATTTTCCATTTACCCTCTCGTTTCCGTTTGGAAACACTGGCATCCACTGGTCCGGTATAGTCACATAGATGAAAAGTTTATCATTCCAGCAGCAGTTGTGCGGTTGGTTCATTAATTTCCTCCGGGTAGTCGGGGAATGTGCTTCGGTAAAATGGTCGAATTGTAAACTCATAAACTGTTGGCTGGCAAATGGATTCTCCTTTCATTTCAGTTTTTTTGTTTTATCATTCCACCAACTGTCTGCGCATTTTGGTTCCAGCTAAGCGAATACATATTGCATTGTGGGAGTATTAAAATGTGACCGAGCTCCGTTTGAAGTAGTTATTCGGCAGAACTTCAAAGGTTCTAGTTTTGGGTTCCATGAAAATCGAATCAATTCTCTTCATGCTATCTTAAGATATACTCCGGCTAAGCTGTTGAGGCCTCTCATCGACCACCACACACTATTGGCTCGGTCCATCACTTCCCCAAATTGATTGTTTGCCACGTTCAAATTCATTACTCTAGCCGCAGGATGCTATAGCAATTACGTCACACGCAGCTGGGGAGTCCCATCCACTATACAACCCACTTTGGGAGTGATGAACTAAGTCAGCCTCGGTTTGCTGGAATAATCATTTCAATTACAACACCCAATTTGTGGCATAGAGGCATCGCAGGGCAATCAGCAATGATTGGCCCTTACTGGGCGAGTGAGAGTGGGAAAGAGACAGAGACGGCCTTTTGCTATGCCGTTGCCAATTAGCATTAGGGATGAATCAATCAAGTCTGGTGCAGGGCACTGAATGTGTGATTCAATTTGCATAAATCAGTTCGTGGCGGTGGCGATTTGGAATGACTGGCGGCCGGTGTAATGTTATCCCGCTGGAATTTTGCCAGGGTTATGGATGATTTAATTTAGAGACAGCTTCTCGTCTGACATTGCATCTGATTGTGGTGGTGCTGGACGAACACTTGGTTGAAAAGTTTAATACTTGTAGCTTTAGAACATTATTTACGTAATCAAAGTGCTTCAAGAGAACCATTTGTGCGGATTTTCATTTCTAGTTTAAATTGGATGAAGTGCCCAATCTGTTGACTAAGATAAAGCTAGATTTAGTCTCTACTTCGAGATGGATCCCGATGGTTTTGAAGGATAGAGGGTTGCGTCCAAGACGACAACGACATTATTGACGTAGAACTACGTTATGATTTAATCCAATTCGTTTCACACTAAGGGAACACGAAGCTTAATACCTACCTCGGGCTTCGCGCTTAGCAACACATTTGGCGATCCATTTTTATTTATATAGATAGATAGATAGAAGATATAGGAATGCGTTATTTCACCTGAAAATTAATTTCCACTTCCGAACAAAAGATCAATTTCGTTGGCGGAAACATTGCATATACTGACATGGCTTATCACTATGTAATTGTAGACAATAGGGCGTTTGACATTTGAATATTACGATAATTATGGCCACAGAGACAAGTTGGGATGATAGTGTTAGAAGCCAGGAAGTATTCGGAATTGGTTTAATGTCTTCAGAGATGACCGTAATCTTCACAAATCCCATAAAAAATCGGGAGGCGGCGTCCTTATTGCTATTAATTCATTAATAAATTCAGAACATATTCCAACAACAGAATTCGACGAGTTTGAGCAAGTGTGGGTCAAAGCACTTATTGCGGGAGAGATACATATATTTGCATCTGTTTACTTCCCCCCTGATCGTGCTCAACTTAGTTGTTATGAGAAATTCTTTGAAGTTGCTGAAAATATTTTATCTTCCTTTGCACCAGAATCAAAAATCCATATATACGGAGATTTCAATCAACGAAATGCGGACTTTATCACTGATTTTGAAAATGAATTTATCTTGCTTCCAGTTGTTGGTGATAATAAGACTCTGCAATTTATTTTTGATAAAATAGCCGGTCTTGGGTTGAATCAAATAAACAATGTTCAGAATCGACAGAAACGCTTCTTGGATTTCTTGTTGACAAATATGACCGAAGATTTTAGTGTGACCGAATCATTAACTCCACTTTGGAAAAATGAAGCTTTCCACACAGCTATCGAATATTCTATATTTATAGATAACACTCAAAAACCATTTGATTATGAATTTGAGGAAGTCTCTGATTGCACTAAAGCAAATTACCAATCAATTAGGTGTAAGCTTAACTATATCAACTGGCAGGATTTATTTAGAAGTGTGGAAAACATTGAAGTAGCAGTGACGACTTTTTACTCGGTGATCAATGAAATTATAGAGCAGGAGATACCAACAAGACGAAAAAGAAGAAATATGAACACAAAATATCCGATTTGGTTTAATCAACGCATAAAGAATCTAAAAAATAAAAAACAGAAGGCACATAAATTTTATAAGAAATACAAATCTGACGCTAATCTCCAAAAATATCTGAACATTTGCGAACAGCTCAACTCAACTGTTAAAAGCGCTTTTGAAGATTACAGCTTAAAAACAGAGTCGGACATAAAATCTAACCCGAAAAGTTTCTTTAATTACATAAAAACAAAATTAAAAAGCAATGGTTTTCCATCACGCATGCACCTTGACGATACCGTGGGGAATGACCCAGAAAAAATTTGCAACCTCTTTGCAACATTTTTTCAAGAATTTTATATTGTAACAGCTGAGGAGGACCGAGATCGTGACTTCTTTGCATTTCTTCCAGAATTTCCATGTGATGTTGGAGTCAGAAAACTAACTTACATTGAAATTTTTGACGCATTAAATAAGCTCGATGTCTCGAAAAGGCCAGGTCCTGACGGAATTCCACCGATTTTTATAAAAAAAATGGCATCTGAATTAACTCATCCACTTTTATGGCTTTTCAATACGTCATTGGAATTAGAAAGGTTCCCAAAAATATGGAAAAACTCTTTTCATGTACCAATATTCAAATCCAGTAATAGATCCGATGTAAGAAATTATCGTGGAGTTGCAATTATTTCTTGCATTCCAAAACTCTTTGAAGCCATAATAAACCAAAAACTTTTTCAACAACTAAAGACACGAATTACGAATAAGCAACACGGTTTTTTCAAAGGACGATCAACAACAACAAATTTGCTGGAATTTGTCACATTCACTTTGAATGCAATGGATAATGGTAATCAAGTTGAAGCTCTATACACTGACTTTAGTAAGGCTTTCGATTGTGTTGATATACCCTTACTCCTTCTTAAACTTCAAAAAATAGGGATAGAAGTCAAGCTATTGAAATGGCTAGAATCATATTTGACTGACCGCACCCAAATGGGAATATTTCAAAACCAATATTTGTTACATCCGGAGTTATTCAAGGCTCTCATTTGGGGCCACTTTTATTCATTTTATTTGTTAATGACGTTTGCGTTTTTCTTAACAGTGTTAAGGCACTTATCTACGCAGATGATATGAAACTGTATATGAAAATAAAGAATGAAGAAGACTCTCAAACATTCGAAAATGAAGTTGACATAGTTTATAATTGGTGCACTAAGAGTTTATTACAGCTCAATGTTAGGAAATGCACTTTGATTACTTTTACAAGAAGAAGAACACCATTGAACAACGGTGTTATACTGGGTAATCAACCCATCAGTAGATGTCAACGAGTAAGAGATTTAGGTGTGATCTTAGATTCGAAACTAACCTTCGTGGATCATTAAATACAATCATCCATAGAGCAAACAATATGTTGAGCTTCATTAAACGCTTTAGTTACCATTTCCACGATCCGTACACAATAAAAACATTGTATATTACATACGTCAGATCAATTCTCGAATACTTGTATGGTCCCCCTACATAACTTCACACGAAGACAGAATTGAATCTGTACAAAAACAATTTTTGTTATTTGCACTTCGTAAACTAGGCTGGTCTTCATATCATCTACCTCCATATGAAGCACGCTGTATGCTAATCAATATTAAAAGCCTAAAAGAACGTCGGAACTCTGCCATGATTCTATTTATTATTGATATCATATCACAACGAGTGGACTCAGAAGAAATATTAGGAAACCTAAATTTTTACGCACCGATTAGGAACCTGAGAAACCCTAACATTTTTTACATAGATTATCGAAGAACGAATTATGCCAAATATAGTACTATTAATCGTATGATGAGCCTCTGTAACGAACACAGTGAAACAATTGATGTAACCATGTCAAGGTCAATGCTCAAAGACTATCTGAATAGAATAAGATATCGTTAAATTTCACTGTAATATTTGGGCAGCATATTTAAGCTACGCTGATTTGACGAAATAAATAAAAAAATAAAAAAAATTTATTCTGTAACTTGTTAAAATCGTCTTTTAAATTAAACGGATAAATTATCCAGCCAGCTCTCTTTAGATTCTTAGTTTTAAGTAAGTAGTTTTAAGTAGTATTAAGAATGTATCGGTTTTATTTAGATTGACGACAATAAAATAAAATAAATAAAAGTCAATTTTTTTTTCTGGGGGTCTTCGTAGCCACTTGGTTACGCGTTCGCTTACTAAGCGATCGGTCGTGAGTTCAAACTCAGGACCCTCAATTGACCATCTTTGTGTTGTTATAGAATAACTACGTCCACCCAAACATCATCAGCGATGGAGATCGATCCACGGTCGAAATTAGATCGATTCATCCATACAACTGCTCTACTCTGCAAGAAACATCGGGCTGCTGTTCTATAAATAACCCAACAATGATCAATATCAACTGTCTCCGCGGTCCGGTCTGCTGAACAATGGAAGAACAGAAAGAATACCCTTACGCCGAAATGGCTACTACTGTGTAATTTACCATAATGTAATGGAACAGAAAACTTAACGCCTAAATGGCTACTACTAACTACTGTGTAATTTACAGATTATAGAAACATAAACATATGTACATGTACACGATTAAAACCCGGCTCTGTTACAGTTAAAATGCCAATGAGCCTAATAAATAAATAAATGGGATAAAAAAAAAGTCAATTTTCCGAATTTATGACTTTCCTTCAGAGTTTTCCGAAAATTTCTCGATTTTTCGCTTCATATCATTGATGTACAAGCAGAGACGAATGCAACAAATTGAAGACGGCTGAAATTAGACGATTCATTCCTCGGGTTTCACGCTTAGCAACACATTTGGCGATCCATTTTTTTACATCTATGAAACACAAGAGCTCTGCAGCTCAAATCTTCTGAGCGATGTAATTTTTACACCACATAATTGAGCGTGGATTTGGAAGTGGATTGAAATTCATTATTCTTGTAATGTTTCGGTGTTTGGATATGCTTTTCCAAATCAAATTTACCTAGAATAGTGACAAAATGACAAAATGCACAAACCGCTATTGGCCACTAACACTTTTAAATCACATACGCAGCACTTAGTCTCATAATCATTACGTCTTTTTTTTTTTATCCCATTTATTTTATTTAAGGCTCATTAGCATTTTTTTAGCTGTAACAGAGCCGAATTTTAATCGTGTACATGTCACATGGTTATCATATCTATAATTAGCACATTACACAGTTGCCATTCGCCAGTATTCCTTCTATACCATTACATATGGTACATTCAAACAGTAGTCATTTAGGCGTAAGAGTTATCCTTTCTGTTCTTCCATTATCCACCGGACAGCGGAGACAGTTGATTGATCATTGTTGAGTTATTTATAGAACAGTAGCCCGATGTGTCTGGCAGAGCAGAGCAGTTGTATGGATGAATCGATCTTATTTCGACCGTGGATCGATCTCCATCGCTGATGATTGTTGCTATTCTGTAACAACACAAAGATGGTCAATGAGGGCCCTGAGTTATGAACTCACGATCGATCGCTTACTAAGCGAACGCGAAACCAATGTGGCTACGGAGACCCCCTACTCATTACGTCTTTTATTGAGACAAAGGTACTTCCGACACAAATCATCGGTGAAATGATACTTCCGTTTGGACATTTTAAAATCAACTTAGAATATCGAGACAAAACACAAAAACGGGGTGAATTGAGAACTCGGAATGAAACTCGGATGTTACTCTCTACACATACAAAACAAACTACACAAAAAAAACAAACAATTTGGAAAAAATATGGATTTTCGATTTACACCGTTTATCACGATGTAATTTTAAAAAAATTCTATACAATTTTCACTTTTCCGAATTGTCCCATTTACCTTCAGAGTGTTCCGAAAATTTCGTCCCCTTTCATTGATGACGAAAGTACATGAGACAAGCCATTCGGAAGTATCGGTCAAGCTCAATAACTGTATGTTAGTGGTATGTATGTTGCATACCTCCATCCCACCCACTATTTTCAATTTTACGCCGGGGAAACCCCACCAATTTTCATATCGTAGATGGGAAAAATGTGTCAATTCTAGTGTAAAAACAGTTACGCTTTCACTCGCCGATACTGAACATCGGTTATTTTATGACAGGTTGAAAGCTTTCGAGCATCCATTAGATCGCTGATGGGTTGTCGTTAGCATTTTGTCATTCGTTTTCGCATCGTCACACGTATTAGTTTTCCACCGAACGAAAACGAATAATAAAAACTTTCATCACGAACGAAGATGGAGAATTCTAAATATGAATTTGTTTGTAATTATTATCTTTTCATTGTGTTGAATTTGGTTGTTCACGTGAATGTGTGACGATATGAGAATAAACGTGAAATTTATTCGAACACTGTGTTGAGGGAAATGAATTCAGATAGTAGTTCTATTGTGTAACGTGTAGTTGATAATAGATTAGAGAAACGGCTGGAAAAAAGCTCCCTTCGAAACTTTCCTTCTTATTTAAATGACTATGAAGCTTCACATGCAGGATTGTATGTCGAAAGCATATGTGAACATACATGCACATAAATGTAGTTTTTTTTTTTTGACGTAAAACTACGTCAATACTTTTCAATAAAGGGTGTGTCACATCAAATTGCATCACGGAAAAAACGCTGTAGAAATTCGCCCAGTAGACCGATCCTTTTGAAAATTTTAGACAGTAAAATAAAAACTATTAAACAACTTTTGGCATTTTCTTTTTATTCATACTTCGAGCCCAAGCCCGTATGCTCGCACCTTCCTCTTTACCCCGTCCATAAGGTTCTGTACAACGTCTGGTTGTAGTTTTTTTTGAACAGAAATCCATTTTCTCTTGAAGTCCGCCTCCGATTTGACAACTTTTGGGTTCTTCCGGAGGGCCTGCTTCATAATCGCCCAATATTTCTCTATTGGGCGAAGCTCCGGCGCGTTGGGCGGGTTCATTTCCTTTGGCACGAAGGTGACCCCGTTGGCTTCGTACCACTCCAACACGTCCTTTGAATAGTGGCACGAAGCGAGATCCGGCCAGAAGATGGTCGGGTCCTCGTGCTGCTTCAATAGTGGTAGTAAGCGCTTCTGTAGGCACTCCTTAAGGTAAACCTGCCCGTTTACCGTGCCGGTCATCACGAAGGGGGCGCTCCGCTTTCCGCAAGAGCAGATCGCTTGCCTCACCATGTACTTTTTGGCAAACTTGTATAGTTTCTGCTTGCGAATCTCCTCCGGAACGCTGAATTTGTCCTCTGCGGAGAAGAACAACAGGCCCGGCAGCTGACGAAAGTCCGCTTTGACGTAGGTTTCGTCGTCCATTACCAGGCAATGCGGCTTCGTCAGCATTTCGGTGTACAGCTTCCGGGCTCGCGTCTTACCCACCATGTTTTGCCTTTCGTCGCGGTTAGGAGCCTTCTGAACCTTGTATGTACGCAGGCCCTCCCGCTGCTTGGTCCGCTGGACGAATGAACTTGACAAATTCAGCTTATTGGCGACATCCCAAACCGAACTTCTCAGATCACGTCTAAACTGCTTAACTACGCGCTTGTGATCTTTTTCACTGACGGAGCATCCATTTTTGCCGTTCTTAACCTTCCGGTCGATGGTTAGGTTCTCGAAGTATCGTTTTAGTACTCTGCTGACCGTGGATTGGACGATTCCCAGCATCTTATCGATGTCCCGATGTGACAACTCCGGATTCTCAAAATGAGTGCGCAGGATTAATTCACGACGCTCTTTTTCGTTCGACGGCATTTTTCCAAATTTACGAAAAATTGACAGTGAAGCATGGCCAACGTGATCTATACACTCTTATCTGATTATAAGCGAAAGCTGAAGATATAATTCCTAAAAATTAAATTTCTACACCGTTTTCTCCGTGATGCAATTTGATGTGACACACCCTTTATAAGGACTCATTTGAATGATTCGAGTGAAAAAAAGGAAGATTTAGAACGTTTACATCTCTCCAATTAATGGAATTGGAAATGGAATTTAATCCCAAATGCACAAAAAATTAGCTATGCTTTTGCCTAAGACATAAATAGTGGAAATAATATAAACAATGTAACGAATATAATAGATAGGTTTTTCCGATTTTATTCGCTCACATACTGTCATAATGCAACGAATAGCATTATTCCATGCAATTCGGGCGTTAATTTACATTTTATGGTATCTTTTTTCGATGTCAGAGAGAGGGACATAAATGGCTGGTCCATCAATTCGAAGTTAGTTATACTCTAGACAGCGATCAGCTAACACCATGTGTTGAAGCTGCGAGTTAACATGTTAATATTAGTGTTGTGCCGATTGCTCACGCAACGCAGTATTCTGTACAGTAAAACCTGTTTTTGGGCGGTTTTTTATGTGCGATTTTTTTTCTGTGCGGTGTATGAAAAGAAGCATATTTGACGAAGTTACGTCCATTTAGTTCTTTTTGATGGTTTATATGCATATCAGTGCGAAGAAAGCATATTTGCGTCTTAATTATCCACTACTTAAATTATTCCCCTCCTCTCATCAAATGCTCTAAGTTTTTCTAAGTTTTTGCATGACATGATTTCTAACAGCAACACGTTTCGAGATGCAACTAAAAGCACAAAACAGCCACGCGTAACCGAAAAGGCAAAGTTTCCCTTCACAAAGCAGAGAAACAAAAGGAAATTGAACGGTGAATGGCGTGGATTTGAGTTATTTTCTTGGGGAAAACTTTTTTTATGCGGTCCCTATCTACCGCACAAAAAAAAAGTTTTTTTCAAAAGTGTACCGAACACGATGTTTTAAAGCTGCTGGTGAAGTTTTGCACGATTTTTATGCGACTTTTTTGTGCGGTCCATATCCCCCGCACTATCCCCCGTTTGCCTGTATAATTAAATATGTATTTGATGTTTCTCTCTTCTGATTTGTGAGTCGATCTTTCAAAAATCACGTTGCCAAATCATCAAAATTTTAAAGAGTTCATTGAAGACCTAATTATTTCAGTCAACCAATTCATCTACCTGGTAAATTACTCAACACACAAATCACATTATCAATTTAAAAAAAAAATGTAGGGGGCTGTGTCCAAGAAAAGACCGCTTAGGATGTTGGACTACGCATTCGTCTTATTTAATTTGCTTGTTCATCATTCCAAATTTCATGAATGCAAAGATATTTCATAAATCACTATTTATTAGATTAGTTCCGGTGAGCCTGAGAAGATCATTAACTCTTGCCTTTGTAAAAGCAGTTCTAGAAGCAGCGATTCTCTCTTACCTTTGCGAGAACAATACACGAAGTGTTCATATATCGCAATTTGTTTCTTCATGTTAATTCACACATTGCACTGAGTATTCATCGCACTCCCAGCGATGTTTTCCGCATTCGACACACACACACTCGGCCATATGCTTCAATTTAAAGACTTTACACACCAGAAGTTTGTAACCAAACATAGCAAACAAATCTTAGAGTATTTTCGATTCGATTGGTATGTAAATAGTCAAATTCCGTCCACAGCAAAAATAATTATTAACGCTATCTTTATTTCATAAAAACGTTACCTGTTTTCTGATTTGGCACCCTTAATGGAAGACGTAGTCCTGCGTCAAAAATTCAAACAAATGAGAATTGAACAGTATATTTAAATTGACAGCTCTTGGTGTAGTCCTATTCTCTTTGGTTATGTCCCAACCCGATTATTTTTTTTTTGTATTATAGGTCGGAATCGATTATATACAGTTTGAAAAAAAATTTTTTTTTTTCACTTTTCAAATATGGCCTATTTCAAGCGAAAATGTAATCTTTCAACGTTAAAGTGAAATTTAAGTGGCTATTGTATTTGGGATGAATAACGTGATTTTTGAAGATTTTGCTCCAATTTTCATCTGTTTATATCGATATTGAAGCAAATCTAAGAATGGTAGAAGTTTGGTATCAAAAAACAAATTGTAGTAAGAGAGTTTTAATTCGATTGATAGAAACAATCAAGTTTAATATGAATTTTTATGATAAAATTAATAATTATACATTAAACATTTTTAAGTAAAAACTTTTAAGTGTTTCGCTTCCAAAATGTTATTTAAATCCACAAATTTATATTTTTAGTACTATATCTTGTACTGAATTTTCTCATCTTTCAAATTGAAACAACAGAATCAACAGAATTGAAGGGGATGAATCAAAGATTAAAATCTTTTTTTTTATTCAAGAAACGAAGCATATTTGCATAAAAAAACGAATAAAAATTTTTTTTTTTGATAAATACCGTGAAAAGAAATCCGAGACTGTATATAGTCGAGTTTACCCTGTAATTTTTCGACTAAAACACCGGTTCTGTTTTGTTGTTTGTTTTGGCAGCGAAGCGACTTTCGCAGCTGTAGGGTGACTCGAAACGAAAGAGATGACAAGTGTGTACGGGGGATATCGGAAAATTTGCAAACATTTGCTTCCAACTGGAAAAATAAAGGGGTGTCGGTTTTACCCTGATTTTCCCTATAAATCCTGGTCATGTTCGCAAGATATTCGATACAGATGCATATTGCCTTTATCAATGATCTACAAACATTTCTTGGATATTGTTTCATGGTAAACAAGCTTGGTTGCGGTTCAGTCTTTTGGGATGCGTGAAGTGTTTCGTCTTATAAGTGAGAAGTGAGAAGTGAGAAGTGAGAAGTGAGAAGTGAGAAGTGAGAAGTGAGAAGTGAGAAGTGAGAAGTGAGAAGTGAGAAGTGAGAAGTGAGAAGTGAGAAGTGAGAAGTGAGAAGTGAGAAGTGAGAAGTGAGAAGTGAGAAGTGAGAAGTGAGAAGTGAGAAGTGAGAAGTGAGAAGTGAGAAGTGAGAAGTGAGAAGTGAGAAGTGAGAAGTGAGAAGTGAGAAGTGAGAAGTGAGAAGTGAGAAGTGATAGGTGATAGGTGATAGGTGATAGGTGATAGGTGATAGGTGATAGGTGATAGGTGATAGGTGATAGGTGATAGGTGATAGGTGATAGGTGATAGGTGATAGGTGATAGGTGATAGGTGATAGGGGATAGGTGATAAGCGAAAATTATTAGAGGATCTTCCGTTGCGTCTATGCTGATATCCGGAAAAAATATAGCAGAACCTCGATTATCCGCGAACGTATGATCCGCAGTGCGAATCATACGAAGAGAGTTTCATAGTAAATCTATACTGCCGTTCTACGCATAGTTGTCCCATGTTACTTTTTGACAATTTTCACTTTTCTTCATAAAACGATAAAACGATAAAACGATTGGGCATCGAAACCAATCTTTCAGAAAAATACAAAAAAAGATCTAGTTTGTTCCCAGCTTTTAAAAAAACAACATCAAGCTCAATTGTCCCATGTTGATTTCTATTCATAACTGACCACCATGAATTTTTAACCATGACATGACATGATTAGGCATGACAACAACGACCATCATGACAACGCTTGGTCTCATATGGCTTCGTCTTGTTCTTAGATGGTTCTAACGTTCGACCAAAAAATCACCTCTGAAGTTATACTAAAAGGGGTCCCACATTAAATTGCATTACTGAAAAAACGCTGTAAAATTACTTAGTTGACCAACCCTTTTCGAACCTTCAGACAACAAAATTTAACCCATTAGTGAGCGTTAGGCAGATTTATTTCATTCAGTTGACCATAACCGTATTCGCACCTTACGCTTAACTTCACTCATAAGGTTCTGGGAGGTTCATGTTCGTGGGTACGAAAGTGACCCACGAACATGTTGGCTGTGTAACATTCCAGGGCATCTATTGAATAGTGGCACGAAGCTAGATCTGACCAGAAGATCGTATGGCCCTCGTGTTGCTTCAACAGAGGAAGCAGACTTTTCTGTAGACACTTCTTGAGGTAAATCTGCCCGTGTACAGTCCTGGTAGTCACTAACGGCGCACTCTGTTTGCCACATGAGCAGATTGCTTACCAAATCATGTATCTCTTGGAACACTTTAAAAGTTCCTGCTTCCTACCTTGCTCTGGAACATCAAACATGTACTGGACGGTGAAGAACAGTAGCCCCGGAAGTCCGCCTTGACGCAAGTTTCATCGTCCATGATGAGGCAACGAGGCTTCGTAAGCATCTGTGTGTAGTTTTCGGGCCCGTGACTTTCCCACCGTATTTTTTCGTTCGTAACGATTTGGAGCCTTCAAGCTTTCAAGACACGCTTGTGATCCCGATCACTAATAGTACATCCATTATGACCACATTTCTTCTTCCGTTCGACACTCAGAGTTTTAACGTTTAACCACACGACTCACCGTTGACTGCAAGATTTCGAGTTGTTTTCTGATGTCCCGATTAGAGAGAGTTAAGGATTTTCCAGGTGCTTGCGCAAAATCAATTCGCGACGTTGTTTTTCGGGTGACGCAATTTTTTGACATTTTACGAAAAACTGACAGCGATAAAAATACATTACAAACAATACACTCTGAACCACTTCTATCCAACTTTTCAAGAGAAAATATCCTATGAATAATTTTCTACAGCGTTTCTTCCGTGATGCAATTTGATGTGGAACACAAATATTTTTGTCTGGGATTCCCAACATTAGAACCATGTGTGTCTCCTTATTCAAGTGCATGAACTCATGAAGTGAACAATTCATATTTTTTCCTAGAAATGTCGCTTAGTTATAGTTTAATTCTTTACACTCAAATCTGATGCTCGCCATAAACTAGAATCCCAACAATGCCATAAAATCACTCCCAGTGACAGAAGCAGCGAATGTAATCACAATCACACTCTCGCGTGCTGAATACGCCTTGGCGAAAGCAGGAGTACGAGTATTAAAATTTCATTATCTACATTCTACTGGAGATGAACAGAGATTTATATATTTTCTCGTCTTCCCTCGCGGAAATAACACACATAGTGAGAGAATGCCACACAACTCCGGGTTGTGCGGCTATTAGTTTGGTTTTTGTAAAATGATTATAACTCTTCTCGACACGTTTCCGCGGTTCGCCACTCGGGATAACAAAATAAAAAGATGACAGATACGATGTTTGTTCGAAGTGTAAAGAGAGCTCTTCAAGCAGCCTGCATTCATCGATCGTTAAGCTGCGGCCATACCTACTTTTATTTTCATGAGTTCATGATCTCACCACAAAAACGCTCCGCCAGATTAAATGTAATAGGCTAATTTGACTTTATTGGACATCACGTTTTTGTTCACTCTCATTACCGAAGGATCAACGACTATAGGGAAGTGGGGTCGGGGTGAAGAGTGGCCGCGTTCCAAAAGGCGGATTGTTTTTGTGGCGTTTATTAAATTGTGCTCAATTTGGTTTATGGCTTGCAAGAGACATACCGCTTCATCATGAACCGCGCGTCGTGAAAGTGCCAATTCGGCGGCAATCCGTTCCATCGCATCGGTCTAGTTTTATGGTCTGACTTTGACTGGCTGGAGAAAATGGTTCTGTTTTAGGGACGGAATTGTGCAGTTCAGTAGTACGCTAGAAACACATACTCATTTTACGGTCGCGGTGCGTGAGGGCATGCTCAGAAGAAAATCCGGAAAATTGATTATATATGGCGGTGTAGACTGCGCAGTATTGAATTAGTATTGAATTAAAAATCGATTGTTATTGCTAATAGAATCAAAGATCATCACGTCATCCTTTCTAGGAAAAGGATCGAATTTCTGGATTGTACTCCCATGATGGAAGTCACAGCTGAAATTATGGAATGTGTCTTAATGTTTATCATATGACTCAAATAGAACATTCTCGTATAATGTGGAACATGGAATTTGAATAGAGGTTTGGGTAATCTAAATAAGTTGAATATAAAATTCAATCGCATCTTTGCAGTGACCGATTGACCTTAACTCTCATCACATTTTCATGTGACCGAATCGACCGGTAAATCCCTGTAAACCATGTATAAGACCCCAATAAAATAACCTAAATCGCAGTTTTTGTAGACCAAATGAGCAATGCCATAAGCCATAAGGCGCGTCAGGCCTAATCTAGCGTGTCTTGGTGTACCACTTCGTTAAATCAAGTTGATGAGCCTATAAAAAAGCAATGAAATCATCATTTACGAGCATTTCACGCTAGCTTAGCTACTTCCACGGGAAAAATAATTCTTTACATAGCAATATTTGTGACGTCATTTCGATTTTCCACTGGCAGCGTAAAAAAAAAATTACGCTAACGGTGTCGGAAACTCCGCTATCAAAAACCTTCACCATTTCCCAGCCGAAAAACTTTTCCTGCTCCTCGACGAGACCTTCACGATCTTCGCGCGATGTCGTTATGGCAAGAGTACACGGCACAGAAGACAAACTTCCGTATGCTCTGCATTTGGATAATTGCCAGTATCGGATGGTTCAACGAAGCGAAGATGTAGAAAAAAATCGAATCTACTCTGCCCACATCCGATGGCAACTGGCAAACTTGCATCGAGTAAATCCTCATCAAAGGGCAATGCGACTTCGGCAGCAGCGAAATACGCCGATTCCAATCACAAAGTTTTTCGCTGTTTCAAGCACTCTTAAAGCCGTTGCGGAGTTTTCTTCACTCGCTTTTTAGACTGCCTTTTCCGGTGAGGGGCTCTGCAAACACCTCCTTCCTCTAAGCGCGCACCGAAAATAGATGCCGGCTGCTGGAGAAAACGGAGAATCGCTTCATTCGGCCAGATTCTTGGTATTGTTTGCCAAGAAAAAAAGGGATGAAATTTCTGTCCTAAGTCGGCAGTCGCAACAGCAGCACTAGTAGCGGAAAATTTATGACCTTTCTTGGTTTTTTTTTCACTCTTGGTTGTTTTTGTTTAGCCGCTGGTGGATTCTGCCCTAGTTCCAAACCTCGGGGCCAGAGGAAAGTGGTTGATAATTTTTTACCAGTTTAAGTGTCTTTAAGTTTGGTAAGGTTAGGGTTAATGGCGAAGAATGTGCGGGTTTGAGAGCAGGGTGCTGTTAAACCCTGGTCCCAGTCCAAGAAGCTACATCAAACCGTCGAATAGCGACCCCGGCGAAGCACAGAACATGTTCGCGGAATGTAAGGAATAATACAGAATAGGCAGCAGATAAAGGATTTCAACGGGTTGCGTTTGTTCGCCCCATTCGATTTTAGGTAGTAGGTGTTGGAATGTAGTTCCGTCCATCTGCGATTGGAATTTTGCGTGATCTTCATTATATTTTGAAAATTTCGTAGAATAATATATAAATAAGGTATTTAAGCATAAATCCATACGTGGTCTGTGTGAAAAATAGTTCACTTTTATTAGAGTCATCTTCAGATGCCACTGTGCGAGTTTTTCTGCAATTTATTCGTTATTTCGAACAACAGATAAGTAAATAAAACAAGTTTGTTCTAGAATTTTCTACATTTGTATATGACTATCAATATTTGTGTTTATAAAAAAAAGTCTAATGATTATAAAATAAAATGGGTAAAGTATGAGATACGACCGCGAACTACGAAATTATTTCCGGCAAGAATAAACATGATAGAACTTCATGAAAAAACAATTATAGAAGGTTGTGTTCAAGACACGATCGCATTGTTGAGGTAGAACTACGCTGTGGTTTAATTCAAGTCGCTTATTTATAATTGCGGATATTATTTTATAATGCAACGAAAATTTTGAAATAACCATTCTACCAGTTTGGTCGCTCTGAAATGTTTTTGTTTATTGTAGAATCATTTGATGATACTTGTCATTCTTGTGCTAGCAGAACAATACTCGAGATAAGCGCAGCTGTCATTCTTAGTGGAGAAAGTTTTGCTACTGGCAAGCGAAACCAAATCACATACAAAATTCCAGAACGACATTTGTATCTGTTAATCTCAACAACCTTGAAAAGAGTAGCACTGCTTCATTATGATCAAGATTGGCGCAAATGCAATCCTAGTTGAAAGCAGTTTTGCGCCTGGCACGCGAGCCCAAATAAATTCATAACTTAATATAACTTATTGAATAACTTGGAATTCCCCAAATAATTTTTTGGTGCACAACCTTAACACCTGCTTCACCATAGCGTCAGTTCAATGCTTTGATGACAGAAAACAAACAATGTTAACTGCTTGGAAAAAGGCTGAATATTTGTCTCAGGAGAGATTCATTACTAATACCCTAGCGTAAATATTTCCCTACCGTTATTTCCCCTCCTCGTTTATATTTATCATTACGACTGCATAATTTGCAACACCAAACAATCGTCAAACATAGCATAGAGAATTAGGCGATTGTTGCATCGCTACAGGACCAATGCACACGGGAGCAGATACAATTGGGATTTCAGCGTAGTGAAGATGCACTATTTTTACGTACGGATTATGAAGCACGTACGTACGCACACAGATATCCATATATCGATGGGTTGAAGCAACTAAATATACACACACTTATCTCCGTTCTGCGCTTTGCTCAACAGAAGCCCTTTCTGTTAATATTGCCAGTCTACATTAGCTTAGCTATCATACTTCGTGGAGAGAGTTTTCCTACCGTCATGCGAAACCAAATCACTGACAAAATTCCAGAACATTTATTTTCTTGGTGAGCTGACGATAGCCTAGCTTGATGATTCCCCACACAATTGTGTAGCTCAGAACCTTAATGCAATGGCGTCAGTTTGATGCAATGATTGCAATGCTGGAGACATCGGCGAGTGAGTAATTTGGTCGCGTTCACAACTCAATCCGAAACGAAGACATGTGATGACACAAAACAAGGAAGAACAAGCGATTGTCATTGCTTTGAATACAGAACGATACTGAAAGTTTGCCTTCCTTGCTTGAGACTTCAAACTTCTTCAGTTCATTCGTCTCTAACCTTCAAAAAGGCCCTTGGAAAGCTTTACTTTATCCATCTTATTACTCATCCACCCCCATTGCCTTGAGAAAGGCATTCGATCCCTCGCCGTCCAGTTCGCCCAGCAACGATGTTGTTCAGTCGATTTCCTCACGAAGAATGAAAGTTTGCCTCAGCGAGATCCACTGTTTATACTCTAGGCAAATATTCCCCTTCGTTCTTCTTCGTTTCCTTTGTTCACGGAGACTTTACATCATACGATTTCCCTTTCGTTGCTCGTTATTGACAGCTCTGTTCGGGAAAGCACAAAAATGGACAGAACAAATGTATGAGGAAATGGGAATGCTTCCAATTTTCATCAATTTAAACATTATTACAATTTCAAAATGTATACCATATCAAACAAATCTGAATTTTCGATTCGTTTAGTATATAATTCGTCAAAATCCGTTCGCGGTAAAAATAGTTATTAACGTTAACTTTATTTCATAAAAACGTGACCTGTTTTCTGATTTGGCACCCTTAATGAAAGACGTAGTCAAAAACCTCTTCAGTACAAACACTTGGAAGCACTGTCAATGGCCTATGAATGAATGTTTACTATGAGAGGCACGAACGATTCGCAAATAAAAAGACAATTTGAGCAGATTGTCAAATTAGGTCTCAGCAACAACATGAACTGTTGATTGCTCGTTATGTAGAGTGACTCTGAAACACTGGAACTTGAAGAATATCCAAGTAGTTCTTAAGCATCACTCAGCAAAATAACATCTCCAACACTTCCAAAACCACAATTTCCCGAAAAAAATCCTCAAATTCTACCATGCAGTATCTTTCACAGAACGACAACAGAAGATCCGAATCGGTTGTGTGGTGACGGCGACCAGACTTACCGCTGGAAAAACCTTCGCTACCAGACGTCACTTTTAACACGGAAACAATGCACGAATTCACTGAAATTAAAGATCGATTGGGAACGGTTCATACAAACTCATAACTTTACACGAGTTCTTTCCCGGCAAAGAATATTAGAATCAATTCGCTTTTTTATTACTGTAGAATGCATTGAAATTTTTGAAATAATATTTGAGTAGGAAATTTTCGTTGATGCATGATTAATTTTCGTTCTCACGAGAACAATACACTAACGGACCATATGTCGAAATATTTGTCAATGCATGCAATGCACTCAGTACGCATCTCTTCTTCTAGACATTCACCTGACAGACACTTCAGCCACAGTCGGTGCTATATTTGTTCTATCACCACCATGCACACCGCTAAAAATAAGGGGGTATTCGTGGCCTAATTGGTTGCTTGTCCGCTACTAAGCGAAAAATCATGAGCTCAAAACTCAGGGCCCTCAATTGACCATCTTGATCTTCCGTGATCCTGATCTTCTGCTCCATCTATACCTGTTCCTAAGAAACGCCGATGTCAACGTTTAATGATGTTTCCTTCGTTGTGTCCCTGTTTCGTATCCCTCCTATCCGATCTAGAAACTTGTACTTAGTCGCGGCAATATATACTCTTTACACACACTCTTTACAGATACACGGGCCGAAGGTTGTGCAGTCCACTGATCATTCAACAAGAGCCAAAGGTTGTACCGCTCATGACAACTCTACACGAGCTGATGATTGCACCGGCTAGTGATCATTCTATCCTGGATTCCTCGAGTCGAGAAAGACGCACCACGCTAGATATGGGGTGCAGACTAGGGGGGCGTTGCTGATTAACGGTCAGCTGCATCCCAATAGGAAGTATCCCGTGTCGGGCACACGTACAGAACACTGAAGACTGCAACATCCCAATTATGAGAACACTTGTAATACTAACCTCGAGCCAACCGCGAGTAATCGGTTACATATTACTAACATATTTGTAGGCAAACATTGTCAAAATATTGAACTCCCGGCCCCGTTAGGCTGACGCCATGTGAGCCTTGATAAAAATATATATTTTGGATAAAAAAAATCTTTGTGTGTTATACTAGCTACTACGTCCACGCAACAATCATCATGTGATGTTGATCCCATCCTCTCATTTCACATACGATCTGCTGTATCGGTAATTGGTGCTATTAATAACACAACAATCGAAGCCTCATATCAGTTGTCCCGCTGTGAACAATAGGAATAATCTTACGCCGAAATGGCGTCATTGAGTAATTTATTCGAAATGGCATCATTGAGTAATTTATAGTTACTAACGCTAACATAATTTCATAATGGTTCATATCCTCTGATTTGGCATCGTAAGTAAAAGACATAGTCCTACGCAAGCAAAAAAATAGACACCAGGAGCGAAATCCGGAGGTAGACTTGCTTGTAACAATTTTTTTTCATTTTAACTTTTACACTCTATTCAGTTCGCTACAGCGTTCAGATGAACCATCACATCACATTACCTACATTTTATCTGGAGCTTCGGGTAAAAGGTGTGAGTATAAGCTGCACTAAAATCGATTCAGACCACTACCTGGTGATAGTCAAGCGTTCTAAACTGTCAGTCGTCAATAACACAAGACAGCAGCGCTCAGCACGGTACCACCATCGATGACTACAGAAGCGTTGTTGCAACATACTCGCAGCGTCTTGAAGATGCGTTACTGGGGTAGACGAACTGGATGCTGCTCCCCTCGATGAAAGCTGGAACACATTGAAAGCAGTAATAAGCAGCACATCAGAAACCGTCATCGGGTATGAACAACGAGGATAATGGTTCGACAACGAGTACAGAGCGCTTATGAGCAATAAGGATGCAGCACGCGCAACCATGCTGCAACGAACGACTCGACGAAACATGGAACGAACACGTTTCCAAGAATCGTGGAAGTTCTTCAAGAAACTAAACGACTCGCACAAAGGCTTTGTGCTGCGGGCTGAAATGTGCAGGAACAAGGAAAGAGGCATTTTGACGAACGAACGCGAGATGATCGAAAGGTGGAGGCAGCATTACGATGAACACCTGAACAGCGCGCAGACAGGAGACCAAGACGGCTTTGAGGAGGACTACACCGGTGCAATGTGTGGTATCTTGAATTAGAGTGTAGCTCTGAAGAGATATGTAAACAAAGGGAGTTCGGATTGAAGCGTCAATAAATATAGATGTGTTACGATTGTTAGGTATTTTATATAAGAGATATACCGGTGTTTCACGGAATATCACATTGGCGATCTTGCCATAATGGAATAGCGTAGGAAGGAAGTGGTGTTTTTGAAAAGTGATTTGGTTTGTTGCGTTATTTTTTGCGTCCAATATGCTGTTTGAAAACAGCTAACATAGCGGTGACAAGAGGACATTTGATATTCTCGGAAGTGTTGCTAGTAAGACAGAAAACGTGGATTTCAAATTGCTCAATCTATATGTTGTGGTTAAGTTGACATCTCATTGAAGTTAGAACGAGAAATGAAATATAAAAGTTTATTATTAAAAAGAATTTCATGAACTGAACAGATGAGTTGGATATAATGTCAGATTTTCTTTTCAAGTTGTAATATTGAGTCGGGTTCAGCCCAAGATCATTATTTCGTTGGAGTTGCGGTTAGTTCAGCTCATAGTAATGAGAAGAATTAGTTGAGTCGAGTGAAGCCCAAGACCAATATTTAATTGGGCTTGCTCCGAGTTCAGCTCAAGGCCAGAATAGTTAAATGTGAAACAGTTGAGTCGGGTATAGCCCAAGGCCAGCTTGTAATTGTATTAAATTCTATTTATTCGCCATATTGAGTCGGGTAAAGCCCAAGACCAATATTTGGTTGAGTTTTGGTTGCATGTGAATTAGTTGAGTCGGGTAAAACCCAAGGCCAGTTTGTAATTATATTAAATTCTATTGATTCGCCATATTGAATCGGGTTCAGCCCAAGGCCAATATTTGTTTGAGTTTTGGTTGTAAGTGAAGCCCAAGGCCAACTTTAAGTCATATTAGGATTTGATTTATTTGATTTATTCATCATTTTGAGTCGGATTCAACCCATTGTACATCGTTGATAAAACATTTATATTTACACTGCGTGTTTAAGCAAGATAATACACAGGTTTTGTGATAAGTAACTGTAGAAAAACAACACGAATTATTTTTCGGTCTTCCCAAAATTAGAACGATAAAATATATCGATAGATCTCTATCCTATGAATATTAAAATTTGAAAAAAAACTAAAAAAAACAAAGAATTATTAATGAAGAAAATAAATTTTGAAGTTAATGATTAATAATACACAAAAATAGGATAAGGTCGACACACCTTGCGAAAACATTCGTCAAGATAGAATAAAGATGCAGGAAACTTTTAAAGTTACCGTCATAGAATCTATCACCGATGAATCATGTAGTCAGAACACTATTAGTTTTAAAGAGTACGTAAACATAATACGAATGATGAAAAAAGAGATAAACATACATTTTTTTTTCTAGAATCACTTACTTCGTTTATTTCTCGTTTTTAGTGCCTCCGGAGAATGTGGGATCTCGTTGACCAGAATAAATCAGGTTTAATTCAACAAGGTTCTGCGGAAACTCATTCTTCTATACGTGGAGCGTAATATTAGATTAACAATAGATAACATAGATAATAAGTAAACTGGAATCGCAAATACTCCTTCGAAAGTAAGGGGTACGTTCTTTTCCTATTATTGTTACTGTCAGGGGAGGATGTTGTATCTTGAATTAGAGTGTAGCTCTGATGAGATATGTAAACAAAGGAAGTTCGGATTGAAGCGTCAATAAATATAGATGTGTTACGATTGTTAGGAATTTTATATAAGAGATATACCGGTGTTTCACGGAATATCACACAATGAACAACGACGAAATATCACCCCAGACGATGGGTGAAGTCAAGGGGGCCATTAATCAGCTAACGAACCACAAAGCAGCTGGTAAGGATGGCCTCGTAGCGGAGCTCTTCAAGGGAGGTCCGGGAAAACTTGTAGAGTGTATGTACCGGTTGATAGCCAGAATCTGGGACACAGAACAGGTACCGGAGGAGTGGAAGGACGGGGTAATCTGCCCCATATGTAAAAAAGGTGACAAACTGGATTGTGGTAACTATCGTGCCATCACAATCCTGAATGGTGCTTACAAAATTCTGTCTCAATTCCTCTTCCGCCGTCTATCACCAATAGTAAGTATATTTGTGGGGAATTATCAGGCCGGATTCATGCCCGGTTGCTCGACGACGGACCAGATTCTTACACTGTGGCAGATCCTCCAAAAGTGACGCGAGTATCAGTTCCCTACGCACCACATCTTCGTTGAATTCAAGGCCGCATATGATACAATCGACCGACGACAGCTATGGAGGGTCATGGACGAACACGGTTTTCCCCGAAAGCTGACAAGACTGATTCAGGTAACGATGAACGGTGTGCGGTGCAGTGCGCGGATCTCAGGTGAACTGTCGGAATCATTTGAGACTCACTGGGGATTCGACAAGGCGATGGACTCTCCTGTCTGCTCTTCAACGTGGCGCTGGAAGGTGTCATGCGGAGGCCGGGCTTCAACATGCGGGGCACGATTCACAAGTCTAGTCTAGTCAGTTTATCTGCTTCGCCGACGACGTGGACATAATCTAAAGAACACATGCGATTGTAACCGACTTGTATACCCGACTGAAACACGAAGCAGGACTGATTGGGCTTGGGATCAATGCGTCTGAGACTAAATACATGCTGGCAGGTGGGACTGATCGCAATAAAGTTCTTCTTGGTAGTAGCGTTGTGATCGACGGCGACTAGCTCGAGGTGGTAGAGGAATTTGTTTACCTTGGCTCGTTGATAACAACCGACTACAACAACAGTCGTGAAATTCGAAGACGCATAGTCAATGGAAGTCGTGCTTACTATGGGCTCCGCAAATCCTTAAGGTTCAACAAACTCCGGCCCCGTACGAAGCACGAACGATTTTCAAAGGACAAAGAACTCACAAGCACTTGGTGTTTTCGAACGCCGAGTGCTCGGAACAATATAAGGTGGTGTACAGGAAAACGAAGTATGGAGAAGGAGAATGAACCACGATCTGGCACAACTCTACGACGAACCCAGCATCCAGAAAGTCGCCAAAGCTGGACGAGTGCGATGGGCAGGGCATGTTGCAAGATTGCCGGAAAGCAGCCCTGCAAAGATGGTGTTCGCATCGAATCCGGTAGGAAGAAGAAGAGGAGCCCAGCGAGCGAGGTGGTTGGACCAGGTGGAGCAGAACTTGGCAAGAATCGGTGTAGCCGGGAGTTGGAGAACTGCAGCCAAGAATCGTGTTCATTGGCGAAAAGTTGTGATTCAGATCTAATCTCTCAATAGGATGTAGAATCATTGTAAATAAATAAATAAAAAAATAAAAAAATAAATACTATTAAAAAAAATAAATAAAATTTATTTATACGATTTAACGTTTGCTAGGAAAGAAGCATTAACCATAATATGGGCGGGAAATAAATTTGAACCCTACCTGAATGGTCAAAAATATACTCTTGTTAAGTATCATAAGCCTAGGAATACCTATGAATTGAAAATGATCTGTACTTCAAGCTATATCTCAAAATAGAATCTTAGAATCGCCAATGTAGTCATTGCATCATATTTCATATGTGTGATAAAGGTCACTCAACGTAGATTCCGTAAATATTCGACAGAACCTATATTTCTATTCAACATATGTTAGTCATTTTATTGTTGTGAATATACACACGCACTTGAAGAAACGGGCAGTCTGTTTAATATATTGTCGACAGAACTATCTAGCAGTTACGCACATCTTCTTGAAATTCGTCCCGCTTTTCCGATAGGACTCCAAACGAACGACAGAGCGACGATTGTGATGCTGGTCGGACGACAGCTGATCGAGCGAGAGTGGCAATGTTAGCCACAATCACGTACATCGGTGAGCCGACCCATGAACGACCGACCCACCACCACCGCCCCCTATCAATCCCAACACGCTACAGCAGAATGAATGTATCACATCATTTAACATCAGCGGTCACATCATTTTAATTGGGCAGAATGTACGGATATATGCATCCTGGGATGTGGCCCCGACAGGATGGCGATATATCTCTCCCGGGTCACATTGTGCTCATCTCGAATTTTAATAACGACAGGCGGTAGCAGCATCAGTTGACTTTATCGTCGTTCTGCAAACCGACGGAATCGCGTAAGACTAGGCGGACTGGATCTGCTCTCTATGCCACCACCGTGGGGAAGAGACTTGCCTAAACCACAAATTACCATGACTATAACGCATACAGGATGACGACGATGGTGACAAAGCAACAGCAGGAAGTGTAGGGGGGAAAAGTCAGTTGCCAAGGATTATGGGTCGGTGCGATTGCCCTTCCACGGTGCTGCATCCTGCATCAGATCTGGAACACAGGACACGCTGCATGACACCTTTATCGGCACTGTTTCAGGCGCACCATCGGGGTTGGACTTTTAAGTGACTTTTACGATGAACCTCACGCTGGGCGAGTGTGACTGTGACTGGAAGTGGACAGCGCCACCCAGGTAATGGCTCGGGTTGTGGCGGTTTACAATTATTTAGAAGAAAGGCTTTTTGGTCCGTACCACCGCTGATGCCATTATTCAGAACCAATTCGTCCGATGGTGGCTCAACTGTGCACCAAGCTGCAGAGAGAGGGAACGCGAGGCGATGGTGTTTGCGCTGGAAGTTGGTTTCAAGTGGACAGGTGTTTTGGTTAGTGTGGATGTTTTCGTTTGCAGTGACAATATATTACGATAGGGCTCTGCTGGTGTCGATTCACATTGTGCAGGCGCGAAGTTACGAGTCGTTTACGAGCGCGTGGTTCGGTCGGAGGACAGTCCTTCGTTTGTATGATACGAATACGACGTCTTCGGTAATGCTTTCAACCAAATGTAAAAAAGGAAAATTATGAATGAGTGCAGTTATCTGGAAACAAGGTGGGTGTTTGTTAGCGCTGCAATTTACTGTTTTGAATTCTTTTTAAAAACGAGGAGCCATGTAAAATGAACTATTTAAACTGTATGTTCCAATTAGTTTTGGTAAGATTAATATCGCAGCGCAAACATAATGAACAAATAAAGTTTCCGTAATGCAAAAACCATCCATCCCATATGGTCTAGTGGCTAGGATATCTGGCTTTCACCCAGAAGGCCCGGGTTCGATTCCCGGTATGGGAAATGTTTTTTTTTGGATTGAATTCTGAGCTGTAAAATTATTATATCCATATGAGCTCCTGACAGAAGTTGGATTTCGCTGCGATATCGATCGATAGAAAGGTTGTTCACTTCTGCTCCCGACTGCCATCTCTTCCGATTGTTTCTGCTTTCTGTAAGACAATGAATAAAGGTGAGAAACGTAAATTAGTACTTCTAATAAGACTATTGTGTTCGAAAAAAAATTATATCACGGCAGTGGAACTCCAACTAAAATCTCTCGTCGAAACAGACACTCCTTTTTCTCCGTTCGTTTACATCGACGAATATACTTTTTCCACAATGTTCCGTAGGAGAGTGTATGAATAACTGCCAGATTTCTACTATGAGGTGTATAATGAACGGCTGAAAGGTTGGAATGTTTATAATTATACATGAATTATCGTACGATTTAGTTAAATGAATAAAAGTTATTAACGAAACTGGAGTTAAGCGCATCTTTAAATTTGAACAAAAATTGGTAAGAGATTTTTTTTTATCTATATGTATATATATATATATATATATATATATATATATATATATATATATATATATATATAAATATATATATATATATATATATATATATATATATATATATATATATATATTATATATATATATATATATATATATATATATATATATATATATATATATATATATATATAAATGGAGTGATGTCTGTCTGTATGTCTGATTCTTATAGACTCGGAAACTACTGAACCGATCGACATGAAAATTGGTATGTAGGGGTTTTTGGGGCCGAGGAAGGTTTTCGTGATATTTTGAGACCCCTCCCCCCTCTCTAAGGGGGGGCTGCCATACAAATGAAACACAAATTTCTGCATTACTCGGAAATTAACCAAGCAAACGAAACCAAAGTTGGCATGTGAAAGTTTTAGGGTGCAATAAATGTTTCTATGATGGTTAGACAGTCCTTCCCCCACTCAAAGGGGGGGCTGCCATACAAATGAAACACAAATTTCTGCATTACTCGAGAATTAATCAAGCAAACGAAACCAAATTTGGCATGTGGAGGTTTTAGGATGCAATAAATATTTCTATGGTGTTAAGATACTCCTTCCCCCTCTCTTAGAGGGGGCTGCCGTACAAATGAAACACAAATTTTTGCATTACCCGAGAATTAATCAAGCAAATTAAACCAAATTAGGCATATGGAAACTTTAGGGTGCAATGAATGTTTCTATGGTGGTTAGATACCCCTCCCCCCTCTCTTAGGGGTGGCTGCCATACAAATAAAACACAAATTTCTGCATTACTCGAGAATTAATCAAGTAAATGGGCGGGACGAAGTTTGCCGGGTTAGCTAGTATTGAATAAAATAATATAAGTCATGAAACTAACAATCGAACAATTCAAAAATCTCAACCCCTATTCTAAAGGAAATATCCACTTCTAATTGGTCGAAATGGATGACACATGCGGCGGTTCCCTAACAGAGACATCATAACCAAACTGCCTGAGGGAAATCGTCATTTCAAATACATGAAAGTAGGGGGAACTTTCGTTCCTACCGAAATATGTTCCCTAACAGAGACATCAAAACCAGGATGTCCGAAGGAAATCGGCATTGTAAATATATACAAGTCGGGGGCATTTTTATAACGCAAATAGACCACCAAATCCCAAACCATTATCAAAGAGCTTAACGATGTAATTCTTCAAACATATCCAAAATCAACAGATCGCCTAACGGAATCTTACGTCAACTATGCGGTCGTATCTCGGACACAACCCTCCTGTGACTTTTTTTACCAATTTGAAACTTCTTTCGGGTCTACTGATCACACCACCAGACGTTGACACTATTCATACGACATCGCGGATCTTGATATGTCGAATTTCTAATATGATTTAATATGGCCTCAATTACGATCTAATATGATGTACTGTTGAACGATTTTCCACAGCATATAATTAAATTTTTCGCAGTACTACATTCACTCATATTAAACGTTTATGTGACTCTCGAACTGTAACTGTCGATTAGTTCAATTTTACGGTAGACAATCATAAATGTTTGTAATTGCTCTATATACATTAAACTGACCAGACGTCCCTCGTTACGCGGGACAGTCCCGCATTTCGCCAAAATGTCCCACGTTAGATTACGTCCCGCGAAACGTCCCGCATTTGGCAAGAGAAGCGAAAATGTCCCGCGATATCAATATGTTTCAATATTAGAATTTGATCATGTTGATTTTCTTAAATGGATGAACCTCAAAAAAACATTTATTTGGCAGACTGTTCAAGAGCACTTCCAATGAATCCGAGGTTAACTCATTGAGCTGGTTTCATCGCACCGAGCGTGTACTTTTTATTTAAAAAGTGTCAAGTGGGAACGACAGCAATAAAATTGAAAATGTTTTTTATAAAAGTGTCCTATTGATCCGCAGGGACCGACGGGAGTCAGACGAAAATTTCGTTCTTGGTCCTACAGCTCCGTCGGGGCTCAACGTGTTAGATAATCCGGAAAAACTAGTGGATGCTGGACAGGAAGAGGCAGAGATGTTTGATGAAGTATCGTAAATGAAGTGCCAGGCCGGAACCTCAACCATGGCCGATGAAAAGATCGGTATCGGTATTGTATTATAGAGA
Source organism: Toxorhynchites rutilus septentrionalis (assembly GCF_029784135.1). NCBI lineage: Eukaryota > Metazoa > Arthropoda > Insecta > Diptera > Culicidae > Toxorhynchites > Toxorhynchites rutilus. The sequence goes on from NC_073745.1 coordinate 70,532,839, forward strand.
CTTTAAACTTTTGCAGTTCATTCGTCTCTAGCCTTAAGAAAGGCCCTTTGAAAACTCTACTCTACTTTACTCCAGCGCTACCACCTCCGTCCTCTTGCCTTGAGAAAGGCACTCGATCCCTCGCCGTCCAGCCCGTCCAGCTACGATGTTGTCCAGTCGGTGTCCACACAAAGAATGATGAAAAGATAAATGTCGGCATGATCTTTAACCTTTACGTGGCTTTAGCGGTCAGCTGTTTCTCCATTTTGTCCATGAAGTAACTGAAGGAAATCTTCCGTTTGAAGTTCACCCATTTTTTTTCTATCCTTCGCAGCTGATGTTGGTAAGGTTGGCGGTCTTCGCTACGACGTTTATTTTCAACCGATTTATCTCCTCCATTGATCTCTCCGTTGCGTGATACCTCTTTATGAAGGCGGCAACATCCAGCAGGCACTTCGTGTATATCTCTGCGTTCACCGCAAGACTCGAAAGAAGAGCAGCTTGGACATTCCCTTAGCGCCGATCGTCAGCCAGAGACGTCAATGCTTACCTCATTTGTGGGGTACCCGGTCCCCTGACATTCGTTGAATTCTAGCGTCAACTAGGTTTCGTCATTCCTTATGAGCACGATATAGCAATTCGCTGGAAAGAAGTTTTTCACCAGCACCTCCAGCTACTTCATCTGACCTCGTCTGACGCTTCCGCATAAAAATGTGCATTCTGGCCAGATACTTCTCCACCGTTTGGCCGGCCACAGAAAAATTACAACATTGTGCCGATGAGATGAAAGAAATAATACAGAACAGGTTTAATTACAAGGACACATGTTAAGAATTTCATGAATAAATGTTATGTTCAAATGACGTATATACATAAAGTTTTTTTGAGTGTCCCGCGTTAGACCTCTGACCATCTGGTCACTTTAATATACATGCAAAAATTGCGATTTCCTGGTCTAAACATTTTATTAAAAATTTTCCGACATTGGACTTTTCATGCCAGTGATTTTTTTTAAATCGTTTATTTGTAAGGCTCAATCGCAGGAGCTTTGCGGAGCCGCTAATTCAGTTTAGTTTACATTATTCAATTTTTAATCTACGGTCAGAAAGATTCGACCGATTAATCGTGATTTACTCGAGGTTAAGGATGCAACAATTTTGTGAGACTGGTCAGGTTTGGGATATGGGAATTGTGTAACGTTTTTTCAACCGAGAGTTGCCACACGCACTATAGCGTTGTGAATTAGGACCAGGGACGGCATCTGGTGTTCGACTGGCTATCGAATGTGGGCGACGGTGAGATGAGGGAACAAGACAAACAAACTAATAACGAAAAAGAAGAACACAAACGCATTAAATTCGACAGCATATAGCAGATATCGCGAGTTCCCTACACATCTCTGATAGGAACATATGGTTGTCTTCCTTGAGCCTCAAGGGCAGGGATGGTAAAAAATCACATTCAACGATCAATGAATAAGTATATCCCTCTAGTCGGATGTTTTTAGATCACCCCCAGCAGGCGATGCTCTTTTATTCTTCATATGTACACATAGAGAATACTTGGAACGGTGAGCTACCAAGATCTCAAAAAAGCAATATTAAAGCGGAATCCCCACTGCTTGCACTCTTGAAGCATTACTTCTACTACTCAAGTTTTATCGTGAGTGCAAACCACAAACGGTTAATCCCATTCCATAGAGCGGATGATGAGTTCTTGATCGGAAAGTGTAACAAGAGACGATCAACTGAAATCTTACGACACTCATCGAGGGATTTTTAATTCTCTATTGCACAGACCGCAGTGAGTGGCTGACTCAGTCTCGTGTCGATTTTATTTTACTGTCGTCTCTCGCTCGATAAACAGCAGACGGGTAATGGATGCAATTGATTAATTTTATTACCAGCAGATTTGGGCGAATCTCATCCCGCCCAAAATCGTTTTAGATACCAATAATTCTGAACATTCACAGTTCTCTCCAAATAATTTTTCCAATAGTAAAGGGTGTGTCACATCAAATTGCATCACGGAAAAAACGCTGTAGAAATTCGCCCAGTAGACCGATCCTTTTGAAAATTTTAGACAGTAAAATAAAAACTATTAAACAACTTTTGGCATTTTCTTTTTATTCATACTTCGAGCCTAAGCCCGTATGATCGCACCTTCCTCTTTACCCCGTCCATAAGGTTATGTACAACATCAGGTTGTGGTTTTTTTTGAACAGAAATCCATTTTCTCTTGAAGTCCGCCTCCGATTTGACAACTTTTGGGTTCTTCCGGAGGGCCTGCTTCATAATCGCCCAATATTTGTCTATTGGGCGAAGCTCCGGCGCGTTGGGCGGGTTCATTTCCTTTGGCACGAAGGTGACCCCTTTGGCTTCGTACCACTCCAACACGTCCTTTGAATAGTGGAACGAAGCGAGATCCGGCCAGAAGATGGTCGGGCCCTCGTGCTGCTTCAATAGTGGTAGTAAGCGCTTCTGTAGGCACTCCTTAAGGTAAACCTGCCCGTTTACCGTGCGGTCATCACGAAGGGGGCGCTCCGCTTTCCGCAAGAGCAGATCGCTTGCCACACCATGTACTTTTTGGCAAACTTGGATAGTTTCTACTTGCGAATCTCCTCCGGAACGCTGAATTTGTCCTCTGCGGAGAAGAACAACAGGCCCGGCAGCTGACGAAAGTCCACTTTGACGTAGGTTTCGTCGCCCATTACCAGGCAATGCGGCTTCGTCAGCATTTCGGTGTACAGCTTCCGGGCTCGCGTCTTCCCCACCATGTTTTGCCTTTCGTCGCGGTTAGGAGCCTTCTGAACCTTATATGTACGCAGGCCCTCCCGCTGCTTGGTCCGCTGGACGAATGAACTTGACAAATTCAGCTTATTGGCGACATCCCGGACCGAACTTCTCGGATCGCGTCTAAACTGCTTAACTACGCGCTTGTGATCTTTTTCACTGACGGAGCATCCATTTTTGCCGTTCTTCACCTTCCGGTCGATGGTTAGGTTCTCGAAGTATCGTTTTAGTACTCTGCTGACCGTGGATTGGACGATTCCCAGCATCTTACCGATGTCCCGATGTGACAACTCCGGATTCTCGAAATGAGTGCACAGGATTAATTCACGACGCTCTTTTTCGTTCGACGACATTTTTCCAAATTTACGAAAAATTGACAGTGAAGCATGACCCACGTGATCTATACACTCTTATCTGATTATAAGCGAAAGCTGAAGATATAATTCCTAAAAATTAAATTTCTACAGCGTTTTTTCCGTGATGCAATTTGATGTGACACACCCTTTATTCTGATGTTTCATAACACGGCACTCTATTGATTATTCGCCGAAAATGAATAAAAAATATCCTTGAAGTTAGCCTACGGTTTTAGTAGCAGTGCAATATGGTGAGCCAGTCTCAGGATAAGAAATCATTTAAAAATAAAGCTTTTTTTTTCTGAATGAATCAATAGTAAAACAAAACGTCAAAAATTTTCTCAGCTTTGTGTTAGCAGAGAATCATTATCCATTTGAGTTGTATGAGTATTTAGTCGCAGTTTGCACAGATTGCGATCTGTGCAGTTTGCGATTAATCGTAAATCACATCATGCTCCCTTGTTTTCCATCCTTGCTCAAGGGTATTCAAAAGGTACTCTCTGGCTGCGTAATTATCCGTACACTGCTAAACTGCGTGATCAATGTCATCGTAACCGTTTCCACACCGACATACATTGTTTTGAACAACACTTATTTTGTAGAGATGCACATCTAGCCAGTAGTGGTTGGGCATAAGTCTACTCATTACACGAATGAAGTCACGACTTACGTCCAAATCTTTGAACCACGCTCTCGAAGAAACATTTGGAATAATTGAATATAACCACCGTCCAAGGCTTCCAGTGTTCAATCGGTTTGCCAACTCAAGAGGGAACTCTGGTGCAATAATTGGAAAAAATGATCGTATGAAATTTGTCTATTCAAAAAATTAGAATCGTGTTCCATTGAGTTTGAGGCGTAAATGCGAATGGGTTGAATAAACACTCTCAGAAAGTAAAAAATCTATATATATATATATAAAAATGGAGTGATGTCTGTCTTTTGCATGTACAAGTTTTGGGATGTAACGTAACGGAGAAACATGTTATTTGCAAGTGGTTGACATATCTTGAACGAGAATTGTGTCTGAAAATGGAATTTTATAGTAAAAGGTAATTTTAAAGGGTAGATTAGAAGATCAAGCAATGAATAATTCTGCGATTGGGCCCATGAACAGCGCTTAGTAAGAAAACGTGGATGTGATAACAAAAAATAAATTTTGAGCTGGACGAAGTTTGCCGGGTTAGCTAGTATAAAATAAAATTCCCTTTTCCCGAATATAGTTTCTCTATAATAGAGAAACATGTTTTTATGGTGAGAAAAATATTAATTATCTCATATTAAATTGGTGAGTTTTTTTCCTTATTTCATCCATACATAACACACGAGCCAATTCTTCCAAGGACAAAGAGGACGGCTTTCATCATATCTCATTTTACTTCGGCCACTTCCATCGAGATACGCACCATTCAACGACTAATCACCATCCTTCTGTCATCATCACTCTTTTGAATCTCTTAATAGTAGCCCTGAAAAGGGCCGTTTGGTGTATGCACTCATAAGCTTCAAACGGTTTGTAACGAACAAAAAAAGACAATAAACTTCTGGCAGGAAGTTCAACTGTCTAACTATGGTAGATAAAGTATATGTGAATGGGTAAACAAAAAAATTATATTGTCATCGATTACATTGAATATGAAATTTATGGAGAAGAAACGAAAAAACTAGTTGAAAATACTCTCGATTTCGTGATATTTTGAGGTAAAATATACATGAAATCATGAAGTTGCTTTATTGTTAATGAATAGCTATGTCATTGTGATTTCTTTCCATTGTCTTAATCTTATTATTAGGCATCGAGAGTAGTAGCTTTTTCGGTGAAATAATGTTCGTTTGCAGACAATTACAATCATGTCGTATTGGTTCTACTGCTCAATATATCATAGAAGGAATTGAGTCATTGAGAATTATGAATACGAGTCATGAAGATTATTAATATTTCAATTCGACACGAGTCCAACTCGAATTATGAAAACATATCCCACAAATTACCATTTCATCGAATCCCGATGGATATGACCATTCGGAAGAAATGGCTTCGATTCTTCGGACAGGACCTAAACAGCAATAACAAAAACATGTACATTTGCTCGCTTCACTTCAGTTCAGATGGTCCGTGATTGTTTCGATGGCTTGGAAGAACAATATCGTCGAAAGCAGATATCCACAGGTAAATTTTACAAAATCCATTTTGTACAATTAATACACAAAACAGTTTATTTTTAGTTGTTCCTACTGTCAGAAAGGCCAACAATTCTCATGCCTCGGGAAATCAAAACCGGAAGGTTCGCCGAAAGATCTTGATTGACATAAGGCAAGATTTGAATCAATTAAAAAACATCAGTAACATCCGCATAATGAGTTCAGTTTTCTAATGGATTCTAATTATGATTTATAAAGAGTAATTCTGCACCAATCATAATAGTTATGGTGTCACAGGTTTGGGCTGATTATAATTCTACCTTGAAAAGAAAGCTTGCTTGTAATTAAGCGGAGTACTTCCCTGCAGGTGGAGGAAATAATAGGCTACACACAATAACCGCAATTGTAGAGCAAGTATTCGAATTGACTGGACTGCGGTCGATAGAATTTCAAGAAATTTTTCTTTGGGATTTCAGAGTGATGAAAACTTGTCGGGACAGCCATCTATTGTTAATCCTAATGAAAATGATTCAGAATGTGGCGTCAGAACTTCTGCCATGCCTTCTCTCACCAAGAAAAGAAAACAAAAGCCATTGCAAAATTTATTAGAGCTCCACATAGCTGAACAAACGCTTTGTTTGTAGTTGGTAAAATTGCTTTGTAGACTGTGATGCGATAAGGAGATTGACCAAATCCGATGAGACCAGTTATCTCGTAGCCACCAAATGAGATAAACGCGAGAGTCAACAGTTTATACGGAATAAAAAGTTTCATTGTAATTATGTGGTAGTTTTTCCTCAAGGTTTTCCGGAATGATTTTATCACCGTCCGAATTCTTCCTCCGGTTCATCGTTAGCAGCTTCGCACAGATTCATCCGTGACATCAACCTGCTTCAACACGCTTTTCTTTGATTCTATGAAGCAGGCTTAAAGGAATAATGATAATAAAGTATATTTTGTTCACTACGGCCATGATATTTCGAAGACCTTGCTTATCATAAAAGAACTTAGAAACCGCAAGCTCAATGTAATCATTAGATACAACAAAGAAATGGAAAAAAAATTATAGATGGGTTATACCTAAGATATAACCGCAAGGTTGACGTAGGACTGCCGTTGGCTTAGTAATCATTTGTGTTTCTTCAATTAGCAATATTCGCACCTCGGATGTTCCTTATTGGGTAAGATATCGACCGTGTTAGCAAAACGAATTCCGGAGTGTAAAAATGCATGAAGTACTACCGTCTTGCATGTATCTGCAATGCCAATTTCCCCAGGCTCCATGGTTTTGAAGTCTTTATTAGTGAAACATTCCAATTTGCAGAAACGCAAGCGAGTACAAAATTACCCGCAGCATGATCAATTTTGCACTGCCGATTTGCCCAGGCTCCATGGTTTTGAAATCCGTGTTAGGGAAAAATTCCAACTTGCAGAAACGCAAGCGAGTACAAAAGTACCCGCAGCTTGCATCAATTTTGCAATGCCGATTTCCCTAGGCTCGATCGATTTGAAGTCTGTGTTAGAGAAACATCCATTCATTTCGGCGATCATACCTCAATCGTTGCGCAATCATAACTGAGTGGATTTCCGAGGGGCACTCGCTTATATACCGATTGGTGTGATTTCAATAGCCTGTTTTGAAAGCAATTTTAGGGCTATTGAAACAAGTTCTTGGATCAAAAAGTAACAAGCATATAACGCGTAGACATTTTATCTTTCGAATGAAGTATTTATCATACCATTTCTTTCAGTTATTTAGGAGGTATTAACGCTCAAAATCTCGTTGCAGCGGTGTAACGCTTTCGTTTTCGAAACTTCGAACTTACACCCCAGTATAGAAATGAAAGACGTAGTCCTACGTTAAAATGGGTGCCAAGGTTTTGATTGAATGAGCGTTGTGTTCGTGTTGGCTTTTGTAGTCCGTGTTAGGAAAAACACATTCCTGAGTGCAAAAATGCATGCGGGTAAACAAGTACCCCGGCTTGCCTGGATCATTTTCCTCAACTTCAACTTTTCACACTATAGAGGCTTCAAACTTGAATTATCATTCACCTCTAGGACCTGTAATGACGATTTTCCTAGACTCCTTGGTTTTGTAGTCCGTGTTGAGGAAACACATCCTGGTCTGCACAAATGCAAGCGTCACATAAGTAATCGCAAGGCCGATTTCCCTAGGCTCCTTTGTTTTGGAGTCTGTGTTGGGGAAACCGTACTTCGCTACGGCTCTGGTTGCTCCTTTTGGTCGGCACACAAATCGGGCCATTCAAATCGTGAGAGTTAGTGCGTTTAGATAATGCTTGACATTTCACAATTATTCAATTGATTATCCCGACAAAAATAAAATTTATTCATTGTGATAGATGCGTAGAAATATTTCTTATAAACCAATGCAAACGTCTTCCTTGAGAAATGTTCGAGTTATAAGCATTCGAAATTTTTCTTTTTTCCCTACATGTTTCAATCTGCAATCTGAGGAGGCTCTAACAGTTAATTGCTTGTGTTTAATTTTGTCTAGTTCAGTATCCGTAACCTCCTGCAACCGCTTGCCACTCTAAAATTCGATAATATTGTTATTCTTATGAGTTCTGAGTTAGTTCAGTTATGAGTTCTTATGAGTCGTACCCTGTATCATTTCACATAGTTTTACCTTTAACTCAAATGTATTCTGTTTGGATTTGAAACGAACGGGCAACGGAATGCAAAATATTTGAATTTGATCGGGTTGTGAAATTCGGTTGCGGAATAAGGGTGATCTAAATAAACTAACTTCGTATATTAATTTCCCATCGTCAGAAACGATTCCCAAAAAAATCGTCATGCTTAAAAATAAAATTAATTCCCAACACAGCTAATATTCCTGATTGCCCTGGAGCAAAGTTGATCAGAACATGAATATGAACATGAAGATAAACTGTGTACCATGCAATGGTTAAATAACTTCCGATAAACTATATTTACTTGACATAGCTTGCTCTCAGCCATTATACCCATTTACAACCTGATGCGGATTATTTTCTACGAATCAATACAGCTGACCCCCGCGCTGCAGCTAATTAAATAGAATATGCGACTGTCAAACACCGCAACTGACCACAAATGCGCAAATATTTGAGCGAACTAATAAATAAACGTTTGTTGAGTAGCTGCTGCGAAACGTCCCAGCCCCCTGCATTCGGAATGTGTCCTGTGATTAAACATAACTGCAACCGCACTGTAATAGGTGGTGCATGTTCGTGAAACAGCAGAGTGCAATATTTGGCTACGACACATACAAAGTTTTCGCGCACCCGAATGAAGGTGGAAAAATTATGACGATGAATTATTCACCATCTCCAACGAAGTCCTACGAGGTTTGAAATCTGAATCTGTGACGATCGACACGCTTGTCTGAACCGATCGAAACGGACTTTAGGAGCATTCCGATTGACCCCCAGGCGAAATTTAAAATTTGTCATGAAGCATTCAGCCTGTGGTTGACCCCCAACATGCCGTGATTAAATCAACTAAACAGTATTTAAAGGAAACAAAGCAACAATTTTATAATGCGATCATCGAATCGAAATCGATAACCGGACGGTCGCCAATTCCATTAATCACCGCAGCCAATGTCAACGAATTTGACCAAAGAACACCCCTCAGCCCCAAAACTGCACCGGATGATCACCAGTTTCAGTTCGCTGCATCCGCTCACGACACCACTTCTTCCAAAGTGGACTTCGCGTTGCTCGATACACATTTACCCGCACACGCAACCGCCGTCCACGTTCGGGGACCACTTGTCACTATGTTGACCCATGTTTTTGCACCCTCTATTCCCCCTCGAGCGAGGTTATGCAAATCACAGAAAATATGGCGTGTATAAACCTAAACCAGCCGAACGCTCTCTCACTCCGAAACTCGAGCAATTTGTATCATGTCAAGCTCAAATTAATAGCGATGGTCCCTGATCCCAGCCAGGATACCAAACCGGCTTCAATACAAAAACCGATGCTATATGATAACTAAATTTATGTTTGTTCACACTTCTGCTGATGTAGTCGGGGAATCAGCTCCGCCGCCGCCGCCGCCACCGATGCTGCCCACGATTTGAAAGCTCACCCACTCATCCACCAAAAAGCTGCAAATGGTGCCACATTGCTACGATATTGGATTTCTCCACCCCCGGACTCGTTCAACTTTCATGAAGTAGTAGATAAGTGGCGGCTTAATCGATTCGCGCGATTGTTTTTGCTCATAGAAAATACAGCGTTCAGCGCGAATTTAAACACCGCACCGAAAATCGCCGATCATACGCAAAACTGTGAGTGGTGACTGGTGGCTGAGTCTGGGGAAAAAGAGCTGCAATATTCGAATGTACAATTTGTGTTAATTGAAACAAATTTAGATCCATATAGGATCAGTATTGTGCTTAGATTTCGATTGTTCTAAAGTTTTCGTTTTATGACTAAGGCGTCGTGCCCAAATTACGTAACGCTAAAAATCCGGATTTTGAACCCGCTCCCGCCCCTTACGTTACGCAGTTTGCTATCTCTAATACACAGTAAGTACGCAACCTCAACCTCCCTATCCCCCCCCCTCCCTTCTCGCGTTACGTTCTTTGAGCACGGCGCCTAAAATATTCTCAGTGCAGTCCTGGCATTATTCTCTTGATGCTAGAAGCTAGAAGAATTCTTAGTCAACTAACAGGAACATTTATCCAAGTTTTCAAAGCTGACTATCATTAGTTTTTGTGCAATTCTCGCTCTGAAGGGAAATTCCCCAATGTTAGAGCACGTCTTACCAGTACGAATGCCGAAGAGGAAAAGAGGACGAGTCATGATTGTACGTGTTAACCAAAACATCGACGCCTGTGATGTGGTCGAGTTCAGTTCGATTGACACTATCAAATCAATAAGCTCATTTCACACTTCCTTAATGACGTATACCACACAGTTTTATCAAATTTTTGGATCTCAAGATAACGTTCACCATAAAAAAAACCTATTAAAAACGTGGAATCAAAGCTTCACAAACCGTCAACTCCTTTCAGGTATCCGATTTCTGTACACCAATCTTGCAGTTTTCTTTAACAGGGATTTCGCTCCGGAAGGTTGTCACGGAACGGAATTCGGACGGATTCCGTTTTCCAGTACTTTTAAATCCCCATCTTAGAAACCTGAAAACCATACCAATACTACTTAAAAATTGGAAAAAAATCTGAGATTCACTAAAATCTCATCAAACGTTTGCATTAAAATATAGACTTTTTTCGGATGGTGATAAAAAAAACTGAGACAAACAATTGAGTTTGGTAAAGGGCCTGGCCGGGTAAGAGAATAAAAAGCGCCCCCAAACCAAATCACCAGCTGTATGGTAAATATTGTATTGCATATTAAATAAGAAATTTTAGCGGTTTTTTTGAACCCTTATGTGGTTTAACATAGGATCTATAGTGAAAAACGTACTTTTTCGTTTATTTCACGCCATCCTCACAAACTTCGAGATAAAAATTTGAAAAAAATACTGAATGTGTATCTTACTACGGTGTATCGAGAAAAATAATCAAAAAAAAAATTATCAAAAATTTAAGTACTAAAACAAATAATGAAATTTTGATTATTTTTTTTATTTAGAGATTCAGTACTACTCTTATTCATATTTAAATGTGTTCCTACGGCTTTTCTAGATATGTGTGATTTTTTCAGATTTTTTTTCAGTGTTGCGCGGTACAAAAAAATTTTTTTTTTAATATTTCCAACGGGTCTGGCTGGGTAAGGGAGTAAAAAGCGCCCCCAAACCAAATCACCAGCTGTATGGAAAATATTGTATCCGGTAGTAAATAAAACATTTTGGCAGTAGTACCATATATTTGAGTCCTTATATGGTACACCATAGGATCTACGGTGAAAAATGCACCTTCTCGTTTTCTTCACGCCATTCTCAATAGCTTTGAGTCAAAAATATGGAAAAAATACTGAAAGTACATTTTACTAACAATTTGTTCATCAAAAAATGTAATAAAACAATTTAAATATGCGGTACAAAACAAAATTATATATTTTCTGGCATTTCGAAATTTTGAAAAAAAATATAACTTTGAGACCCACTTCTGCTCTAATTTTTATTTAAATGCGTTCATTTGTATCATTTTTTCTACATGTGGTGCAATTTTTTCCTGATTTTTTAAGTGCATTACGAGACACAAACATAATTTTCTTCATTATCTGCATTATGATTTTTATTTTCTTGAAATCGATGAAATCGAATCGAAATTGAAAAAAACATTTTTTTTGTACCGCGTAACACTGAATAAAATCTGACAAAAATCACACATATCTAGAGAAGTCGTAGGAACACATTTAAATATGAATTCATTATACATCCTATGTTAAACCACATAGGGTTCAATAAAACGCCAAAATTTCTTATTTAATATCCTATAAAATATTTGCCAATATTTGTGATTTGGTTTGGGGTAACTTTTTACTCCCTTACCCGGCCAGGCCCTTTCCCATGAAAGGTAATTATATTAGCTTACTTGCAACAAATAATTCTACGCCCTTGCGAGCGGCCTTCCGGCAGTTAACCGGAACATTTGCCATGTCGGACGAAAACATGCGTGTAGGCATGTTTTTGAGTTTTTCTTCGTTTTGTTTATCAATCCCTTCTCAGTTTTCGCGACAAAATTGTTGGAGTAGATCTTACGCTTTAGGTTTGCCCAGAAATTCTCGATGGGACGCAGCTGGGGGACATTGGGCGGGTTCACCGACTTGGGTACCACATCGATACTCAGCCGCTCCATATCCTCTAACGATCACTTCGAGTAGTGGGCCGATGCCAGATCCAACCAGAACACCTTGTCTTCGCCCTTATGGTATTTCTCGATAAACGATGCAACTTCCGGCAGCCACTTCGTGAATTTCCCCGTTCACGGCCAGTCTGGAGCTAATGAAAAGCGGTTTTGATATCTCCTTCTCGCTGATTGTCAGCCACAGCAACACCTTCTTGGGGAACTTGGCGTGTGAAATAAACTTCACTTCGGAACTCACTTCTTCGGAAAGTAAAATACGAACGCGCAAACTTCTGAACTGAGTAGCTTCACTGTTTTCGCCATTTCGGTTAGATTTTCATTGATAGAGCTGTCAAATTTTTTCTGCGGACTCATGGGCTACTATGATTGATGCTGCATGGGTAGTTTCGTCAGTGTGTTGTAAGGTAAATCCATGAAAAATCGGCAATTTCTGTCCATTTTAATGCAAATGTTTTATCCTATTTCGTTTGAAGCTTGAAGCATCGTAAGTCATAAATCAATGAGAAACGTTATAAATTCGGGGGTCCCCGTAGCCACGTTGGTTGCGCGTTCGCTTAGTAAGCGATCGATCGTGAGTTCAAAATCCAGGGCCCTTATTAACCATCTTTGTGATGTTATAGAATAACTACGTCCACGCAACAATCGTCAGCGATGGAGATCAATCCACGGTCGAAATAAGATCGATTCATCCATACAACTAGCTCTGCTCTGCAAGACACATCGGGCTGCTGTTCTATAAATAACTCAACAATGATCAATCAACTGTCTCCGCTGTCCGGTCTAACTGGATAATGGAAGAACAGTAGGAAAACTCTTACGTCTAGATGGCTACTGTGTAAATGTGTACCATATGCAATGGTATTGAAGGGAATGCTCCAACGCCGAAAAATGGCAACTTGTGCAATGTGCTAATTATAGATATGATAAACATGTTACATGTACACGATTAAAATTCGGCTCTGTTACAGCTAAAATGCGAATGAGCCTTAAAAAAAACAAAATAAAAAGATCAAAAAATTATATGTGCGTTTCAAATTCGAATAATTAATAAAACAATGATAATAAAAGATTAATAAAATAATTAGTAAATTAATCGCTCAGATGTAGGTTGATCGATTGTCTCCACTTATATTCCGTGAGGTCGTGCGAGATACTCGAATTTGAGGTATTTAATATAATCAATGGCTCAATACCCTACTAATTGTTGATATATGCACCTATTCAGGTTCTATTCAATATAGTTCAGGGAACGAATGCAACGAATTCCACGGAATCCACAAACGTAGCCATAAATGAAACAACCTAAAACTATGTACTAAGAACAAATGTTATTTACGAGAAAATTTTAACTCTGTAATAAAGTTCACAAGTTATCATTTCGTTAATTGATTCGTTTGTTGCACTCTGCAACAGGCAAGGAACGGTCAAAATTATTACCCATGGTGTATACTGTTAACAATTGGACCATATGAAGGAAGCGATTGCCCAAAAGCGGTCAACCTTGGGCAATGAAAAAGGAATTGTACTTCATCAGGACAGCACCAAACCACGTATATCGCGACTCGGCAGAAAGTCCGAAAGTTTGGTCGAGCTAATCATTCTTACAGTTCGGACCTAGCAACAAGTAATTACAACCTGGTGAATCTGAACAATTTTTCTGGTGAAAAATACTCCTCAAAAAACAGGAAGTGGGTTATATCTATGGTATAACCGCAAGGGTGACGTAGGACTAGCGTTGATTTAGAGATCATTTGTTTGATTTAGAGATCATCCTGAATGAATGGATAAATAAATATTTGGGTGACTTCAAAAACGAGAGCGTTACGTTGGAGGCTCAAGGTTTTTCATGTTATGCATCCAATATTGGATACGAAAATTTTCTACTGATGGGAAAGAATAATTTTCAGAAGCTTTCCTGTTAATTGCGATTGATTGAAAAATCACAAAACCAAATGTATTTGATTGCAGTGTTATATGGATAGAAAACATTAGAATAAACTATTTCGCTTCAATGTATTTTTCAATTCCCAGGGGAACTGGCAGAGTATTTTTCAGCAACAATTAATTCTTTTCAGATTTTCCTCGATACTCGAAACCCACCAGTGGTTAATACTAACTCGATAACCACCTGTTAGTAGCATTTGATTGAAAAATATTTGGTCGCAGTGTTACACGGATAGAAAACATTAAAATAAACTCTTTCACATGAATGTATTCTTCAATTCCCAGGGGAACTGGCAGATTATTTTTCAGCAATGATTAGTTCTTTCCAGCCCTCCAGTGGTTATTGCTAACTCGATAACCACCTGTTAATAGCACTTGATTGAAAAATATTTGGTCGCTGTGTTATATGGTTAGAAAACATTAAAATAAACTCTTTCGCATGAATGTATTTTTCAATTCCCAGGGAACTGGCAGATTATTTTTCAGCAACGATTAGATCTTTCCGGAATTTTCTCGATGCTGAATGGCATCCAAACGAAAATATTCCTTTCAGTTTGGTCTGTAAAAAACTTTTCTGAACTCTTATCCATCAAATTTGGAGCCCTGAAAAGGGCAGTTGATTTTATGCTAAGCTAATAGCACGCTCTCCTCGGATACAATGGGCCAGCTGGATGTCCTTGGGCATGTGACGTGTTTTGCATGGACAGCACACAAATTGTTATTTTCGAATAGGCCTCCTGCAGCATCATAACCGCGGAACTTTGGAAGCGCAAGTCGGTTTTGAAGTCCTGAGCAATTCCACGAACCAAATGCTGCAAAGGTAGCTTGCGGATCAACAATTCGGTCGACTTCTGATAGCGACGAATTTCACGCAAAGTTCCCGGTCGATAGCGATGTGGTCACACTCCTCGCGGCTGGTGCACTTATCCGAGCTGCTTTCGTGGTGCCTTACCACCGAAAGACTAACGAGCTGTGTGCTTGGTCCCACACAAACGAGTCCTCACGGTGCGAGAGTAGAGTAAGAAATGAACGAAAACAAAGGAAGCGTCATTTTATAAACCATAAAAGTATAAAATGTAAACCCAGTTGTTTAAGAGCTCAACTGGTTCAGTTGTTTAAGAGCTATTAACGCTCAAAATCTCGGTCTCCGGCGTAACGCTTTCGTTTTCGAAACTTTGATTTTACACCCCGGTATAGAAATGAAAGGTGTAGTCCTACGTCAAAAGCTTGTAAAACTTGATTTTTTTTGTTTTTTTTTTCTCAATAGATAAATGAAGGTTGCCCTAATTCGACCGGTGTCCCTGAGCCGCTTGGATCTCGGGAATGGCGCTACCTACCGAATTTTTAGTAGTAAGCCGTCACTACGCTGACCAGGGCTCGACAAAGTAATATTCAACTGTGGATAGTCAGAAGACTATGAAGAAATTCACCTTCGTATTCGATTGGAAATGAGTTTTGGGTTCCTCCAGCAGTTTCTCCGTCAACATGACTCAACGGTTATTCGGGCATTCAGTTACAATCTCACTCTATGACTCGACTATCTCATTTCATTCTACCCCATCAAATGGAATTCATTGCATATTGAAGTGATTCTCCCCAAAATGAATTCGTTTCTCTCTCTCATGTATCACGTATGCATGTATCGATGTTCGAGTTCAACCACATACCGCGCCACAATATTTCTAGCCTACACCACTTTTTCTGAGTGGTCGTTTCTGTTCTGCAGCGTTCTATTCAGGGAACCCTAATAACTGTCTAAATTCGTTGGTTTAAGTTCACGGTGGGTAGGCAATAAACCGGCCATTAATGGTGTAACTACTTTTTTGCATCAGAAATCAAGTTTTCGTTTCACTTTATATGGACGTGAAAATAAGATTGCGTGCGCTGGTAAAGAGATTCGTCTCAGGGAGAAGTAGAAATGTGGATTGAAGTCAGCTGAATGAAGAGGCAGATTTGTATTTATTAGTCTCGTCAATTAGAATAGAATGGCAAACTTTATTGAACAGCGAACGAGATGTCAACTTAACTGTTCTTCACGAAATTCTGAATAACATAATATCAGAATTTGTGCCGAAGAAAAGAAGACGAAGAAATTCAACCAGCAAATATCCTACTTGGTTTAACGTTCAAATAAGAAATATAAAGAATAAAAAACAAAAATGACATAAAAAATACAAAATAGACAAAAGTCATCAAAATTTGCTTGAATATCAAAATATTTCCCAAGAATTAAATTTTGCAATTAAAAGTGCACACGAAGAGTACAATAGAAAGGTCGAAACTGAAGTCATATCATGCCCGAAGAAATTCTTTAATTACGTAAAGTCTAAGCTCAAAAGCAATAACTTCCCATCGCAGATGCATGTCGATGAGGATGTGAGGAATTCTTCGAACGAAATTTGTAATCTCTTTGCAAATTTCTTTCAGGGAGTATATACCACATTTTCCGAAGAAAATTGCGATCGGAACTACTTTCCATTTTTACCGGAATATCCAAATGACATATCGGTGAACTATCTTTAACAACAGGAAATATGCCATGCACTAAACAAATTAGACGGAACAAAAGGACCAGGACCTGACGGAATAGCACCTATATTCCTAAAGAACCTAGCTGAGGAACTCACCCTTCCCTTACATTGCATTTTCAATATGTCACTACAAACTGGAATATTCCCAGAAAAATGGAAACAATCTTTTTTGGTACCTATCTTTAAATCAGGCGCTAAATCTGACGTACGTAATTATCGTGGAATTGCCATTATCTCTTGCATTCCTAAACTATTCGAAGCAATAGTCAACGAAAAAGTCTTCCAACAAGTAAAAAATAGAATTACGTGTATGCAACATGGCTTCTTCAAAGGCCGTTCAACTGCAACTAATCTGTTGGCTTTTGTGACTTTTATTTTGAATGCAATGGAAAATGGCAAACACGTAGAAGCTTTTTACACTGACTTCAGTAACGCATTTGACCGCATCGACATTCCATTACTACTCTTCAAATTGCAGAAAATAGGAATGGAACATAGACTCTTAAACTGGCTCAATTCTTATCTAACAAACCGTGAACAAATTGTTCATTTTCGAAATTCTCTTTCAAATCCAGTAAAAGTCACTTCGGGAGTCCCACAAGGCTCTCATCTTGGTCCTCTTCTTTTCATTCTGTACGTTAATGACATCTCCTTCGTTCTCAAGCGTATCAATGTACTTGTGTATGCCGACGACATGAAGCTTTTCGCGGAAATTGGAAATGAAAACGACATCGAAACATTTCGAAATGTATTCCATACTTGGTGTGATAAAAATCTACTAACACTGAATGTGAAAAAGTGCAACTCTATAACATTTAGCAGAAAAAAACATGTACCAAATATTGTAATATGTCTTGGAAATCAAAATGTAGAAATATGTGAAATAATTAGAAATCTAGGCGTCGTCCTGGACTGTAAACTCACATTCATAGAACACTACAACTCTGTAATAAATAAGGCGAATAGTGTGTTAAGTTTTGTCAAACGCTTCTCGCATAACTTCCAGGACCCATACACAATAAAGCTTTTATATATTACATATGTAATGCCTATTCTGGAATACTGTAACAACGTTTGGAACCCGTATATGGTCATACATGAAGAACGCATTGAGTCAGTCCAGAAACAGTTTCTTCTATTTGCACTTCGTAAACTCAACTGGACCTCATTTCCACTTCCTTCATATGAAGCACGTTGCATGCTCATAAACATCCAAACACTAAAAGAACGCCGTGAATTTGCAATGCTTTCTTTTGTTAATGACCTAATTTCGCAACGAGTACAGTCAGCTGAATTACTAGAAAAACTAAATTTCTATGCACCTGGGCGTCAACTAAGAATGCGAAATTTGTTTCTAACCAAAACATCCAGAACAAATTATGCAAATAACGCCCCTATCAATCGCATGATGCGTATATACAATCAGCACTGCGAAATAATTGACACAACAATGAATAAAAAACAGCTAAAAAGAAACATGTACCGCAAAAATAATATTTAACCTAAGAAAACATTGTAACATTAGTGTATAAGTGTGTAGTCTACATTTGTTTGACGAAATGACTAAATAAAAAAAAATGAGTGGGTTATATCTATGATATAACTGCAAAGTTGACGTGGGATTACATTAGCTTAGTAATCATTTGTTTGTATATATTAAATTTTTGATTGAATGAAACAATTTCCGTATTCAAATAAATTCAATATATTTGCGTTGTGAGTATAAAGATTGAACAAATGCCATGTCTCTAGTGTCTGCGCGATCTTACCGGGTACCTAAGATTAGAAGACTGTGTAAGGGAAACGTACTCTAGTCTGCACAAAGGCAAGAGAGCAAAAGTACTCGCAGTTTGCATGTATTTGCAATGTCCATTTCCCCAGACACCTTGGTTTAGATGTCTTCATAGGTAAACAGATTTCAGTCGGAACAAAAATACTCCCAACCTGCATAAATTTGCAATCTCAATTTCCCTAGACACCTTGGTTCTGAAGTCTGTGTTGAGGAAACATATTTTAGTCGGAACAAAAATGCCCTCGACTTGCATGATTTACACTGCCAATTTTCCCTCGCTCAATGGATTTGATGTCTGTGTTAGGGAAACACATTTCAGTCGAAATAAAAATACCCCCAACATGCATGAATTCGCAATGCCAATTTTCCTAAGCTCCTTGAATTTGAATTCGGTGTTAGGGAAACACATTTCGGTGGGAACAAAAGCTCCCCCTACTTCCATGTATTTGCAATGTCGATTTCTCCAATGCTGCTTTTTTTGAAGTCTGTGTTAAGGAACACATTTCGGAGAGAGCAAAAGTCTCCCTACTTTCATGTATTTGTAATTCCGATTTCCCCAAGGCTGCTTGGTTTTGAAGTATGTGTTGGGGTAACCGGGCCAATCAAAACGAAGCAGTTCGGGCGTTTACATAACGCTTAACATTTTACAGTTATTCAATTATTTATCTAACGAAAAATAACATTTTATTAATTGCGATAGATGCGTAGAAATATCCCCTATCAATTGATGCAAACATCTTTCCAATCGAGTAGAAAATGTCTGAGTTATAAGTATTCGAAATCTTGCATTTTTCGCTGCATGTTCAGTGTTTATGTTTTCATTTTACCCCCCATATATTCCGGTTAGACGTAGTCCCACGTCAAAATAAAATAAAATTATTGACTAGCATAGTTAATGAGACATCCTCGCTCTCAACGCTTGCCAATGTTCTAGTCAATTCACTTTCTGTTGACGGCGAATGCTGAAGAAGTCCTAGTCGAAGCGAAGGTACAGAGAGGAGAATTTTGGAACATGGACAAAAAAAATTATATAAGATACAACGTATCTTTCATGGAAGTATGCTTTCAAATCCCAATAGGAATACCTCACTGTTGTTTATAGTTTGTAAATAATCGACATTTGAGTGAGATGGAGAAAGTCTGGAGCAAATAAATACATGATGCACAGTCAATTGCAAAATTAAATATGCACCCCATGTTGGTTCATCGTAAAATTGATCCTTTTCACTCTCATGTAGTGATAAGAAAAAAAATCTACTTCATGTTTAAAAAACAAACAAAAAATCTTCGATTCAGACGTTGCAAAATTGAGTGTACAGTTCAAGTTTTCTTAAAAAGAAAATCGAAATCAGTACGGAAATGTTAACAGATAACAAAAATCAATCCCCTCATATTTGGTACGGCCCCCCTTTGACGTCCAGCACTTCCTGCAAGCGACGAGGCGAGATTTCTGGTCACTGTAGACGGAAGTCCCTCCCAGATCTCCGTAATCGTCGTTTCGAGTTCCGCTTTGTTCCTTGGATTTTTATTCTTCAGATGGTTCTTGATTTCCCACCAAAGATACTCAATAGTGTTGAAGTCCGGTGAATTCGGAGGTGTTATTCAGGTATTCCCGCATAACGAGGTCAGTTTGCTTCGGGTCATCATTCTGTTGGAAGTAGTAATCACGCGGGAGAGCCAATGTCTGCACTGGACACTGAAAGTTACGTTTCAAGATGTTCAATGAAGCCATCTTGTCCATCGCCGTTTATTGTTTTACTGTGGGAACCAAATGCTGAATCTGGAGCACTGATCTTGGTTTCCTTCACACTATCTGTCCTCCATCCGATTCAAAGAGATTTATTTTCGTCTCATCCGTATAAATGACTTTGTTCTAGAACTAAACAACAGAAACTTGAGTGCACGAAATATCAAAATTGTAAACAAAACAAAATTTTCGTTCATTGCGAATTGGATTCCTCCAGCAAAAACTGTATATTCCGTTAGTCGCCAGTATTCCAGTCCTTCAGTAGATTGTTCCGGTTCTACCTGTCTGAAAAGGAATGTAAAATATAATATAAAATGCGTGTAAAATGCAAAATAATGCAAAAGGTGCTCTGGGGGGGAAGACGGACCATTTTCGACGGGGTAAAGGCGTCTCACGTTGTGATATCTAATGATTTTCATATCAAATAAAATACCATCTTTTTGCTCGTCTCTTTGCACACAAATGCCTCGAAAGTGCATAAGAAAGTTAGCATCAGTTCGTTTTGGAATTCCTAGAACCACCAACAAATCAATGGCAAAAATTCATGAAAAAACGCCCAGAAAAGTTATACAATCGAGAGCTACACATTTTTAGTGGTAGATTATTATATACTCAATAATATGTAGCACAACAAATGAGGGAAATCTTTCAACATTCAACTGAAAATTGGTTTTCTTTGGGGGATGGTCTAACCCCGTCTTCCCCTACATGTGGTATTCAAAGTTTTTTCTTCATTTTCTGTATTATAGTGACTTTCAATACTTTTGGCTAGTTCGTCACTTTTGCTTCCATTTTTGGGAGAATGTCGGGAGTGAGAATTGAACTCATGACATTTAGCGTGAGAGGTACGGATGTTACCATTACGCCAGATCCCCTCCAAGTACTCACCTTAAACCTTAAACCTTAAACGTTCCCCACAGAAGCACTCACTGATATCTATTCATTTATTCAGATATTTATTCAGTCAAAAGGCATTCTGGCAAAGACATACATTCTTTCGAGGAATATTCTTCAGCCAGATTTCCTGCCGTTCTACGCATAGTTGTCCCATGTTACTTTTTGACAATTTTCACTTTTCTTCATAAAACGAAGTTTTGATGTCTAATCTTCCAGAAAACCAAAAAAATATATAGGAGGTTGTGTTCAAACCACGACCGCATTATGGACGTAGAACTACACTGTAGTTTAATTCAAGTCGCTTGTTTATAACTGCGTATAATTTTATAATGCTACGAAAATTTTGAAATAACCATTCTACCAGTTTGGTCGCCCTGAAATGTTTTTTTTATTGTTGATTCATTTGACGATATTTGTTTGATGATTCATTCTTGTGCTCGCAGAACAATACATGCTCGAGATAAGCGCAGCTGTCATCCTTAGTGGAGAAAGTTTTGCTACTGGCTAGCGAAACCAACCACATACAACATTTCAGAACGACATTTACTTTCTTGGTGGCTAAATTAATATATGTTAATCTCAACAACTCGAAAAAAGTAGCACTGCTTCATTATGATCAGAATTAGCTCAACTGCAATCCTAGTTGAAAGCAGTCTTGCGACTGGCACGCAAGCCCAAATAAATTAGTAACTTAATATACATATTGAATAACTTGGTATTCTCCAAATAATTTTCTGGTGCACAACCTTAACACCTGCTTCATCGTAGCGTCAGTTCAATGCATTGATGACAGAAAAAAACAATATTAACTGCTTGGAAAAGGCTGAATATTTGCCTCAGCAGAGATTCATTACCAATACCCTAGCGTAAATATTTCCCTCTCGCTACATCCCCCTTCCTTGTGTATATTTATCGTTACGACTGCATAATTTGCAACATCAAACAATCATCAATCATAGCATAAAAAAATTACGCGATTGTTGCATCGTTACAGGACCAATGCACACGGGAGCAGATACAAATGGGGTTTCAGCGTAACGAAGATGCACTATTTTACGTACGGGTTATGAAGCACGCACGCACGCATACACATATCCATATACGATTGCTTGAAGCACTAAATATACCCACACTTATCTCCGTTTTGCGGTCTTTTCAACTGAAGCCCTTTCCGTTAATATGGCCAGTCTAGATTAGCTTAGCTGTCCTCTTTAGTGGAGAGATTATTCTTACCGTTATGCGAAACCAAATCACAAATCAATTCCTGAACATTTATTTTCTTGGTGAGCTGACGAAAGCCTAGCTTGATGATTACCCACACAATTGTGTAGCTCAGAACTTTAATGCAATGGCGTCAGTTTGATGTAATGATTGCAATGCCAGAGACATCAGCGAGTGAGCAATTGGTCGCATCCGCAGCTCGTTCCGAAACGAAGACATGTGATGACGCAAAACAAGGAAAAACAAGCGATACTCATTGCTTTGAGTACAGAACGATACTAAAAGTTTGCCTTCCTTCCTTGCTTGATACTTTAAACTTCTTCAGTTTATTCGTCTGTAACCTTCAAAAGGGCCCTTGGAAAACTTTACTTTATCCATCATATTACTCCTCCACCCTCATTACCTTTAGAAAGGCATTCGATCCCTCGCCGTCCAGCTCGCCCAGCAACGATGTTGTTCAGTAGATTTCCTTTCGAAGAATGAAAGTTTGCCTCAGCGAGATCCACTGTTTATACTTTAGGCAAATATTCCCCTTCGTTCTTCTTCGTTTCCTTTGTTCACGGAGACTTTACATCTTACGATTTCCCCTTCGTTGCTCGTCGATAAGTTGCTCGTTATTGACAGCTCTGTTCGGGAAATCACACAAATAGACAGAACAAATGTAAGAGGAAATGGTAATGCTTCCAATTTTCATTAATTTAAGCCATATACAGACTATGGGATTATAATGTATATAATATATATAATATATAGTAGTAGTATACAAATCTTAAGGAATTTCCGTTTCTGTTGGTATGTAAATCGCCAAAATTCGTTCGCGTCAAAAATAGTTATTAACGTTAACTTTATTTCATAAAAACGTGACCTGTTTTCTGATTTGGCACCCTTAATGAAAGACGTTGTGCTTCCGTGGCCGAGTGGTTAGCGTCAAACCTAACATGCCGGGGGTTCGGGTTCGATTCCCGTTCTGGTCGGGGAAATTTTTCTTCAAAGAAATTTCCTCTGACTTGCACTGTGGTCACGCGTATTCTAGAGCTTGCCACTCAGAATGCATTCAATGCGTGTTATTTGGCATAGAAATCTCAACTAAGTACTAATGAAAATGACGCAAGTAATACTACGTTGAGACGGCAGAGTTCCTCTAGGAACGTTAGTGCCATATAAGAAGAAGAAGAAGAAGAATGAAAGACGTAGTTCTACGTCAAAAAAAAAATTATTAATTGTTCCCAGTTTTTCAAAAAACAACATCAAGCTCAATTATCCCATGTTTATATTCTAGGCTTTTTTATTGATCCATAATAAATAAATCGATTCAAGCACAAGAATGTTATGTCACGCTTTCAGCAAAGCTAATGCATTCATTTCTGTTTTCGGAACTAATTCTCAAACAAATAAGAAAAAAGGAGGTTGTGTCCAAGATACTACCGCATTTTTCACGTAGAACTACGCTGTTATTTTATATAAGTCGCTTGTTTATAACTTCGGATATTATTCTATAATGCAGTGAAATTTTAGAAGCATCTGCTTCTGCTTAGTAGACAAATCTCTGAAATGGTTTTTTCATTGTCGAATCAGTTGACGATAATTGATTGATGATTCATTCTTGACCTCGCAGAACAATACACTAGTGTGTGTGTGTGTCGCAATTTATTCCATGTCAATGCATTGAAAATTTACCTCGAACGCTATTCCCGTGGCCTTTTTCGCAATTGACATACACTCGGCTACAGTCGATTATATACATGTTGCACCAGCATCATCACTCCACATCTCATAACAACATCAATATATCTAGCGCAAATATTTCATTTCCGCTATATCCTCTCCATATTTATATTTATCATTACGGCTGCATAATTTGTACCACCAAAAATCACAGCATCAAAAATAAGGCGATTGTTGCATCGTGACAGGGCCAATGTACATGGGAGCAGATACAAATGGGATTTCAGCATAGAGAAGATACACTAGTTTTACGTACGGGTTATAAAGCACGCACGTACACACACAAATCTCCATATACCGATGGCTTCAAGCAACTAAACATACACACACTTATCTCCATTTTGCGCTCTTCTCAACAGAAGCCCTTTCTGTTAATATTGCTGGTTTCGATTAGCGTAGCTGTCATCAGTTTTGCTCCCGTCATGTAAAACCAAATCACAGGAAAAATTCCAGAACATGTATTTTCTTGCTGAGCCGACGATAGCCTAGCTTATGTAGCTCAGAACCTTAATGCAATGGCGTTAATTTGATGCAATGATTGCAATGCCAGAGACATCAGCGAGTGAATAATTTGGTGACGTCCACAGCTTAATCCGAAACGAAGACATGTGATGACACAAAACAAGACGAACAAGCGATGTTCATTGGTTTGAATACAAAACGAGACTGAAAGTTTGCCTCAGCGATATCCACTGATGATATTCTAGGCAAGTGTTTCCCTTCATTCTTCTTTCTTTTCCTTTGTTCACGGAGACTTCAAATCCTACGATTTCCCCTTCGTTGCTCGTCGATAAGTTGCTCGTTATTGACAGCTTTGTTCGGGAAAGCAGCTTTCCATGGGAAAATGGAAACGCTTAGTTTTCATGAATTATAACCATTTACAAATCAGGGGATTCTAATGTATCGCATATTAAACAAATCTTAGGAAATTTCTGATTCGTTTAGTATGTAAATCGCCAAAATCCGTTCACGGCAAAAATAGTTATTAACGTTAACTTTATTTCACAAAAACGTGACTTGTTTTCTGACTTGGCACCCTTAATGAAAGACGTAGTTCTACGTCAAAACATATTGTTTATTTCCAATATTTCAAAAAACAACATCAAGTTCAATTGTCCCATGTTTATATTCTAGGCATAACTGTCCCACCATGAGTTTTTAAACAATAGTTTACTGCTTATAAGAATAAACCCTGTGTATTGCTAAACTAAAATGCTTATAGCTTCTAGTAGACAAATATGCCAGAAAACTTTGATTGCATTTTTCTCAGTTGCTGATTTTGGAACATGGGACAACGTGCGTAGAACGGCAGTTTCTTCCGAAGAAAACAGCCAGGCAAATAAATTGAGAATCACTGTCAGTGCCAAATTGGAACAGATCGCTGGTGGTGGTGTCATACTTAGTTGATTCAATTATATTCCATTTCAGTACCAAGTCGTTGATAACAAGATCAAATGGAACTGTAAATATCCAGCACCACTGATTTGAAGTTATTCGCGTCGTTTTCCAACAAATATGTCGAGCTTGATTTCACTAAAGCGCACAAATGGATATTGAAATTATAGAATTCGGGCCAACTCTTGGAACGTAACTCGTAGCTCGTATCAAAAGTGTGACCATCATCGGAATCATTATCAGCAAACGGACACAGCCAGCTCCCCATATGCAATATGCACTCAGCGTAAGTGGACAACTGATGAAGAGAAAATAAAAGATACTTTCATCTGGCACAACACACTCTTTATACATATGGCTGCTAAATGTGAATCTCATCTTCCCCTAAGCAGTGGGACGACGGCAAAAGCTATTTTCCGCAGGATCAGATTGAAAGGGATACCATCAGGATGTCTAAATTGATTTCTAGTTTCTCGGTCTATCGCCTGCCAAGAAACTCGTCCAGGGCCCTGAGACGGAAAGTGTGGGGGGGGGAGGGGGAAAATGCTGCAGAACAAACAGAGAAAAAATTGTGTATAAATTGGAGATTTGCGCTATGCCGGTGCAATAAAACGTGATAGTTGAGAAATAGTTAGCTTCGATCCTAGGAGTGGCGGAGAGAGGGAAAATGGCTCAAACGGATTGTTGGCCGAATGGAACGAGTGCCGTGTGGGAAAGTTGCATCTCACATGACAGGAAGTTTGCCTTTTCTCTGCGTTTGCCTCGATTCCATTCGTGTTTTGTTACATTATTGCAATTACAATCCTCGTGATGGGGTAAAACTTGAACGCGTCCGTTGGTTTGGCCGGAAAAGTGTCCCAGGAGAATCAACCCGTCGCCTCCACTTGAGACATTTATGCGTCGAATTCAAGCTGACTAGAAAATCATCCCTCTGGTCCTCCAGGAGGGAGGGTGGAGGAAAATGTGGTTTGCTACGAACATTATCCGAATGGACATATTGAATGAAAGGCGATTCGGTTCTCGACTGAACGACCAATTCTACTGAAGACTATCGTTCGTTGGTTTCCATTTTCTTTTTTTTGCTTGCTGTAAGCCATTTCCAGAGTGTGCCAGATGAAGCATAGTTTTTGTTCTTGTGTTGAAAGTAATTTGACAGATCGTAAATCGTTTGTGAAATTAAATCTAGGTTGATATGTAGAATTTTCCGCAGGCATTTTTTCATGCGGTTATACAAAAGACACTCCAACCTTTACAGACTCTTCAGAGGGAGAGATTCTGTTCAGAACATTCAATCTTCATTTGATTACACGTGTTCGATTTAAAGATAATGTTGTGATAGTCGAATATAATAACAACGCCATTCGGCAACAATGGAGACGAAATTGAGCCCTTATATCTCGCATTACTAATCACACAGAACGGACAGAATAAATCAAGCCCAACTACTATCGGAGCCTGCAAAATAGGATAATATTATTGCTGACCTCCGTGTGCCTTTTCGTCCCTCCTGGAAGGACAAGCGCCATCCGCTGGAAGCTGGGAGAATAGAAGAGGAAAAAACAGATGAGATTTCGCCTAAAGGTTGGGATTCGAAAGCGTCGCTGACGAAATCTGAACATTTCTCGGGGGAAAATACAAAATCCTGCCTTCATCGGTTGTAATTTCCACATAATTTTGTTTCCAATGCTGTCATAATTTCGGCGTTGACCCTCGTTTTAGCACGATCAGTGGAGATATTGTTATCGTTTCGGGGAAGAGGTTTCACCGGGGGGATTGATTGTTTATCCGAAACGATTGAAGCTCTAAAATTATCATTCTCTTCTGTTGTCCCATACATAACCCATGAGTGTGTTGATGCACCTCCGAAAAAAAAATCGGAAAGCGGTTGTTAAGCTCAAATTCGACGAAATTTAATCTGAAAACATTCATTTTTTCTACTGAAATAATGCCAATTGTCTATGACACAATGAGATGTTTGCTTTCGCACCCGCGAACGATTAGTCAGAAAAACAAACAAGTCATCGTTATGCCTCAAAGCTGGATCCGGTGACAGGAATGTGATTTATTACGCGTTATACACTCCTGCGTTCAGTTGTAAACTGTCAATAATATAGGCGCAAGTTCGTGAAAGGCAATATAGAGCAATTTTGACGATTTTTTTAGGAAAAATAACATTTGCTGTTAAAAATTCTTACCCAAAAATTGAATTTAATATTGAAAACTTTTATATCTCAAAAAACTCCCCTTCGATATTTTTTTGTATATTTTTAATGGAATTTTTATTGTCACGGCTGACGTACAGTGGTGCCGTTTCAAACTCCCAAAAATGGAGATATAGGGCCTGATCACGAACATCACTGCCACGTACGCTTTCACGTCACTTACACTTCACTTAATCTTTTTGTGTCTATCATCATTGTCACGGACAGTTACGCGTAAAAATGAACTCCGTGAAGTAAAAGTGTTCAGTCCCGTTTATATGAGACATGTTGGTTGCATAATGTCGGGTGTTTGAACGTTGTGTCGGTTGCAAAATTTCGGACGTTTGAACGCGTATGATAATGCCAAGTTTGCGATTATACCTCGATGATTAGTTTGCTGAATCAAATGCTGGCTCAAAGATGAGGTGGAATACTTGGTTGCTCGGGAATAATGTAGTTGTTGAACATATGAGAATGTAATTCTACGCTAGAGATAAAACATGACTATTATGTTTGATAATTGAAATCTCGCATACTCTTGTACTTAGCTGTGTCTTACTCGTTTTAATAGTGAGAAATATTTAGAATCATTTTTTATGAACCGTTTCTACAATTTTGATGAATAATAATGTCTTCTATATCTCAGAACAAACTCGAATTTATCCACCTCACGATCAGTATAATCTGAGCTACTGCCATATGGGATTCTGAAGTTTAATCATCTTATCCTTCCCATTCTCGTGTAATTTGATATACGGAACATGAGGTTTGATTTAATTATTTAAACAGAAACTGGTCAGCAGCGTCTGTCAGGAGCATAATCCTCATAGAAAACATTAAGGTTTCAAGGAATTTGACAAAAGCGGAAAGTGATTCAGATTTTCTTTGGACGGATATCAAAATTATGGAAAAATAACTAGAGAAGAATTTGAAAACAGTATTTGTGAATGCCTTGCAATGATAGAACAATTTTTTCCTTGTTTGAAACTTATTATCACTTTTTTAATATTCTTTCATTCAAAGTATGCCTTCGAAACAATACCGTTGAAAATATCTATAACGTAAAAAGTTATAACTATCGTCCTGATTCTGGTCTGGTCCGCCAGTTGTGAATGTTTGAATTACAAAAAAAAATAGCTCTGCAATGTTGGAAAAACTTTACAGTTATTATTTTATATTCAAAATATCAACAAATCAATATTATATATAATCAATCATGATCGTATTTGGGCCAGTGGTCTCCATAGCCATTTTATGGTGTTGCAATTCTCTCTTAGTCTAATCCTAAAAATAAAAACAAAAAATTCTGTTCATTCAGGACAATCGGAAGTAGACCTCCACCATGTTTCAATGGGCCTACGGGAACTACATTTTTAATCATTAATTACATCCCAGAGCACATTTACTGAATCCAAATAAACGAATTTACGTCCTCTGGATACGTCAGAATTTCGTTCTAAAAATGCCACCAGGCGTGTAAATTACTGTTTGTTTATCTTTTGTTTCTTAAACAAGACAAGACAAGATCCGAAATGTTAGCAAAAAAGCTAAATAAATACGAAATTAAACTTACTCCATTCCGCGTGACTAGCTTTCACCATCTAATACACAAGTGACAAATATACCTGTTTTTCTCCGTGACATGACAGTATCGTGATATTCATAATAACACCATGTTCATCAAAGTTGTCACGACGGATGAACTCTTCTGGATTCTGCACACAATTGACAGCCGTTTTTGATTCATCCCCTCAAAGCCAGAAAATACCTTTCTCACAAGATTTTTTTTTCCAATTTTTTTTTCCAAAATTTCCCACGAGGTGATAGATGATCATAAGGGTGGCAATGGATGTATGGGAAAAATTCCACCATCGAATTTCAAAAACCGACCATGTACATTTTGTTTATTGGCCCAAAAAAAATATATGTGCCAAGTTTCAGATCAATCGTACATGATTTAGGGGTGCCTCAAAGCGCGTTTTGATTTTTTCATCCTTGAAAATCTTCCAAGGGGAAATCGATTTTTTTTTCCGACGCCAAATGACTTAAAAATGCATGAAACGAGATCTGGTGTCATCTCGAAAAAAAAAATTTGGCCGAAAATCCACCTTTTGGGACTCAGCCTGAGAGGCAATGAAGATATGGAAGAGAAATAATCATCGAATTTCAGGAACCGACCATGTACATTTTGTTTATTGGTTCAAAAAAATGAGGAGTGCCTCAAGACACAGGCTAAGTCCCAAAAACTCGATTTTCGGCAAATTTTTTTTTCGATATAACACCAGATCTCGACGTTTTATGCATTTTTAAGTCATTCGGCATCGAAAAAAATTTTCGATTTTCTAAATTTCCTTTACTGCCCCCTCGGAAGATTTTCGAGGATGAAAAAATCAAAACTGTGAGCGCTTTGAGGCACCCCTAAATCATGTCCGATTGAGCTGAAACTTGGCACAGATAATTTTTTTGGGCCAATAAACAAAATATACATGGTCGGTTTTTGAAATTTGACATGTCCATTTTCGCTGCCACACTATTGACCATATTCGATGAAAAAAATCCTTCTACGCATATGTTCGAATTTCAACAATGACAGAGTTATAGAACTTTTTTTCTTTGTTTCGGACTTTGTTGCCTCAAACTTACTTTACTACTTCCATTTTTCTTAATTCCGCTGTAATATCGATATAAACAATTCCTGGTGAAAATTCAAGCAAAATCTTCAAAAATCACGACTTTTACCCCATATCATAGCCATTTAAATTCCACCTCAACGTTCAAAGGTTCAAATTTTTTCTTGAAACAAGTCATTTTTGAAATGAAAAAAAAACCTTTTTTTCAGACTGTATAATCGAATCACATATAATCGAGTCTGTATATAATCGAGTGCGCTCTGTATAACGTTTTACCTCAGGACTAACCGTTCTCGAGATATAACTTATTTAAGGGGGGACCCCTGTCTGGAAGGTCGAAAAATAATGAATTTTCGTGATTTTTTTTCGTATGTTAGGAATAAATTGAAGTGTTCGGGTATTTTGATTATTGTGTAAGGTATATTTGAAGATGAATTCTCCATTTTTGGAGTGTACGTATAATGATTATTACGCTATTCACAGCTTGATGCGATGCACAGGTAGTGACTCTTAAATAACTGTAGTTTGTGAACAAATAAACGGAATGTCATGAAACTTCAAATAATAACAAATTATAATAATGAAGGTCCCGCCTCATTCCCCTACATAGGTTTGAGTTGGTCGATTATCTAATTGATAATAAATTAATACATAACCAGTTTTACAAAACAAAAAAAAACGAACTGATTCAACTTACAGATATGATATCACCTCTTTGTGATACCGATATTTCACTAAGCTTCGTCTATTCAGAAGTTTCTTTGGACATGCTTGTAAAAAGTTTAGCCAAGTCACAAGAAGAAACGCTTGCTGTCCCGTCAAGCTATCCCATAGCATCTTCTGCATTCTAGCAGTTTCTCTATTGTGTGCAACGTATTGATAGGACGAAACTCTTCGGATTTAATCGTCCCAGCAATTTTCTGTATTGGAACCACTAACGATTCCTTCCAAACTTTGGGCACGTGCCCAGTTCTTAATGAATCATTTATCAGGTCCAGCAGGGAAGATCCAATGACATGAAAGCAATCTTGAACAACTTTTGCATTGACGTCATCAATATCAGCCGACTTTTCTAGTGCAAAACAAATTATTTTTAGGTCCGCAAAAGTTATTGGGTGAAAAAATTCCAGTTTACATCTGCTGGCCGTCGGCTGTACTATATCGTCAGGTTCACTGACCAAATCAATACTATCATTGATAAGTGAAATACTGTCAATGAAATAAGAGTTAAACTTATTAGCAATTAGATTTTCTGATGTTATGACTGAATTTCCGAAAGTTATGGATCGCGGACAACTGTTTTTAGCTTTCATCAATCTTTTTAAAATTTTCCACAACTGTTTGCTATTATTTTTGTTCTGATCAATCTTATTCTGGATATGATCCGTTCTGGCTTTTTTCAACGATCTCGAATAACCATTGCGAGCAACTGTGTAAGAACACCAGTCGACCGCACTATTAGTGTTACGGAACTTTTTAAAACATCTATCCCTAGTACGTTTCATTCGCACCAGGTCAAGAGAATACCAAAAGTTCTTGTTTTTTGGCTCAACAAATTTTGTTCAACTAATTTTTTGGTACATGTTCGCAGAGAATCCGTAAGAAAAGATGCTCTTGTTTCTAAATCACCCGATACCGGATAAGAATTCAAGCTACTAGTAACAAGCTCACACAATGCATTCTTCGAATGATTTCTCCAGCACTTTATCAAGACTCTATCATTTAATTCACACTCATTGTTATTGAAACTAATAAATATAGTTTCGTGATCTGTTATTTTCAGTTTATCAACGATAGATGATTTAATCGTGTCAAAATTTGTATACACATGGTCAATCAATGTTCTGCTGTACTGGGTTATTCGAGTAGCTTCACAAACAGTTTGCTTTAATCCAAAATACCAAAATAATCCATTAGGCACTTCAATTGGGAAGAATTTTGTTCATCAAACAAATTAATATTGAAATCACTAGCTATGATATTAATTGCACTGAAATTTAGAAAATGCTCTAACCGGTTATCTAAAAGTACAACAAAACGCTGGTCACTACAACTGGGAGACTGGTATAATATTTAGTCCGTAATCTCCAATCTGAATGCCTTTTTCGATAGTAATACCCAAAAACCAATTGTTATCTATCGCTTCGTTGAACCGAATGTTGAAACATATTGATTCCTGGATATACATGGCAACCCCTCCAGTATGTTTGGAGTGCGACAAGCAAAAAGCGACTCTATAACCCAAAATATAGCACTGGTCGAAAGCATCAGCCTCTACTATATGAGTTTCTGTTATAAATATTAACAATGGACGTTCGTTACCTACAATTAGCTTCAATTCACTGAAGTGTGTAGGCAACCCAGCAATATTAAAATACAAAATATTTTAGTTTTTATTTCGAGCACTTGTCGTTGTTTGCTATTCTTCGTACCGAATGATAGATTTTCTTTTTTCAATAATATTTCTATAAACTGGGCAGTCTGTACTGTATGCTGGATGACCGACGTCCAAATTTAGCTTACGTTCTCTATTCATTTTTTGACAATTAATGCATCCAGCCGATATCGATGAGCATTCAGATGTAGAATGTTGTTTACTACATTTAGAACATGTTTCTTCATTTTGGACACTATTTACTTTTGTGACCGAACTCTCCACATTTGAAGCACCTAAGAACGTTAAATGTTTCTACTACGGGACACCGATCCCATCCAATATTTACTTTTTTTACTTTTTAGCGCTCATTAAATTTTTGAAAGACTTACTGTCAACTTCAAGTACTACATTATATTTGTTGTACTTGAAGCGTGGATTCTTATAAGTTGTAACCACATTAACTTCACCTATCCCGATGCTTTCATTTTGACTTTTCAACAAGTCAATAAAAACATCAGAGGAATACTGATCAGACATTTCCAAAATTTTCACTTTTGGATAGCTTTGTATTTTTCACCTAATTTGCATTCAATGTAATTTTTTATTGAATTACAATTTTCTACAGTTGCACACTCTATGATAATCGAGCCTTCTTTCCCGTTTCGAAAGTTGCGGACATTATGCATTTTTGGATCGAGTTTATTCTTAATTTCTTTTCGGGTACTGTCATTACATTTAATCGAATCTACAGGTTTTACAACAATAACTGGACCAGCCTTACGTTTTTCGAATATCTTGGGATTTCTCGCAACAACGTTCGCAAAAGATAATGTTTCAGTAGCATGAAAAACCTCGTCGTTTTTGCTTTCAATCAGAATTGGTTTATCATTACTGTTTGACATCACTTTCATTTTCCGCCTTGGATTAAAATCGGATTCCGATCGAGTATCCCTTTCAACATTTCTTTTTCTGTTCATTGCAAATATATTTTGATTTTCACATTCATTCTTGTTGTTCAACATATTTGTTTCCATAATTCTAGCCACACTACTCTCAAGCTTTACCATATGTTCTTGAAGAGCAGTATTAAGGCTCGTTTCCAAAACTTGTTTAGCTGTTTCCAATGCACTGTTTATCTGCGAAGCAACCGTATCACGAATATTGGTTATTGTCTCAGATATGAAAGTGAGCTTTTTCATCTCCTCTTTCAACAATGATATGTCAACTACCAAATCATTCGGTGATTCACGTTTGCTTGCAGACAAACACTCATTACACTTAAATAGTATGTTCGCATTATCATTGATCAGCTTAGAAGCTGCTTTGGTTACATTTGTGCAGCGCCTGTGTATACGAGCGCCGCAACTTCCAACACACGCAACCGGATCATCGCTGATCACAATACCTTCCTCACACACACCACATTCATCCATTCGCCTAAGCACTTTATGTGTAGCGAAATATTAACACAATAGCAGATCTGTGATACCAAAACCGGAATTCTATTAACAGCAGTTTGCGGTGATGCCACTTGCTGCTGTTTTTGTGGATAACGCTAAAAATAAATATCAGTTGAGGTAGCAACTTATACTTATCTCTTGCAATATCAATTGCGCCTTCAACTGGTTACAACGGATCACAAATTCGAACAGGATTTCACACACAAAAACGTTATTTTTCTTAGACACAAAACACAACGAACTGCAATCTTCGCCATTCGAAATATCATAATTCACACATAAGCTATTAACAGATGAACCTCTTGAAATAAATCTTGTTCATTTTAATTGGCGCCATCTGTTCAAAAATCTTGGAACTAACAAAATTTGAAACAAAACTTATATTTCCCTCCCAGTATCCCTCGTTTTTCCCAATAGATTAAAAAAATTATACTGCAAAGCTTATTTTGCCATACAAACATTGATTTTAAAAAAACATTAAAGTAACAAACGTTTTACCTCATACAAAGTTCAGTTAGTATAGCCCAAAAAAAATTCAGTTCAAATTCAAATGAAAAAACAGGAAGTGGGTTATATCTATGGTATAACCGCAAGGGTGACGTAGGAATATCGTTGATTTAGGGATCATTTGTTTGAAGTTGAATCTAAATCCATCCTGAATGAATGAATAAATAAATATTTGGGTGGCTTCAAAAACGAGAGCATTACGTTGGAGGCTCAAGGTTATATGCATTCAATATTGGATACAAAAAATCTTGTTCTGAAGAATAATCTACAGAAGCTTTCCTGTTAACTGCACTTGATTGAATAACCAGCAAACGAAAAGAGTTGCGCGCGTGTATGTGTGTGTGTGTGTGTGGCGGCTGCTTCAATGTCTTCCCGAGGAACCGTATTTCGATGCTCTCTTGGTCACCTTCTCTTTTCCTTCTAATCGATCGGCTTTTCTGCGCTCCCTCACAGTTAAAACAAACTGATTGCATTTCAGGTCAGGTCAGGCCAGGTAATGAATCCCTCGATACCTCGCCGTTCAGCTCGTTCAGTAACGATGTTGTCTTGTCGATGTCCTCAGGCGTCGTGCACAAATTACGTAACGCTAAAAATTCGGATCTTGAACCCCCTCCCCCCCCCCCTTACGTAACGCAATTTCCTATCTCTAATAAACAGAAAGTAACGCAACATCTACCCCCTCCCCCCTTATCGCGTTACGTAATTTGTGTACGACGCCTCACGAAAAATGAATGGGTTTCACCACCAGAATATCATTTAAGTATGCTTTTCGTGCGTGATTGAATCGAGAGAAGGTGTGGTTTACGATGGCAATTTGGAAGGCAAACTAGAGGAGAATAAACTCTCTGAGTATGAAAATTTCGGCGACTGAGCAATATCGATTGAAAATTATATAATTTTCGCGATACGAAACAATTTCCGTTGCGCGCGCATACAATATTAGATACGAAAATATCCTACTGATGGGAAAGAATAATCTTCCGAAGCTTTCCAGCTAATTACACTTGATTGAAAAATTACGAAATCAAATGTATTTGGTCGCTGTGTTATATGGTTAGAAAACATTAAAATAAACTCTTTCGCATGAATGTATTTTTCAATTCCCAGGGAACTGGCAGATTGTTTTTCAGCAACGATTAGATCTTTCCGGAATTTTCTCGATGCTGTATGGCATCCAAACGAAAATTCTCGTTTCAGTTTGGCCTGCAAAAAACTTTTCTGAACTCTAATCCATCAAATTGGGAGCCCTGAAAAGGGCCGTTGATTATATGCTAAGCTAATATAGCACGCTCTCCTCGGATACGATGGGCCAGCTGGATGTTCTTGGGCATGATGTGACGCGTTTTGCATGGATAGCACACAAATTGGTATCTTCGAATAGGACTCCTGCAGCGTCATAACCGCGGAACTTTGGAAGCGCAAGTCGGTTTTGAAATCCTGAGCAATTCAACGAACCAAATGCTGCAAAGGTAGCTTGCGGATCACCAATTCGGTCGACTTCTGATAGCGACGAATTTCGGTCGGCTTCTTAATCAGTACGGAGAGGTATGCATGTGCGCACATTACACCGATTCCGTTGGGTCGGTGTTTGCACCAGTAGCCGATCCGACCAAACTGTCGGCTGAAGAAAAGTCTGTAGTGTGCGGGGGCTCTAATTGAAGTGTACAGCATAATGCATAGACGTAAGTATGAGCTTCCCCATCTCACATTCCAATAAGATTAATGGGTTTCCAAGTGGGCGCGCTACATACGGATACGAATGATTTCAATAACCTGTTTTCGAAGCTATCATTAAGCTATTGAAACAATTTTTCGACTCAATAAATAGCAATCATATAACTCTTGGACATTTTATCTTTTGTATGAAATTATTATCATACTGTTCCGTTGATCCGAAGCAGAATGAATCACGCTTAAAGCAGGAATGGATTTTTTCTGGGAATTTACTCAGCAAAAATAATGCCCTTTCCCAACACTTAAAAACGACAAACGGTAAACAGTTTCATCAAAGTGATTTCTTCGATATTGGGATATATTCACTACATCATGTCATTTTTTCATATTTTTCATTATGAAATCCATATCCATGGCACCTATCGGTATCGAATTATCATCGACACCACGATTTTCGCTAAATGCTCCTTTCAGTTCGGCCTGTAAAAAACTTTTCTGAACTCTAATCCATCAAATTGGGAGCCCTGAAAAGGGCCGTTGATTATATGCTAAGCTAATATAACACGCTCTCCTCGGATACGATGGGCCAGCTGGATGTCCTTGGGCATGATGTGACGCGTTTTGCATGGATAGCACACAAATTGGTATCTTCGAATAAGCCTCCTGCAGCGTCATAACTGCGGAACTTTGGAAGCGCAAGTCGGTTTTGAAGTCCTGAGCAATTCCACGATCCAAATGCTGCAAAGGTAGCTGCGGATCACCAATTCGGTCGACTTCTGATAGCGACAAATTTCACGCAAAGTTCCCGGTCGATAGCGATGTGGCTTCTTCACCTATCTTGCTGCTGGTGCGCTTATCCGAGCTGCTTTCATGTACCTTACCACCGAAAGACTAACGAGCTCGAGTCCTCACGGTGCAAGAGTGGAGTAAGAAATGAACGAAAGCAAGGGAAGTGTCATTTTATAAAACATAAAAGTATCGAATGTAAACCCCACCCTCTTTATTATATAAGCTTACTGTATACTTACGAATATAATAAGGGTGGGGTTTAGATTCTATACTTTTATGGTTTATAAAATGACGCTTCCTTTGCTTTCGTTTATCCTCATTCGTCATCGGACTGTTGAGCAATCCAGTTCATTTTACTTTCGCTGCGCCTCGATCCAAGATTGGACCCCACCAGTGGTAATCCAACTTGGATATCGTTGTGTAGTTTTCTTCACGTTTTTCGCGCATCATTTAGTATTGACTCTCGTGCAGTTTGGACGCACTTTGGAGAGCTCTCAGCGGATAGATCGATAAGCGG
This sequence comes from Toxorhynchites rutilus septentrionalis, assembly GCF_029784135.1. NCBI lineage: Eukaryota > Metazoa > Arthropoda > Insecta > Diptera > Culicidae > Toxorhynchites > Toxorhynchites rutilus. The sequence continues at coordinate 70,570,305 of NC_073745.1, forward strand.
TCGGGAAGTGGAGTGTTAGTCTCCAACGAATAAGCACGGATTTTTCGAAAAGTGTTAAGTACGCGATTGATAGCATGGGTGGAGGGAAGAGAAAGAAGAAAAGTCTCAACCCCAATGACTCATCAAACAGCCCCGATCAGAAGAGAGGCAAACGGAACAGCAATGTGCCCGTTTATTCACCGGCCTCTCTCGCCGACAGCCTTGTTCAATCGGATTGTGTTAGCAACCGTTTTTCGATCTTAGCTGATGCTGAAGATGACGGAGCTTCTGCTCGTACAATGACAGCATCGGCAATCAACAATGCAGATCCCGGCGAAGAAGCATCAGGAAGCCATCCTCCAGCGAAGCAAAAAATTAAGCTACCCCCGCTGGTAGTAGAATCGGTCCCTCTGGACAAACTTAAGCTAACTATGCAAGCGATTGATGTGGACGCTGTTTTCCAAATTACCAGGATGGGTATTAAAATCATCACATCGACTCCAGAGGAATATAACAAATCGAAAACGTACTTGGTCAAGGCCAGCATCCCCTTCTTCACGCATGATATGGCAAGCGAGAAGCCTTTTAAGGCGGTGATCCGAGGACTTCCCACCATGGACGTGAAAGACATCGTAACAGAACTTCGAGATAAATTCAAACTGCAGACACTCGCAGTCTTCCCTATGAGCCGTCGGAACAAGGAAATTCTGTATTGCAATTGCCTATATTTGGTTCACTTTGCAAAGGGTAGTGCATCGCTGCGAGCCCTGTAAGCAATTAAAACGATCAGCAACGTAAGGGTCAAATGGGAAGCGTACCGTGGACCGACCCGAAGCGTGACACAGTGCATGCGCTGTCTTAATTTCGGTCACGGTACCCGTAATTGTCAACTCAGGCCGAGATGTAACATCTGCTCCGAACAGCATTTCACTGACAGCTGTTCAACTGAAGTAGCTGGCGCCTTCAAATGTGTAAACTGCGGTGGAGACCATCAGGCTACGAACAAAGCTTGCGCCAAACGTGAAGAATACCGCCGAATCCGGATGGAAGCGACAAGACAGAATCAACCCAGCCAACGAAAAAAGCAGAAGCAAGTAAACATTCAGATGGACGACTTTCCCGAACTGCCTCCCCCTCGACCAAGATCGGTGCCTAACCTCGTACCACTACCACTACCGAACCAACAGCAGATGCAAAACCCACAGTCAACTGGTCCCGCTCCCGGGTTCAGGCCAATTCAGGCTTCCATCGGCACTAGCCAGTGGCCACCAGAAGGAAACCAGAATTCCAGTTCTTCGCATCCACCAGTGGATGCCCTCACTCAAACCATCACACAGCTGGCGTCTCTTGTTGCTGAGCTGCAGAAGATGATGATGCAGATGATGCAGTTTTTCACCAGCCTTAGCCTTCACCATCCAACTGCTTAATTGGAATGCCCGCTCACTGGCGGCAAAAAAGTTGGAAATCAACGAATTTCTACAAACAAACCGAATAGACGTAGCGTTTCTCACGGAAACTCACCTCAAGCCTACAATCAGCTTTAGTCTGCCACATCATGCCGTCTACCGCCTCGATAGAGTTGGCGCTGCCAAAGGTGGCGTTGCCATCGCTATCCGAAAAGGGCTCCAATTCAAAACGCTCCCCGACTTCCGTCTGTCGATCATCGAAGCCGTCGGCGTTGAGCTAGAAACTGCTGATGGACCTTTCACCGCCATTGCTTTGTACTGCCCAACCCAGTGCAAGAACTCAGATGGAAGCTCTACCAGATTCAAAAACGACATTCAGCGGTTGACTCGTCGAAGCGGCAAATTTATCATCTCCGGTGACATCAATGCCCGCCACACTACATGGGGTAACATCCGAGGTAACAAGAACGGTGCGGTGCTTTCCGATGATCTACAAGCGGGACACTATATAGTTCTCCATCCAGACACACCAACATACTACTCACCGGCTGGTGTAGGCTCCACACTCGACATCTGCCTTACCAACATCGTTAACGGGTGTTCCAAGCCTATTGCAGTCACTGACCTGTCATCCGACCACCTGCCGGTAGTCTTCAAGATGGAACAAAACATCAATCAAAAACAGCTACATAGTAGGAGAAATTATCATCGTGCGAATTGGCCCCAACTCCAGCGGTACATAGAGGATCGTATCGACGAGAACACCCGCTTGGAAACAGAGAATGACATCGACCAGGTGCTGCAAGCACTCTCGGGCTACATAGGCGAGGCGGAAAACCAGTTCATCCCATCGGCGACGGTAACTTGTAAGTTCACACCTCTTGATCCAGAAACAAAACGAATAGTGTCCCTCAGGAATTGTGTCAGACGTCAATACCAGAGGACGGGGAATTCAACTAGAAAAGTTCTATACAAAAAACTGAACAAAATTATTGCTACTAGAGTGCAAAATCTGAAAAATAAGCAGTTTAATAACGACCTTCGAAGTTTACCTAAATATTCAAGGCCCTTTTGGCGTCTGACTAAAGTTTTAAAAAATAAGCCAAAACCAGTGCCTCCGCTCAAAAACAACAATCAAATCTACTTAACATCTACTGAAAAGGCAAGTGCCATAGCGCAGCAGTTCATGACTGCACATGATCTGGGTCGACACATTGCCAGTCCGATGGAAGCGTCGGTCACGCAATGCATACATCAACTTGACACTGTGCCAATCGAGCTCACAGGAGAACAGCGAATCACTGCGAACGAGATCAACCAAGCCATCAAAAACTCCCGCAATATGAAGGCCCCTGGGTTCGACGGCCACTTCAACATTGTACTGAAGAACCTCGGACCCAAATCATACGCTTTCTTGGTGAGCATTTTCAATCGCTGCCTGGAACTCGGATATTTTCCATCCGTCTGGAAGGTGTCCAAAGTGGTACCCATTCTCAAACCGGGTAAAGACCCTACGAGCCCGTCAAGCTACCGTCCGATCAGCCTACTTTCGTCGGTCAGCAAGCTGTTTGAGAGAGTAGTGTACACCAGACTTCTCCGGCATACAGAGGAAAGCAACATTCTGCTCGACGAACAGTTCGGATTTCGTCGAGGTCACTCTACAGTACACCAACTCCAGAGGGTAGTCAACATGGTCAAGCGATCGAAGGAGCTTTCAAAAACCACCGTCATGGCCCTGATGGACATCGAGAAGGCATTCGATAATGTCTGGCATGACGGACTGGTATTTAAGCTCCAGAGATTCAACTTCCCAGTCTACCTGGTAAAAACGGTCCAAAATTATCTCCGTGGGAGATCATCTAGAGTCTACATTGATGGGGCACTTTCTGAGCCATACCCAATTGCAGGTGGTGTCCCCCAAGGGAGTATTCTGGGTCCTCTACTGTACAACCTGTACACTTCGGACATTCCACTTCTACCCGGAGGCGGCAATCTATCGCTGTTTGCCGATGATTCGGCTATCACCTACAACGGACGTGTCATCAATGCTCTCGTAGCTAAACTCCAAACCGGTATCAATGAATACGTCAAATATCTTTACACCTGGAAGATCCGAGTGAATGCGGCAAAAACTCAAACGGTTGTTTTTCCACATCGCAACACGGAACGACTGAGGCCGACGAGGAAGGTAAAGATATTGGAAAGCGAGATCGAGTGGTCGTCCGAGGCTCGCTACCTTGGTGTAATTCTCGATAGTAAACTCATCTTCCGTTCACACGTAACCGATCGAGTAAACAAAGCCATCATCATGCTCCGTAACCTCTATCCGATCATCGCCAGGCGGGCAAAGACGTGTACCACGAACAAGCTGGCAATATTCAAGCAAGTGGTGTCGCCGATGCTAGAATACGGCTCCCCGGTCTGGAGGGGATGCGCCAGTTCACACCTCAATAAGCTCCAGGTAATCCAAAACCGTTTTCTGAAGATAATTCTCAATCTTCCGTGGCACACGAGAACCACTGACGTCCACCGGTTAGCGTGTTTTGACCCAATAAGGACTAGAATCGAGCAGTTCGAACAACGACATATAAACAGAGTTCGACAGTCGGAATGGCAAAACATCAGGGACCTTTATCCCTAAAACATTGTAAATATTTGTATATAGTAGTGTATATAGTATATAGTAGGCTTAGTTAGATTAAATATGCAAACTACAACAGCTCAGAAACAACTGACAAAATGACATACCAACCTCCTAAGAAAAATTTAAACTAATTATTATAGCAAAATTGAATCAAAGTATGAATCACCAATGTGGAATCTCTTACACTGTAAAATATTTGTAAATCAAAAAAGAAATAAAATAAATTAATTTGAATGTAAAAAAAAAAAAAAAAAAAATGCTTTCGTTTCTTTTCTTACTCTACTCTCGCACCGTGAGGAGTCGAGCTCGTTAGTCTTTCGCAGACAGCTCGTTAGTCTTTCGGTGGTAAGGCACATGAAAGCAGCTCGGATAAGCACACCAGCAGCAGGATAGGTGAAGAAGCCACATCGCTATCGACCGGGAACTTTGCGTGAAATTCGTCGCTATCAGAAGTCGACCGAATTGGTGATCCGCAGCTACCTTTGCAGCATTTGGATCGTGGAATTGCTCAGGACTTCAAAACCGACTTGCGCTTCCAAAGTTCCGCAGTTATGACGCTGCAGGAGGCTTATTCGAAGATACCAATTTGTGTGTTATCCATGCAAAACGCGTCACATCATGCCCAAGGACATCCAGCTGGCCCATCGTATCCGAGGAGAGCGTGCTATATTAGCTTAGCATATAATCAACGGCCCTTTTCAGGGCTCCCAATTTGATGGATTAGAGTTCAGAAAAGTTTTTTACAGGCCGAACTGAAAGGAGCATTTAGCGAAAATCGTGGTTTCGATAATAATTCGTTACCGATAGGTGCCATGGATATGGATTTCTTAATGAAGAATATGAAATACATGACATGATGTAGTGAATATATCCGAAGAAATCACTTTGGTGAAACTGCATTATAAAATTATTTGTGTACGAATGCCGCAATCGATAGTCGACTCTAATTTGCGCTGGGTAATTTCCTCGGAGGACTCAATTCCTCCTTTGAGCATTAAGAAACTCTTTCTGGTAAAACGAAGTGGTATGAATCACATTATTTGAATGATAGAATGAAGAAGTTTTCTGCCAATTTCCTTCAACCTCCAAACATATCTTTCTCCCGTTTGTCGTTTTCGCGTTCGCTAATCTTTTCTCACAACACCCATTTCTCGTTTGAGAAATTGTTGAGTAAACATTGTTTGCCAGTGCGCGTAGAGCGGGAATTCCTAAAGATTCATTGCACCTCTAATAAATTGCCGAAAGACGTGGTCTTAGGTTGATCGCACTTGATTGAAAAAATCCAAAACGAAATGTATTTGGTCGCAGCATTATATGAGTAGAAAGCAAATAATCGCTCGAAAATTACTTGATTTTAGCGATGATGTTTCACGTTTTTCATGTTACGCATCCAATATTGGATACGAAAGTTTTCCACTGATGGGAAAAAAAATATTCAGAAGCTTTCCTATTAATTGCGATTGATTGAAAAATCACAAAACCAAATGTATTTGGTTGCAGTGTTATATGGATAGAAAACATTAAAATAAACTCTTTCGCATGAATGTATTTTTCAATTCCCAGGGGAACTGGCAGATTATTTTTCCGCAACGAGAATTCCGCGCGTGTATATGTGTGTGTGGCGGTCGATGTTTCAAGCGGAACCGTGGCATCACTCTCCTCCTGATGGATTCCCTTCTGGCCTTAGGTGCACATACAGGCTCTTGGTGACACCGTTCATTAGCGCTTTCATGATAAACGAAAATAGCTTCACAACACAGCGACAACATGCTCCAATCGCTGTTCAATCATAACTGAGGGGGTTTACGAGCAGCTCTCGCTTATATACCGATTGGTGATTTCAATAGCCTGTTTTGAAAGCAATTTTAAGACTATTGAAACAAGTTTTTGGATGAAAAAGTAACAAGTATATGACGCGTAGACCTTTTATCTTTCGAATGAAGTGTTTATCATATCATTTCGTTCAGTTGTTTAAGAGCTATTAACGCTCAAAATCTCGGTCTCCGGCGTAACGCTTTCATTTTCGAAACTTTGGTTTTACACCCCGGTATAGAAATGAAAGACGTAGTCCTACGTCAAAAAAATTACAAAAACAACTACCGTTTTGTCTCAAATTCCGAACACTTAAGCTTTTTTGACCATTAAACAGTGTCTCATTACTCAAAATGGTCCTTTTTCGCGAAGTTAATGTGGTTTTTGGATACAATAGAGCCTTTTCTTTCATTTGGCTTCCATAACATTAATTTACAAATTCATATTCATGGTGAAAAACTAAAAATATGTTTGATTTCATTTGTCTCAAATTCCGAACACCCAAAATGCTATTTAAAAAAAATCATAACTTTTGAACTACTAGACCGATTCAGATGATCGATACATCAAATCAAAGCAAATTAGTTATTCATTGTGCTCCGAAACTTGATTCAAATTCCGGATTTGCTAACGCAAATGTTTTATCACTGGTTTTGACAGTAATTTTTTTTGCAAATGTTTAGTATTATATTTTAAGTTATACAGTATCGATACCTGTGAAGGATGTTAAAATGAAGCCTACACCACAAAGAATGTCAGGATGTTTATTATTCAATTATTGTAAATATTAAAGTTCCGTATATTTACATTTAATAATGAAGTGTTCGGAATTTGAGACAAAACGGTATTCAGTAATCAACGTGACTGCTTTTAGCCAATTATTAACAGACGCTTTGGCATTCTTTGGACGAGATATCGAAGTTGCTGTGAGCGGTGCGGTAAAATATTAAGCTCAATCGAAATAAATTGACGACAACAATTGCTCGATTGTATAAATTATTTGGAAACATACACTCAATACAGATGGGTCGAAAAGCATCTGGAAATATCTAAGATGGACTATCTTTTCCTGGGATCAATCATATTCCATCATGTCACAATTGACAATAGAATCAGATCAATAGATATCACTCATTACGCTATCATTTATTTTCATAAATTACTTTATTTCATGTTAGCAGTATTGAAATCGTTTACAAATTATACTTGACATATCACAGGCATACGGAAACAGTAACCGATTCCACTCGCCTCACTTGACGTTTGTCGTTAATATCTCGTGATTAGAGTGAGAAGGCAACACACAACAGCACATTTGTGATGTTCCCTCCAAACGTCACTGCAGCGTTAGATCTCGTGTGTACACCTGAATGTACACATACTATCTCAATCTGGATTGTGTATCGCGGGAGAGTGATTCCTGTTGAGAAGGACATCTCGCAGTCTCCAGTAAAGATCTACAGTCCAGGGAAACGCAGTTGTCACGTTGTGAGAGCATTCGGATGCGAAGTGCGCAAGCTTCATCTCACTTCGAGAGACTGTAAATCACAACAGATGATGATGGCGATGCTGTGAATGTTGCATTGCTCAGACGCGTGAAAGCTGGTGTTGTTGGTTGTTTTGTGACACTTTGAGAGTGGTGCTGACCGGCGAAACGAGTCGTCGTGTTTCCATCAAGTTGCGTGAATGTAGCCTCTGTTGAAGCGACACTCAATTGCGACGAAGGAGGGTTATATTGTACAAAATAAATTAACCGTTTGTAATGCTGTGGAAACTATGTTTCCACCCACTAAAAATATTTTTTTCGCTGTGCATGGAATATTATTTCAACATTTTACTTAACCAAAAACTTCTAAAGGTATCTGGCAACACTCAATTTTTTTAGGCTGCTTCAAATGTACGATATTTATTTGGGAGTAATTTTTATGTAACAAAACCACTATTTTGGAGCGCCGGCAGAAAATTCTAATAAAATTTTATATTTTTTTCACTGTAAACGTACTATTGGATACTATTACTATTGAATCTACTGTGTTAGATCATGCAGTTTTATCAATAACCCCGTTAACCCCAAAAACATGTAGCATGGTTTTCTTTTTTAAGATAAAATTTGATGTTCCACAAAGTTTATCAAAAACAGTTTTACCATCTTGAACACATTTTTTTAATTTCCTACATGACTTCTATTTTATTTGAACAAAAATTAAAAAAAATAAAAAATACATAATTCAGATATTGCAAATTAAAGTGTAATAGTTTTTTTGTAAATAAAGTATGCTTCATTTAATATTGGAACACAAACAATTGCGTGTAGTTCAGTCATTTATTAACGAATTCATAATTTGTTTTTCATACAAATGTAGCATTTTCTTTACTCTTTCATAAAAAAAAATTTAAAAAATTATTCATTGCTGTTTCGAAGAAATTCTCGTACTTTTCCCGTAATACGGCACATTAGGCGGCGCACACCCTTTTCGTCCACCGTTTTGGCGATTTGATTCCACCAGTTCTTCATTTGAGTCATGTTCCTAACAAGTTTTCCCTTTGCCTTAAGCCTCCGCTTCGTGATTGCCCAGTATTTCTCTATCGGCCGGAACTGGGGGCAGTTTGGGGGGTTGAGGTCCTTCGGTATTACGCTGACCCCGTTCGTTGCGTACCATTCCATAACCGTTTTGCTGTAATGGCAGCTTGCGAGGTCCGGCCAAAACATTACTGGACGGTCGTGGGCACGAATAAACGGCAGAATCCGTTTCTGTAGGCACTCTTTTTTGTAGACTTCTGATGTCATTGTCTTGTCAGTGAGAAAGACTTTGGTTTTCTGTCCACAACTGCATATCCCCTGCCAAATCATGTACTTGCGGGCGAATTTATCCGCAAACACAAACTTAAATTTTGCAGGTACATCCTCCCGAGCCGTCGCCAAATAAAATTTTTGACCTGGGATTTGCCCAAAGTCCGCCTTCACGTAGGTCTCATCGTCCATCAGAATACATCCGTCGAACTTGGTCAGCACTTGGTCGTACAGCTTTCGAGCACGGATTCTGGCCACATTGTTCTGCTTCAGCGTCCGATTTGGCTGTTTGCTGGCTCGGAATGACCTTATTCCTTCCCGGAGACAAATTCGTCGCACCGTACTGTGAGCGGCCTGGAACTTATTGGCCAAATCGCGGTCCGAAAGATTGGGATTCCTCTTGACGGCCTTGATGACTTTCCCACGCAGTTTCCGGTCGACAGTTCCACTCCGACGCTTCGAATGCGGCTTCCGAGCCGTCGTCAATGTTTCCTTGTACTGCTTGATAACACGCCATACGGTATTTCTGGGCATTTTAAGCTGTTTAGCTAGCTTAGATGCCGACAACAATGGATTTTCAAGAAAACTGTGCACAATTTTATCTCTCCTTTCGGCTTCCATGGCTGTTGTTTACAAAATGCTATCGTTTGGTGTTATGACATAAATACATGGTGAAAGGTAATGAATTTCCCGACACGTGGGTGAAAAAAGTTTCCAAATCCGTCCACTAGGAGCGCCACAATGAGCAAAAGAATTTGTTCCAATATTAAATGAAGCAGACTTTAAAAAAAGAGAACTATTTTTTTCTCAGTATTTATTTTTTTACGTTTTAACATCAATACTCAATAACTCTTTCTTAAGACGCTATCTCGGTACGACTCATAGTTTTAAAGATATAAATTATCAAAGATTTCTATTACTAAAATCGATACGCCCTTTTCAAAAGTTACACTTGAATCAAAATGTTCCCAATTGCTGTGGAAAAATTCATATTTTCTCCAACCCAAACGGAATAAAAATTTTAGTTCGAATCAAAACTATTCATGTTTCGTCATTTGGAATTGCTCCAGGTATGGCGCGTGACTTTTTCTTATTTCCGAAATACAAATCAACGCTTCGTGGAACCCGTGTTGACCGAATTGAAAACATTAAAACGAATTTACTGCGTGAACTGCAGGCAATTCCTGAATACATCTACAGCTACAGTGTTTCTATGACTGGATTGTTCGTTGGAACAAGTATATTGCTTCAGACGGGACCTATTTTGAAGACGATGGGCCTGATTCTCGAATACACTTTAACCCCCCTATACTCGCGCATACGGTCTGATAGACCTAGAACCAATGAGGCGGATGTATTAAATGACTATTAAACTGAACGAAATTAAAGAAAAAAAATTTTTCTGGAATTTTTTCATTCAATTATATCTTTTTTTTTTGAATAAATACCAATGAGGCCCAAAATTACACAAAAGCAATATTCCAAAGACACACACAGTCTGTGGGTATACGAGTTACGATTTTGCGCGCGAGTACAGAGTGGTTAAAAACACAATTTCCCCGCATATATTGCATATATAACAGAATGAACATCAAAATTCTTTTCCGGAAACATCCACAAAATAATTACGAAGTGAATGTGTTCTAAAATGTCACTTCTTGTCACTTGTTCACTTCTTGGATATTGAATGTTGTTCATAAACAATTGATTCGAAAGCAGTTCAATGTATCGCTACCTGAATACGTTTGTTTCGGAGACAACCACCTGTAAGATAATGTGTCCTCTCCGGCTTGATCATATGTGAAATGTTGTTTTCCACAGCTTCTTGGTGAGCACCCCACGATATTGTACGGTTATTGAATGATGAAAATTTCTGGTGACAGTTATGTTCCAGATATCAGATGTGTTCCCCAAGTTCTATAAAGAAATTATGAAAAGAATTGAAGATTGTAGGGAAGACAAATAGTCTCCTGAAGTTAAGCGATAATTTCCTTGAAGAGTCCAACGTCCAGCTTGGCTGCTCACAAGGATCAGAAATGGTACCTACAAATCGACAAAACTCTATTACCTGATACTGATATTCTTTCATTATCTGTAAGTGTAACATTTCGTCCAAATTATTTCCGCAAACATGTTCAAGTGGAAGTTTAATACGCAGAAACGTGAAGTTTCATACGCTTTACGACAAAAAGTTACACATTCAATTATAAAAAATTGATTGAGGGTCCGAATTATGAAGCCCTCCCTGGGAGAACTTCAATTGAGATTGAATTTAGAACATGAATTAGAGAGAAATAATTACGCGAAATATATCCTTCGCTTCATTGTTATGGTTCTGATCAGGGCTCGGCAAAGTCATATTCAACTGAGGATAGTCAGCGGGCTATGAAGCAATTCACCTTCGTATTCAATTGGAAATGAGTTTTAGCTTCTTTCAGCTGTTTCTCCGTCAACATGACTTAACAGTCATTCGAGTGTTTAGTTCTTTCTCACTCTACGACTCGACTATCGTATTTCTTTCTTCCCCGTCAAATGGACTTCAATGAAGCGACTCTCCTCAAAATTAAATCATTTCTCTCGCTCTCTCTCTCATGTATCACGTATGCATGTATCGTTGTTTGGATTCAGCGCTGCTTCACATTCACTACAGGTGAGTTAGATTTGTTTGTAACGTACACGAAAATTACTAACTCATATAAAATAGCGTAGGGGGTCTTCGTAGCCTAATTTGTTGCGTGTCCGCCACCAAGCGAACGATCATGGGCTCATGACTCATAACTCAGGGCTCCTCAACTGACCATCTCTGTGTGTTTTTCTAGCTACTATGTCCACGCAACAATCATCATGTGACGGTAATCCCAATCCCTTACCGCTCACATTTTCGGTCTGCTGCATCGGTAATTGGCACTAATAATAACATAATAATGGAAACCTCATATCAACAGTCCCGCTGTGTATAAAGTCCAACTGGGAACATTCGAACAATAGGAATATTCTTACGCCGAGGAAGGCGACATGTGTTGTGTATCGATAGAATAGGAATGCTCTTACGCCAAAATGGCTACTGTGTAGCAGATAAAAACAAATGTTTAGCGATAGATAGAAATACTCTTACGGCTAAAAATGTATGCAGTGTAATATACATCAAAATGTTATCTTAAGATAAAAATGTACACGAATATATTCGGCTCAGTTACAGCTGAATTGCTAAATGAGCCTAATAAAGTAAAATAACAGATGGGATAAAAAAAAAGTCGTAGTAGGGTTGTGTCCGAGACACGACCGCATAGTTGACGTAGGATTCCGTTAGGCTATCTGTTGCTTTTGGATATGTTTGAAGAATTACATCGTTAAACTCTTTGATAATGATTTGGTGGCTCTGAGAAGGACCGTTTTGTTTGGTTGCTGGGTATAGTTTGTTCACTCTACCAGTGTTTACCGAGAGATGATGGCAGAAGGATGGTAAACAGTCGTTGGATGGTGCGTATCAGATAAAAGATACCGAAGTGGAACGAGATATGATGAAAATCGCCCTCTGTGATCCTAGACGAGATGCCTCCTGTGCTCCTTACCAATACCGAACACAATAATTAATTTTCTTATCAGTAAAAACATGTTACTTTAATATAGAGAAAACATATTTGAAATGGAAAAGGTAATGTTCCTTTATAATTTTTACTTTCTGAGTGTTTATTCAACCCTATACGAATTTTCATTGGACTAACAACAACTAATACTATATGTAGAGCATATAGGAGATCACTTTTTAAAAAATATTTCTTCACATTTTCAATTTTTCTCGCCGTATAAACTTTCCTTGGGTGAAAATGAAAACAACAAAACAGACATCTTAAACCAAACGAAATAAATCGTTTCATATATCAAGTCACTTTCAATACAAATGCTACCGTATACAATTTTTGCACTTACACTTGTGCCAAAATTTTCATAATACACGATCGGTCATTGATATGAAATTTCACGAAGCAATCAACATTAAAGTTCCAAATTTGAATTTTATTTGCTAGAAATAATCATATCACTCATCTTACTTGCAATATAAAAATTACCCCGACTTGCATATATTTGCAATGCCGATTTCCCCGCACCTTGGTTTTGATATCTCTGTTAGGGAATACATTTCGGTAGGAACAAAAGCTCTCCCTACTTTTATGTATTTGCAATGTCGATTTCCTCCAGGTAGCTTAGTTTTGATGCCTCTGTTAGGGAACACTTTTCGGTGGGAACAAAAGCTCCCCCTACTTTCATGTATTTGCAATGTCGATTTCCCCCAGGCAGCATAGTTTTGATGTCTCTGTTAGGGAACACATTTCGGTGGGAGCAAATTTTCCCCCTACTTTTTAAACGGTTTTATTAAGCTTGCCCTGTAATCTGTTTGTATGTTTGTATGTTTTTAACGTGTTTGTCTGTAGCGCTGGCCCACATTAATAGATCTGAAATTTGGCCGATTTTATTTTAGTTTTATCAATGCCCTAGACCAGGGGTTTTCAGATTTGCAGAGCACTTTTTATAGCAAAAAAAAAATAGATGGAGCACCTACATTTTTCCATCAACAAAACAAATCCTACTTGCATTGACATTACCTAACTGGGAACAACTATATTTCGGTTGCGTGCCGCAGTTACACGGCATTTTACCCGAAGTAAACAAAATAAAGCACTGTATGCGCTGTGAAATCGAATTAAAGATTGTTTTATTCCAAGGTGGGGTTTCAAGTGGAGCATTTGCTATAACTTAGCGGAGCACAAATTTCCGGCGGAGCACCATTTGAAAACCCCTGCCCTAGACTAATGAAGGAGAGGTGTGATAACTGCTAACTGCTAACTGCTACTTGCCTAATTATTTTCTAGCTTTTAGTACATTGTTATGTTTAATCGAAATCAAACCGTTAAACTTAAAAAGCTTTTTTACTTATTTTATATGTATTTGCAATGCCGATTTCCTCCAGCCAGCTTGGTTTTGATGTCTCTGTTAGGGACCCGCCGCATGTGTCATCAGTTTCCGTTAGGATAGGGGTTGAGATTTTTCAATTGTTCGATAGTTAGTTTCATGACATATATTATTTTCTTCAACATAAAAAAATGTTATGGAGTACCGAAATCGATTGACGCAAAAATTTCATCAATAAATCATCAAATGACTGAGCAATAAGTGTTTGAAATTGGCCAAATTATGTCGACGGTGAATGCCGAAGCAGTTCTAGTCGAAGCGAAGCTACTGAGAGAAAAGTCGATTTTCATTTTTCACCTTCGAAGATTTCGGGGCCTGGTTCTGATCATGAATTTCTCCGGCTAATTCCCACAAATTACTCATAGCTTTCTCTGACTTGATGGTGGCAAACCGTATCTCTAGAAAAGATATACATACAATGATCAGCCGATCATAAACGGGATTTTTGTTATCAAGGGGAGTACGAGGAGCCGTTCGAACTCCCCTTCCACTACAACTACAACGAGAGTGTGGAACTCCTAATTCCATTTCGCAACAGATTCATACAAACTTTTTGACGGGATACGATAAACGTAATAAATTCATCGAAGAACACAAATTGTGTGATGAAATTTTCTCCAAAATCATTCACGTGGCATTCAAGTTTCTCTGCCTGATGCCTGTCGAAAATGAAGGGAAACCCGACTGTAGAATAAGTTCCAGTGATACGATGAACGGGATGATTACTTCAATCGTCAAGAATAAGCTAAATGAATATTGAAAATTCGAGAAAAACATTACATAAAATACACGGTGCTAGTCACCCGCATAAGTGGCCGAAACCCCGGTCCCGGAAATCAACACGACACACACACACACACACGGTGGTAACACTTTCCTGTGTAAAGTTCGCGAATGAAGACCCGGCCATCATTATTTAATGAGCGAGTTGTGCAATTTTGCTAATTGCGTTAATTACAAACCAAACAGCACCGGAGGGGGTCCTCGCTAGCCGTGGTATCGATGTGGGCAATTATGTAAATGAAACTGGCGGTGTTGTGTTTGCTGTCAGAGGCGGAAATGCCACAGCGGTAATTGTTGTGCCGAGTGGCATAAGTTTCCACTCCCACCGGCATCGGGAATAGCGGGAAAAAATGCTGAAAAAATATCATCACGATAAGAAAAGAAAACTGATGAATAAAAATCCTAAAACTGGTCTGAACTGATGCCACGTTCTTGTCACAATCATCACTCATGTAGATCGCAAAACAATGAAAGTATACAAGTTCCGCATAATCGTCGCATGAATCTTCTCTAGTTGACAGATTTGCGTTCTTCTGACGGCGTACTTCCAGAATCGAGTAATAAGTTACTGACAGGGTTACACCGTCAGCTCGGACTGTTGGTCGTAATTGAATTGGCATAAATCAACCGACAGTCCTCGCTGCAGCTCCAGCACGAAGGAAGCTATCAATTTGTGCTGTCGGTTGGTGGTGAGCGATATGAGCTGAAACCGAATATCCTTCGTTGGTGCGCACCAGAAGGATTTGGATCTGGGTCCGCTCTAAATAGAATCACTACGAAATGCATCATATCTTCTGCCAGCCGATGGATACATACGACCCAGTGGACACGGCTGTCTGTTGCGAGCCATTGCACATTGAAACTTTTGCGTAGAGGCCAGGCTTTTCGGGCGAACATCGCATTCCTATCGAGTTAGCTTCCTTGTCATCTGTAATTTATTGTCGGTTCCATCGATGGCGATTGTTTGGGGGATGGACATTCAACTGTGACTATAGACTAAAGTCTCAAAGTTATTGAGCAAAAATTGTTGAGAGAAACAACACTGACTGAAATAACGATTGACTCATTTCGAGTAGAAGTTTGTCAGCAATTTCTGCGAATTGTTTCGTCCGGTGGATAATTTCATTCGTTAGACATTGTTGCCTTTTTGCACAGAAAAAGCATTCGAAAAGGACTCACGATTGTTATTGAGCACAAGGACAAACGTTTGCTTCCCGCTCCAAGGTCCGCATTTGTACCGACACCAATCCGCCCTGTACAGACTTAATTGAACAAGTTTTAAATTTTTTGTTGTCTGGCATGAAATCGCTCTTGGTCGACGCTTTGCTTTTTCTACGATTGGACCCACTTCCAACCGGAGTGATAGTGAATTGAAAAACTTTTGCTATGAAATTTTATGCATTACGAAGTTTGTAATCACTCGACACTCGGATTGTCCAGTTGAGTGAGCTTCTCGCTCACCAACTAATCATGCATCATTGCAGACGACGATAATGAATTTGAACGAACTATGAGAAAAAACGTAGCTGTTAATAGATTTCACTCTCATACCAGCGGATTCCCTCAATTCCATATTTTATAGATCTCGACATTGTTGTACCTTTTACAGTTACATTCCTTGTGTTTAATTACCCATTCTATGGATAAATCAACGTCATTGTTAATTTCACGTTGAACATTAAAATGTTTGGACTAGGGTCCAACATTTTCGAAGACGCAAAAACATGAAAATCGACTCTCCTTTCAGTCGTCTAGGACTACTTCAGCATTCGCCGTCAACATGACTTGAATTGACAAAAAAATACAATTACAATTGAAATGAATTGACGAGCGTTGAGAGCGTGGATGACTGATGAATTATTCCAGCAAATGGATATTCTAATTGAAGTGACGAATGAATACAAATCTGCCTCTTCATTCAACCTGGCTTCAATCCACCGTTACGATTCCACCCTGACATGAATCTCTGAAACTACTCCACCCGCATTTCAGAGCCACCACACCTTTCACAAAAAAGTTATTCAAAGATGCTAGAATACGAAACATTCTACAGTGATATCCGAATAATAAAATATTTTCAACAAAGGCTGTCTCCTTTGTGTAGTCCTACGTCATTCCGGTCGTGTCGCCGACATAACCCACCGGTCTTTTTCAGAACAATTTTTTTAAAAGAGTTTCCTGTGTGAACCTGCAAGTCTGAGCGTCTAAGGCCGCGTGTGATCCGAGGGGCTCTTCTGGTTGGCCCATCTGATGTAATATATATCATCGCCTATTTTGTTTTACGTAGGACTACATCTTTCAGTAATAGGGCAATCTAGAAAACAGGACATGTTTTTGTGATACAAAATAGTAAATGCAGTGTGTGTTCTGCAGACAATGTGGATAGAGAAGATATTGCAATTAAAGCCGCGCCCATTTCTAATTTATCAAGTATAAACAAGCTATTCGCGATTCCTCCCTATTTACGATCCATCAGTCATTCAGATAGCGACTAGACGGCAGTGAAGTTTTCCAAGTAGTCTTTCTTAAGGTCAAGAGGTCAGGTGAGTTTCCCAAATTGGGCTTTTCCAAAGCTAGAGGAGAATGAACTGATAATATGCTCAAACCATGAACATCATTATTCAAGTCACAGTCTCGCTCCAGCTAGCAGACAACAGTTTTTCTCACTGTTGATGTCAGACACAGCTGTACAAAGCTCGATACAAAGGAAGAGAACAGAAGATAGATATCGTAAACAGTGGTGCAATTTTGTTTTCATACCGTCTGATGGAATGTGCTTCTGTATTTTTGCGTCACATCATTTATGCATTTGTGCTGAGTGTAAGTTTAGAATTTCCAAAACGAGAGTGTTACGTTTGGGATGTGAGTATTTAAGCGGTTTGACAATCTGTACGTAAGATAAAATATATTTGGATTACGCTTGTTGCTTATTTACCCAAGACATTTTCCATAGTTGAAAAACAGCTTTGAATGTAAATTATGGAATCACAAAAATACATAAATGTGCTTGAAAGTCAATCGACATCAAGATTGGTAAGCGGTTGATGCAAGTCGTCCATTCTCCTGGAATTGAACGTAATGATGATGGACATACCATGCACTGCCATCTTCAGAAAGTGTTTGGTCAATGAAAACCATACATCATACCATACATCAGTTAAAAAACAAACAGCTGCATGTTTTCATGAAAAATTTGGCTCAAATCATCATGAAACCGTGAGTATTTTGAACATTGTTTCGTTTCTTCCATATACACTTCATATGGAACGCAAATAATTTCGACACCATAATTGGCTTGCCAATAAAAATATACTTCGTCTACTGCTTCACCTCGATATGTACCGCATTGCACGTCGTCGGTGTGGTAACCCGTCAAACAACCACACACAACACTCAATTCCTCAAAAATCGACATCCATCTCTCTCTGAATGTAGTAATCAATTCACTCGAACTGTCACTAACTACACACTAAATCTAGAATACCACATCCTCCCCTCACACAAAAATATAACGATACCAGAAAGGATCGTACTAGAAAAACCTCATTCATTCATCAGCTTTATCGATCACATCAAGGAATCTCTGGGGTCCTCTGATTTGCCACGTGTCAAGGCTCTTTGTGACATATTCTCCGTTATCTGGTAATGCACCTGCAGACGAACAGGATTTATTAGGTGTTTTGTGTCAAAATGGCTGCCAGATCGTTGTGTTGATTCTGGAACTTCCTCCTGTACTGTTTTAATAAAAATGAGAATAAATATAAAAGAAGGAAAAAAAACTAACATCGCCCACATTCCTTTCAAAAGAAAAATCCTAGTTTTTTTACATTATCCTCGTCTACCGAATTGCTTGATTTCTAGATTCCATCCGTATATAATCGACCATTCGTCCTAAACCGTTCAAGACCATTCTTAACTACACCGCTCATAATAAAGTTTCATCGCAATCTTCCATACAGAACGTTTGATCAGCGCTTGAACGAATTCTTCCTTTCGCTGGTCTGACTCTGATATTCGTATGTTTAGGGGCCAATTGTCTTCAAATGGCTTGAGCAGCCACGAGCCCGACGGCTATTTCGATGCCGCTTTTTCCTGTTTAACCTCTACCATTTTTGTTTCTTCTGTAACACTATGCGATGTATCGACTTCCACTAAAGTTGTTCCTGGCCTATCTCCATTCTCAACGCTTTCCGATTCCTCATTTGATACCTCCGAAGACGAAATATCACTCACCCGTCAAAATCCGCTAATCTTTACCGAAAATTGAATGCAGGCAATGAATGTTGTAAACTGGTATCAGTGCAAGTAATTTTAAATTTGTTTTGTCGTCAACGTCATTTCTGTTTGTTCCATTTAATCAGCGGGCAGCGTGGCTGTTTTGTTTTCAAATATTTAATTATTTCAATCAATTTATTTTTAATGTTTGTTTATTTCTTTTATCCATTCACTTCTATTTGTTTGTTTTAAATATTCGACTACATAAATAAATTTTATGTATATGCTGGTCTTGGGCATTACCCGACTCAGCTGTTATATTAGCTTCACTCGGCGAAATTTGTTTGTTTTATTTTTAGTATAAGTTGGCCTTGGGCTTAACCCAACTCAACTGTTTTGGCCTGGAACTATACTCGACTCAAAACTTTTAGTACAAGTTGGCCTTGGGCTTGACCCGACTCAACTGTTTTGACCGTGATTTAGATTCAGTGTGAAACTTTTTATTTATATGTTGGCCTTGGGCTTAACCCGACTCAACGGTTTTTCTATTTCACGTTCCTAACAACCTTTCTCGTCGGTCGCATTAGTACCTTCAAGGCTCTTAGTGTCGGTGCATGATGTGGGAAAATAGTCTACAATCAAGCAATGCCACTGCCTCCGAGGACTGAGAATACGACTACTTTCGGACCTTCGCACCAGACAAATAATAGAAATAATACAACTGTCATCCGTCAAGAAAAAATAACCAACCGTTGCAAGATTTCATGAGAAACCTGACTCAAATCAACATGAAACCGTGAGTACATCGAACATTACTCTGTTTCATCCATATAAAACTCACACAGAACCCAAATAATGACGACACAATATGTTGCCTACCAATACCAATATATATCGCCTATTACTTCACCTCGATATATATCTGATTGGTTTCATCTGTTTCTCTAAGCCAGAAAGAAAATATGATTCACATTCTTTTCTTTTTATTACTCACCAGTCTGAGAATTTGATTAAATTCATTCTGCTATTCAGCGAATCTTGTATGGCAGGATCGCCAATGTGATAACCCGTCAAACAACCACACACAACACTCAATTCCTCACCCCTTTATCTCAAAAAGTACAGCTCAACTTGGATTTTTTAAAATGTAATCTCCTTCTATTGTTGAACCGTATGTACCTAATGTAAAAAAACTTTAGTAAAATTCGACAGGTGGAAGGAAACGGTACCATGAACACAACAAGCACTTTGATTGTCAAAAAATGTGAGTTTTCTGATCGTGGTTTTAAGGTATTCCCCGCTGATTAAACAAACTTTTCGTGTATTGTGCAGTAAAGTTCTGTACGTCTACAGGAGAGGAACAATTTGATGCAGCGAAACTGTCAGTTTGATAACAATAAATGGAATTAATTGCATTTTAATTTTTGCATGTTGTGTGGGGTGACATGGACACGTTTCTGTGGGGTGAATTGATCCTCCAGGTTTGATGCTTTTCTTTGGTCTAATTGATTCCAGATGCCGCTGAATTACAAAAAAGGATGGGCAGACAACGTTGGAAGAAGGGAGAGCTTGAAAGATGCGTTGCCATCAAGAACGGATTTCCTCTGACCAAGCATCGAAAGTGTTTGAAAATGCTCGAAAAACAGTGAAAAGATCCATGCAGAATTCGAGATGGTCTCAATCCAATTTTTCTGGTCTGGAATCTGGCCAAGATACCTGGTATCGATCCCAGAACACTGTTACTGATTGTAACATTATCCCAAAATACTTTACATAAACATAAGTATGTTTTTTTCGATGAAACACACACTGGACCAAATCACCCCGCATCAAATTTCAATGTCCAAAAATCATCTCTTTTATTTTATGATATATTTGGCAGTTTGAACTTTGATATAATGATTAAACATTATTGATTGAGAGAAAACAAGTGTAGCTCAGTATACAATGTGACATTTTTTATTTTGACCGAATTGGTTTGGAAATATTAGGCGATTTGCTTAGGTGGTCCAAATTCCCCTCTTTTCCCATATTAACCGTAGCTGAAGGTTAACGGAATGAGCAGGAATCCCAATATTGTAGAGCGGGTTGCGATTCTCTCTCTCTTTACGCGCTCATTCATAAATAGTGTGCGTGAGCGACGGTAAAAAAGTAGCGCAAGAACTTCAGCCATTAACAGCACTAGTCGGCCACCGAAAATCGGCCCACTTTAAATGCAATTATGTAATATAAGAAAAGTAGAGTAGAATAAATCATTGTTAGAATTAAATAAACTCATTGTGCGTCAAACTAAACTGTGTCCTAGTGTTGTCACTTAATGTAAACGGGTAAAATATGGCTTAAAATGCCCCTATACAAATTGAAAGGAAGGTGCAGTTACAGCAGTTTGTGGAAATGGGTACCGTCACAAATCCGGAAATCCTACACCAGAAAAACCTTGGAGCGTTGTTTTTGGATGCATTGAAAATGCAATTTTGCTAAGAGTTTAGTGTACACTACTTGGATATTCAGTAAGTTCAGTGTTTCGGAGTCATTCTAAACCGTGAACAATTAACAGTACATGTTCATTCTGGGAGCTAATTTCAAAATCTGCTCAAATTGGCGTTTTATTACTCCGCGAAATGTTCGTGCCCCTCACTCAGGGAAACATTCATTCATCGCCCTTGTCAGTGCTACCAAATGTTTTCAATAAAGATTTTCATTGCTATAATGTCTGTTCCTCGCCGTTTATAATTTCGTACTCTTGCGTTAACTTTGCTTCCGTTTCTTGGACACCACCCTTCTTTTTCCATTTTTTTTGCGACTCGCGACACCATAACTAACACGTGTTTGATACCACTCAGAGAAAAAAGCTTGAGTACGGCTGGTCTAGAGGTATATTTCCATCGGAGAACAATGAGTCTCCTACAAGAGGCTCTGCTCTCATGCTATCGATGCATTTTTGTCGGTTGAGACACCGCATAGATTTCTGATGAAGAGAGCTTTTGTATTTCTGCATCACACGCACATTTTTTTTTGCGTTGCAGAAGGTAGATTGAGGTGGTTAAGGAATGTGGAAATTTTTTCTGGTGGAACGAAATATAATCGTCCCAATCACTATTCATCAGTCATTCAGTTGGACGACCGAGCGGTGAGAAGCGATTCTTCGGTGGAAAACTGAAAATTAAAATTTGTTTCACTACAGTTAACATCGTATCTGCCATCACCACACCACCGATTCAGTTCGGATTTTCTGTTGCCCATCTACGAAAGCGACTGTCTCCGCCCAAAGAGGTATCTAAGCAGAGTTCCGAAGAGTAGTAGAGATGAGAGTAAACTGCCTACCCGATGATGATAACGAAATTGATCGAAATATAGACAAGACGATTGATCTATACTTATTGGTGGTTTATTTGAGACTGACACTGTTCTTAACACCGCTGCCATACAAAAAAAAACACAAATTCTGCATTACTCGAGAATTAATCAAGCAAACGAAACCAAATTCAGTTCGGTGAAGGGTGCAATAAATATTTTTACGGTGATACTCCTTCCCCCTCTCTACGGGGTTGCCGCCATACAAATGAAACACAAAATGCATGACTCGAAAACTAATCAAGAAAATACCAAATGCATGCGAAGGTTTTAGGGGACACAAAACCTTTCTATGGCGAAAAAACACTCATCCCGTCTCTCTGAGGGAGAAGGGGTCTCCCATACAAATGAAACACAAATTTCTGCATAACTCAAGAATCAATCAAGCAAACGAAACCAAATTTGGCATGTGGAGGTTTAGGATGCAGTAAATGTTTGTATGGTGGTTCGACACTCCTCCCCCCTCTTTTAGGATGGGCTGTCATACAAATGAAAAATAAATTTCTGCATAATTCGACCAGCAAATGGAGCCAAATTTGGCATGTGAAGATTTTAGGGGCACAAAACGTTTCTATGGCGAATGGACACTCCTCCCCCTCTCTAAGGGGAGAAGAGGGGAGGGGTCTGTCTTTATGCTATCATATTTTTCTGTATCAAACATTTATCCCATGTAACGGAGAAACATGTTATTTGCAAGTGGTTGAAAAGTCTTGAACAAGAATTGTATCTGAAAATAATCTGATATTATAATGATGAGTTTTGGTAGAAGTATTAGGAATTTTAGGGTAAAAGGCAAATTCAACGGGGTTGATTAGAAGAGTAATCAATGAACAGTTTTGCGTTTGGACTCATAAACTTGCGCTTAGTAAGAAAACGTGAATGTTTGAAAGTATTGACAACAAAAAATAAATTTTGGGCGGGACGAAGTTTGCCGGGTCAGCTAGTGTGTAATCTAATTTAAAATTTGTGCAATTAAAATTTCTTCGGAAATTAAGTTTTTGAGAGCGTTGGATGTAATTTTGCACTATCGTTTGGAAGTATCGGAAAATTAGTTCATTAGTGAATGAAAATTAGAGAATATACGAAGAAACAATAAACAATGCTCTTCATCCGCTCCTCAAGCGTTTTCTGGTTTTTTTCTGTTTTGTAAAGTCCTAAAGTATATTTATTTGTTATTACTCTCACAATAAGGATTTCTCTTTGACTCACTCACTCAAATAGCCGCTATGTGGCACGGCGAACTTCAAATAAAAAATATCGTGTATTTTTCATCATGACGGTATACATTATCGACTACCAAAAGTATCATTAAAATTGTTCAAAATTTTAAGCCAATGAATAGCGGACGATAATCCGGAACGAGCAAGTCGAATGACAATGTGAAAATTTGGTTTTGCGTCGAGTGATGATTATGAAATTAATTTCTGTATCGATGAGTTCATAGTCCAAATCGAGCGTGCTGAATGACAATATCGAAATTATTTTTGGTCGAGTGATGGCTATAAAATTAATTTCTGTATCGAGCAGTTCAGTTGCTGCTGGTTGAAAATATCCTCGAAAACGCACAACAGTGCACATATAAAATCAACCAACCAGTTGCAGTCGCCACGCCTTAGAACGGTGTTTCGATAGCCCTGAAATGCCACTCAATACTAACGCATTAAGTGTACGATTTCATAACATCGCGTCTCATGAATATTAATGAAGCTTCAGAATGACAAAACCCTGCAGCATACATGTTGAAATGATAATGCCTCTTCAATGGGGATATTTTGTTGCGGTCTGCATCTCTTCGGGTCGTTTCAATATCACGTTAATTCAATGCATTATTCCCTGCTGTTGACATTCCGTGCAAATTTTAATCGAAACACTCCGCGGATGATTCAACCACAAATTTGTTGCAAAGCACTGTCTTCCCGGTTTGGCGATGCTGAGAGAAATAAAAAAGATACTAGAACAAAACTTCAAATAAGAGTCATTCGCTGCTTATCGGGGCGTGAGAAAAGTTTTTTCCTCAGCCACGCAATTCGCTAATTACTCGTGCTTTTTCTTCGTTTAACGGTTCAACAGACAGACAGAGTCATTCATTGTCCAACCCCAGTCATTAATAAATTTAACTGCGAACTCGTAAATAACCCGGCCATGGCGGCGAAACGGCGTTATCTATCACTGCTGCGCTCAACTGTTTTGTTTGTTGTTATCATCAACTCGGCTAGCCATCACTCGCCGGTCACTCCTGCTCCTGGATCCTGTTGGGGGTCCCGTTTTCTGTCATCGCCGCTATTATCGAGATGGTGGCCGGGGGCTCGGAAACTTTTCCAGACGAGTGTGATGAATTGTCAAGAATTCGAAAAAGGGAGAATTGGAAGCAT
This sequence comes from Toxorhynchites rutilus septentrionalis, assembly GCF_029784135.1. Classification (NCBI taxonomy): domain Eukaryota; kingdom Metazoa; phylum Arthropoda; class Insecta; order Diptera; family Culicidae; genus Toxorhynchites; species Toxorhynchites rutilus. Next base: position 70,594,632 of record NC_073745.1, read on the forward strand.
GAAGAGATATTTAGGTTTAAACTTTTTTGACGTAGGACTACGTCTTACATTAAGGGTGCCAAATCAGAAAGCAGGTCACGTTTTTATGAAATAAAGTTAACGTTAATAACTATTTTTGCTGCGAACGGATTTTAACGATTTGCATACCAATCGAATTGGAAATTTTCTAAGATTTGTTTTATATGCTATACATTACAATCCCATAGTCTGTATGTGGTTTAAATTAATGAAAATTGGAAGCGTTCTCATTTCCCCATACATTTATTCTATCCATTTGCGTGCTTTCTCGAACAGAGCTGTCAATAAGGGGCAACTAGAATAGAAACAACAAGGGGGATAGCTTAGTAAGTAAGCTGTAAGCTCTGAGGAAAATTCTCAGAATCTTTCTGTGCCCGAAACAGCAAAGGTCGCTATTCTGCTCGTGCAAATGATTATAGGTCGCATCTAGCCATCAGTGTTTGGCTCTGTATGTGTTGCTTGTTTTCGTTGCGTGAAACTTAGAACTTGTTCATTTCCTGTACATGTGAATAGAACACCTTCGATACATTCAGTTGCCATTCGTGTTTGTTCTCGTGCGCATCGGCTCTGTTGTTATGCAGCAAGCTCCTTGTTTTGTTGAAGGTTTTGACCGACAGTCGAGAAATGATTTTTCATGAACGGTCATTCTCGCGATGTTTCATTATTATCGCTGCAATTGTGTGCATTGTTAGATGCGTATTTGATGCTTGTTGAATGGCGATGCACGGAAGATACCTCTCGTTAAATACTCAGTGCAATGCGTGCATTGATATAAAGAAACAAATTGCCAATTAGTGTATTGTTCTCGCAATGGAAGAATCGTTGCTTCTCGAAATTATTCTATAAAACCACGCGATCCACTAAAGCTTTTCAGGGTCCCCGGAACTTTCTACTAAAAAGTTATTTATGAAATTTCGACGAATTCGCAAATAATATCCGAAATGATAAACCAAGAAATTTAAAAAAAAGATTGCTTAGTCCTACGTCCTAAGCGGTCGTGTCTCGTACACAACCCCTCGAATTTTTTTTCATAGATTTTTGGTACCACATATGTGGCCGTTTGCAACGAATTTTCTCTCTCAAACGCCTCATAACGCAAAAAGTAATATATACTCTTTGACCGTTTGCAAAATAAAATTTCACACAACATCTTTCACCAAAAGAATTATTAATAGAGCAATTCCACGCCAAATCAGTCTCGACCCTCTTCGATTTTTTTGGAACTTTGTACATATGGTAGCAGCTACCTAAAGTCTTAATTTTCATTATCAGTTGGCCAATTTTGATTACGACTATTTAAAAAAAAAAAAACAGGCGAATGGAGAAGCATTGACCTTTTTTACAAAGATATAAATTATAGTTATAATACAGATGAAATTGGATTCCGTACTCCTGCTGACACATTTCTCCAATGACAACCAACGGATATCGTTTGAATTTTCGGGACTCTATTAGCGTAAAGATGGTCAGAGATCTAACGCGGAACACCAACAGAAAAAAATACTAATCGACTATTAATTTAGTTATATACACTTTTTAAACATGATCTGTGTACAAAAATAGTTTAACAAGTCTCATTTATTTATGAAATTCTTAACATGACAAATAATTACATTGCAATAAATTCCAAAAAACCTTCAGATCAAAGATATTTTCCACCCCGTGTACTTCGCGTAGGAGTGAAGTGTAGGCGTGAATATTCTTACCGAATTTTCGCAAATCATCGCACGTGTAATGGAAATTATACCTGACCAGTAAGATTTCATTCAGTGTATCGACACTTCGTTGTGATTTTTCGGTCGTCCAGGCTTTGTTCACGTCTGAAAAAGTGCATTAAGAACAGCACTTGTACCTGCCAAGCACAATTTAAAATCTACAATGTTTTTCAAATTACCGAATAGAATATATTCATTTTGTAATTGCTTGAAAATTTCGCTCATCTTTTATCGATTTTATTCGTTCCAACATGCTCATTATCTCATTTTTCACGCAGTTCTTCGTATACGATACTTCATCATACAACTCTGCCACTTCTTCGTCAACATCTTCTAGTTCTTCCGGGTTATTGAATCAACGGATAAATTCGAAGCTCTTCTCGAACGATCACCCAATTGATAGTAAGTTTGAGGCTCACCTATTACGATGTTCAACGCGATCAAATTGCGCAGCTCGATGTTCAAAAATTTTCATTACATATCAGTTTAAAGTAGAATACACTGGACTTAAACGATTCTGATTTTGACCATCCATTTTAGCCATGAAATTTCATTTGATTTAACAGAATGACGGAGACTAACTACTCACTCTTCTTCGGATCTTAAACCAAAGATCGTCAATTTAGGATACAATTTACAAACTGATAGGAAAGACTTAATGTAATATTCACCCTTATTGTGCATTCATCCGGATTTGCATTTCGTTCGAAACCATTATTTCGAGTTATAATTACATTTTCCCTATTTCGAACGTTTTGCCCATTCAAAAACAGATCGAGAAAAATACAAAAACAGCTCGAACGGAATTCAGAATGGAATTTTATCAAGTAGTTCGAATTATTTCGAATCGATCCAAATACAGAATAGTGATGATTATCGCTTTCGATATCCTTCATAGTACTATGAAATACTGAACCTTACTAATACGTGAAATACAACCACAATTCAGAACATTCATCTTCCAAAAAGGTTACTAACCACTCTGGGGCTTTTATCAATAGACAAATCATAGAATTTCAATGGTCAAAACCAGGGCCCTAAATCTTCGAAGATGAAAAATTAATACAGGAAAACCTGTTTTTGTACGGTTGCTTTTTGTGCGATTTCTCATTGGTGTGACTGTTTAGGTGCGATATTATTATTTGTGCGATTAGTTTGTGTGATTGAAGATCCGATGTCATAATAAAATCACACAAAAAGAGTCGCACAAACGACGAATCACGCGGAGAGGGACCGCACAAAAATAGGTTTGCCTGTATCGACTCTTCTCTCAGACACTTCGCTTCGACTAGCACTGCTTCGGCATTCGCCGTCAACATGCATTGAATTAACTAGAAATGATTATTCTGATTGACGTGACTAATGAATACAAATCTGCCTCTTCATTCAACCTGACTTCAATCCACACTACTATTCCCTCTGACACGAATCTCGTTACCCTCGTACATAATCTTTTTTTAACGAACATATAAAGTGAACCGAAAACTTGATTTATGATGCAAAAAAGTAGTTACACCATTAATGGGCGATTTATTGTTTATCCACCGTGAACTCAAACCAACGAACTTAGACAGTTATCAGGTATGCTATAAAGGTCCTCGCGTTAGCAATTGTAAATAGCGTGCAGTTTCGGAGGAATTTTAAACAAAATTTCAGTTCACTTTGTCTGCGAATTCAATTTTGTGAAAAATACATGCAGAAAAATGGATTTATATCAACAAAATTCACAAATTTGTCAGTCTTTCTGAACACAACACTGCACGCTGTTTTATATGTGTGAGTAATTCTCGTGTACGATGCAAAAAAAATCTAGCTCACCTGTAGTATATGTCAAATCACGTTGAACTCAAACATCGATACATGCATACATGATACATGACAGAGAAACGAATTCATTTAGGAAGGAGTCACTTCAATATCAATTGAAGTTCATTTGTCGGGAAGAATGTAATGCGATAGTCGAGTCGTAGAGTGAGATAGTAACAAAACGACCTAATGACTGTTGAGTCATGTTGAGGGAGAAACAGCTGGCAGAAGCCAAAACTCATTTTTTCTAGAAATCCACTTTTTTCGAAAGCGTCACATTTTTTTCAAAATAACGAGCTAATTGACATTAATTTGATATATCGATCGTCAGAATCGGTCCAATAAATCAAAAGTTCGGTTAAAGTTGAAAAATCATAACAAAAAAAAATTTAAACTCCACTCTGATTTTTGGATATGTTATGAAAAAAAAACTCAGCTTTCAACAAAAAATATAAAACTAGAGTGCTGTTGGTCCTAAATCCTATTTTTTGGAAAGTGATATATTTTTTCGAAAAAAGACTCATTGGCTTCAATTAAACACGTCGATCATCTGAATCGGCTCAGAAGTCAAAAGTCAGGAGTTTTTGAAAAAAATTAATTCTTTGAAAGAATGGTAAAAATGGATTTTTCGGACCACTCAAAAATTGAAATGGGTTTCCTAATAATAAAAAAAAACGTGTCTAATTACGTTAACGAACAAAGCTACGACTTTTTTCGAATATATATGAACCACTATATCGGTTTGGCAATGACTGTGTCTGTGTCTCAAAAGAAGTTGTCAGGTATCTCGTGTAGAACTGAAGGAAGTTGAAATGCCGTGACAAAATATATCCGTTGGGATGCTCATTATGCCACAAAGGGTTCCTGGATCACGTCCGTACTTAACCGGTAGGGACAAACACAGATCAAGCCCCCTGTTATTGAGTCCAAAGGAGGCATTCATCAACAATAATGAAATCTGAAATGAACATTCCAGTAATGTTATGAACGAAAATATTATTTTTAAGCAAAATAGCGCTTAATTTCATGCAGGCAATAGCACCAAAAAATTTCTGGAAGCCTAAACCCGAGGGTAATCGGATTCCGGAGACTGCAACGACGACGAAAAAGTTACCAGTACTTTTAAGCGGAACCCTGACTTAGGGGTTTAACTTTAAGATTACTTCATGGAAACGTAACATGTTTTCTGAATTGGCAGCCTTACCGATAGACGCATTCCCACGTCAAAAAGTAAATCGTTCTTGAATGTGATTTAAGCAGGGTTTATACGGTGCGAGTAAACATACCAGTCGGCCTAGTCAGTTATTGCAGTACAGCTACTCACACCATATGAACGCATCATGCCATCATGTTAGCGTCACAGGTTGTCCGGTGTGCGAGCTACTTCAAAGTTTATGATTTTACTCGCACTCGCATCCCTCAAAATGTCAAAAACAGCATTTATCGTTCGAATCAGGGATGCCAAATGTAAAAAAATGTCATAATTTTGAAGATATTTAAAAATATGCGAAAATATTAACAGACTTGAACATTATTAGAAAAAGTTGATGGGTCTGAGCCTAGGGGCGCGGACGGGATCGTGACATAGGACTATGTGTAGTAACTGCATTTAAATTGAGTTTTTCATTGTTCAAAATCTGTATTTTTCTCTTTTGATACATCAAATGGATGCCCTGGAGAAACCGTTCCCTGTATGTACTTGTATCCTTTAAACGGGTTAGATGATATAACGTGGTAGAATTCGATACCGCATGCTGTTCAAAAATGTACACAAAAATACCATTAAAGCCATTACTATCCTTTTCTTCTGTTTATTCAATCATGCAAAAGAAGACAAAGAGTCATCATGTATCATTTTTAAACACAAGTCTAAATAACCTACATAAATATAAGCCTGAGTCAAATCAATCTATGACTACAAAAATATATTATAGATAAAAATAGGATTATCTCCTTCGTTACCACGTTGTCCGGAACATTGTTTGTAATAACTTTATAGCCCTGTAAGATCGCGTCTACTCAAGCTATCATAATCTGATTTACGTGATCACCTGATTTTCGATCTTCTAAATCAGCAGCCATTTAAATTCATTTGTTGCATTTTCACATAACCAAACAACATACTCGATATTATGACATCCCGGACCACAATTACACAAATTGTTAGTAGTGAAACCTACACGATAAAAACATGAATTGAGCACAAATTGATTGGACAACATACAATATAATTTAAAATTAATGCCTATTATCGGTAAATGGAGAATAATTCATTTTACGCATCAACTAACATTATGAGCTAACGCCCGAATTTAGGCAAAAAGATTGTTCGTTGCGTCGGGTAGGAAGCGAGTGGATAGTGTAATCGAAAGAAAACATACCCAATTAAATCGTCAAATTGTTAACTTTTTTTTACTATATTCACTGTTCATGTGTCAAGCAAAAAAAAATCTGGATAAATTTCCTGTCTAATGATATATAACACAACATATGTCGCAATAACCATTTTGAGTAATATGCGTTCGAAAACTCTTAATAAATCGTTACATTTTTCGTAGAGTGACCCCCCTATATAGAAATCAAAGACATAGTCCTATGTCAAAACAAATAGTTTCTAAACGAAATAGTTGTTATTTTGTTTTGCTCGCTGGCGTAGCATGCTTTGTTTTTGAGATAGTTTTCTTGAATACATGAGCATAAGCCATCCATGAGTGTAGACATCAGAAGATATCTCCATATGCCGTGCGAGGATATCTGAAAAAGATATCTGACATCCCTAATCGAAGATAGAATATTTATATTAAATGGTGGCATCCGTGATAGTAAGGAATATAAAGAATATAAAGAGCATTTTCGATTTCTCTATCAGATTTGTATGTTCAAAGACAGTTTTAAACTGTTAAAATTTGAATGAAAACGTGGCCTGTGGCCCTGACCCTTGTTTGACTTTTCTTCTATATATTTTTATATATTTTCACTAAACTTAGCACTATAATATAAAATGTGTATTTCGCGATAAAACTGTGTAATGATAAATGCAATTGAAAACCTGCCAATTCTTCTTGAATGGCGTTAACGTTCCCTGTGGAACTTTTGCCGTCTCAACGTATGCATTAACTAGCGTCATTTATTAATACTTAGTTGAGATTTTCTAAGCCAAATAACACTCCTTGAATGTATTCCGAGGGGCAAGCTCTAGAATGCGCGTGATCACAGTGCAAGTCGAAGGAAATTTCTTTGACGAAAAAAGACGGGTGGGTAATGTCGGGGACATAACCGGAGTGACGTAGGACTATACAAAGGGGACAGCTTTTGTTAAATATATATTTTAAATATATTGTTTTATTTTCTTCTCCTACGTGAATACCTACCTATCTACCTGAAAAATGGATTAGTTTACTGTTTACTCTTTATGAATATATTGATGGTTCTGAAAAGAACCTTTGGTGTTGTATTTTTGTTATCACTCGATATTCCCATCTTGTTCGGTTAAACCTTCCTGTTTAGCTATTGCGTTTGCCACTCGCCACAGCTTTCACAGTTGGTAAATTTCTTCCCATCCAGCTTGTGACATGTTGTTCAGTAAATTACATTTAATGCGACGTGCCGGAGAAACACTTTGCCACTCACTGAAACTAATTGTTGCCTTGATGAGCGCCGAACCGAAGCTGCTCTGTTCTTGATGCGGGTTTTCTGATTGTCGTGAGCAGCTTTGCAAGCCAACTCGAGCACTCCGACGGCCGAAACTCTATAATCGCTGTTAGGTATACTGGTGCTCCGGCACCAATCCGTTCGGCCTAGTTACCCTTGCGGAGCAATCAGTGAATGCGACAACTGGAGACCTGCACGGTTCGAGTGAGACTTTGCCTTTCCCTTAACTTGTCCTCCTTTGTTACGTCCACGATGCCGATGCCGTACAACCACACGGGTTTACGGTTTGAAATAAAATAAGTAATTTTTTTGGGGTCCGCGTGTTTTATACTCTAGCGGTACACACTCACAGGATAGAGACAAATCAGCAGACTCAGCCAGAGGGGCGAGTCCAACGAGACGAACGAATGAGCGTTAAAAGGGAGCGATGGCAAAAAAATACATTCATTACGATTTGTTCGCTCGTTGGATTCACATGCAGGCTAAAAATGGTCCTTTTCAGGATCACAACATTATCTTTAATCTGAAGAGTTTAATGTTTTGTTATCACTCGATATCCCCATCTTGTTTGGCTAAACCTTCCTGTTTAGCGATTGCGTTTACCACTCGCCATTGCTTTCACAATTGGAAAATTTCTTCCCATCCAGCTCGTGACATGTTGTACAGTAAATTATATTTAATGCGACGTGCCGAAGCACCACTCAGTGTCGCATTGAAGGCGATTTTAACCTGTAATTGAACATTTGCGATGACAGTGGTACAGTGTCGACTTTCAATGTGGAGTCATAATTTAGAACATGCACTCTATGTTTACCAAAATGTCCAACTAAATATGTCGCATTACATGTCCGTCCAATTAGCTAAATGTCGAACTAATTGTAAATTACTGTACTTTCAATCTGGAAACAATTTAAGAATTGGTGAAAATTGAATAATCAGGAAAGTCCCCAACCATCAATAAGCTCAGGACAACTGCCAAATTCACATACTCATCAGATCCTGGCAAACAAATTATGAAAAAATCAATTTGTGTTTTATTATTATTTTGGATAATTTTTTAGAAAGCATTGAACTGTATTTCCTAAACTCTTTTTTGGAAGGTTTAACGGCCCTGAAAAGCGCCTTGTTTTATGGAATGGTTCCAATTTAGAAAACTTAGTACTCGCGGTTTTGAAAAAAAAACCATATCGAACGCCCTCGATGCTGCCTTGTTCTGGATTTGCCACCAAAGCAGTTTGTATAAAGAACAAACTTTTTTCTTCTGCTACCTGATGCCGTTTTGCGATTGCGTTTGCCACTCGCCACTCGCTGCAACTGCCTGTTGTCTTGATGTCCACCGAACCGAATGTGTTCTGTTCCGAATGCGGGTTTTCTTATCGTCGCGAGCAGCTTTGCCAGCTAACTCGATCACTTCGGCGGCCGAAACTATATAACGACGGCTAGGTGGACTGGTGCACTGGTACTAACGCGTTCGGCCTAGCTACCCTTGCGGGGAACTCCAGATCAACACGGTTCGAGCGGGATTTTGCCTTTCCCTTCACTTTTCCTCCTTTACCATGTCCAGACATGGCTGCTTGGGTTGGTTTGTTGATGTGTTGTGATGCGATCCGATGTGGTGTACGGTTTGAATGAGAATGATCGTTACGGAAGGAAGGAAGGTCTTGAATTATAGAGACTTTAAACTTTTGCAGTTCATTCGTCTCTAGCCTTGAGAAAGGCCCTTTGAAAACTCTACTCTATTCTACTCCAGCGCTACCACCTCCGCCCTCTTGCCTTGAGAAAGGCACTCGATCCCTCGCCGTCCAGCCCGTCCAGCAACGATGTTGTCCAGTCGGTGTCCACACAAAGAAATGATCGTTACGGCAGCGGAGCGGGGATTTTTAAGCTGACTGGCTGGCTCGAGAATTACGCATGTGTGAGACTGCGACCAATGTTTCGTTCATTTCTTTTTCTTTTTCCTTTCCAATCGTGCTGCGTTGTATTCCGCTGCTGCTCTGGTTGCCCGTTTTGGTCGGTACGATTTGAGGAGCACAAAATGGACCAATCAAAAATGGGCACATAGGGCATTTTGACAATGCTTGATATTTCACAATTATTCAATCATTTATCTCATGAAAAATGAAATGTTATTCGTTATGATAGATGCGTAAATATATTTCCTATCAATTGATGCAAAAACCTTTGCGATCTATTGAGAAATGCTCGAGTTATAAGCGTTCCAAATCTTGTATTTTTTCCTACTTGTTCAGTGCCTAGATTTCCATTTCACCCCCTATATCTTCCGGTTAGACGTAGTCCTACGTCAAAAATCCCCCGGCCAGAACGGGAATCGAACCCGAACACCCGGCATGATAATGTGAGACCTGCCAATAGAGAAGCCGATTTCGGATCAATTATCTGTCAAATTCGGACCTGATAGCTGTTTCTGATTATTTGATGGTCATTTGAAAAATCACCTGGCATCCCTGATAAACCCGTGCTGTTGTATCTAGTTACATACCAACTACTCTTCTTCTTCTTGGATGGCACTAACGTTCCAGTGGAACTTTTACATTCTCAACGTAGCAACTTCCGTAATTTTTATAAGTAGGGGAACCGCGGGTAAGACGAATAGTGAGGGTATGATGGACAGGTGGTTGATTTGTATAGTTGCATTATAAATTTCAAATTTCTGTTAATGTCAACCCCTTCTACCAGTCAGCTCGCGCAGTCCGAAGCCGCCGGACGCAAAGTTGTTCGTGTCCGTTATTGTGTTGGAACAATACCGTTATCGGTTTCGCTGAAGTGATTGTGTCGCTCTAACGGTGTTTTCTTTATTGCGAGAGTGAAGTGATAAGTAATCACAACCAGCGGGAGGGAGAAGTCCTCCACTGCGGGCGCTGTGAGCGTGTGCCGTTCCTCGTCATCGTATTGTGGTGCGATACACCATTGCTGTTGTGCCAAGCGATCATCACGTGGTTCGATTGGAGCACCGTTACAAATCATCCGCACCGTGCGCTTCAAGTATTTTAGTTTATATATATATTAGGTTAAGGATTTAAAAAAAAAAAAGAAAAAGTATAATTGTATATCTGCCATAATGGCAGAGTGCGATCCTCATGATATGGACATTGAATCTGATGTTTCCTCCTCACTAACTACTGGGAAGTCGCTTAAACGCGTTCCCCCCTCAGACGATGTCTTTTCAGAGGAAGAGTTAATCAACCTCAACAAGCCACCTTCAAGAAAATTGGCAAACTTTTCCACTTCGCCCCCTCAATCTCCCGCTCCCGCTTCCGATTATCTCCCGAACTTGCCTCCCAGCCCAACTGTTCCCGCTCCCGCTCAACAATCGACCTCGTCCTCCCCCTCAGTTGTCCCCTCTCCGCGTGTCAAGGTCTATCCAGATGGATCTGGCCCATGGGTTGTTTTCTTCCGGCCAAAACCGAACGGGAAATCGCTCAACGTCATTCAGATCATGAAATATCTGACAAAAAATTATTCCTCCGTGGTCGAAATTAGAAAGGTTCGACCGAACAAACTGCGTGTTGTCGTGGCTGATCGGAAGCAAGCTAACGAGATTGTTGTCGACAATAGGTTCGTACTAGAATATCGCGTCTATGTGCCCTGCCATAACGTAGAAATTTCGGGGGTGATCACAGAAACGGGTCTGACGAGCGCATTAATAAAAGAGGGAGATGGCAGATTTAAATAGCTCCCTTTGACGAAAGTTAAAATTTTGGACTGCCATCAATTAGGAAAAGTGTCCCAGGAAGAGGGAAAAACAAAATTCACGCCGTCCGACTCGTTTCGAGTAACTTTTGCTGGTTCCGCCCTCCCTGACTACGTTATGGTGGACAAATTGAGGCTTTCGCTGCGTCTCTTCGTGCCAAAGCCCATGACTTGCAACAAATGCAAGTCAGTTGGTCACACAGCAGACTACTGCGCCAACAAGGAGCGCTGTGCCACTTGCGGAGAGCAACATGTGGCCAAATCCTGCAGTGCGACTGAGCATAAGTGTCCATATTGCGGGGGGACCCCACATGAGCTCTCAGCTTGTGAAAATTACAAGAGTCGCTGGGAGAAACGGAAGCGCTCTTTAAAGGAACGCTCGAAACGCACTTTTGCGGAAATTTTAAAGGGCGCTTCTCCACAGGCCCAACAACAACAACAACCAATCTCCTCACACAATATCTTTTCCACGTTGCCAGTTGACGAAATGGAAGCGGACACAGCTCACGGGGGTACACCGTTTATTTCCCAAGGGAATCCCCGGCGCAAAACTGTGACCACTCCCAAAATTCAATCACAAGTCCCTCCGGTGATATCCCCTGTTAGCTTGCCTAAAAAAACGAGTGCAGCGGACAAGCAAAATCAGGTTCCTCCTGGCTTCCGTGGGAATAGTTCACCTTCGAACGACCCAGCACTCGAGGGGACATCAAAAACCCCAACTGTCCCTATTTTTCCGTCCAGCTCAACTTCCCAATCGGGATTTATAAAGTTGTCTGACCTTTTGGATCAAATCTTCAAGTGTTTTAACGTTTCCGACTCCATCAGAACCATTGTCATTTCAATGCTTCCAGTATTAAAGACAATTTTGCAACAATTGATGCAAACATGGCCCCTCCTTGTAATGATTATCTCTCTTGATGTCTAATTCAAATAGAGAGGTCGGAGATATCACTGTTTTACAGTGGAATTGTCGTAGTCTTATCCCTAAATTGGATACATTCAAATTTTTAATTCATAAGTTCAATTGTGATGTTTTTGCTCTGTCCGAAACTTGGCTTTCTTCGCGAAATGATCTCTCTTTTCATGATTTTAATATTGTACGCTTGGACCGTGATGACAGATACGGAGGGGTGCTATTGGGGATCAATAAGTGCCACTCATTTTTTCGAATTGACCTTCCACCTATTGGAGGGATTGAAGCTGTTGCTTGTCATGCAAACATCAGAGGAAAAGACCTCTGTATTGTCAGCTTGTATTGGCCTCCGAGAGCTGCGGTTAGCCGCAAGCAACTTGTTGACATGTGCTCACTCCTTCCTGAGCCACGATTGATCTTGGGAGACTTCAACTCTCACGGAACTGCCTGGGGGGAACAGTACGACGACAATCGTTCATTGTTGATATATGACCTTTGTAACAGCTTCAATATGACCGTTTTGAACACTGGGGAAACAACACGTGTACCTAAACCTCCTGCTAACCCAAGTGCTCTTGACCTCTCGCTTTGCTCGAATTCACTATCGTTAGATTGCAAGTGGGATGTAATCCAGGACCCCAACGGTAGTGATCACTTGCCAATCAAAATTTCCATCACCATTGGGTCGAATTCTTCTGAATCTATAAACATGGCATATGACCTCACAAGACACATTGACTGGAAAAAATATGCGGACGCGATTACTCTAGCCATCAATTCCAGAGATGGTTTACCTCCATTGGAGGAGTATAACTTCCTTTCTCGTTTGATCTATGACAGCGCAGTTCGCGCTCAAACGAAACCCAATCCAGGTTCCACCATTTTCCGAAGGCCTCCCAATCTATGGTGGGATAGCCAATGTTCCAAGATTTATGTAGAAAAATCGAATGCATTTAAAGCTTTTCGGAAACGTGGTACTCCTGAAAATTTTCAAACGTATTTAGCCCTTGAGAATCAGTTCAAAAATTTGATCAAAGGGAAAAAACGTGCTTATTGGCGAAATTTCGTGGGAGGTTTGTCACGAGAAACGTCAATGAAAAAATTATGGAAAGTGGCTCGAAACATGAGAAATCGCTTTTCATCGAATGAAAGCGAAGAATATTCACATCGATGGATTTTTAATTTTGCACGGAAGGTTTGTCCTGATTCCGCTCCTGTGCAAAAAATTGTTCGAGATATACCACAAGATAGGTGCGATCTTGATTCCGAGTTTTCGATGGTAGAATTCTCTCTTGCTCTCCTTTCATGTAACAATTCTGCTCCGGGATCGGATAGAATTAAGTTCAACTTGTTGAAAAACCTCCCTGATGTGGCGAAACATCGCTTGTTGAACTTATTCAATCGGTTTCTGGAGCATAATTGTTCCAGATGATTGGAGACAAGTACGAGTTATAGCTATTCAAAAACCCGGAAAACCCGCGTCCGACTTCAATTCGTACCGCCCAATAGCAATGCTGTCTTGTATACGGAAATTGTTGGAGAAAATGATCTTGTTTCGCCTTGATCGATGGGTTGAAACGAATGGCCTACTCTCAGATACACAATATGGGTTCCGCAGGGGCAAGGGGACGAATGATTGTCTTGCGTTGCTTTCTTCAGAAATTCAATTGGCTTACACCGAAAAAAAACAAATGGCTTCAGTATTCTTGGACATAAAGGGGGCCTTTGATTCTGTTTCAATAGAGGTCCTGTCAGACAAATTACACTCTCGGGGTCTGCCGCCTCTATTGAATAATATGTTATATAACTTGCTTTGTGAGAAACATTTGAATTTTTCTCACGGGGATTCGACAGTAAGTCGGGTCTCCTACATGGGACTCCCCCAGGGCTCATGTTTAAGCCCCCTTTTGTACAACTTCTATGTAAGCGACATCGACAATTGCCTTACACAAAATTGCAACCTAAGACAACTTGCAGATGATGGAGTGGTGTCTGTCGTAGGATCAAACGAATCCGAACTGCAAGGACCCTTACAAGATACTTTGAACAATTTTTCAACCTGGGCCATTGGGCTAGGGATCGAATTCTCCACGGAGAAAACAGAGATGGTGGTTTTTTCTAGGAAGCATAGACCAGCAAAACCAAAGCTTCAACTTTTGGGTAAACCGATCACTCATGCTATGTCATTCAAGTATCTTGGGGTCTGGTTCGACTCCAAATGTACTTGGGGGGCCCATATTAGATATCTGAGTAAAAAATGCCAACAAAGAATAAACTTTCTCCGTACAATTACCGGCACCTGGTGGGGAGCCCATCCCGAAGATCTTCTAATGTTGTATCGAACAACTATTCTCTCAGTGATGGAGTATGGCAGTTTCTGTTTTCAATCAGCTGCCAAAACACACCTCATTAAACTCGAGCGAATTCAGTATCTTTGTCTCCGTATCGCGTTGGGATGTATGCCCTCAACGCATACCATGAGTCTCGAGGTTTTGGCAGGCCTACTCCCACTAAAAGATCGCTTCAATTTATTATCTCTTCGGTTCTTCATCCGGTGTAAGGTCATGAACCCATTGGTGATCGGAAATTTTGAGCAGCTGATCGGGCTAAATTTTCATTCTGGATTCATGAGCTCATATCATGAATTCGTCTCCATGCAGGTTGATCCTTCTTCGTATATTCCCAACCGTGTTTGTTTTCCTGACTACATCAATTCCTCTGTGCATTTTGATCTGTCCATGATGCAGGATATCCATGGAATTCCAGATTATCATCGATCGGGGATCGTTCCTACGATTTTCGAAGCAAAGTATGGGCGTGTCAATTGTGATAATATGTACTTTACTGATGGGTCCTCTATGAATGAGTCCACAGGATTTGGAGTGTTCAACAAATTTTTTAGCACCTCACACAGTCTTCAGTATCCTTGCTCAGTGTATATTGCTGAATTGGCAGCAATACACTGGGCGCTGGACAGCGTCGCCTCACGACCTGTTGAACACTATCACATTGTAACGGATAGTCTTAGCTCTGTCGAAGCTATCCGTTCAGTGAGGCCGGAAAAGCACTCGCCGTACTTCCTTGAGAGAATACGAGAAATTTTGAGTGCTTTAACCAGACGCTGTTATGTCATTACCTTTGTGTGGGTCCCTTCACATTGCTCCATTCCGGGTAATGAGAGGGCTGACTCATTAGCAAAGGTAGGTGCAATTGAAGGCGATATTTATCAGCGTCAAATCGCCTTCAATGAATTTTATTCTTTAGTCCGCAAAAATACCATCGCTAACTGGCAACGCAAGTGGAATGAAGATGAATTGGGCCGGTGGCTCCACTCAATTATCCCTAAGGTTAGCCTCAATCCGTGGTTCAAAAGTCTGGAATTGAGTCGGGACTTTATTCGCACCTTCTCCCGACTCATGTCCAATCACTGTTCGTTAGACGCGCTGCTTTTTCGTTTTAATCTTGCCGACAGCAGTCTCTGCGGTTGTGGCCATGGTTACCACGATATCGAACACGTTGTTTGGTCGTGCGAGTTGTATCTTGTCGCCAGATCGAATTTAGAAAACTCCCTTCGGGCTGGAGGAAAGCAGTCCAATGTGCCGGTGAGAGATGTGTTGGCTCGGTTAGACCTTGATTACATGTCCCAAATATATGTTTTCCTTAAAGCTATCGATCTTCGAGTGTGATTGTTTATACATCCTTTTCCCCTCCTTTTCGTCCTTCGCGAGCTATCGGTTGAGAATGTGAATGTGAATGTGAGTGCGAGTGTAAACACACATCTCCTTACATCCCATCCTTTTCCTAATGAAAATGTGTCACCCTTCTAAACTCGAGTCGACCGCGAGTAATCGGTTTCCTATTTCATTAACCATAGAATTAAGGAAACAACATGTTGATATATGCTAGTTGAAATATAGTTAAGAGTTTGGCTCCATTAAACTTATGTAACTGAGCCTGTAAAAATAAACGGATTAATAAAAAAAAAAAACCCCTTCTACATACTATTCTAGAATATTTAAACCATCCTATGACAATGAATACAAGTGCTCCCGTGGCCGAGTGGTTAGTGTCCCACACTAACATGCCGGGGGTTCGGGTTCGATTCCCGTTCTAGCCGGGGGATTTTTCATCAAAGAAAATTCTTCCGGGTTGCACTGTGGTCACGCGTATTTCCAGAGCTTGCCATTCCAGAGTGCATTTAAGGCGTGTTATTCGGCATAGAAATCTGAACCAAGTATTACTAATAAAAATGACGCAAGTAATGCTACGTTGAGAAGGCAAAAGTTCCACTGGAACGTTAGTGCCATCCAAGAAGAAGAAGATGACAATGAATACTGATCAAAATTTGAATAGGGAAACAAAAACCAAAAATCAAACATGATTCCGCTTGTAGATGTAATTTTTCCGGCTTCGATATTAAGCATTTTGAGTGGTTTAATTGCAAACTTGAATTCGTTGATGGTTATATTTCGGTTTGTGAGTTGACAGAGAAGCGAAATTAGGTATGTACGGAAAAGTAAATTCTTTCGTATGTGGTAGATTTAAATTATTGAAATAATTGCACTGGTGAAGTTGAAATGGACAGTCACATTCATAATCACATCCAATGCATGATGGAAAGTGAAGAGGAGAATATTGAACTCTTATTGCGTTCTCTTTTTGTTCTACCTCAGTTACTGGACGCACAAAAACTGAGAGAGAGCGAAATTATTCCTCTCGCGAGCGATGAACTTATACGCTTCGTATATTATTGACCTGTCCATATTTCCCCCACTACATGTCCATTATACCCGCATCGATAAAAATGTTATACTTTTCGGCTTGTTTCAATTTCAGTAAAAACATGTAAAAAACACTTTTATATAACATTTGGCCAATTATTTCGAAAACCAATATATTGAACTGTAAGAAACTGCTTTAAAATTTTGGAAAACATCAGTTCCTGAGATACAATTGAAGTTTTCCTTAACATGTCCGTCTTACCCCCATCTCCCCTAGTACTTGGTTGAGATTTCTATGTAGAATAACACGCCTTGAATGTATTCTGGAGTGGCATGATCTAGAATACACGTGACCACAGTGCAAGCTGGACGAATTTTCTTTGCCGAAAAATCCCCCGACCAGAACAGGAATCAAACCCGAACCCCCTGCATGATAGTGTGGGACACTAATCACTCGGCCACGGGAGCCACGCATACCAGCTACTCACACTGTGTGAATAGACAAGGCGAGTCAACCGTTTGTTCATCGGCTTACTAGCTGCTCACTGTCAAGTCAACTACAAGCAACGTATAAATGGGCCTTGGTTTGGAGTAGATTTTCGATTCCAGCTAAACAAGTGAACGATTTAAGCAATTGTTGGTGCAGCAGCTTTTAGTACTCACTTGGCCAAGTGGTTAGCGTTGCTTTTGCATATCAATCGAGTCGAAAAAGGAAACAAAACATAAGCTGTTTTTCGTTGGATCAAAAATATCTCTTGATCAGATTAAAACTCATTCATAAGGTTAATTAGGATTAGGTTCCATTGACTAGAATTAGATTTTTAAATTTATAGAAACTTTGAAAGAAAAGGGGAACAAATTGATCTAAAAATATGTACATAGAGTATTCCAAACACGAAGTTTTAAAATAATTTATATCTCATCTTCATACGCGAAATTTTCAAAATGATACCGCATTTCAAAAATCTCTTGAAAATTTAAATGTCGCGCTTTGCTTCTCTAATTTTTTTTGTCGAGTGTAAAATAATTATTGGAATTAAAAAAACTAAAACAAACCTCGAACGGACTTAGAATTTTGTTCTTTTTCAAGAGCAGCTGATTAGCCGTTTCTTCGCACAGTTTTTATTTGATTTCCAGCAATAACTTCCATGAAACACTCGCTGTTGCGATTGTGATTCCTGTCCTAATCAGCGCACTCTAGGTAGTGCAACGATGCGAAGAGAGTGGTCCACCATAAAATGCCAGAAATATGATGATAGCTACAAACTCTTGTTCTCAACTGCGTTGTTCCGTCCTATTATCGGAAGCTTTTCTTCCGTAAAAACAGAGAAAGAGGGCGTAATTCTGCTCTGAGTGCACCCTGGCGTAGTGTCGTGGACCCTGATACGGTTATAATGCAGCCGTACCGAGGACAACTGGGACGCGGCGCACAAAGGGCTTGTTGCGATCAAAGGAATGAGAAGTGAGAAGGCAGGTGGAGTCATCTTGCACGATGATTTTTTTTTTCTTTTGCCGTGGCAATGCTGCGCCAGGATCAGGGAGAAGACACATGAACATAATATTCTGTGTGATTTCTCATACTATTATTGTTATCTGCATCGTTAGCGTAAAATGCGATTTCTTATAGCCACTTCCAGCGGAAGTTCATCGATGCACTCTGGCTGTTGATTTTGTTTTTTTTTTTGCTTCTTGTAGACAGTTGGTGAGCAGCGTTGGTGGTTATGAAAGCAACACCCAGTGTTCGCTCCATGTGTCGTACAAAAAACCAACAAACATCGGCGTAGAAATGTGGAACAGACCTTCAACAAAGTTTTATCTTGTTTTGCCAATTGGAAGGTTTTGTGAAATACATTTAAGATAAATGATAAAATCAACCGTAAGTAGAAAAATTCTATAACGACGATGTAAAATTGATGTAAATATTTCTACTCGGAAGTACCAACAAGTAATGAACATGAATGTTAATCAAATTGGATCAAACCGCAGCGTGTAATAAATTACAACATTTTTCCTGCGGTTGCTGGTAGTAATCCTATTTCAAGGGATAACAGTTTATGTGCCCCTCTCACCCGATTCACTGAGCATTACGTGATGGACCGAACCGGAATGCATGGCTAATGCATGTGTGCATTCGAGTGGATTTGCCCACAGTACCTGGGCTGATTTCCAGCAAGTAATAACCACAATCGGTGCAACATTTTTCAAAATCCGGAACGACGGTCTGCGGCTAATAGGTCAAATGTTAAAATGTGTTAAAATAAGTCAGGTTGCTTTCGTTGAATGGGCACATTATACCAACGAGAAAAAATCATCGTATTCAATGAATATGAAGACAATCGATCGAAGTGAACGGAAATCTCTTTTTTTTAATATCCAGGAAAACAATTCTTGAATAAACGCGCACAAACTGTGTTCGGTTTAATTACGGGCGTTGTCGGGAGACCGCTATTCCGCAATAAATTACATAAATAAAATACGTATTGGCTCAAAATGTTGTTTCTTCTGTTTGCTACAACTGTGACATGTAGCTCTAGCTTCGCCTTTTCTTCCGTACCTAAGATCTCTTTGGAGAAGGAAAAGACGTAAAGGTTAACAAAAGGATATGGAGTTGGAAATAAATCTTCACCGTGTGGGAAATAAATCTTAGCTTCAATTAATTTTAAATCAGTAGGATGTCACCCAACATAGCGAAAATACACCACTGGTGGGATTAGGTGGAGCAACAATATGTTTATTTTATAAAGCGAACGGGTAGAGTACCATTCGGTGAGGTGATATTTCTGTTTTGTTTGGTAACAAATATTTAAACATAAGACGCATTCCTAAGCTATCAATAATCGAATTATATCATAGTGCAACTAAAAACTGGTACAATCATGAAGCAAATTATTTATCCATACATAGGATAGGGCGGGACTAGTTGGTCGTTTTTGAATAAATTTGGCTATAACTTTGTAGTACGTAGTTTTGCGTTAGAATGTTATGTACCACAATGAAGCTTACCTTCTACCCTTCCAATGAAAAATAACCAGAGAATCATTTATTTGTCATTTTTCTTTTATTCAACGTCTTTATATATATATATATATATATATATATATATATATATATATATATATATATATATATATATATATATATATATATATATATATATATATATATATATATATATATAGATATATATATATATATATATATATATATATATATATATATATATATATATATATATATATATATTTGTTCATAAAATTAGTTACAATCCTCTGTTTTAAGTCAAATATGCGCCGATTTGTTCAATGACTTGTTCCCAACGAGATGCCAACTTCATAATACCCCTGTTATAGAAGCTCGCTTCCTTATTGGCAAAAAAAAACTCGGATAGCCAATTTTCACAGGCCTCTTTTGTGGCTAATTTCTGAATCCTAGCTCGTTCGCCATGGACAAAAACAGGTGGTAGTCACTTGGTGCAAGGTCCGGACTATACGGCGAATGCAAAAGAACCTCCCATCCGAGCTCCCGGAGCTTCTGGCGCGTCACCAAAGAAGTGTGTGGCCTGGCGTTGTCCTGATGGAAGACAATGCGGCCTCTGTTTATCAAAGATGGCCTCTTCTTCATGAGTGCTACTTTCAAGCGGTCCAGTTGTTGGCAGTACAGGCCCGAATTGAGCGTTTGGCCATAGGGAAACAGCTCATAATAGATTATTCCTTGACAATCCCACCAGGAGAACCTTCCTGGCCGTTAATGAGGGCTTGGCCACCGTCTGAGCCGCTTCAGCGCTTCGACCACGACCGTTTGCGCTTCACGTTGTCGTAAGTGACCCACTTTTCATCGCCAGTTACCATCCGCTTCAGAAACGGGTCGATTTTGTTGCGATTCAGCAGCGATTCACATGCGTCGATACGGTCAAAGATGTTTTTTTGCGTCAACGTGTGTGGCACCCATACATCGAGCTTCTTTGTGAATCCAAGCTTCTTCAATTGGTTAATAACGGTTTGATAACTTAACCCCAGCTCTTGGCCGATGCTACGGCTGCTACTATGCCGGTCTTTCTCGGTTAATTCAGCGATTTTGTCGCAATTTTCGACGACAGGCCTTCCGGAGCGTAGCGCATCTTCGACGACCTCTACACCAGAACGAAAACGTTGAAACCATTGTTGTGTGGTGGAAATGGAAACTGTATAGGGTCCATAAACTGCACAAATTTTATTGGCAGCTTGAGATGCATTTTTGCCTTTGTCATAGTAGTACTGTAAAATATGTCGGATTTTCTCTTTATTTTGCTCCGTATTTGCGACACTATAACTCACGAACGACTTAACCAAACAAAACACTGTCAAGGACTATATTATAGCGCGCAAAAATACCTTTCCAACAAGCTATAGTATGACTACTAGAAGTACGCGCTTACAACGACACCTCGCGGAAATACCGCAGGACTTTTTTAACAGCCTCATATAATGTTTATACTATCCTTTTCTTTAATTTATAGTACGGACGGTTAGTACTGAACTTTTTTGCGGAACCCGTATTATATGACTTTGGCATATGTTATTGTTATCAATTCATCTTCAAATTGAAAAATAAATCACTAGATCATGTGAAAGTAGTCTACAAACTAAGTTTGAGCTTCATTTAATAATTCATCCACAAGTTGGGTCCCGCAAGAAACTCAAAAACGACGCATTGGGCGACGAACGTGTTAAGAAATGTTCGAGTTATAAGCACTCGAATTACGGCTAGGGCTAGCACACAAATCGGCAGAACAAATGTATGGGAAAAAAGGAAGATCTTCCTGTTTTCATGAATTTAAACCGTTTAGAGATTAGCGAATTGTAATGTACAGCATATTAAACAAATCTTAGAGAATTTCCGATTCGATTGGTATGCAAATCATGAGAATTCGTTCACAGTGGAAATAGTTATTAACGTTAACTTTATTTCATAAAAAGCGACCTGTTTTCTGATTTGGCACCCTACCCGAAAGACGTAGTTTTACGTCAAAATCTATGGCATTGAAAATTGCATTTTCACAGGTTTGGATTAGCTTATATGTGAAAGCACTTAAGAATCTATTGTCTTAAAGAATGAGCTAGATATGTAAAAATAATTGCTAAAGTTGCTGAAGAACACCCCTGTATCTAAATGTAACTAAGAATCCAGCATATTACATCCAATTGTGGTCCAAGTGGATGGGCTAGAAACATCATCTTCATTATGTCCCTTATTCAGAATTCGGCACAAAGTAGCTCCCCAGCCCGCAAACGTATATCATACGAACAATTTGCATCCGTAATAAAGACGAAATGTGTACACTTGAGCCAGGCAAAAGCCCAGGGCAAAAAGTTCCAAGTGGATACACACATTGGCGCGAACTATTCTGGCGGGAAGTACCGCCATTCAATCCGACGATTCCGTCGTACGAGGCAGCGATGCTTCAGATGCCAGCAGGCAGCTTTCGGCGGCCTTGTCGCAATTCTGCAATGCAGATACATATCAGCAATTTTATTCAGAGAAACGGAAGTAAGGCGTTTTTTTCATATATCGAACCAGTAAGTGGAATACATTTAATTCTTGGCAACAATTCACATTCATCCTAGATCCAATTGTCCCCCGGTTCATGTGGGGCAGGACGACGGTGCTCATTGTGGCCGGTATGGTGGGTTAGATGTCGCACGTTGGCGCTTGAGAGGAATGCGTTTTTCGAATTGTTTCTGTTAGAGCAAAACTTGTGTACTCAATGAACATCACTACGGATAGTTGATTGCGCCACACCTAATTCTCCAGTACGATTATCTCTCAATTTAGCAGGGAATTCATTAGATTTCTGTGAATAATAGGGACGAAGCGATCGTATGTTGCCAATTGGGGCTTGTTGCCCGATGCACAAGAACACCTGAAGATTATATTGAGTGTAGTAATCTGTTCGCCGGAGTTCTCGCAATCGTTATCAATGTGCTCGAGAACATATCTGCCCAATGATGATAGGGGCAATCCAACAGGAAGTCATCGCACAATGAAGCTTGGCGTCGAGATGGATATACGTTTCACTTCAGTAACAGTAAATTAATTGGTTCACATAGGGAATACATTCCTTCCCGGATGGGTTCCCATTTCCATTCACGATGAATTGACAGGAATGGAGGGATGCTCTGCATAATCAGGACGGCGGCAGCGTTAACGTCTCAGTTGTCTATGTTCCGTTGTATTGTGTTTCTACGGACTGACAGTATGAGAACCACCCGAGCGGATTAATTATCTACTGGATACACAGCATTGCGGTGTGTTTATTTTCACATGAAATTCATTGAATAACACTTTCCCCGCCGGTTCACTCAACGATGATGATAAAGCATCCCTGGAATGGGAAAACACAAGAGTGATATGGCAATGTAAAGTTTTGCGTTGGATAAACAGATCTGGAGTGGAGCAGCTTACGACTAGTTACAGCTTAGCGAAGCATTGCTAGCGATTCGTTACCATGTTCAGGTATCTTCGCCGAAACAAAAATTATCTTGGCACGGAATCGATATTACACGCGTTGGCTTCACAAGTATGACATCGAACACGAGCAAGAATGATGAACAGATGGGATGATTTGAGACATGTGAGGCTCAAGTTTACTCAGTTGAATCTAAAGTTAATCGAGCCTACTCAATTATTATGTTCATAAAATCATGGAACCAAGTTGGTTCCGAATAAATTCTCAGCAGCAACATTGCCTCCAAATCAATTTCGAATTTTCTACAGGGTGTATATTAAGTGTTATATTAGTGTTATTTTTCATGGGCTATTTTAGGTAAACTTTTTCAGATTTAATTTCACACTTCCGTTGAATATGCAGGTATTTGGATTTTGGGCTTTGACTTGCAATTTGTTTCGGGAGGATGTTTGTTTTAGTGGCGTTGCAGTCATGGAATTAAGAACGAGAATTGATTATTGACTTCTGTTCGAAGAGATTTAGATCTTCTAAGATATTGAAACAGCTCAAACAAAATTTATCTCTCGCAACAAGGGATTTTTAACCGGTTTTATCGTTACCGGTTTTACCGGTGAAACCGGTTCATTTTTCATTACCGAATTACTAATTTTACAATCAATAACCGGTAATTTCGGTAATTTTAATTTTTTCACCATGAATAATATTTGCCTGACCATTCCAACTTTATTCTTGTGTTCAGGCACGAAACATTCAAAAAACTAAAATTCCGGTATTTCATACCTATAGAACCAGATGGAAAAACTCCAACTCCTTAACAAAATTCAATGCCTTCATGCCGCTTTGATGTATTACTCGAGAATCAAAATAAGATCGAAAAAGCACAACAGGATTGCGTTGATGGTATGACCTCTAAACTTCAGCTCAAAAATCGTTCGTGACTTGATGAAGTTTGACGATGATGGTATTGATTCAGCAGCTGGATAAAAGGGAGGGAAGAGTCCTCTGGATGATGAAGAATCTGCAGAACAGTTGAGCACCAAGGAAAAACTTGAACGAAGATTGCAGCAATGAAAGGTATCAACGTGCTGCCCAAGCTCAACGTCTAGAAACGGATTGATGAAAACCCTCCGACAAGAGTTTTCGTACAGAGGCAAATACACTGCGTTTCACAACTATTGAACCACTCATTTTTTTCTGAGTGTCAAGAGATATGCAAGAAGTCGGTTGAATTGAAGTATATAGTGTAGAAAAAATAACTACCTTCATTTATAAGACTGGCCATTAAAACTTTATTAGTGTGTTCAGGAGCGAAACATTCAAAAAACTAAAACTTCAGTGTTTCATAACTATATACCAGATGGAAAAACTTTCACTCCTTAACTAAATTAACGCCAATTTAACATTAATTACGATAAGTTTCTAATTCGTAGGTCATCACCAGTATTCAATCAGTACAAATCACCCATTCGTTGTGGTTACGATCAAGCTGCGCCATGTTGTAGTGTGTATTTCGTTCTACGCAGAGGATACTGCTCGTTTAAGCTCGTAACAAGCTGACCAGTCCAGAATCTGAAGCCCCTTTTCATGAAACCATGCACTGATCTTCTAGATTTTATGAATTGATACCAAATTACCCAATTATCACATTGTTTTTCGAAGAATATTATAGTTCAACTCATTGTTGTTCAAGATAGCATACGGCTTTTACTATAAAAAATCAAAATAGTGCTTTTTTCATCATTAGAAAAAAGGTAAAAATCGAACATTTATTTTGTTTAGAGGTAAAGTGGTTACCTAGTGGGGGCAAAGTGATCACTTTAACATGTCAAGCTAAATGGGATAGATTTATGCGTTTTTTTCATCCAAATTTGTTCAAATCATATTTGGTATAGTAGGTACATATATGAAATAAGCGTAGCCTATTCACCTATAGTCCCAATTTAAATTTTCTCATGCGTACAAAAACGTTGATTTAGTTGAAGTGGCATATTTTCCTAGGGTCAAAGCCACAAAAGAAACCTCTTCAAGAGCAGAATAGGATGCGGTATATCAGCTTTAGTAAACAGAACATATTAAGTCGTTTTTCACCTATGACCACTTTGCCCCCAAACATCAAAATGATTTCTATGCTAATTAATCGCTGAGATCCTCTCCTCACTAATCGCTGAGATCCTCTCCTCACTAATCGCTGAGATCCTCTCCTCACCTCTCCTAGAATATGTGAACAGTCGTCCAAACTGATGATTTGTCCAAAATTTCAGATTGAACTAAATTTCACGAGAAATTCCTTAGATACCATGCGGTCAGAACTACGGCCGAATTGCTACCGACAAAGTAATTTCTGTTTTTATTTATATTATGACATTCGACAGCTCTACTGAAGTACAGGGTGACTCAAAAGTAATTAAATGCTTCAAACATAAGGTGATTATCAATACGACATCTATAGTCAATAGTTATACTACCAAACAAGCTGGTGACCACTTTGCCCCCCATGACCAATTTTCCCTCCACTACCCCTACATGACAATGGTATTCGATGCTCTTAGTTCTCTAAACGTGCGTCTTCCTCTTCTGGAAATTTTGTTAATGAGACCCGATCAAGATTAGAAGACGACAAAATTAGCATTCTCTGTGTCCTTAAGTATACTTTAACCAACAAACTAAGTAGCAAAAACTTGCAAAATGTTTTTTTGTAATCTAATCATCATCAATAAAAGCAGTTTCTTCAAGATGGTTTATTTTAAAGGATTTTTATTACCGATAATTTACCGGTTTTACCGGTAATGGAATTTTCATTACCGAATAACCACCGGTTGTTGAAAATTTGGCACGGTAATGCAATCCCTACTCGCATCGGAGACGTAGAATAAACGCATATATAAAAGACCTGAAATACAGCCATTCTGCTGGCTAGGTCCAAAAGCATACATCTAAACAGCAAAGCTGGCTGATACTTCCAAAAATAAGGTGGCTCCAAAATGTGTTGAGAGCAGGGCCTGACAATTTCACTTCAATTAGCACATCGTCACTCAATAATGTGTCTATCGCTTCTCAGAACAGAACCAGAACCATGCAGACTATAAATATATCTATTCTCTTTTCACGCACAATAAGAAAAATATCTCGTCTCTTTCGTACATATTCCTTTCATTTCACGTTGATTCCTTTCCTTCTGCAAACAAAAGCGACGTTAGAAATCGTCACTTAGAAATTAATTTGAAGCATCCATGTATTCTGGCAGTTTGTATAGAAATGAATGTTTCCTTGTTGCATTCGAAACTTATTCACTGAAACTAATGAAAACGGTGCAGTGAGTGTTGTGTAGTATGCCTGCAGGAGTAATTATTTACCGGCGCTAGTTGTCAGTGTGAAATTAGTGATGAAACGGATAGTGGTTTGGTCGGATACTGGATACCGATCAGCTTCGAGTCCGGATAGCCGAGTATTCGACAGCCCGATGTTTGTGTTTGTGCTTGTTTGTGTGCGTGCACGTGTATTTGTGTGGGTGTTTGTGTATGTTCGCGCGTTTTTTAGGTGTTTGTGTGCGTGTGTGCGCGTGCATTTGGGCGTGTTTTTTTTGCTTGCATGCAGGTGTGCGCTTTTTTATGCGCGGGCATGTGTAGGCGTGTTTGCGCGCATTTGTGCGTGTTTGTGTGCGCGTGTGTACGTGCGTTTACGCGTGTTTTTTTCTTGCTTGTGTGCAGGTGTGCGCGTTTTTTTGTGCATGGGCATGTGTGGGTGTGTGTGCGTACGTGTGCACGTATTTGTGTGCGTGTGTGCACGTGCGTGCTAGATTCTTTCCGCGCGTGCGTCTGGGCGTGTGCACGTTTGTGCGCGTGTATGTGCGTTTGTGCGCACCTGTGCGTCCATTTGTATGTTTGTGTGCGCTCGCGTTTTTGTGCACATGTTTGTGCATGTTTACGCGTGTGTGTGCGTGTTTGTGCACCCAATGGTATATGCGTGCGCGTGCTTCCGGCGTTGTGTATGCGTTTGTGCGTGCGCTCACAATTCTGCGTGGGCACGCTGAAAGCGCAGACCTAGTCGAAAATCGCGTAATTTCGAGCAAATCGTGTAAAAAAAATCGCGTAATTTTAAGCAAATCGCATAAAAAAATCGCGTAATTTAGAGCGAATAGCGTAAAAAATATCATAAAAAAGAATCCAGCGTACTTGCAAATAACATGCTTCTTCGTAACATGTAATACATGTTTGATACAGGAAATATAATAAAATGAAGACAGCTCAATCGGACTATTCTTTTCACCCTTAGAGAGGGTGAAAAACTTGAGAAAGAAATAGTCCGATCTGTGCCGTCTTTCATTTTATTATATTTTCTGTAACAAACATGTATTCCAAATAACAGAGAAACATGTCATTTACAAGTGATTGAAGAATTTTGAACACGGTCCGCGACGATCCATTTTGGTAAAATAAAACTTACGTTTGAAAGCAGCAAGCATACTCTAACATGCGAAATGAAAATAAATATTTTTAATCGTCAGTGAAAGCTTCTGCTTTTATACTTGTAAGAGAACGAAAGAGGAAAGGAACGAAACAAAAGAATCAATGTTACTGTATGCGTAGAGAATATTTCGTTTCCACTTCACCCCGATACACTGAAATTAATCCACCGAAAATGACTGTAGTGGAAGTGAGAGTTGTATGAATAAAATTCAATCACATTTATTAGCATCGAAAATAACTAGCCCTGGTTGAGAGTGAAGGTTTGTGGTGAATTTTCACGAAATGTCAAACTTCCGCTACTTTCTATCGAATCGAGGGTAAAAATCAATGCGAACTACTACTACATGGGCTGAAATGTTTCGGAATTTTTCAACAGATGGCGCCACTAAAAATGGACAAGATTTATTTCGAGAAGTCCATTTTTCACTAGCTTATGTGTGAAGTTTGATGAGATTTCGTTTATTTGATCACAAACTACAGTTGTTGTGTGTGTCACTACCTGAGCAATCGTATAGAAAATGTAAAAAGAAGAATATCGTATTTTGATCAAACATTGTGTTGACCAGGGCCCGAAATCTTCGAAGGTGAAAAATGAGGACCGACTCTACTCTCAGCAACTTCGCTTCTACTAGAACAGCTTCGGCAGTCGCCGCCAACAAAAAGTGACTTGACTAGAAAATGAATTGACTAGCGAGGATGACTGGTGAACTAGTCCAGTCAGTGGTTATTTTAACTGACTCGACTAATGAATACAAATCTGCCTCTTCATTCAACTGACTTTAATCCACACTTCCATTTCCCCCTGACACTAAAGGCTGATTTAGACGATGCCAGTCAGCGCTCTAGTTGAAGTATCCAGTGAATAGAGAACAGACACTCTGTTCAAGTTAGAGGCCAATTACTTGTTCGATACTGGTACAAGTAACTTGAACAGAGTGTCTGTTCTCTGTTCACTGGATACTTCAACTAGAGCGCTGACTAGCATCGTCTAAATCAGCCTTAATTCATACCCGCGTACACAATCTTATTTTTACGTCCATATAAAGAGGAACGAAAACATGATTTCTGATGCGGAAAAGAAGTTACCCCATCAATGGACGGTTTATTGTCTACCCATCGTGAACTCAAACCAACGAACTTAGACATTTATCAAGTATGCTATAAAGGTCCTCGCGTTAGTATTAGTTAGTATTAGGCGTGCAAAATAGCGCACACATACTGCACGTTATTTTATACGTGTAAGAAATTTTCGTGTACTATACAGAAAAATCTAGCTCACCTATATATAGCATATGTCAAACCACGTTGAACTCAAACATCGATGCATACACATGTACATGGGAGAGAGAAAGAGAGGAACGAATTCATTTTGGGGGAAGTCACTTCAAAATGCGATGAGGACAATTTGACTGGGAAGAATTAAATGATAAAGTCGAGTCGGTAGAGGGAGATAGCGACTAAACGCCCGACTGTTCAGTCGTTTTGACGGAGAAACTGCGTTTAGTCGCTATCTCCCTCTACCGACTCGTATCAATTCATTCTTCCCAGTCAAATTGTCCTCATAGCATTTTGAAGTGACTTCCCCCAAAACGAATTCGTTCCTCTCTCTCTTTCCCATGTATCTTTATGCATGCATCGATGTTTGAGTTCACCGTGGTATGACAAACGTTACAGGTGAGCTAGATTTTTTTGTATCGTACACGAAAATTACTCACACGTATAAAATAGCGTGCTGTGTGTGCGCTATTTTGCACCCCTGATACTAACTAATACAAACGCGAAGACCTTTATAGTATACTTGATAAATGTCTAAGTTCGTTGGTTCGAGTTCACGATGGGTAGAAAATAAACCGTCCATTGATGGGGTAACTACTTTTTTGCATCAGGAATAAGGTTTTCGTTCCTCTTTATATGGACGTACAATAAGATTGCATACGGGAGTACAAAATTAGTGTCAGAGGGAAATGGAAAGTCAGTTGAATTAAGAGGCATATTTGTATTCAGTAGTCGAGTCACTTAAAATAACCACTGACTGGACTAGTTCACCAGTCATCCTCGCTAGTCAACGCTAGTCAATTCATTTTCTTGTCAAGTCATTTTTTTTGTTGGCGGTGACTGCCGAAGCAGCTCTAGTCGAAGCGAAGCTGCTGAGAGTAGAGTCGGTCTTCATTTTTCACCGTCGAAGATTTCGGGCCCTGGAAGTCCTTTCTGGAAGTGTGCCAAATCAGAAAACGGTCACGTTTTGAGGTAGGACTACGTCTTTGATTTCTATATAGGGAGGTCACTCTACGAAAAATGTAACGTTTATTAAGAGTTTTCAAATGCATATTACGCAGAATCGTTCTTGCGAAATATGTTATAATATATACCATTAGACCAATTTATCCAGCATTTTTTTCACCTAGACATCAACAGTGGAAATAAAAAAACAAGTCAGCCATATAACAAATAAAAGAGGTATGTTTTGCGAGCGGATGCGAAGGTAAATCATGTATTATGCATTCTTTCTTTCAACTTCGTTCCCATGAACGTTGTATGTAACACAAAATTGTGTGCAACAATTCGTTCTATCTAAAAAATAAGCAAGATGTTAAAGTAATCAGATGCAAGATTTCATGCATCACTCAAACTTCATGCTAAATTTCATCAAAGCAACGAGGAAAGTGTCACCCATAGAATGGTCGTTCAATAATTAGGAGGAGACAGCGATTATCATGCGAAGACTTATAAAAATCGGCAAATATTAATATTTTTCATGACTCATATTCATAATTCTCAATGACTTAATTCTTTCTATGATAGATTGAGCAGTAGAATCAATACGACTTGGTTGTGATAGACTGCAAACGAACAATATTTCACCGAAAAAGCTACTACTCCCGATGCCTTAGATTAAGACCATAACTATCCATTCAAAATAAAGCAACTTAATGATTTAATGATGATGATGATACCCCTACAAAGGTTTGACAGGTCGATTTATCTTATAGATAGTATAATGCTGTATAGCAAACAGCATTAAAGTTAAGAGATCAGCAACAAAACAAAAACAAAAACGAACTGACTCTGTTGCTGGCATGAATTTCTATTAATCGAACATTATAAATTGGCGAAAGCTGTAAAAAACAAAATGTTTCTATCCGTATCGACATTGACATAATCATAGTTTCAACTTCATATCCAAAGCTTTCCCAAGGCTTGTCAACAAAATTTTCAACCCGGGACGATCCTTGACTGATTGGGAATTTAACCCAATATCTAAAAGTGTCAACTAAGAACATACTAGAGATCTGCCACTATGCAGAAATACTCGATATAACCATCTTATGAAAATATAGTTACTTTGTTTCTATCACAGTCCTTCTGTCCATTCTCAATGTTAACAAAAATTGTCTCATGGTCAGTTATTTTAAATTTGGCCTCTGTCGAAGAATGAACAGTAGCAAAATTTGAAAGACGTCGAAGAATGAACAGTAGCAAAATTTGAAAGACGTGATTATTAGAGTTCTACTATGTTTAGAAATTCTAGTAGCTTCGATAACCGTTTGTTTTAAGTTAAAATAATGCGATAATTGTTTCAACTGATTCGAATTTCGTACATTAAGCCAATCAATGTTAAAATCCCCAGCAATCACATTTAATTTACTGCAATCAACGACATTTTCCCACCAGTTCTCCAAAATTACAATAAAACGCTGGTCACTGGAACTAGGGGAATTGTATACAATTCCATAATTTCCCATCTGCATGCCTCTTTCAACTGAAATAGCCAAGAACCAATTATTTTCAACAGATTCGTTAAACCGGATGTTGAATTTAACTGATTCTTTTGCTTAAATTGCAACACCTCCAGTGAGTTTGGACTGGGACAAGCAAAAAGCAACTTTATAACCCGATATGTTGTACTGGTCAAATGAATCTTCATTAACTATGTGAGTTTCAGCAAGAAATACCATTTGAGGTCGCATGTTTTCTACAAGTAATCGCAATTCAGCGTAATTTGTAGAAAGCCCAGCTTTATTCAAATAGATTATTGCTAACTTACTTTCACGTGTACTTTTCCTAAATTGCTATTTAGTTGTTTGAAAAATGTTGCTTTTTTTGTTCTCTAATAGTCTCCAATACACAGGAAACTGTGTACTGTAAGATGGATGATTTTCATCCAAATTCAATTTTTGTTCTTTATTTACTTCACAACAATTGATGCATTTCCATTCGGTTGATGAGCACTCAGATGTTTTATGTTTCTCAGTACATCTAGAACATGTTTGTTCTTTGTTGCAAACTTTACTCTTATGTCCGTATTCTCCACATTTGAAACAACGTAAAATATGGAAGGCCTCAACCACGTTACATCTATCCCACCCGATGCATACTTTTTTAGCAGTCATCAGGTTGACGTAAATATCATGGTCAACTTCAATGATTGTATTATATTTGTTATACTTCAAGCGTGGAATTTCATATTCTACAACAACTTTAACATCCTTCATCGAAATGTTTTCTTTTTGACTCTTCAAATAATCAATGAAAACATCAGAGGAATATCGATCACTCATCCCAATAATTTTCAATCTTGGTTTCATCGGTTTTTATATGAATGTGCTAAACCTTTCTCCAAGATTGTTTTCAATTCCATTTTTTACGTTTTCAATATCATCCTCTGCCGCACACTCAACAATAATCGAGCCATCTTTACCGTTTCTGAAATTGGCTATTTCGTGTATTTTTGGATCCAATTTAGTTTTTAAAATTTTTCTAGTATCATCAATTTTTTTCATTAGACTCGACTGGTTTCACCACAATGACTGGGCGAGCCTTACGAACGACGACATTCGCGTAGCTTTCAATATTATTATTATTGTAATTATTCATAAAAACATTTCATGTCAAATTTCCCTGCATCGATTCATTACGTTGTGTATTTCATCTCAAAATATCACGAAATCGTGAGTATTTTCAACTTGTTTTTTCGTTTCTTCCCCATAAATTTCATATTCAATGTAATCAATGACGATATTTTTTTTTTGTTTACCGATTCGCATATACTTCATCTACCTTCCCACCCTGTTATGTGTCCCACTGATATTCATTAATCATTTTCAGTTTGACAGTTGAACTTCCTGTCAGAAGCTTATTGTCTTTCTTTGTTCGTTGCAAACCGTTTGAAATTTACGAGTACATACAACAAACGGCCCTTTTCAGGGCTACTATTTAGAGTTTCAAAATACAATAAACTAACAGATTTCTGAACAATGAAAAGAATTACATTTAAAATTACCAAGTGTTCTGAACAATCACAGTCCTACGTCAAACTTCCGTCCGTTCCCCTAGGCTCAGACCCTAATTCTAATTTTTTTAAGAGCCATCTTCTTTTTTTTTAATATTATTGACAACCCTGTGTGGCATTAAACTGCCAATCATATAATTACTCAACATGCATCATAATGATGTGAGAGTAACGACACACCATCCACTCACCCCTCAACCGTCGGTTTTCCGTTCGGTTCCCAACCAGTCCACTTCGTTGCTACACATCGTTCGTGTGGTGGGTGACAATAACCGAATGAAGTCATTCATTTGCGAAGGCAGCGTTCTTGAGGTAAGTTGTGGCGGCAGTTGTCGCGCATTGGGTGACTCCAGATAAATGGCCAGTTCGCACAAACCCTGACGGACACGATATGTGGACGGTGCACGATCTTTCGCGCAAAACTTTATGCGCATAAACGACACAATTATAGCTGGAGAAAATATCTCCACATTCCAGCTAGGGGAAAGGCGGAAAAAGAAAACAACTATAACGAATATGCGAAATGAGAGTGGCGAATTACTACGAGGTTCCGAAGCAATAGAACAACATGTGTTCGAGTACTTCAAGGGATTCTATGCAGCGCCGGAAGAGAACAACGAGTCGAGAGAAAGCTTTGAGTGTGACAGAGTAATACCTTCAGATAACGAACCGAATTTCGCTTTAATGACAGAGATAAGCACGGAGGAGATATACACATCAATAAAAGCGTCAGCAGTTAGAAAATCCCCTGGAGTTGACGGGCTACCAGTAGAGTTTTATAAGAGAGCTTTCAACGTCATCCACAGAGAGTTGAATCTGGTGATGAATGAGGCGATAGCAACACAGTTCCCCTCAGACTTCACAAGCGGCATAATCGTGCTAGTTAGAAAGAGAAATAATAACGACACCGTGCGGGCCTTCCGACCGATTACTCTGCTAAACGTAGATTATAAACTACTGAGTAGAATTATGAAAGTCCGATTAGAACACGTGCTCCAAAACCATCGGCTGCCGAACGGAGCACAAAAATGTTGCAATCCCGGTCGCAATATATTCCAAGCTACTCTCGCTCTTAAAGACAGGATAGCAGAACTGATCGCCGAAAAGAGAAGAGGAAAACTAATATCATTCGATCTCGACCGTGCGTTCGACAGGGTCTCGCATACATTTCTCCACCGAACCATGCGGTCGCTCGGTATCAATCAGAGTTTCGTCGGGTTACTGCAGCAGATTGCCGAACGTTCTACGTCTCGGACAGGGTTTATTTGAATGTTTTCTATCCATGTAACACTGTGACCAAATACATTTGGTTTTGTGATTTTTCAATCAATCGCAATTAACAGAATAGCTACTGAAGATTATTCTTCCCCATCAGTAGGATATTTCCGTATCCAATATTGTATGCGCCCGCAATCGATGATTGCTCAGTCGCCGAAAGTTCCGAGCTCAGAGAGTTCATTCCCCTCTAGTTTGCCTTCCAAATTGCCATCGTAAACCACGCTTCTCTCGATTCAATCACGCACAAAAAGCATACTTAAGCGATATTCTGGTCGTGAGACGCATTCATTTTTCGTGAGGACATCGACAAGACAACATCGTTGCTGAGGGTGCTGGACGACGAAGGATCGAGATCTGCCCTGAAACGCAGGCAGTTTGTTTGAACCTGTGAGGGAGCACAGAGAAGTCGATCCTTCAGGAGAAGAGAAGGTGACAATCGAAGCAGCCGCTACACACACACATACACGCACGGAATTCTTTCCGTTTGGATGCCATTCAGCATCGAGAAAGATCCGGAAAATAATCTGCCAGTTCCTCTGGGAATTTAAAAATACATTCATGTGAAAGAGTTTATTTGAATGTTTTCTATCCATGTAACACTGTGACCAAATATGTTTCAATCAAGTGCTATTAACAGATGGTTATCGAGTTAGCATAAACCACTGGTGGGCTTCCAGTATAGAGGAAAATGTGGTAATATCTAATCGTTACTGAAAATAATCTGCCAGTTCCTCTAGGAATTTAAAAATACATTCATGTGAAAGAGTTTATTTTAATGTTTTCTATCCATGTAACACTGTGACCAAATACATTTGGTTTTGTGATTTTTCAATCAATCGCAATTAACAGAATAGCTTCTGAAGATTATTCTTCCCCATCAGTAGAATATTTCCGTATCCAATATTGGATGCATAAAACCTTGTGCATCCAACGTAACACTCTCGTTTTCGAAGTCCCCATTATTCATTCATTCAGAATGAATTCAGATTCAACTTCAAACAAATGATCTCTAAATCAACGATAGTCCTACGTCACCCTTGCGGTTATACCATAGATATAACCCACTTCCTGTTTCGTTGATGCTATTCTCGCTGTATCTTCATCCACTTCTCACACGAGTGGAGCGTATTTGTGATGGTAATGACCTGTGTGTAGCTTACGCAGATGACATCAGTGTGGTGACAACATCTACACAAAAAATCGAACAGATCAATTAAATGTTATGTCAATTTGAATTTATCGCTGGGGCTAAGCTCAATCGCCAAAAGACGGTATCGATCGATGTGGGAGCAACCGATGGAAATCTATGGACAGTGCCTTGGCTTCAGACAAAGGAGACGGTGAAAATTCTAGGCATCGTCTTCACTAACTCTCTGCGGAAATGGTGAAGTTGAATTGGGATGCGATAGTTTCCAAAATAGCGCAAAATATTTGGCTTCATTCTCAACGGACCCTAAATTTATGTCAGAAGATAATGCTTTTAAACACGTTCATTCTTTCAAAGGCTTGGTATGTGGCATCGATAATCTCACCGTACAGTATTCACACAGCAAAAATAACTGCAACAATGGGTTCGTTCCTGTGGAAAGGGTTGCCAGCACGAGTGCCGATACAGCAGCTAGCGCGAAGCATAGAGCAGGGCGGACTGAAATTGCAACTGCCAGCGCTAAAATGTAAGGCGCTGCTGATTAATCGGCATTTACAAGAGATTTCATCCATCCCGTTCTATTACTCTCTTCTCACACAAACGAATCCTTCTTCAGCAGATTTCCCATGCCTGAGACAAATTCGTCAGCAAATGTCGCTGCTTCCAATTCCGATCCAACAAAATCCCTCTAGTGAAACTATAATCAAATACAATATTGAGCAGAACGAACTGCCGCGGATAGAACGAAAACATCCAGGACTCAACTGGAGTCGAATATGGCGCAACATCGCATCGAAACAAATTTCATCGGGACATCACAGTGCATTGTACCTAATAGTCAACGAAAAGACACAGCACAGAAAACTAATGCACACCATACAGCGGGCGGATGGAGCGAACTGCCTTCATTGCAATGCAATGGAAGAGACATTAGCGCATAAAATAAGCGAGTGCCCTCGAGTTGTGGCAGCTCGGGCAAGAATGCAGTAGAAAACGGCAGATATCTTGGGAGGATGGCAACAACTATCTTGTGGAGACTTACTGAGACCGTCATTGAATCGTATAGGGAAAATTAAAAGAGATAAATTATTAAGAATCTTCAAAAACTATGTGAAATTCATAAATGACACTAACGGAATCATAGATATTGCAAATATGGAATTTTATTTAGATATGAATTAATTATGTATTTTTTTATGTACAGAATATACTTGACATTGCGGAAAAAAAACTCGACACACTGGTACAGCAATTGAGCGTCCTAACTAAACGGCTGAAACGTTACTCTGACTCTGCAAAGCGCCAGGAACAAAATCGGATGTTCAGAGATAACGTACCGCGAAGGTTTGCCATATATTATCGATGTGACGAACTTCTGGGCTGGTATTTGGGAAACCCCAGTACAACATCGCGAAGGGCAAATGTGGTTAAGACGGGAGGAGGAGAGTTGTGGTGGAATTGGAGAGTGCCAGCTATCATCGTCGAAGAGAACGATGTCCGCGAAGCCTCGCGGTACCTGAGGAACTGGGTAGCATCGGGCCCCGATGGTGTTCAGGAACTTCTGGCACAAGAAGCTGACCGTCGCACATCAAAAGATACCTGAGTGCTTCAACAAGGTGCTACGTGACCCACACAACCTCCCTGGATTCGCCACCCGTGGCGTCACATTCCTCCTCCCGAAAGACTGCAACACATTGAACTCATCAAAGTACAGACCGATAACGTGCCTATCGAGTCTGTACAAGATATTAAGCAGCATCATAACCGCCAAAGTTTCTGGCCACTGCGAACAACACCATATCATCGCAGAAGAGCAGAAAGGATGCAGAAAAAATTCGCATGGCTGCAAAGACCAGGCCATCATCGTTAGGTTCCTGCAGCATGCGATGAGGCAGTGGAGTACGTCTCTGCACCTCAGTGATGGGGAAAATGTGTTGCAGCCTAGAACACTGCAGATAAAGAGGGGGATATTCCAAGGCGACTCTTTCAGCCCGCTTTGGTTTTGTCTGGCACTAAACCCCCTCAGTAGGACGCTCAATAGAAACGGTCATGGCTATAAAATAAGGTATGACGACGGCGCCCATGAAGAAGTGACCCATACCTTTTACATGGACGATCTCAAGGTCTACGCTGATTCACGTCAGCGTCTAGGTGTAGCTATCCGGGTTGTCGAAGAAATAAGCAGGGACATCTGCATGGAGTTCGGCCTCGACAAGTGTCGCTGTGTCCACCTGCTGAAAGGACAACTTACCGAATCCGGAGGCTACGAGGTCTATGACGGCGAGTTTATAAGAGACATGGTTCGTGGCGAATCCTATAAATATCTTGGATTCCGACAGCTCACCGGGATTCGCCACTCCGACATCAAGACGGAGCTGCGAGACAAGTTCTTGAGTCGAGTGAACTGTGTCCTGAGGACTTTCCTCAACGCGGGGAACAAGGTACGCGCGATCAACACATTCGCGGTTCCCCTGCTGACCTTCAGTTTTGGTGTAGTCAAATGGAGCAAAACTGACCTAGAGGACCTTGAGAGGAGGATGAGGAAAGCATTCAAAGAGGCCGGAATGCACCATCCTCAATCGGCACTGGAGAGAGTTTCACTACCACGCAAAGAAGGAGGACTTGGAATTGTCGACATTTCTGCACTGTGTGTTGCCCAGGTACGACAACTGCGCGAGTACTTCGCAGAACGCACCAACCAAAACGCGCTATACCGGGCTGTCTGCGCCGCTGACAGAGGATACAGCGCTCTGCACTTGGCGCAAGCGGAGTATCAACTAAACTGCAATCTGCAGACAGTGGAGGAGAAGATTGCAGCTTGGAAGCAGAAGGCAGTGCATGGTGCCCACCCCCATCAACTGGACCGGCCACACGTCGACAAGGCCGCATCTAATCTTTGGCTAACGCGTGGTGAACTCTCTTCAGTAGTAGAAGCCGACATTATAGCCATCCAGGACAGGATAATGCCGACGAGAAACTGCAGGCGGTACGTCTGGCATCAAGACGTTGATGACATTTGCCGGATGTGCCACCAACCAGGTGAAAACATAGAGCACATTATGGAAGGCTGTCCCGTTTTGGCCAACGCAGCCTACACCGAGCGCCACAACAACGTGGCCCGTATTGTTCATCGACAACTGGCGCTCCAATGTGCTCTACTGGAAGACAACGTACTGAACTACCGGTACCTGCCTGCACCTGTCCTGGAAAATGACCGTTTCAAGCTGTACTGGGATCGCACTGTTCTGACCGACCTCTCGATCCACCACAACCGCCCAGATATAATGGTTTACGACAAGAGCGACTAAGTCACCATCATCGATGTCGCTATTCCACTGAACCAGAATCTGGAGGAGACCCACGGTCGCAAAATCTGCAAATACCGACCATTGGCCGTGGAGCTCATGGAACTGTGGGGGCTAAGGGAGGTCCCAAGAATTGTTCCAGTCGTTCTCTCTGGAACTGGAATTATCCCGAAGACACTTCTGGAAGCGCTAAAGGTGTTGAACATCGAGAAGGAATTGGCCGGCATCCAAAAGTCGGTCATCCTTAGCACCTGCGCGATTGTCCGACAATTCCTCGGTCAGGACTGAAACAGCACGAGCATGCAGATACGTGCATTCCGCAGAGCCTAGTCCCCCTTTGGCATTCAGAAGCCCGGGGGCAGGTGAAAATTCTGACTAGGTTCGCCTAGTTAAGAAGTGAGATAAGTCTGCAAAAAAAAAAGAGGACCGTTAAGAACCATCTTCGGTGGTATCGAGAGGAAGATGGCGTGTAAAAGATGCCCAATACGCAAACTCGGTTGATGCGAAGGAATCAACCTTGCGAATCTGGAATGGCACTATACAGGGTTGAAGTAAGAAAAAATATCGAGTAAATTACCCTTGTTCCTGGAACAAACTGAATTGACTGCCTTCGCACTAATTCCCTACGGAACGAGCAACAAACGGGAGCAGAATCAATCTATTGAATATCAACTAAGCGGGAGGATCAACGAGTACAAGATCTTCACGAACTCCGAGCGCAAATTATAGAACTATTATTGCGGACGTTGGAAAACCTGAATCTGAAGAACTCTCGTCAGTCGATTCAATAGGAAATTTCGGATTTAATCGTACGACACGATTCCAAAGACTACTTGCTTTATTCAGAGAACCTTGGGGTTTTAAACAATTTTTATCCTATCCTAATTCTAGCCTAAATTCAAATCTAATGTGTGAAGGAAAAAGAAAACTACAAACGTTCTTGCTCCTTTGCATATAAGTCCTTTACTTATCTCTTATCTGTGATTCACCACATGCAACCTGGTTAGAGCTTATCTTTGACTCATAACTGTATTCTAAGGGCAACGAACTTAGCACGATAAGAAATGTGTGCGATTTATTTGGTCCCTTTCCTTTCCGTTATTCTATTGCATTGGATTTTATTGCACCCGCTACCGATAGGTAAGATTGTTATTTTAGGATCGTACACACGTTTCGTTCTTATCGAATCATGTTTTCCTGTCCTTCTATCAATCGTTTTACTAAATGAAAATTGAATTGCCTAATTCTTTCGATTTCTTACATGGCGTATGAAGTCGAAGAACCAGTATTCATGGAGTGGCCAATGCTGGAAGGATATGATGGGCAAAACATGTCGCAAAACGGTCGGACAGATATTTGGCAAAAATGGTGTTGATTGGTGATCAGGCGAGTACGAGACGACGAACATCGCAGCGAGCAAGGTGGCTAGACCAAATAAAGCACCTGGTGAGCACTAATCGGGCCTCGTTGTAAAGACGTTAAGCCAAAATAAATAAATCGTTTAACAACACAACAGGATCTTCCAGATGGCTTTTTCATGCCGTGTTATTCCAGAATATGGTGGTGCCCAATTACCTCGGAATTGAGTACCATCAGTCTGAACATAATCCTTTAATTACATCCAAATGATGATTGATGCCACACGCACCTTCTCGCGATGATCACAGCATCGCATCGAACCCCGCTCATCAAATTACTGATTAAGTGCAGATAATTAAACATTTTTTTATCCATACAACGGTCACAGTATGTCTAAGCTAAGTTTGACATGATTGTGGCCAACGATGATCGATTCACATCGCAAATAATTTTACAACGCGACATGTAATAACATGGCGCGTTTCGTGCTAATGAATACAAATCAAATTACTTAATACCCAATTATGGTCATTGCATAAATTTCAATTATTAGCTAATATACAACGACACGTGATGTCCTTCAGTGTTCATTTTGTTGATTGCTTCGTGTACTGATTAGATCCTTGGATGAATTTTATGATGCACATCCGGATGGCACGAATGAATTTCATCAATTGAGCGTCATTACAATTCGATCTATTCTAAATTCGATTAGCGTAAAACGAATGGACGAAAAATGTAATTTGTTGCGCTCCACTCGGTCGCAAACTCGATGTAAACAGCAGTATTTCACGCATCGAGCTTGCTAAATGATTTTCCTAAAATAATGTGATGAACTTTTGATAGCGGTTTTCTGTGGCTCTGTGGATATCGCACCAATTCGGGTAGTGCTACTGGGCCGTTGTATTTGAATATATAAATGTAAAATGTGTTTATTTTCCGTGTTCGGCCCCCTGCCTGGAGACAGCCCAGTTCCATTTAGGAATCACAATGTTTTCGCGAAATAGACTGCTACTTGCGGGCAGAGCACTTACAGTTGATGATCACGAACGTCTAGACGACGAGCGTTATTACCGCCAAAGATGAGAAGCGGCCTCGAATTTTGATTCGACACTGGGGGCGCTACGTGATAATTTTGCGTCTTGTAGCGCTCGGAAAGGACAACACAATGAATGCCTCTCTCCCAAGATGCTGCTGTTTTCGCCTACACCGACCGAGTGCTGTCAAAATTATTCAGCGAGTCTCGAAAAATATTGTACATGTCTTGAGCTGCGAGGAAATCTCCAAGGACCTTTCGGTTGAATGAGCTGTACAGTTTCGCCGCCGAGGAACATGTGTTTACATAAGCTTACGTTGGATATGACAAGCTTATTATAGCTGTTGTCAGTGCATGCATGTCGAAAGAGCATTTCTTGTGGCAGGATATGTGACGGTTCACCGTGCGTGACCTGCGTGCGTGATTTGTTATTGCGTTGATAGAAACGGTAGAAAAAAATAGGGAATGTCTTTCCGAACGATAACAGCGAAACAAACATCGAAAAAGCAGCAAATATCAACGTGCACAAGTCAAAATATTAGGCCCCGTAATGCGGCTGGTCACAACAGCGCTGTACATCGTGTAGCTAACTGTTTCTCAACCCCAAAGCCGCACAAGGCTCGATCAGAAAACCATAAAATCAAATGAGTAATTCGAAAGCCAGAAATGAGGTTTACCAGGAGCAAACAGAGGAATCCAGGAATAAACAGCAGCTCCTTCATATTCACCATCACGCATCCTCACGAAACAGACAGAGATTGTACCCGATATTGTGCACTGATGCATTCGTGCTAATATGGTATCGGGCAAAAGTTGCAAATTAAAAGGGATGGATATCAGAGCCATTGCATGCATTTCATTCTGTGGGTTTCATCCGCCATTCATCGTCTTATGGTGGAAGGATTCTGCCGTAAAACACAGCAGCAGAATCATGTGGAAATGTGGTACATTTTCTGGAGAGAGGCAGGGAATCACTACAACTTTTGCAATCGCTTACCAACTTCGATATTCCATCCGGAAGCTGCACTGTGGTAAGGATATAATTCACTGTTATTAGTTTCGTTTGCATTTGTTATGAAACAACGAAATTCGGAAGCCATTGTCAAAGATCCATCAGGAAATCAATTAATTCTAAGTAAAGTAGAAAAAATGCGAGTCGAACATGTTATGGTGTCACATGTTCTGGTATCCCGATTTATTACATAAAATGTAAAAAATAACAGAAAGTGTGCTATATATGATATAGCAATAAAAGAGAAATATGAGCGAACAAAACAAGGGACACAATGCAAATCAGCACGCATTAAAGCTTTTCGCATACTTTGCCACATAGGGGAAGTTTGGGTAAGACGCGCCGTGTTGTTAAACGCCCCACCATGAAAAATCATGGAAAACGCAGTAATCGGCAGGATTTTTCTGCGCTTATAACTTCCTTTTTTCATTATACAGGGTTTTCCATTTCGGGCTTCCGAAAGTATACAGCCCTGCGCTGAAAACCGTTTGACATAGCTGTCAACCAAAGCGTCATATCGTTAGTTGAATGTTTGCCATTTTACCATATGGATCGTTTTAGCATCGCACAACGTGTTAATTTTGTTATGCTGAATTTTCGCATCAAATTTTCTTCAGCGATGAGGCACATTTCGAGCTCGGTGGCTATGTGAACACCCAAAATTTCCGTATATGGGGCTCAGAAAATCCACACGTGATTGTTGAGAGGCCATTGCATCCGCCAGAAGTCACTGTTTGGTGCGCATTATGGTCTGGTGGAGTCATCGGGCCGTATTTCTTTGAAAATGAGGACGGCGAGACGGTAACTGTGAATGGTGAGCGCTATGGCCGCATCTTAACCGATTTGTTTTGCCACAAATTGAATATATGGATACGGATGACATGTGGTTTCAGCAGGACGGCGCCACGTGCCACACAACACGACCGAACATGGCCATATTGCGAACTAAATTTGAGGGACGCATAATTTCGCGTTTTGGTGATGTCAATTGGCCGTCCAGATCATGCGATTTGAACCCGCTAGACTTTTTTTTGTGGGGTTATGCGAAAGACCGTAACCTTAATTTGAAATAAAAGTTTCATCGAAATTCGAATTCTAAGTGTGTTTTATTTGAATTTACTTTCGGAATTTAAAGTTGGAAAACACTGTAAATGCAATTAAATGTATTGTAGCGCAAAAAAAATCACGTCTATCTTCATAAAATAATGATATATAAAAATGCATGATTTCATGCGATTTTGACCGCTTCTGTCGTAAGACTTTTGAAGCATAAAAAACTTATTTTAATTTTGTAAACTTCAAAACATTCTCAAATGTTACCAGATCTCGATTGAGTTCCAATGAAAAACTTTTAAAAAACATGTATTATATCAAAATGCTATTTCCTAATGAACAGCGGCACATATTACGATTGTAAACACGAATGTTGGATGTAGAATTCCTCGGCGTTTTCGGAAACATAATGGAAGCGGAAGGTATAAGCAACGAATAATGAATTATCCGAAATAAACGCTTCGATGTCGTTTGACATTTTGACCCGTTGTTGTGGTGCATTTTGGACACGCTTATGAGCATTTTACCTCGCTTATTTGAGAGTGATGTAATATGAATGGGTTTAGAATTTTCGTTATTGCTGTTAGTTAGCCTATTCGTAATCGTTCTTGCTCATGCCATTACAAAGAAAACAGACGTGGCTACGTTATGGACGTGAAGAAACGTTGAAATATGTAGTAAAAATACATGTTTCATGCTGTTTTGCTTAACATGGGCGTCTTGCCCGGACTTCCCCTGTACGGCCCAGACCAAAAATGACATAGTTTCTCGTTTATGCTCTCCTTTTTTTCTGTTCTTCATTTTATAATAAGGTGTAATATTATC
Organism: Toxorhynchites rutilus septentrionalis; assembly: GCF_029784135.1. Taxonomy (NCBI): domain Eukaryota; kingdom Metazoa; phylum Arthropoda; class Insecta; order Diptera; family Culicidae; genus Toxorhynchites; species Toxorhynchites rutilus. The sequence goes on from NC_073745.1 coordinate 70,638,383, forward strand.
ACGCATTTATGCAACAGCACAAGTAGCTTTGTGGTTAGCGTGGTCATGTAAAACAGCCTTGCATTCCAGCCGGCCTTGGTTCGATCCCCGTTGGCATCGTTTGGACTTTTTTTTTTGAGTACAATCCCAAGCTCACGTACAGTCTGAGAGAAAAATATGTCTGTTCCCATACATACAAACATTTTATAGCTATGGGAAAAGGTGCTTTTATTTGTTCATTTCATTCTTCAGCACACGAAAAAGCATTTTTACAAGATTGCTAAATGCTCCACTTTAAAGGGGTCATTTTTCATCATTTCCTCACAAGGGAGGAGTAGATGATGGAATCCATTTTATGCATTTCCAATAAATAATATTGGCGGACATAATTTGCAATCAATGAATGCGCATCATTCGAATTCCCGACACAAGCAACAGCGACAGCAAAATGATCGCTACACAAGAACATCACGCGTCAAGCGCGTGATTACTGGCTGGTAATTAAAATATATACAATGTCCCTAATTGGAAAGTAAGTAATTTGATTTGGGCTAACATGTACGAAACACACGCCATGTTAATACATGGCGCATTTTCAGATAATTTCCACTGCCAATAGATCATCGGCGGTCGCATTAATGTCAACCGTGGCACAATTGGACCCGTAGGACGTGTTGCGGCCGCCCTCTGCAACCTGAACACACAAATAGAATTAATTATCCGTACCTAATTACCGATTTGATGGTTTGACAATTGGGTGGAGATCGCAAAATGGGATGCCTGCAATTGATGGATTAGGATTTCAGCTTTATTTCTCCAACCGGCTGGTACAGGTGACAGAGATATAGAACTTTTGTATGATTTGATCAATTTCAAAGAAAAAAAAAAGTTATCCCCGAAGGGCTCAGAGGCTCAGACACTCAGCTCAGTTACAAAAATAGTTTTTATTTTCGTTTTTCGAATAAGCAACTTCTGAAAATTTTCTCTAAACTAATATTTATAGAACAAATGTGTAAAACATCCTCTTATTATTCTTATTCTTACCATTATTCATATTTGTAATATTCATCGTATCCTTCATATTATTCATATCTTTCATATTATTCATTTTCTTCATATTCTTCATATTCTTCATATTCTTCATATTGTTAATATTCTTTATATTCTTCATATTCCTCATATTCTCCATACTCTTCATATTCTTCATATTCTTCATATTCTTCATACTCTTCATAATCTCCATATTCTTCATATTCTTCATATTCTTCATTTTCTTCATTTTCTTCTTATTCTTCATATTCTTCAAATTCCTCATATTCTTCATATTCTTCATATTCTTCATATTCTTCATGTTCTTCATATTCTTCATTTCTTCATATTCTTCTTATTCTTCATATTCTTCATATTCCTCATATTCTTCATATTCTTCATATTCTTCATATTCCTCATATTCTTCATATTCTTCATATTCTTCATATTCTTCATATTCCTCATATTCTTCATATTCTTCATATTCCTCATATTCTTCATATTCTTCATATTCTTCATACTCTTCATAATCTCCATATTCTTCATATTCTTCATATTCTTCATTTTCTTCATTTTCTTCTTATTCTTCATATTCTTCAAATTCCTCATATTCTTCATATTCTTCATATTCTTCATATTCTTCATGTTCTTCATATTCTTCATTTCTTCATATTCTTCTTATTCTTCATATTCTTCATATTCTTCATATTCTTCATATTCTTCATATTCTTCATATTCTTCATATTCTTCATATTCTTCATATTCTTCATATTCTTCATATTCTTCATATTCTTCATATTCTTCATATTCTTCATATTCTTCATATTCTTCATATTCTTCATATTCTTCAAATTCTTGATATTCTTGATATTCTTGATATTCTTGATATTCTTGATATTCTTGATATTCTTGATATTTTTGATATTCTTGATATTCTTGATATTCTTGATATTCTTGATATTCTTGATATTCTTGATATTCTTGATATTCTTGATATTCTTGATATTCTTGATATTCTTGATATTCTTGATATTCTTGATATTCTTGATATTCTTGATATTCTTGATATACTTGATATTCTTGATATTCTTGATATTCTTGATATTCTTGATATTATTCTTCATATTGTAAATATTCTTTATATTCTTCATACTCCTCATATTCTCCATACTCTTCATATTCTTCATATTCTTCATACTCTTCATAATCTCCATATTCTTCATATTCTTCATATTCTTCAAATTCCTCATATTCTTGATATTCTTCATATTCTTCATATTCTTCATGTTCTTCATATTCTTCATTTCTTCATATTCTTCTTATTCTTCATATTCTTCATATTCCTCATATTCTTCATATTCTTCATATTCTTCATATTCTTCATATTCTTCATATTCTTCATATTCTTCATATTCTTCATATTCTTCATATTCTTCATATTCTTCATATTCTTCATATTCTTCATATTCTTCATATTCTTCATATTCTTCATATTCTTCATATTCTTCATATTCTTCATATTCTTCATATTCTTCATATTCTTCATATTCTTCATATTCTTCATATTCTTGATATTCTTGATATTCTTGATATTCTTGATATTCTTGATATTCTTGATATTCTTGATATTCTTGATATTCTTGATATACTTGATATTCTTGATATTCATGATATTCTTGATATTATTCTTCATATTGTAAATATTCTTTATATTCTTCATATTCCTCATATTCTTCATACTCTTCATATTCTTCATATTCTTCATACTCCTCATATTCTCCATATTCTTCATATTCTTCATATTCTTCATTTCTTCATATTCTTCTTATTCTTCATATTCTTCATATTCCTCATATTCTTCATATTCTTCATATTCTTCATATTCTTCATATTCTTCAAAATCTTCATATACTTCATATTCTTCATATTCTTCATTTTCTTCATTTTCTTCTTATTCTTCATATTCTTCAAATTCCTCATATTCTTCATATTCTTCATATTCTTCATATTCTTCATGTTCTTCATATTCTTCATTTCTTCATATTCTTCTTATTCTTCATATTCTTCATATTCTTCATATTCTTCATATTCTTCATATTCTTCATATTCTTCATATTCTTCATATTCTTCATATTCTTCATATTCTTCATATTCTTCATATTCTTCATATTCTTCATATTCTTCATATTCTTCAAATTCTTGATATTCTTGATATTCTTGATATTCTTGATATTCTTGATATTCTTGATATTCTTGATATTTTTGATATTCTTGATATTCTTGATATTCTTGATATTCTTGATATTCTTGATATTCTTGATATTCTTGATATACTTGATATTCTTGATATTCATGATATTCTTGATATTATTCTTCATATTGTAAATATTCTTTATATTCTTCATATTCCTCATATTCTTCATACTCTTCATATTCTTCATATTCTTCATACTCCTCATATTCTCCATATTCTTCATATTCTTCATATTCTTCATTTCTTCATATTCTTCTTATTCTTCATATTCTTCATATTCCTCATATTCTTCATATTCTTCATATTCTTCATATTCTTCATATTCTTCAAAATCTTCATATACTTCATATTCTTCATATTCTTCATATTCTTCATATTCTTCATATTCTTCATATTCTTCATATTCTTCATATTCTTCATATTCTTCATATTCTTCATATTCTTGATATTCTTGATATTCTTGATATTCTTGATATTCTTGATATTCTTGATATTCTTGATATTCTTGATATTCTTGATATTCTTGATATTCTTGATATTCTTGATATTCTTGATATTCTTGATATTCTTGATATTCTTGATATTCTTGATATACTTGATATTCTTGATATTCTTGATATTCTTGATATTCTTGATATTATTCTTCATAATGTAAATATTCTTTATATTCTTCATATTCCTCATATTCTTCATACTCTTCATATTCTTCATATTCTTCATATTCTTCATTTTCTTCATGTTCTTCAAATTCTTCATGTTCTTCATATTCTTCATTTCTTCATATTCTTCTTATTCTTCATATTCTTCATATTCCTCATATTCTTCATATTCTTCATATTCTTCATATTCTTCATATTCTTCATATTCTTCATATTATTCATATTCTTTATATTCTTCATATTCCTCATATTCTTCATACTCTTCATATTCTTCATATTCTTCATACTCCTCATATTCTCCATATTCTTCATATTCTTCATATTCTTCATATTCTTCATTTTCTTCATGTTCTTCATATACTTCATGTTCTTCATATTCTTCATTTCTTCATATTCTTCATTTCTTCATATTCTTCTTATTCTTCATATTCTTCAAATTCCTCATATTCTTCATATTCTACATATTCTTGATATTATTCTTCATACTGTTAATATTCTTTATATTCTTCATATTCCTCATATTCTTCATACTCTTCATATTCTTCATATTCTTCATACTCCTCATATTCTCCATATTCTTCATATTCTTCATATTCTTCATTTTCTTCATGTTCTTCATATTCTTCATGTTCTTCATATTCTTCATTTCTTCATATTCTTCTTATTCTTCATATTCTTCATATTCCTCATATTCTTCATATTCTTCATATTATTCATATTCTTCATATTCTTCATATTCTTCATATTCTTCATATTCTTCATATTCTTGATATTCTTGATATTATTCTTCATATTCTTCATATTCTTCATATTCTTCATATTCTTCATATTCTTCATATTCTTGATATTCTTGATATTCTTGATATTCTTGATATTCTTGATATTCTTATTATTCTTCATATTCTTCACATTCTTCATATTCTTCATATTATTCATATTCTTCATATTCTTCATATTCTTCATATTCTTCATATTCTTGATATTCTTGATATTATTCTTCATATTCTTCATATTCTTCATATTCTTCATATTCTTGATATTCTTGATATTCTTGATATTCTTGATATTCTTCATATTCTTCATATTCTTCATATTCTTCATATTATTCATATTCTTCATATTCTTCATATTCTTCATATTCTTCATATTCTTCATATTCTTGATATTCTTGATATTATTCTTCATATTCTTCATATTCTTCATATTCTTCATATTCTTCATATTCTTCATATTCTTCATATTCTTCATATTCTTGATATTCTTGATATTCTTGATATTCTTATTATTCTTCATATTCTTCACATTCTTCATATTCTTCATATTCCTCATATCCTTCATATTCTTGATATTCTTGATATTCTTGATATTCTTGATATTCTTGATATTCTTATTATTCTTCATATTCTTCATATTCCTCATATTCTTCATATTCTTCATATTCTTCATATTCTTCATATTATTCATATTCTTCATATTCTTCATATTCTTCATATTCTTCATATTCTTCATATTCTTGATATTCTTGATATTCTTGATATTCTTGATATTCTTATTATTCTTCATATTCTTCACATTCTTCATATTCTTCATATTCCTCATATCCTTCATATTCTTGATATTCTTGATATTCTTGATATTCTTGATATTCTTGATATTCTTATTATTCTTCATATTCTTCATATTCCTCATATTCTTCATATTCTTCATATTCTTCATATTCTTCATATTCTTGATATTCTTGATATTCTTGATATTCTTGATATTCTTATTATTCTTCATATTCTTCACATTCTTCATATTCTTCATATTCTTCATATTCCTCATATCCTTCATATTCTTTATATTCTTCATATTCTTCATATTCTTCATATTCTTCATATTCTTCATATTCTTCATATTCTTCATATTCTTGATATTCTTGATATTCTTGATATTCTTATTATTCTTCATATTCTTCATATTCTTCATATTCTTCATATTCTTCATATTCTTCAAATTCTTCATATTATTCATATTCTTCATATTCTTCATTTTCTTCATGTTCTTCATGTTCTTCATATTCTTTATTTCTTCATATTCCTCATATTCTTCATATTCTTCATATTATTCATATTCTTCATATTCTTCATATTCTTCATATTCTTCATATTCTTCATATTCTTCATATTCTTCATATTCTTCATATTCTTCATATTCTTCACATTATTCATATTCTTCATATTCTTCATATTCTTGATATTCTTGATATTCTTTATATTCTTGGTATTCTTGATATTCTTGATATTCTTATTATTCTTCAAATTCTTCATATTCTTCATATTCTTCATATTCTTCATATTCTTCATATTCTTCATATTCTTCAAATTCTTCATATTATTCATATTCTTCATATTCTTCATTTTCTTCATGTTCTTCATGTTCTTCATATTCTTTATTTCTTCATATTCCTCATATTCTTCATATTCTTCATATTATTCATATTCTTCATATTCTTCATATTCTCCATATTCTTCATATTCTTCATATTCTTCATATTCTTCATATTCTTCATATTCTTCAAATTCTTGATATTCTTGATATTCTTGATATTCTTGATATTCTTGATATTCTTGATATTCCTGATATTTTTGATATTCTTGATATTCTTGATATTCTTGATATTCTTGATATTCTTGATATTCTTGATATTCTTGATATTCTTGATATTCTTGATATTCTTGATATTCTTGATATTCTTGATATTCTTGATATTCTTGATATTCTTGATATTCTTGATATTCTTGATATACTTGATATTCTTGATATTCTTGATATTCTTGATATTCTTGATATTATTCTTCATATTGTAAATATTCTTTATATTCTTCATACTCCTCATATTCTCCATACTCTTCATATTCTTCATATTCTTCATACTCTTCATAATCTCCATATTCTTCATATTCTTCATATTCTTCAAATTCCTCATATTCTTGATATTCTTCATATTCTTCATATTCTTCATATTCTTCATGTTCTTCATATTCTTCATTTCTTCATATTCTTCTTATTCTTCATATTCTTCATATTCCTCATATTCTTCATATTCTTCATATTCTTCATATTCTTCATATTCTTCATATTCTTCATATTCTTCATATTCTTCATATTCTTCATATTCTTCATATTCTTCATATTCTTCATATTCTTCATATTCTTCATATTCTTCATATTCTTCATATTCTTCATATTCTTCATATTCTTCATATTCTTCATATTCTTGATATTCTTGATATTCTTGATATTCTTGTTATTCTTGATATTCTTGATATTCTTGATATTCTTGATATTCTTGATATACTTGATATTCTTGATATTCATGATATTCTTGATATTATTCTTCATATTGTAAATATTCTTTATATTCTTCATATTCCTCATATTCTTCATACTCTTCATATTCTTCATATTCTTCATACTCCTCATATTCTCCATATTCTTCATATTCTTCATATTCTTCATTTCTTCATATTCTTCTTATTCTTCATATTCTTCATATTCCTCATATTCTTCATATTCTTCATATTCTTCATATTCTTCATATTCTTCAAAATCTTCATATACTTCATATTCTTCATATTCTTCATTTTCTTCATTTTCTTCTTATTCTTCATATTCTTCAAATTCCTCATATTCTTCATATTCTTCATATTCTTCATATTCTTCATGTTCTTCATATTCTTCATTTCTTCATATTCTTCTTATTCTTCATATTCTTCATATTCTTCATATTCTTCATATTCTTCATATTCTTCATATTCTTCATATTCTTCATATTCTTCATATTCTTCATATTCTTCATATTCTTCATATTCTTCATATTCTTCAAATTCTTGATATTCTTGATATTCTTGATATTCTTGATATTCTTGATATTCTTGATATTCTTGATATTTTTGATATTCTTGATATTCTTGATATTCTTGATATTCTTGATATTCTTGATATTCTTGATATTCTTGATATACTTGATATTCTTGATATTCATGATATTCTTGATATTATTCTTCATATTGTAAATATTCTTTATATTCTTCATATTCCTCATATTCTTCATACTCTTCATATTCTTCATATTCTTCATACTCCTCATATTCTCCATATTCTTCATATTCTTCATATTCTTCATTTCTTCATATTCTTCTTATTCTTCATATTCTTCATATTCCTCATATTCTTCATATTCTTCATATTCTTCATATTCTTCATATTCTTCAAAATCTTCATATACTTCATATTCTTCATATTCTTCATATTCTTCATATTCTTCATATTCTTCATATTCTTCATATTCTTCATATTCTTCATATTCTTCATATTCTTCATATTCTTGATATTCTTGATATTCTTGATATTCTTGATATTCTTGATATTCTTGATATTCTTGATATTCTTGATATTCTTGATATTCTTGATATTCTTGATATTCTTGATATTCTTGATATTCTTGATATTCTTGATATTCTTGATATTCTTGATATTCTTGATATTCTTGATATTCTTGATATACTTGATATTCTTGATATTCTTGATATTCTTGATATTCTTGATATTATTCTTCATAATGTAAATATTCTTTATATTCTTCATATTCCTCATATTCTTCATACTCTTCATATTCTTCATATTCTTCATATTCTTCATTTTCTTCATGTTCTTCAAATTCTTCATGTTCTTCATATTCTTCATTTCTTCATATTCTTCTTATTCTTCATATTCTTCATATTCCTCATATTCTTCATATTCTTCATATTCTTCATATTCTTCATATTCTTCATATTCTTCATATTATTCATATTCTTTATATTCTTCATATTCCTCATATTCTTCATACTCTTCATATTCTTCATATTCTTCATACTCCTCATATTCTCCATATTCTTCATATTCTTCATATTCTTCATATTCTTCATTTTCTTCATGTTCTTCATATACTTCATGTTCTTCATATTCTTCATTTCTTCATATTCTTCATTTCTTCATATTCTTCTTATTCTTCATATTCTTCAAATTCCTCATATTCTTCATATTCTACATATTCTTGATATTATTCTTCATACTGTTAATATTCTTTATATTCTTCATATTCCTCATATTCTTCATACTCTTCATATTCTTCATATTCTTCATACTCCTCATATTCTCCATATTCTTCATATTCTTCATATTCTTCATTTTCTTCATGTTCTTCATATTCTTCATGTTCTTCATATTCTTCATTTCTTCATATTCTTCTTATTCTTCATATTCTTCATATTCCTCATATTCTTCATATTCTTCATATTATTCATATTCTTCATATTCTTCATATTCTTCATATTCTTCATATTCTTCATATTCTTGATATTCTTGATATTATTCTTCATATTCTTCATATTCTTCATATTCTTCATATTCTTCATATTCTTCATATTCTTCATATTCTTGATATTCTTGATATTCTTGATATTCTTGATATTCTTGATATTCTTATTATTCTTCATATTCTTCACATTCTTCATATTCTTCATATTATTCATATTCTTCATATTCTTCATATTCTTCATATTCTTCATATTCTTGATATTCTTGATATTATTCTTCATATTCTTCATATTCTTCATATTCTTCATATTCTTGATATTCTTGATATTCTTGATATTCTTGATATTCTTCATATTCTTCATATTCTTCATATTCTTCATATTATTCATATTCTTCATATTCTTCATATTCTTCATATTCTTCATATTCTTCATATTCTTGATATTCTTGATATTATTCTTCATATTCTTCATATTCTTCATATTCTTCATATTCTTCATATTCTTCATATTCTTCATATTCTTCATATTCTTGATATTCTTGATATTCTTGATATTCTTATTATTCTTCATATTCTTCACATTCTTCATATTCTTCATATTCCTCATATCCTTCATATTCTTGATATTCTTGATATTCTTGATATTCTTGATATTCTTGATATTCTTATTATTCTTCATATTCTTCATATTCCTCATATTCTTCATATTCTTCATATTCTTCATATTCTTCATATTATTCATATTCTTCATATTCTTCATATTCTTCATATTCTTCATATTCTTCATATTCTTGATATTCTTGATATTCTTGATATTCTTGATATTCTTATTATTCTTCATATTCTTCACATTCTTCATATTCTTCATATTCCTCATATCCTTCATATTCTTGATATTCTTGATATTCTTGATATTCTTGATATTCTTGATATTCTTATTATTCTTCATATTCTTCATATTCCTCATATTCTTCATATTCTTCATATTCTTCATATTCTTCATAATCTTGATATTCTTGATATTCTTGATATTCTTGATATTCTTATTATTCTTCATATTCTTCACATTCTTCATATTCTTCATATTCTTCATATTCCTCATATCCTTCATATTCTTTATATTCTTCATATTCTTCATATTCTTCATATTCTTCATATTCTTCATATTCTTCATATTCTTCATATTCTTGATATTCTTGATATTCTTGATATTCTTATTATTCTTCATATTCTTCATATTCTTCATATTCTTCATATTCTTCATATTCTTCAAATTCTTCATATTATTCATATTCTTCATATTCTTCATTTTCTTCATGTTCTTCATGTTCTTCATATTCTTTATTTCTTCATATTCCTCATATTCTTCATATTCTTCATATTATTCATATTCTTCATATTCTTCATATTCTTCATATTCTTCATATTCTTCATATTCTTCATATTCTTCATATTCTTCATATTCTTCATATTCTTCACATTATTCATATTCTTCATATTCTTCATATTCTTGATATTCTTGATATTCTTTATATTCTTGGTATTCTTGATATTCTTGATATTCTTATTATTCTTCAAATTCTTCATATTCTTCATATTCTTCATATTCTTCATATTCTTCATATTCTTCATATTCTTCAAATTCTTCATATTATTCATATTCTTCATATTCTTCATTTTCTTCATGTTCTTCATGTTCTTCATATTCTTTATTTCTTCATATTCCTCATATTCTTCATATTCTTCATATTATTCATATTCTTCATATTCTTCATATTCTCCATATTCTTCATATTCTTCATATTCTTCATATTCTTCATATTCTTCATATTCTTCAAATTCTTGATATTCTTGATATTCTTGATATTCTTGATATTCTTGATATTCTTGATATTCCTGATATTTTTGATATTCTTGATATTCTTGATATTCTTGATATTCTTGATATTCTTGATATTCTTGATATTCTTGATATTCTTGATATTCTTGATATTCTTGATATTCTTGATATTCTTGATATTCTTGATATTCTTGATATACTTGATATTCTTGATATTCTTGATATTCTTGATATTCTTGATATTATTCTTCATATTGTAAATATTCTTTATATTCTTCATACTCCTCATATTCTCCATACTCTTCATATTCTTCATATTCTTCATACTCTTCATAATCTCCATATTCTTCATATTCTTCATATTCTTCAAATTCCTCATATTCTTGATATTCTTCATATTCTTCATATTCTTCATGTTCTTCATATTCTTCATTTCTTCATATTCTTCTTATTCTTCATATTCTTCATATTCCTCATATTCTTCATATTCTTCATATTCTTCATATTCTTCATATTCTTCATATTCTTCATATTCTTCATATTCTTCATATTCTTCATATTCTTCATATTCTTCATATTCTTCATATTCTTCATATTCTTCATATTCTTCATATTCTTCATATTCTTCATATTCTTCATATTCTTCATATTCTTGATATTCTTGATATTCTTGATATTCTTGTTATTCTTGATATTCTTGATATTCTTGATATTCTTGATATTCTTGATATACTTGATATTCTTGATATTCATGATATTCTTGATATTATTCTTCATATTGTAAATATTCTTTATATTCTTCATATTCCTCATATTCTTCATACTCTTCATATTCTTCATATTCTTCATACTCCTCATATTCTCCATATTCTTCATATTCTTCATATTCTTCATTTCTTCATATTCTTCTTATTCTTCATATTCTTCATATTCCTCATATTCTTCATATTCTTCATATTCTTCATATTCTTCATATTCTTCAAAATCTTCATATACTTCATATTCTTCATATTCTTCATTTTCTTCATTTTCTTCTTATTCTTCATATTCTTCAAATTCCTCATATTCTTCATATTCTTCATATTCTTCATATTCTTCATGTTCTTCATATTCTTCATTTCTTCATATTCTTCTTATTCTTCATATTCTTCATATTCTTCATATTCTTCATATTCTTCATATTCTTCATATTCTTCATATTCTTCATATTCTTCATATTCTTCATATTCTTCATATTCTTCATATTCTTCATATTCTTCATATTCTTCATATTCTTCATATTCTTCAAATTCTTGATATTCTTGATATTCTTGATATTCTTGATATTCTTGATATTCTTGATATTCTTGATATTTTTGATATTCTTGATATTCTTGATATTCTTGATATTCTTGATATTCTTGATATTCTTGATATTCTTGATATACTTGATATTCTTGATATTCATGATATTCTTGATATTATTCTTCATATTGTAAATATTCTTTATATTCTTCATATTCCTCATATTCTTCATACTCTTCATATTCTTCATATTCTTCATACTCCTCATATTCTCCATATTCTTCATATTCTTCATATTCTTCATTTCTTCATATTCTTCTTATTCTTCATATTCTTCATATTCCTCATATTCTTCATATTCTTCATATTCTTCATATTCTTCATATTCTTCAAAATCTTCATATACTTCATATTCTTCATATTCTTCATATTCTTCATATTCTTCATATTCTTCATATTCTTCATATTCTTCATATTCTTCATATTCTTCATATTCTTGATATTCTTGATATTCTTGATATTCTTGATATTCTTGATATTCTTGATATTCTTGATATTCTTGATATTCTTGATATTCTTGATATTCTTGATATTCTTGATATTCTTGATATTCTTGATATACTTGATATTCTTGATATTCTTGATATTCTTGATATTCTTGATATTATTCTTCATAATGTAAATATTCTTTATATTCTTCATATTCCTCATATTCTTCATACTCTTCATATTCTTCATATTCTTCATATTCTTCATTTTCTTCATGTTCTTCAAATTCTTCATGTTCTTCATATTCTTCATTTCTTCATATTCTTCTTATTCTTCATATTCTTCATATTCCTCATATTCTTCATATTCTTCATATTCGTCATATTCTTCATATTCTTCATATTCTTCATATTATTCATATTCTTTATATTCTTCATATTCCTCATATTCTTCATACTCTTCATATTCTTCATATTCTTCATACTCCTCATATTCTCCATATTCTTCATATTCTTCATATTCTTCATATTCTTCATTTTCTTCATGTTCTTCATATACTTCATGTTCTTCATATTCTTCATTTCTTCATATTCTTCATTTCTTCATATTCTTCTTATTCTTCATATTCTTCAAATTCCTCATATTCTTCATATTCTACATATTCTTGATATTATTCTTCATACTGTTAATATTCTTTATATTCTTCATATTCCTCATATTCTTCATACTCTTCATATTCTTCATATTCTTCATACTCCTCATATTCTCCATATTCTTCATATTCTTCATATTCTTCATTTTCTTCATGTTCTTCATATTCTTCATGTTCTTCATATTCTTCATTTCTTCATATTCTTCTTATTCTTCATATTCTTCATATTCCTCATATTCTTCATATTCTTCATATTCTTCATATTCTTCATATTCTTCATATTCTTCATATTCTTCATATTCTTCATATTCTTCATTTTCTTCATGTTCTTCATATACTTCATGTTCTTCATATTCTTCATTTCTTCATATTCTTCTTATTCTTCATATTCTTCATATTCCTCATATTCTTCATATTCTACATATTCTTGATATTCTTGATATTATTCTTCATGTTGTAATATTCTTTATATTCTTCATATTCCTCATATTCTTCATACTCTTCATATTCTTCATATTCTTCATATTCTTCATATTCTTCATTTTCTTCATGTTCTTCATATTCTTCATCTTCTTCATATTCTTCATTTCTTCATATTCTTCTTATTCTTCATATTCTTCATATTCCTCATATTCTTCATATTCTTCATATTCTTCATATTCTTCATATTCTTCATATTATTCATATTCTTCATATTCTTCATATTCTTCATATTCTTCATATTCTTCATATTCTTGATATTCTTGATATTATTCTTCATATTCTTCATATTCTTCATATTCTTCATATTCTTGATATTCTTGATATTCTTATTATTCTTCATATTCTTCACATTCTTCATATTCTTCATATTCCTCATATCCTTCATATTCTTGATATTCTTGATATTCTTGATATTCTTGATATTCTTGATATTCTTGATATTCTTAATATTCTTGATATTCTTGATATTCTTGATATTCTTATTATTCTTCATATTCTTCATATTCCTCATATTCTTCATATTCTTCATATTCTTCATATTCTTCATATTATTCATATTCTTCATATTCTTCATATTCTTCATATTCTTCATATTCTTCATATTCTTCATATTCTTGATATTCTTGATATTCTTCATATTCTTATTATTCTTCATATTCTTCACATTCTTCATATTCTTCATATTCCTCATATCCTTCATATTCTTGATATTCTTGATATTCTTGATATTCTTGATATTCTTGATATTCTTATTATTCTTCATATTCTTCACATTCTTCATATTCTTCATATTCCTCATATCCTTCATATTCTTTATATTCTTCATATTCTTCATATTCTTCATATTCTTCATATTATTCATATTCTTCATATTCTTCATATTCTTCATATTCTTCATATTCTTGATATTCTTGATATTCTTGATATTCTTATTATTCTTCATATTCTTTATATTCTTCATATTCTTCATATTCTTCAAATTCTTCATATTATTAATATTCTTCAGATTATTCATATTCTTCATATTCTTCATATTCTTCATATTCTTCATATTCTTCATATTCTTCATATTCTTGATATTCTTGATATTCTTGATATTCTTATTATTTTTCATATTCTACAAATTCTTCATATTCTTCATATTCTTTATATTCTTTATATTCTTTATATTCTTTATATTCTTCATATTCTTCACATTCTTCATATTCATTATATTCTTGATATTCTTCATATTCTTGATATTCTTGATATTCTTCATATTGTTCATATTCTTCAAATTCTTCATAATCTTAATATTCTTCATATTCTTCATTTTCTTTATATTCTTCATATTCTTCACATTCTTCATATTCATTATATTCTTTATTTTCTTCATATTTTTCATATTCTTCATATTCTCCAATTTTTTATATTTTTCATATTCTTCATATTCTTCATATTTTTTATATTCTTCATCAGCCATTCCATGCCAAACCGGGATAGTGGTTCTCAGATTTTCGTGAAAAGAGGTAATTTTGTTCTTTATCGCAAAACATTAGACCCGTATTTTTTATTTTTTTCAGTAGGGTGACCATTTCCATTTTAGGGTGGTCCGAAAAATCAATTTTTTCTCTTTTTTCCAAACATGGCTTTTTTCAAAAATTCATAACTTCTGAACTACTAAACCGATTCAGATGTTCGACACTTAAAATAAAAGCCAATAAGCTAGTCTTTTTTGAAAAATATTAGGCTTGCGAAAAAAAAAGGATTTTGATTTCGTAATTATTTATTGTATTGGTTTTTTTATAGTTCACATGGTTTCGGGACCAAGGATGCTGTATTTTTTTATATTCTTTCTTGAAATCTGAGGTTTTTTCACATAACATATCCAAAAATCAGAAATGTGTTATTTTTCGTTTTTAAGTTATTATATTTCAAAGTTAAAATGTTTTCAGACTTAGTTCAATATGCGACATTTCCATGGAAGACTGGCTAATTGGCTTTAAATTGATATATCGATCATCTGATTCGGTCCAGTAGTTCAAAAGTAATACATTTCTGAACAAAGTCAGTTTTGGAAAAAAAAGTGGAAAAAAGATTTTTTGGACCATCGGTTAACTTTGAAAAACCATAACTTAAAAACGAAAAAACGTCTCTTTGGTTTCGACATATGTTATGTGAAAAATCCTCAGCTTTTCAGAAAAAACATAAAAAAGCGCCTTTGATCCCGAGACTATGAAAACAAGAAAAAACGAATACAATCAATAATAACGAGAAAGAAATTCGAATTTTCCGCAGGTTTAGTATTTTTCAAAAAAGATTGGCTTTCATCTGATATGTCGATCATCTGAATCAGTTTAGTAGTTCAAAAGTTGTGAATTTTTGAAAAAAGTCATTTTTGAAAAAAAGAGGAAAAAGCTGAGTTTTCGGACAACCCTGACAACCCGTCTTTTCAACATGCGTCATTTAAATCAGTACTTAGTTGAAATTTCGATGCAGAATAACATACCTGAAATGCATTTTTAATTGCAACGCTCGAAGATATGCGTGAAAATTAGAGAAGCTTTCTGTGATAAATAAACGAGAAAAGATTATAGTATTTATGTCTTCAAAATCAAAAATCACACCGCTGTGGTTTGGTACTTACCATGCCATATACAGTTTACACATTGGGTTGTATAGTGTAGGATTCTCCTCCAAACGCGGCAACTTCGCATTTAACCTAAATCGAGCTGCAAAATGGTGCACAGAAAAGCGAAGTTTTGTACTTACCATGATTAATCCTACTTGTCAACGGGTTCCATAGTGTAGTGGTTATCACGTCTGCTTTACACGCAGAAGGTCTCCAGTTCGATCCTGGATGGAACCAGCGAAATAGTTTTTAATGCTACAATATTCGTTGGGCGGATGGCTTTCTTTCGTTACCTTTTATACACATTCTCCAGAAAAAAATCATTTTATACTAAAGTTCAGACATCTGATTCAGAAATTTTCGTGACAGATGTCCCTTAGTCCGATAAATAAATAAATATTTGATTTCAAATCTTCTGACCATAAATTAAATATTCCGTATATTCATCCCAATCGATTGTTGACCTAACTAGAAGTAACGACCTAACATTCTAGACGAAAACCGAAGCCGAACCTCAAATCGCAAAACTTCATTGGACGAAAACGAAGAACTCAACAAAAACTCGCAGAACAGTTAAATATTAACCAATCAACCGTTTTTAGATGTTTAAAAGCCTTGGGAAAAATCCCGAAGATTGAGTTCCCCTTGATTCATCTGACAGACAACGAGAAACCCAAAGAAGTAGTTTCGATATGTTGCTTGCGAGATACAAAAAAAACAATTCCGCACCGGATCTTTACCGAGGATTAAATGTGGATATATTTCAAGAATACCAAGCGCAAAAGATTATCTATTGAAGACAATGCCACGTCGACCGCAAAGCCAGTTCGCTACGCAAAGAAGACAATATTGTGTGTGCGATTCTTTTGAATATCGGTGAAAATGTCAAAGTAATTGTTAATCGTTAATCTTTCGTTCTGGTTTCATTTGCTTACACAACGAAAAAAATTATTTACCGGTGGATTTTATCCTCTTATTGAGTTGTTCGAGTTTGCGGGCTATTTTGGAAACCTTTATTAGAATATGTTGTTTTATTCTCTTTTATTTTTCATTTATTCCAATCAACAACAAAATTTAAATAAGCACTTCTGTAAAGATCAATTCTGAGAATTTATAGAATGTTAGTTTACTGCTTATTATCATTAACATTCGTTGATTATGAACAGGTTCCATAGTGTAGTGGTTATCAGGTCTGCTTTACACGCAGAAGGTCTCCGGTTCAATCCTGGAAGGAACCACTCAACATATTTATTGTATAATACATTCGACCACAATATGATGATAGAAGTTTATAAAGATCTTTCGAATGTTAGTGTATCATGTATCATCATGAAAAGATGAAACTGAATGCTAAAATGGAATTTGGTTGCATATGAATCCAGTTCAACTCTTTAACCTTCTTTTATTAAAACTTCACAAAAACGTTCAGCTGGCACGCGCCATATTCTGCGGCGAGGTTGGCTCCCAAATATTAACCAAAAACTCCTCTGGAAATGGTCCAATCTTTTCAAAGTACTCTGGTAACTCTGAACTGTTGGACACTTTTTCATGTGTAATTTCAAAGTTAACTCCCGCACGGCTTCCTTGCTTGCTGCGGAACGTAAACAAATGGAATAGTGTAGCCGCTCCAGCGATAATCTATCAAACGGATGAACACAAAACTTATGGCTTAAATTAAAAATGGTGACACCTATTCTGGGACACTCTGTACCGTTAGGTTAAGTTGATGAATAATTTAAAAAATAAATTAAATTTATATATTTTCACCTTCATCTACATCAACATCATCACATACACACACATACAAAATACAACACAAACGTCGTCGAAATATTGAACTCCCGGCCCCGTCAGGCTGACGCCATATGAGCCTTAATAAAAATATATATTTTGGAAAAAAAAATCAACATCATCTTGATCAATTCCTATGATTAATTTCTAATGTCAGTTCGTATATGAATAAATTCAGATGTTCTTGAAAACATGGTGTTATAAATAAGAAAAGGGGAAATTGTGTTATTATCGTTAACATGTTAACTGCCACGTCAGTCACCGGTGACTGACACCGAGTTTTCGTTCAGGCCGCGACGGTCACCGGTGACTATAACAGTATAACAGTTACATATGATAAAAAAAGTGAATAATATAAGCATATAACCTAATGAGCATTCCCTTTTGAACAGAAATACCTCCCACTATGATAAGAAACGATGGTCCTAATACGTTTAAAAATATCCATCGAATCGCTATAAAACCGTGGCACTCAACGTGTTAATCGTTTCATGTAAGATTTTTTTTTTCTCTAGAATTCAAAACGAAACAGTTTTGACATCGCAACAACTTGTTATGAGTTGCTAATCAATGGGTTCCATAGTGTAGTGGTTATCACGTCTGCTTTACACGCAGAAGGTCTCCAGTTCGATCCTGGATGGAACCACTAAAACATTTCTTTTGTTTAGGTCAATGAGCGACAGTGCAATAATGGAATAACGGTAATCCACATTTTGTGTTTGTGTGTTGTGAGAAACGTAAAAAATTAGATGAGTAGAGTCGAAGGACTACGAAATTATTATATTCAATTCGCCTGTTTGCCACTTCCGATATTATCCTAAGTAAGAGCAAAATTTAATAATGAACTCTTAAGTAGAATTTTCGGGCTTCCTTGATGCGTTGAATATGTTGTAACTTTGATAATATTCATATCACGTCTCAATCTTAACATATGCTGTTGGCTATTCGTTATCTTAAGCAATGCCTTGTGTTTTTGGAGTTATCCCTTATGTTTACTTACTCTAAAGGGTGTGTCACATCAAATTGCATCACGGGAAAAACGCTGTAGAAATTTAATTTTTAGGAGTTATATCTTCAGCTTTCGCTTAAAATCAGATAAGAGTGTATAGATCACGTTGGCCATACTTCACTGTCAATTTTTCGTAAATTTGGAAAAATGTCGTCGAACGAAAAAGAGCGTCGTGAATTAATCCTGTGCACTCATTCCGAGAATCCGGAGTTGTCACATCGGGACATCGGTAAGATGCAGGGAATCGTCCAATCCACGGTCAGCAGAGTACTGAAACGATACTTCGAGAACCTAACCATCGACCGGAAGGTGAAGAACGGCAAAAATGGATACTCCGTCAGTGAAAAAGATCACAAGCGCGTAGTTAAGCAGTTTAGACGTGATCCGAGAAGTTCGGTCCGGGATGTCGCCAATAAGCTGAATTTGTCAAGTTCATTCGTCCAGCGGACCAAGCAGCGGGAGGGCCTGCGTACATACAAGGTTCAGAAGGCTCCTAACCGCGACGAAAGGCAAAACATGGTGGGGAAGACGCGAGCCCGGAAGCTGTACACCGAAATGCTGACGAAGCCGTATTGCCTGGTAATGGACGACGAAACCTACGTCAAAGCGGACTTTCGTCAGCTGCCGGGTCTGTTGTTCTTCTCCGCAGAGGACAAATTCAGCGTTCCGGAGGAGATTCGCAAGCAGAAACTATCCAAGTTTGCCAAAAAGTACATGGTGTGGCAAGCGATCTGCTCTTGCGGAAAGCGGAGCGCCCCCTTCGTGATGACCGGCACGGTAAACGGGCAGGTTTACCTTAAGGAGTGCCTACAGAAGCGCTTACTACCACTATTGAAGCAGCACGAGGGCCCGACCATCTTCTGGCCGGATCTCGCTTCGTGCCACTATTCAAAGAACGTGTTGGAGTGGTACGAAGC
Source organism: Toxorhynchites rutilus septentrionalis (assembly GCF_029784135.1). NCBI lineage: Eukaryota > Metazoa > Arthropoda > Insecta > Diptera > Culicidae > Toxorhynchites > Toxorhynchites rutilus. The sequence goes on from NC_073745.1 coordinate 70,658,724, forward strand.
CAACGGGGTCACCTTCGTGCCAAAGGAAATGAACCCGCCCAACGCGCCGGAGCTTCGCCCAATAGAGAAATATTGGGCGATTATGAAGCAGGCCCTCCGGAAGAACCCAAAAGTTGTCAAATCGGAGGCGGACTTCAAGAGAAAATGGATTTCTGTTCAAAAAAAACTACAACCTGACGTTGTACAGAACCTTATGGACGGGGTAAAGAGGAAGGTGCGAGCATACGGGCTTGGGCTCGAAGTATGAATAAAAAGAAAATGCCAAAAGTTGTTTTATAGTTTTTATTTTACTGTCTAAAATTTTCAAAAGGATCGGTCTACTGGGCGAATTTCTACAGCGTTTTTTCCGTGATGCAATTTGATGTGACACACCCTTTAGTTACTCTACGGCTCGCCTCTTTTTCGTAATGTTGTTCAGAGCGGAATTAATCATATTTAGCCGGCGCCGAAAATATGTTCCCACTTACGACATTATTTGCATTCATGTAGACCGCAAATTTTACTAACAACACTGACTCAACGAGAAACAAAACTTTTCTTGAATCAGTTCTTCCCTCAATCGCCGCTCGCCGCAGGAAAAGTTTCTGAATGCTACTGGTAAATAATTTCACTGTAGGGTTATTTCCGAATGATTTTTTTTTTTATAAATCGTTTATTTTTACAGGCTCAGTTACATTAGTTTAAAGGAGCCGAATTCTTAAATATATGTTTTAAAACTATACATAAATAATTTTCCTAACACTATGGTTAGTAAAGTGGAAAACCCATTACTCGCGGTTTACTCGAGTTTAGAGGGTGACATATTCTTTCAGGAAAGGGATGGGATATAAGGGAATTGTTACAATGTTGATGATCACACTCGATTCTTAAATCTGTTCGTATATCTATTGTATATTTACATTTCAACTTATTTTGCTGTTTATACCAAGGGGGCCAATCGCTCGCAATGGATGAAAAGGAGGGTATAAGGACATAGGTACAATCACACACGAAGATCGATAGCTTTAAGGAAAACATATATTTGGGTCATGTAATCAAGGTCTAACCGAGCCAACACATCTCTCACCGGCACATTGGGCTGTCTTCCTCGGGCCCGAAGGGAGTTTTCTAAATTCGATCTGGCGACAAGATACACCTCGCACGACCAAACAACATGCTCGATGTCGTGATAACCTTGACCACAGACGCAGAGATGTTGCTGACAAGATTGAAACGAAAGAGAAGCGCATCTAACGAACAGTGATTGGACATGAGTCGGGAGAAGGTGAGAATAAAGTCCCGACTCAAGTCCAGACTTTTGAACCACGGTTTGAGGCTAACCTTAGGGATAATCGAGTGAAACCACCGGCCCAATTCATCTTCATTCCACTTGCGTTGCCAGTTAGCGATGGTATTTTTACGGACTAAAGAAAAAAATTCATTGAAGGCGATTTGACGCTGGTAAATGTCGCCTTCAATCGCACCTACCTTTGCTAATGAGTCAGCCCTCTCATTACCCGGAATTGAGCAATGAGAAGGGACCCAGACAAAGGTAATGACATAACAGCGTCTGGATAAAGCACTCAAAATTTCTCGTATTCTCTCAAGGAAGCACGGCGAGTGCTTTTCCGGCCTCACTGAACGGATAGCTTCGACAGAGCTAAGACTATCCGTTACAATGTAATAGTGTTCAACAGGTCGTGAGGCGACGCTGTCCAGCGTCCAGTATATCGCTGCCAATTCAGCAATATACACTGAGCAAGGATTCTGAAGACTGTGGGAGGTGCTAAAAATTTCGTTGAACACTCCAAATCCTGTGGACTCATTCATAGAGGACCCATCAGTAAAGTACATATTATCACAATTAATACCCCCATACTTTGAATCGAAGATCGTTGGTGCGATCCTCGATCGTTGATAATCTGAATATCCATGGATATCTTGCTTCATGGACAGATCAAAATGCACAGAGGAATTGATGTAGTCAGGGAAACAAACACGGTTGGGAATATACGATGAAGGATCAACCTGCATGGAGATGAATTCATGATATGAACTCATGAATCCGGAGTGAAAATTTAGCTCGATCAGCTGCTCAAAATTTCCGATCACCAATGGGTTCATAACCTTACACCGGATGAAGAACCGAAGAGATAATAATTTGAAGCGATCTTTTAGTGGGAGTACGCCTGCCAAAACCTCGGTGAATGGTGGAACCTGGGATGGGTTTCGTTTGAGCGCGAACCGCGCTGTCATGGATCAAACGAGAAAGGAAGTTATACTCCTCCAATGGAGGTAAACTATCTCTGGAATTGATGGCTAGAGTAATCGCGTCCGCATATTTTTTCCAGTCAATGTGTCTTGTGAGGTCATATGCCATGTTTATAGATTCAGAAAAATTCGACCCAATGGTGATGGAAATTTTGTTTGGCAAGTGGTCACTACCGTTGGGATCCTGGATTACATTCCACTTGCAATCTAACGATAGTGAATTCGAGCAAAGCGAGAGGTCTTCCGAATGATGACGTTTGTTTTTTTTCATGTATCACTAGCCGACCCAGCAAACTTCGTCCCGCCTCACATTTTTATTATCAATACATCCAAACATTCTCGTTCTCTTACTTAACGAACGTTCAGGGGTCCAATAGCAGAACTATTCATTGTTTGATCTTCAAATTGACCCTTCACAATTTCCTTCTATAAATTACTTGGTACTTCTACCGAAACTTGTCATAATAATGTCAAATTATTTTCAGACACAATTCTCGTTCAAGATTTTTCAATCACAGTCAAATAACATGTTTTCCCGTTACATGGAATACATGTTTAACCCTTTCGTTACGAGTGTCGTCTATAGACGACATCCGCGCGACGAGCTGTGTGTACGATTGTCGTCTTTAGACGACATGAAATTCATACTGCTCTTCGATCACACCAGCGCGATGTGTATACTTTTCGGCGCAGTGCTCCGTACAGGGGTAGCACTTCGGCGGAGCACACTGTCCTAATGAAAGGGTTAATACAGAAAATAGAATAATAAATATTCCTTTCTCGAGTTTTGCGCTTACCAACACTTTTGGCGATTCATTTTTGTTTATATAGTTAGAAGATATATGAGTGCATTTTTTCACCTGAAAATCCATTTCACCATTCGATTGAGTGGCTCTACTCTGACATGAAAGCGTGTAAAATCCGACTCCGTCTCCTAATACGATTAAATTGCTTCCGACTACGACTCTGACTTCATATCCCTGGGTATAGGGTAACCATGAGGGAGTGAGGAGTAAAACTTGCATCCATTTAGCGATATCTTGCTTTGTCTTTCATTTTGCTAAACATTTCGCCTTTTGCTGCCCGCAAGTTGTGTGACGATGTTGTGCCCAAAGCAAACGACAAACTTTACTTTTGCTGCCGACGGCTTGCATCAACCGCTGACCAATCACGACTGAGATAAACTTTCAAACAGGTACTCATATTTATAGATTCTTTCAATAGTTTGCTTTCAAAGCAATTTTCAAACTTTTGAAACAAGTTCGTTCAGCGGGCAGAGAGGTATTAACATTTAAAACTTAATAACATTTTCAATATTTTGCAGCATTTTCCTTGTTTGCTAGCGCATTCTCCAGACTGTCCAATTAAAAAATAGCTATAGAAGACTGCAAAAGACCATCCGAAGTATAAAACAGACTTAGACGTCGTGCACAAATTACGTTACGCGAGTAGGGGGAGGAGGGGGGTCAAGATTTCTTTACTTAATGTGACATAGTGAGGAGGGGGGTAGCCGCGATCGTTGCGTAACAAAATTCAATTTTTATTCCTAAATAAATTCACGTGCCCCTATATGCTTCAGCAGCTAGTTTCGATTCTGAGACCGAATGAGGTGTGTTTCCTGAGCCAAGATGATAATGCACGTGTTTTAATAGATTTAACAGCAATCAGTAAGCAAGCACCGATAGATGCATCTCGAACAGAGTTACAATATCTACATAATAATCTGTATTTCTACAGATTTTTTAGTCTTTTCTAAACCAAGAATCTGTTTTTTTTTTGTGTTTCATACAAAATTAACAGATTTTTCAAAATAGCAATAATGGCTTTAGGTTGATGATATTTTCCCATCTCACCTATTTTAATCATATAGCGTTTTAATAAATAAATAACATCGTTTATCCTATTCCTACTAAAGTACAGAGAATGTAAATTCGGAAAGTGCATCCATACTATCATGAAAACTAATTTCCTTTTAAAGTATATTTTTAAAATGGATTGAAAATGCACATTTCAAAACGAAAAGAAGGGATCAAATCAGTTCAAAAAATATTAAAGCTCGAACCAAAAATACTGAATTCGCTCGCTCTCACTGAAATCCGTCGTTAAATATAACCTAAAGAGATTCAAGTAAGACCGAAATCCTATTTTCCTGTTTTTTGAACTAGTTTTTGCTATTGATTGTTAAATTTAACAAAAAAAACTGAAACACCTGAATTCACTCAGATGAATTCGGACAGCAGAAGACTTTATCTTGCTTTTTTTTGTGTAATATATGTCAAGAGTACATCAAACTTGAAGTTCCAGGACCAGACTTTGGAGATTTAGAAAGGCATCGGATGATATCTACATAGGTGTTGAAGATGTAGAAATAGAAGCTGTTGAACTGGGCGCGAACAAAACAATAACTTTTAGGACCACCTGCTGAACCATCAAATTGTTGGACGAATAAAGTTTGAATAACAAATAAAAATTTAAATAAAACTATACTCGATTAAATTGTTTAGAATTAAAAATCCTGTTTACTACAGTGTATATGTTTCCAGGGATTACGTGGATGCCATCAACATCGTCTAATCAATGACTTCTATGCCAATCGATAAAGCGGAATTAGTACGATATTAAGCCGACTGTTTTACTCATCACTTGAGGACATCCCAGAGCCTTTTGCAAGTAGTGAAATGTAACGACAGGAACTACTGCATTGAACCAAGGAGTAGTGTAAATCAACATCAATTTATATGAGTCCATGTTCCTCTTAGCTTAACGCCGAATGGGTTGAAGGTACCGATCCCAACCCAATCCCAATCCAATGTCAGCATTAATTTTCCGTCTATGTTTGTTCAAAATGCTATGAACTTGTCGAAAGTTCCTCTGATGTCACTACTTGCATATCAGAAACATCCGTAAGAAATTTTGATTCCGACCTGAGCAGATATCTAATTTTTCCATGTTGAACGAACGACTTTCACATTGTGTGAAGATTAGCGTTACGTAACATCAGGGGGGGGGGGCTTTGTCTTGCGTTACTTTTTGTTACATAGGGGGGTGAGGAGGTCAAAAAATGGCATTTTTAGCGTTACGTAATTTGTGCACGACGCCTTATGGAAATACTCACAAAAAGAGTGATATGCAATTCCGATTTTAGCTGTGAAAAATGTGGACTGATTTGAGTCTACATGATTCAACAAAAAAGTGGATCACAAATGAGCTTCACAACATAAAATAAAATTTTTAAATAATTTGTTGATATCACTGAGCTTGAGGTTGCTTGAGCTTGAGAGCTGAGATTTTTTTTCAACGGTTTTATTTAGCTTGCCCTGTAATCTGTTTGTATGTTTGTATGTTTGTATGTTTATAACATGTTTGTCTGTAGCGCTGACCCACATTAATAGAAATTTAACCTCCTTTCTGTTGACCGTGGATCTGAAATTTGGAACATACCTTTATCTCTGTAGTCATTATAAAACTGTGTATTTCATGATCTTGAAAATCCAAGATAGCGGCCGCTACAAAATGGCGGATCACATATTTTCTCAAAACCTCATCGATATGGGTTATCCAAAACCCCATCAATATGGGTATCAAATGAAAGGGCTTGACTAGTAGAACGCAGTTATTTATGAAAAATGCAAATCCAAAATGGCGGACTACATGAGTTAATAAATAAAACTAATTTTATTTTGACGAGAGCGAGGCTCTTCGTTTATTCAACACTAAAAAGGGACTGGTCATTATATCTATGCTAGAGTCTTACAAAGCCTGGCTCTAGCATTATCTCATTTTTACACATTATCTCGTCTCGTTCTTATCGCATCTCTTTCGTTATCTCCTTCTGGTAACATGTGGCAGGGGTCTGGTTTTTACAACGGGTTGTTATTCCAGGATGCGTGCTGACGGAATGGTACAGTACCGATTGCTGCACTGTGTGTTAACTCATGTTTTGTCAAAACCCCGTTAATATGGATATCAAATGAAAAGGCTTCACTAGTAGAATACGGTTATTTATGAAAAATTCAAATCCAAGATGGCTGCCACTACCAATTGGTGGACCACATATTCTGTCAAAACCCCGTTAATATGGGTATCAAATGAAAGGGCTTCACTAGTAGAACACAGTTATTTATGAGAAATACAAACTCAAGATGAATGCCACTACAAAATGGCGGACTACATATTTTCTCAAAACCCGATTAATATGGATATCAAATGAAAGGGCTTCACTAGTAGAACACAGTTATTTATGAGAAATACAAACTCAAGATGAATGCCACTACAAAATGGCGGACTACATATTTTCTCAAAACCCGATTAATATGGATATCAAATGAAAGGGCTTGAATAGAAGGTCACAGTAGATCATGCAAAAAGGCAAATCCAAGATGGCCGCAATCACAAAATAGCAAATTACTTTATTAAACGGTTTTATTTAGCTTGAACTGTTTGTATGTATGTTTGTATGTCTGTAGGGTTGGATTTCAATTATCCACAATTAGCGACTTCATGATATGTCCCACGATTTTATTTTAGTCTTATCAATGCCTTAGACTGATGAAGGAGAGATGTGATAACTGCTAAACGCTACTTGCCTAATTATTTTCTAGCTTTTGAGCTTGAGCTTGAGCTTGGGTAGACTGTACAATTCGTAGTTGCTCTCCGTGATTGACCTGAACCAACCAAATTGCACAAAGAACACACAGAATGACGCTTGGGGCTAGCAAATCATTATCGTTGTGCAATTTTCGGTGATTCGAACTTTAAATGGTCAATAATGACGCCGGCCACGTCCTTACAGTCACCAGGGAAAGTGAAGGAATGTTAGTATGACAATCGCCGCCCGAATCATGGAAGGGATAGTTGTTAGTGGGTAAAGGTACGAATCAGGATTCACTACGGTAAGTGATATGATTATGCGAATTATCGGCTATTCGACGAAACGAAACATCGAAAATTGTACTTGTCACAACAGGCGGGAGAGATTATCTTCAGGTATCCTGACAAGGAAAACCTGTGTTATTATTATTCATCGCACGTATTTTTTAGTCGATATCCAATCGCGACGGCGTAGAGTTAGCTGTGGGAAACCTGAGAAGTTAACCGAGAAAACCCCTCTAAAACCAATCGCATTGGCGATACATTCCAGAGTTATTTATGGGAAACTTGAAAAGGTAACACAGAGGATTTCTCTGAAATCAATCGCCCCGGCGATATATTCCGATATTCGTTGAGCGTACGCCTTATTAACCTTCACTGTGACGGCGTGTCTCCCAATCCGACTACAAAACTGGGATTAAACCATATAAAAACGTCTAAATTTCAATTTGTGATCAGGAACAAATTTGAAGGTAACCCAGATGGTTTCAAGAACTTACAATCGCAAACACAAACATATACACAAAAATGCACTCTACATGCTATACAAAATTACAAAACACACACACACCAACGAACCCTTCCAGCAATACAGCGAAATTCAAAATAATCACACACCGTGAACAGCGGACGTTTATTCGTAAATCACACCTACTGCAAACCAAGCCATCAAATAACATTTTAAATCTTTCCAACATGAAACTGATCTCGTCTATTATTATAAACAACTCGAGAAAAACGTGTACGCATGTATCACATCAAGCAAAAATTTCCAGAAATTGGATCATTACAAACCCCCATGAACACAGACTGGTATGGGAGCCAACACGGCAAATCATATGAACCGTTCAAAATCCAATCAGTGCAAAAAACAAATTCAAAATCCACACTCCATCGGCTCTCGAACGAAACGCTCAAATAATTAATCACATATATACCACAGATAACTACAGACAAACACAGATCCCTATCCACTATAATCAACTATCATCCCAACTGGAAACAATCACGGTACGACAAAAAAAAGCGCAAATTATGACTAAATAACAGCAAAACATGAAGTTGGGACATGAATCCAAATCTGGGATCCGAAATAATAAACAGAATCTGAAACCTTCGACTGAACCGGTAATCTAGCCTTGATTCTCCCCAAAACTCTTTCGTTATCGAAATACACGACAATTGAAAGACATTACTAACCGCAACAAAAATATAATAATATTCAACAGAGAGAATATCGAATGATGAAAGAAAACCAAAAATATGAAATCATAATCACATAATCCTGCATTTTGCCGCAGTAACCAAGTACCATTCCAAAATGATTCCACGATCATTGAACTAGAGATGGGCAAACCGTTCACGAACGGTTCAAAAGAACTAGTTCATCGAAAAGAGTGAACGAACGGTCGTTCTTTTTTTAAGAACGGTAGTTCATCGAGAACGGTTCAGGGAAGAACGAACAGTGTACGATGAACGATGAGCGAAAGAACGGTGTACGAACGAAAGAGCGATGTATGAACGAAAGAACGAACGGTGTACGAACGTACGATATAAATATATGCTGTTGTCGATGCTGCGATTTTCGTAAAATTATTCCCATGTGATTTCGTTGCTGCAGGTGGCCATTTTTCTAAATCTGATTTTCACGTATTTAATATTTTCAATCTTCATTATTATTATTCTTATTTTGAAATAAGAAATTGTATCTAATGGTAAAGCGGTAAATATGCCTGAAATATATCATTCTTTAATATGTATAATACACATTTCAGTACTTTAACCTACCCAAATCAGCGAAGTTGAGGGCTGTAAGGGTGATTTGGTGAAACTAACTAATATCCAACGGTAAGTGAACAACTATTCGAATTTACTTGGTTGATTACAGATTTTTTGGAGACGTTAATCCATATTTTTGGAAATTTTCCAGTGTCAGAAGTCAACATTGATTTCTTTAGAGTTTGCTATAGAGCCGCAACTTTTAAACCTTCTTCTTCTTCTTCTTCAATGGCACTAACGTTCCTAGAGGAACTTCGCCGTCTCAACGTAGTTTTACTTGCGTCATTTTTATTAGTACTTAGTTGAAATTTCTATTCCAAATAACACGCCCTGAATGCCTTCTGAGTGGCAAGCTCTAGAATACGCGTGATCACAGTGCAAGTCGGAGGAAATTTCTTTGACGAAAAATTCCCCCGACCAGAACGGGAATCGAACCCGAACACCCGGCATGTTAGTTATGACGCTAACCACTCGGCCAAGGGAGCACCTACCTATTAAACCTATTAGAAGGTAATTAATAACTATTTAGATTGGTTGAATCGCTTTGATAATATTTTGCAATATGTTTTAGTATTAATAGACGAAGATTTCTCCCATTTCCTACTTTTAAGACCCAATAATACACAACCGAATTTATTAAACGGTAAGATTAAATTAAATATAACTAGACAAATAAAAATTATGTTTTCGTCATTTGCTTTTTTAAAGATGTCTGGAATACCTAGAAACCGTAGTGATATAATATTTGGTACCATTTTGAGAAGCAAGATGGAAAAGGAAAGTGTAGATATTGCCATGTTATATTTGCGATGTCTGCAGGATCCAGTGCAAATTTAAAACGACATCTAAAATCCAAGCATCCATTTGTCCCTCTGGAGAGAGACGTTCAGCGAACTTCGAAATCAGCATCCGAAAGATCCAATCCTAATAAACCTGGACCATCATCAGGTCTCAATCAAGATCAACATTTGAATGCCGAATCATCTTCATCGACGCCTATTCCTGAGAAATCAGTTCCTCAAACTTCACTTTCGAGGTATATTGAAGTTACGAGACCAATATCTATGGATAAACAACGAATGCTAGATGTCCAATTGTTGAAAATGATATGTCGTGAATATCATCCGTTTTCCATCGTTGAAGATGAAGAATTCAAAAAATTTATACATCTTCTTTGCCCGTCATATACACTACCGAGCGGAAAAACGCTTTCCGAAAGCTTGTTGACTGTTGTTTACGACGATATAATGGTCAAAGTGAAACACGATTTAACTGAAACATCTGCAATTTGTCTTACCTGTGATGGGTGGACAAATATTAACAATATCGGTTTTTACGCTTTAACTGCCCACTTTTTCGATAACAACACCAATCTGAAGTCATATTTGTTGGAATGTTCAGATTTCGAAGAAAAGCATACTGGAGAGAACATCGCTGCTTGAATAAAGACAGTTTTGGAAAAATACAGCGTTCAAAATAAAATAACGGCAATGGTTACAGATAATGCAGCTAATATGAAGTCCGCGTCATCAATTCTAAAATTGAGACACCTTCCTTGCTTCGCTCACACGCTCAATTTGACTGTGCAGATGTCTATTGCCAAATCTATAAACGATGTAGTTGAAAAAACGAAAAATATTGTACAATATTTCAAAAAAAGTACGTACGCTCTTTCTAAGCTCCATGACATGCAAGCTAAAATGAATAAAACAGGCCTGAAGTTGAAGCAGGATGTTTCAACACGCTGGAATTCGACCTAAGACATGTTGGAACGAATATTGACAAACAAGGAAGCGATTATATCAACGTTAGCATTACTTGATTCACGATTAAGTTTAGATAGCGAAGATTGGGAAATAATCGAGCACAGCGTGAAGCTGTTGAAAGCATTTTATAAGGTTACCGTTGAAATCTCCGGTGAAAAAAATGTTTCGCTGTCGAAAAGTGCTCTTCTTTGGAAAATCTTGAGGAAGAAGGTCAATCAGTATGCGGCTACTCCAAATATTCCAGTAAAAATTAAAAAACTATCGCCATATACCAAACTATATTACCATATACTAAACTATATTACGGAAAATTAGAATTGTTCCAGTTCCGGTACAAGATAGCGCGAATGTGGAAGAAAGTCGCAAGAATGTTAATTCAACATTGTGGGACGAGTTCGATGATGCTGTTAGCAGACTGCAAGTCAAACAGGACCCAATGGCAACCTCCATTATAGAAATGGATAAATATTTAGCCGAACCTCTTCTACCTAGAATAAGCAATCCTCTTGTGTGGTGGGAAGAGCGAAAATGTGTTTATCCAAATTTGTATTCACTCATGAAGAAAAGGCTTTGTATAACGGCAACATCCGTTCCTTGCGAGAGAGTTTTATCCAAAGCAGGAAATATCTGTAGCGAAAAACGTAGTAGATTAACTACGAAAAAATTTTCTAAGGTCATTTTTATTAATCATAATTTACAATAATTCTAATCCTAACAAATAACTAAATAAAAAACATTTAAAAAAAATATATTCTGATCTGGAACATCTTTTCACTGCTTCAATCTTTTTACTGCGGACCCACAATCAGATTATCTGTGAAATAATATTAATTAAAAAATTGAATCAGTACGATGTAATTACTGATGAAATACGAACACTAAATAAATTGTAGTACACTTTTAGCAGGAACAAAAACTTTGCCATCTGACGTTACCAATTTATTATGAATTTGTTTATTGTAATTATACACATTTCTATAAAGGGTGTGTCACATCAAATTGCATCACGGAAAAAACGCTGTAGAAATTTAATTTTTAGGAATTATATCTTCAGCTTTCGCTTATAATCAGATAAGAGTGTATAGATCACGTTGGCCATGCTTCACTGTTAATTTTTCGTAAATTTGGAAAAATGTCGACGAACGAAAAAGAGCGTCGTGAATTCATCCTGTGCACTCATTTCGAGAATCCGGAGTTGTCACATCGGGACATCGGTAAGATGCTGGGAATCGTCCAATCCACGGTCAGCAGAGTTCTAAAACTATACTTATACTTTCTCATGCAAATAGATTCATTCATACACTATTGCTACTGCTGTTATACTAACAGTAGGAAAATTCGACCCTCTTAATGTATTTTATCTGAACATTAATGATGTTATTTAACAGTTAATGTCTTGTCGTTACCTATTGTACAGAATGATGCTTGCCGATATGGTTAAATATTCTATAATTTTGAAATCCACCCAGTTATTATATTTAGAATGATCACAAATACAGCGGTATCTCGACGACACTGAAATGTAGAAAAATGAAAGCCAATTTTTTTAACAGATAGTAAAAACATGCCATATTGTCCACACATTCATACCTAAATATCTCATTGTGTTTGGCTGTTTATTGAACATACTAATCCTAACACCCGATAGAGTAGCATCGATTCACGATTAATGATTTAATGATTCCCTTAAACATCTGAGTTGTAATCCATTTTTATTCATGATCATTTCTTGTTCTTCATTAATCAATTTCTTTTCACACAATGATATTCTTCTGTATCAATCCTTCGCAGTTTACATTTTACGTTTCCTCGTGTTTAAATATATATTTTATATCACATATAATATCACTTATGCAATAACATAATTTTATCATCTCGTCTCAGAAAATTATGATTTGCTTCATACGTATCAGTATTTCTGTGATTATGCGTGGTCACTACCAAGATGCTGAACTATAGGTGTTTCGTTCTTGACACTTTCAGGACATGACGTGAGACGAGTAGCGAGACGTAATTTTCAGAATTATTTACTTTTTGTTTGGGTGTGTGGTTATGATTTCAATGTCAACTCGCTAAGGAAAATAATTGAAGGAAAAAATAAGCAAATATATATTCGTGGAATATAGTGCACAACCTTCTTTTGCTCTAGCCAATTACTTGTAACGGCCCTTTCCGGATCTCCTTCCCGGTATGTGCATCTCCTCCTCCCTGAGCGAAATCAGTGGAGCCACAATCAGCGTTATTTTTTGTCACTATCACCGTAAGCTGATAGTACTCTTTTCCCCGCCGATGGGAGCCAAACAGAAGTACATTTTGCTTGGAAAGAAAGGCGAAAAGATATACTAAAACATCCTTCTGCACTGTTATGATTCGACAATAAAGCGCGAGCAGCTATTTTGCCAACGAATGCATTTGTCACCAAAAGATACGACTTGTTTTGTAAACAAATTTGTTTTTTCATGAGCAATGGCCGAACAGCAATTTTGACATTGCGGTCCACCTATAGTACTACGCCTTGGTCACTACCTAACGAATGCGCCGTTCACATACGGTGCCGTCAACTATAACCACAAATAAGTTTCGCTTCTAGGAATCTACATTGATAGTATGCGGAGGAAATATATATTCAGAGGCCCAACTGAAAATCGCGTTTGATCCAGCTTTGTAATCGAATTGACTTAGGAACACATACACCAACAGTGTGTTTTACAAGGATTCCTCAAAAGTCCCCACCAAATCACTCTGCATGTTGATGTTGATTTGTCCAGCCATCTATCAATAAAAAATCAAATTATTAATATGGATTTTATGTTTGAAATAACGAACAATGCTCTCTTACCGCTTCTCTTCTTCCTCGTTCCTGCTCCAATTTAAACAGTTCGGCTCGTTTGGCTGCTGACCGAACCAAATTGTGAAGAGTACGTGGTGTACTCGAGGAGGAACTTCCTTGATACGAAGCCTTGATCTTCCAAAACGCGTACCTAGAATAAGCATTCCTCATCCTCATCAAATATAGCGGCATCGCTACGACACTGAAATGTAGAAATTGAATATTTGGCAGATAGTAAAAACATACCTGGAGTTTTGATATTGTTCACTTGCAACAAAGGTGCGCCTTGAATGTCAATAATATATATATGTGATACATAGTTTACAGGCGAATATAATTTCACTTAAACATACCACTACTTTCATTTTTTCACCACTTTTCTTCAAAAGTAAACATCCATCATCTGTCATACCGAAAGAACGGTTCAGAGGAGTTCTTTTCAGTTAACGGTTAGTCGGTTAGCCACTAAACGCTGTTGACATTTCACTTTGTCAAATGAAAGAGCGAAAGAACGGTTCAGAAGATCGAGTTCATTTAAAGGAACGGTTTGTTACTGAACCGTTCATTTAAATGAACTGTTTTGCCCAACTCTACATTGAACCCTTTCGGAAACCCTTCATGTCTTGCATGGCATACATGCACATTGAGTCGCTCATGGTATAGGTAAAAAACAGCATTGCATCACTCCTTTTTGCAATCTATCTCCCCTTTGCTCACTTTCACTGGACGACAACTCATTAGCAGGCAACACTGACGCGCTATGTCTCTTCTTTCTCTCAAACAAGACAACAGTGGAGAGAGATATCAATTGTAGGCATCCGAAACTACGGTGTTTCGAATATGTTTTTGTCACTCAATATATAAGCGAGTGCCGCTCGGAAATCCACTCAGTTATGATTGCGCAACGTTTGAAGTACGATCGTTGGAATGGATGGATGTATCCCTAACACAGACTTTAAAACCATGGAGCCTGTGGAAATCGGCATAGCAAATTAGATGCATTGGAAGGCATCTCTTCATGACGCCAGCTCACTGAACTTCTACGCATACCGTTTGATGATTAGGCAATAAGAAATACAATTGATTACTAAGCCAACGGCAGTCCTACGTCAACCTTGCGGTTATATCATAGGTATAACCCATCCATAGTTTTTTACTTATTGTATTTTTATTATTCATAAAATAGTATTCTGAATATCTCAAGTTCCATTTAATTCACAATTCCAATGAAAAAATCTCAAGTTAAAGCGTACGCTTTAACCCATATTAGGCCAAGCGTTCGAAAAATCGAACAACAACTTCGAAATTTGTTCATGGTTTTGGAAAGCAACCATATGTTAATATTTTGGCATCAAATGATAGCTTAGTTTTTTAGCTACTACTTACCGCCAATTTCATTCATTTTTGTTCAACTTTAAAAATTCGGTTCAAAGTAACTATGTGCGGAAAGTACATAATCTCACATAATAATCATCCATTGAACACTCAGTGCATCGAGTTTCACTCGCAATCTGCATCGAGTTTCACTCGCAATCTGCATCGTGACAAAAACAACGAAACGAAAAATAAACGATCCAAACAAAAAAACACGCCATCTCTTTACTTCTAAATTCAATCTAAGCTAAAATGAGCATCAGAAGCAGCAGCAGAATTTTTATTACGTTTATCTGCAGAGTTTGTCTGCATTATTGAGTACTGCATTGTCAATTTGTAGTTTATTATTTTCCCCCGATATGTCCAACAGGATCCAGTCCTTCATCCCACATCCCCGTTTACTGCATTGTGTCGATTTTATTCCTATTTGTCATCGGCAAGTGGAAGGAGCAAAAAAAGCGCCACGTCTTCCCTACTGGGAGAAGCAATTTAGACACAAAGAACTAGCTCCAAGCGGCGTCGATCGGAGGTGAAATGGGGGGAGGACTGATTTTTTACTTATGTTCCGTTGATTGTCTCAAATATAACTATACCTCCCCCCTCGACATTCCCGCTCGCCAACAAAGCTACAACGGATGCACTAGAACAAACCCGAGAGAATTGAAACGATACCGTACAACAACGGTGGACCAGCTTCAAATGTATTCCCAATTTCCGTTCGTCCTTCTTCAAATTATGTCGAATCCAGCAAGCAAGCCAAAGCCAATCGGAAGTGGCCAGCAGATTGAACTCGGGATCGCATTGGGGGCTTCCGTTTGGGCCAACTTTTCGGGATGACTCATTGAAATTCTTCAGCCAGATCCGTTCTCTTCATTACTGGTTTCAAGCAGCCGGCAACACGTTTTCCTCCCCTCCGAATAATACCAGTGTGATTCGTTCAGGTCAATCAAACTTTTAAGTAATTAAGAACAAGTCTTTTCTTGGACTTGGAAATCATCTTCAAGATTTTACTGGTCGCAACAATTGTTTAAATTCTTTTTTCTTCGTTTCTCATTCGTTGATTCGTCAAATGCAGCATATATTTAAATGTTCATCAAATGCAATCTGCATTTGCTTCTCAAGCTAGAACGAAACTTTGAGATGTGAGCCCAATTCCAACAGTAAACATTACAACGCGGCATTCAAATTCATTGGCATACGAATCATTCCGAATGAGCAAATCCTAGCTAAAATCCGCGCGAATCAGTGTATGATTTATTCACTCCGCAACAACACTACTTCCATGCCGATGACATTATCATAAACTCAATAGGGTGAGACAAGCCGCAACCACATAAATTATGCCGTTGTCTTCACTTCCGTGGCTAGCGCCAAAGCTAGGATCAACACCAGCCTGCAGTTGGAGACGCCGGGACATTACCGTAAGTCCATTCTTTTACCAACATCTTTCGACACTTTCGGGCAATTACAATTTCAATTATGACTCGAATTAAATTTTCAGCACTATTCGAAAAACTCCATGTGTAATTGTAAGCAAGTACTAGAATCAAACAAGATTACCTCCTCTGACGGTAGCCGACTCGTGTACACTCTTCGGACGTGGTTCGTGGTCGTTGCGAGAAACGTGACTTGATCTGATAGTGTTCCAAACGTAAAATACAGTGACCAGCAGGAAATATGACTTACGCTTTCGAATATGAGTTGAACACCTACAAGTTTGTTCGGATCATATTCACTCTATTTATTGAAGTTTGCGGTAATACCATTTATGGAACTTTTTATTGCATTATTAACAAATGGATTATTTCAAATTAAGTATTTAATAAAATACAGCAAGTGCTTCAATCTTCGTATAAAAAAAAAATCCTCTGACGATAAAATGATTGTGACACATAATTGTTCACATTATTCACCACAAAAAAAAGTCCACAATAGAGCTTTTTATCCGAATTAAACATACACTACACATGCTTTAATTGATCTCATGTATGAATGTAATTTAAAACAATTTCATATACGATCTAGCTTGTGCAAAGCTATACGATATCATGTTGACTGGGTGGAAGCTAACTACTCTTTTCAGCAGGATAACGATCTCAAGTATACGACGAAGAAAACGCTCATCTTCTTCCTCTCCTATCTCATCAAGACATAGTTCGCGTGACAATCCCAACATGTAGTGGATCATTTATGTCAACTAGGGTCTGTCCACATACCACGTGTGTAACTTCCCGTCCGTTTCTCGTGAGTGTCTAGCTAAAACCGCACGACGTTCTCACCACAGGGTCGTTCCTCCAGCACTCACCGGCAGCATCAAGCTGTCAATCGGGAATTCGGGATTAATTTCTTAAAAGCGTTATACACATGCTACAAGGGACAGAACCCTCAGCCGTTTTCCAACTTACTCAAAGGCTAGCGATGGCAGCAAAACTAGCAAGCGCCATTTCCACTGTGATGGGGCGCAAGCGCCATTTTCCTTATGTTTTGACGTAATTTCATAGTGATGCGATGTGATTTTTTTTATCTGTTCTGATAGAGTACGATGAACGAGCAGGGACAGCAATATTCACATAACAAATTCTTCCGTAATGAACGTTTAGCATAATAAAAGTCACATGCCTTCTTTCTTGTGAAAAAACACTTTTCCGAAAAGTTTGTCATGCCAAGTATTTTAATCAAAAACAGTCCATCCCCATGTAATGTTACTTTTATTATAGCAATTTTGTTTCAGAATTACAAATCATGTACTAAGAAGCTCACAAAACCATGTACTTTAAATTCATAAAATCAATTTCATCTTAAAGTAAAGTTATCCTAGATTGAAGTGTATTGCTGTTCTCACATATAGCTCATAAAGATCAGAACTAAATAGTTCAAACTCATCAATTTAATTGGTGATTACAAGGATTCCCTAATATGTAGTGTCTTTATTCTTCAGGCATCAAGGGACAAAGCTTCTTGACGATGTCCTCGCCTGTTCAATTTCTCTTTCGGATAAATTGAAGCTGAGTGTTGATTGAAGGATAAATGTCGGGATTGGTAAACAGCTGCACTCTTCTAAATGCTCCAAACGAAACGAAACACATCTTGTAACAAAACTCAAAACATCCTCGCGTAAACTGTATCTGTTTTACTTCGGATAATTTCGGACGGCATTATATTATTTAACACGGATGGTTTCAATTGCATTTTGAATTCGAAAAAATCGGTGCTGTCCATAATTATTACAATCGGGTTCTCAACTACGTTAACCTGCTCGACTCATGCTACAAAGTTGGGAAAGTATGTGAATTCTTCTCCCTGATGCTTCGCTCAACGCAGCATGTTGGAGAAAATAATTGGAAACAGATACTCACATACTTTGATGGATGAACGCCAATCGGTTGTGGAAACAGCGATTTAAATTTGCTGTTTCCACAACAAACTGGCGTTGGTGGCATAGCTTAAATAAAACTGCATTTTTTCAAAAATCAAGCCTATGGCAATGTTTTTCCATCAACAATACACATTTTGTACAGATCCGATTTTCGTTATGTACGCGTATGCTGATTATACATGCAATTTTACAAAAAGTCTCGTACTGAAAATTCTTACCTCTGGCGCTTGCGTCACTTTGCGAGATTACGGCAGTAATGGAAAACTCTTTTTTCCTGATTTTGACGTAGGACTACGTCTTTCATTTCTATACCGGGGTGTAAAATCAAAGTTTCGAAACCGAAAGCGTTACGCCGGAGACCGAGATTTTGAGCGTTAATAGCTCCTGAACAACTGAACGAAATGGTATGATAAACACTTCATTCGAAAGATAAAATGTCTACGAGTTATATTCTTGTTATTTTTTGATCCAAAAACTTGTTTCAATAGCCTTAAAATTGTTCTCGAAACAGGCTATTGAAATCACCAATCGGTATATAAGCGAGCGCCGCTCGGAAATCCACTCGGTTCTAATTGAACAGCGATTGGAGCATGTTGTCGCTGTTGTGGTGAAGCTCTTCATTTATCATGAAAGCGCGGATGAACGGTGTCACCAAGAGCCTGTTTGTGCACCTTAGGCCAGAAGGGAATCCATCAGGAGGAGAGTGATGCCACAAACGGTTCCCCGGGAAGACATCGCTACACCCACACATACACGCGCGTCGCTCAGTCGCCGAAAGTTTCGAGCTCAGAGAGTTCATTCCCCTCTAGTTTTCCTTCCAAATTGCCATCGTAAACCACACCTTCTCTCGATTCAATCTCGCACAAAAAACATACTTAAGCGATATTCTGGTGGTGAGACGCATTCATTTTTCGTGAGGACATCGACAAGACAACATCGTTGCCTAACGTGCTGGAGGAGGTGGACGGCGAAGGATCGACACATACACGCGCAGAATTCTTTCCGTTTGGATGCCATTCAGCATCGAGAAAGTTCCGGAAAGATCTAATCATTGCTGGAAAATAATCTGCCAGTTTCTCTGGGAATTTAAAAATACATTCATGTGAAAGAGTTTATTTTAATGTTTTCTATCCATGTAACACTGTGACCAAATATTTTTCAATCAAGTGCTATTAACAGGTGGTTATCGATTTAGTATTAACAACTGGTGGGCTTCCAGTATCGAGGAAAATGTGGAAATATCTAATCGTTGCTGGAAAATAATCTGCCAGTTCCCCTTGGAATTGAAAATTACATTCAAGCAAAAGAGTCTATTTTAATGTTTTCTATCCATAAAATATCCATATAATACATCTGGTTTTGTGATTTGTCAATCAAGTGCAGTTAGCAGGAAAGCTTCTGAAGATTATTCTTCAGAACAAGGTTTTTCGTATCCTATATTGGATGCATAAAACCTTGTGCGTCCAACGTAACGCTCTCGTTTTCGAAGTCCCTCAAATATTCATTTATTCATTCATTCAGAATGGATTTTGATTCAACTTCAAACAAATGATCTCTAAATCAACGATAGTCCTACGTCACCCTTGCGGTTATACCATAGATATAACCCACTTCCTGTTTTTAGTTGAATAATCATGCCTGTGAACAATTTATATAGAATAATTAATAATAATTAATTAATTCAATTGAAAAAATTGTAAGGGGTTGTATCTAGGACACGACCGCATTTTCGACGTAGAACTACACAATTTCATTATGCAAATCACTTTTTTAGCACTTCGAATATTATTTTAGAATGCATCGAAATTTTTGAAATAACTTTTTAGTTTTTTGTATTGTTACTATTTCAGTAGTAAAAATTTTCATTTGAAATTCGAACAATTTCAAATTGATAGGCCTGGCCTGGTAAACTGATAGAGAATAATATGGATATCGCTACCAGACTGTAGATTTACATATTAGATATATGATATATTAATATATTACATTTACGATTGAACAACGCTGCCAACCCACACCATAATTCCCCATTCTCACTAAGATATCGATCACAAACTATAAACACTTTTGCTTTTATTCCGCTTGAGGTGGAATCGATCCCCACAACATTCAACACTAAGGTATAATGAAGATTTTCTCAGGCTCCTCAGTTTAAAAGTATGTTTAAGGGAAACATATTCTGGTCTGCACAACGACAAGCGAGTACAAAAGTACTCAACACCAAAAAATACCCCCGACTTGCAGGTAGAGACGTCGGTTAATCGTTCTATTAATTCAAAAAGTCGAAAATCTGAAGTTATAATCTATTAATTTTGTATCGAATAAATTGAAATCAATATATGAATACATCGAAAAAGTGTCACTTTAATCGCGATTAATGAAAGAAGACATTTAGACATCACTACTTGCATGTATTTGAAAAGCGGATTCCCTCAGGCACATTGATTTAGAAGTCTGTGTTAGGGAAACACAGCTCGGTGGGAACAAAAATACTCCCAACTCGCATGTATATTTGCAAAGCGGATTTCCACAGGTACATCTATTTTGAAGTCTGTGTTGGGGAAACCATAAATCGGGCCAATCAAAACTTGGATAACGCTTGAAATTCTGCAGTTATTCAATTATTCATCGCCTGAAAAATAACATTTTGTCAATTGTGATAGACGCGTAGAAATATTTCCTATCAATTTATGCAAACATCTTTCCGATCTGTTAAGAAATGTTCGAGTTATAAGCATTCGAAATGCGGGTAGGGTTAGCACACAAATCGACAGAACAAATGTATGGGAAAAAGAAATTCTCCCAGTTTTCATGAATTTAAACCGTTTGGGGATTAGCGAATTGTAATGTTTAGCATATCAAACAAATCTTAGAGATTTTCCGATTCGATTGGTATGCAAATCATGAGAATTCAATCACAGTGAAAATAGTTATTAACGTAAACTTTATTTCATAAAAACGTGACCTGTTTTCTGATTTGGCGCCCTTCCTGAAAGACGTAGTTCTACGTCAAAACACAGTTGGCGTTTACGTCAACCTTGCATATTTGAGCAGCTTAGTTGCCCGTATTTATCAATGGAAGTGTTTTGTTGCTTGATGTTCATTTCAAACACATGACAGTGTGGACATGATGGAGTAGAATTATTGTCTTTCGAGGATCTTTGGGACTAAATTTCCAGGGAAGTACGATTTTGTGTCAGCGAACATAAAGCAGTTTGGGAGGATCAATTAGGTTGATCAAGACAACGACGTTGTGATATTTTGGGAGAAAAATAACTTAAACCACAAAAAACACTAACTTTGAACTATTTTACTTCTGAAATGTCATCAACCGTTTTACGGTCCTTCTTGAACCACTTTACTTAGTCAAAAAAGCGCATTTGCGACATGTACTCATACTTCACCAAAACGACTGGCACCATAAAATCTAAACTAAAGCAGAATAAAGGTTTCGTTCGCTAGAGACATACAACTCGATTCAGGCAAAAGGATGATAGTATGTCTTCATATAGGGGAAATGATCTTGGTTTGTTCGGGTGTTTTCACGCAACTAGTAAATGCAAATCGAATTTTCTTCATGAAAATCACATATAGGGTCTGATCACGAACATCACTGTCACAAACGCTTTCACGTCACTTGCACTTCACTTTTTGTGTCTATCATCATTGTCACGGACAGTTGCGTGTAAAAATAAACTCCGTGAATTGAAAGAGTTCATTCCCGTTTATATGAGACATGTCAATTGCATAATTCCGGGCGTTTGAACGTTATGTCGGTTGCATAATTTCAAAAATCAATAAGTGTATGAGATGCTATTCCATTTGATTGAACGTATGTTTTAGAATGACAAGTTTGCGATTATACCTCGATGATTCGGTATTTCAATGCCAACTATTCGGACTCATTCCATGAATCATTTGCTTGGTGCGTTAGTTTGCTGAATCAAACGCTGGTTCAAAGATCAGGAGAAATACTTGGTTGCTCTCGAATAATGTAGTTGTTGAACATATTGGAATTTAATTTTATTTCCTCTTTCTATACATTACTCTAGAGATAAAGCATGACTATCATGAGTTTAATAATCGATATCTCGCATACTCTTGTACTCAGCTCTGTCTTACTCGTTTGAATAGTGAGAAGTATTTAGTATAGGTGAACGATAGAATCATTTTTAAGAACCGTTTCTACAATCTACAATTTTGATGAATAATAATATCTTCTATATATCAGAATAAACCCAAATTTATCCATCTCATGATCAGTATAATCTGAGCTACTCCCATATGGGATTCTAAAGTTTAATCCTATTATCCATCCCATTCTCGTGTAATTTTATACACGGGACATGAGATTTGATATAATTATTTGACCCTCCTGTACTCGCGTGCAAAATCATAACACGTATACTCACGCACGATGTCACAGACCGAAAATTGAACTTCTCTGTAATGTTGACATTGTGTATTTTTCAGGCTTTATTGACACTTATTTGAAGAAGAAGGTATGATTGAATGAAAAAACTCAAAAAAATATGTTTCCTTCGTTTTTATTATGTTTTAATAGTCTTCTAATTCAGCCTCCTCAAAACAGAGTAATTTTCGATACTCCAGCACAAATAACGAAATTCAAATTTTTCACTGTTATTATTCAAAAAAAACAACTGAATATAATTAATGGAAGTATAAAGAGTTATAAAATAACATAAAAACGTATTAATCGATTGTGGTTTCATTGGAGTAAGAATCAGAACATAACATAACTGCATACTCGAAACAAACATATATTTTGCATTTCATGCAGTTGTTGCGTATTTTTCGGGTCTTTTATCGAAGAGAAGAATATATAACGACCTTCCAGATAATTACCAGATGAACAAGGTTCTGGAATATGAAGTTTGCATGTTCTTCGTCTCTGTATTCTTGGTAAACTAAGAATTAATGTCTTTTTATAAATGGGCATAAAAAGATGATATGAAATGATTTGTAGGAACTTCCCTTTCTTTTTCTTGTTTTCTTGTTGATATTGTCCATTATGAAAAAAATATCCCCGAAACTGTAACTATTCAAAATTACCATAAGTCACCGTTTAGTTTATAGTTTACTGTTTACAATTCTTCCACAAGTGAAATTCTTTCACAAGTGTGTATATGTATGACCATTATATTTAGCAAATAACTATACGGAAGTCAAACATTTATATTTAGCTTTTGAACGTATGAATCTAACGACGAATATATCGACGAATAGTTAATATATGGATCCGTTCAACCCAGTTACAAAAGGGACTGAAATCAAATGAGAGTAGTCGGGTAATGATCTTATGCATTATATTCAATAAATATTCAACGCCACTAACATTAATTTATACATTTCATTCAACAATATTCTAGAATATGAAAAAAGGGACTTGTCCAAAATAGTTACTCCTATACTCGCGTCGGTGTGTCAGACCGAAAGTGGTAAAAAAGTGGCACACGTCCACTTTGTTCCAACATATGCGATACGCTAAACGATGACGAACGACGAAAAACGAAGCTAGAAAGAATCGCAAAGTCGTAGTGTTGATATTTTCTGAGAAATGAACGAATTATTGATTTCTCGGTCTGACAGACCAATGCGCGAGTATAGGAGTGTTAAACAGAAACTGGTCAGTAGCGTCGGTCAGAAGCATAATTTTCATATGAAACATCTGATGAGTTTCAAGGAATTTGCCCAAAGCAGAAAATGATTCAGATTTTCTTTAGACGGATATCAAAATTATGGAAAAAGTACTAGAGAACAATTTAAAAATTGTTAATTTAAAAGCTTTGCAATGACAGATTCATTTTTTTCCTTATTTGAAACTTAAATATTGTTTCATTCAAAGTATGTCTTCAAAACAATATCGTTGGAAATATCTAGTACGTAAAAATAAAAGATCAATGGCCTTATTCGATGTAATTATCGTCCTGATTCGGGTCTTGTCCACCAATTGCGAATGTTTGAATTACAAAAACCAGCTCTGCAATGTTGGAAAAACATTACAGTTATTATTTTATATTCAAAATATCAACAAATCAATATTATACATAATCAATCATAATGATCGTTTTGGACCAGTGGCCTCCATTGCCATTTATGGGGTTGCAACTCTCTGTTAGTCCTTAAAATTGAAACAAAAAATTTCTATTCTTTAGGACAACCGAAATTAGACCTTTCTCCATGTTGCAATCGGGCGAGAGTTACATTTTTAGTCCTCAATTACATCTCGTAGCGCATTTATCGAATCCAAATAAACAAATTTACGGCCTCTAGATACGTCAGGGTTTCGTTCTAAAAATGCCACCAAGCGGGTAAATTGCTGTTTGTGTATCTTTTCTTTCTTAAAAAGCAAGACAAGATTCAAAATGTTAGCAAGAAGCTAAATAAATCCAAAAATCAACTTACTCCATTCCGCGTGACTAGCTTTCACCATCTAAAACACAAGTGACAAATATACTTGTTTTTCCCCGTGGCGTGACAGTATCGTGCTATTCATAACAACACCGAGTTCATCAACGTTGTCACGACGGATGAACTCTTCCGGATTCTACACACACGGTGGCAGCCGTAATAACGTTGTATGTATATTCACTTCGGGTGCAGACCCCCCCACCCCTCCCCCTCTCTTAGGGGGGGGGGTGGCGGTTTGGTCAGCCATATGAATGAAACACAAATTTTCGTATGACTCGAGAATTTTTCAAGCAAATGAAACCAAATTAGGCATGTGGAAACTTTAGGGTGCAATAAATGTTTCTATGGTGGTTAGATACCCCTTCCCCCCTCTCCTAGGGGGGGGGGGGGCGCGCTGCGATACAAATGAAGCACAAATTTCTGCATTACTCGAGAATTTATCAAGCAAATGAAAACAAATTTGGCATGTGGAGGTCATTGGGTGCAATAAATGTAGTGACGGTAGTGAGACACTCCACCCCCCTCTCTAAGGGGGGACTGCCATACAAATGAAACACAAATTTCTGCATTACTCGAGAATTAATCAAGAAAATGAAACCAAATTAGGCATATGTATGTTCAAGGCTGCAGTAATTGATTCTATGGTGGTTAGATACTCCACCTCTCCCCTCCTCTAAGAGGGGGCTGCCATACAAATTAAACACAAATTTCTGCATTACTCGAGAATTAATCAAGCAAATAAAACCAAATTTGGCATGTAGCATATCGGAGAAACATGTTATTTACAAGTGGTTGAAAAATCTTGAACGAGAATTGCGTCTGAAAATATTCTGATATTACAATGTCGAGTTTTGGTAGAAGTACTAGGAATTTTATAGTAAAAGGTAATTTTAAAGGGTAGATTAGAAGATCAATCAATGAATAATTATGCGAAATCGATACGCTTAAGCCGAAATATGGAGTGGAACTCTTCTCTGAATTTTTTTCGAACGATGGCGGAAAAGGTTTTGTATTGCTTTGGCGACAACAGCTAAACTGATACACTGTGGCTGGACAGTTACGCAGGGTAGGAAGGTGAAGTGGAAATCGAGAGTGAAAATAAATCGGCTCTTCCTGTGATCGATCATATCTCGCAGTAAGCAAGATCACAATAACTAGATCACTAGATCAGTATTACTAGATCACAAGACACCAATGTCTGCTGCCTTTTGAGCATGTCATTTATTTTCTTGATTTTTTCTGTTTTCTTACTAATAAAGAAACAAAATATAACATATAACATTATTTACTTGGTCATTTTTAATTTTTAAAAATATCGTAGAATGTCCACTCTTGTCCACGGAGGTGGTAGGAGAAGTCTGAAATCGTGCTTTCTATGTCCACGTGGTATGTGGACAGCTGCTTAGTTTTTCAACACAAAAAATATGCATGTGTTTACAAGTTATATAGTTGATTTACTATATAATGACATCAACAAACGCTGGCTTTCATTTGTCAGCAATTTACATCAAAACCACGAAAAAATAAAATCTATTTATTTAAATTTTCACATGTATTGAGGTTGAATCTTCATTTTTGCCGGTCACTGTAAGTTTATGATATGTTTAGCCCTGAAATTGTGCTCAAACTAGGGATTGTTAACCGGTTTTACCGGTAATGAAATTTTCAATACCGAATAACCGGTTATCGAAATTTTGGCACAGTAATTCAATCCCTAGCTCAAACCATCTATAAATGTGAAGCAGAGGCTAAGGAATCTTGAATAATAAATTGCATTATCATTATTAATGCTCTGGAATTTGAGACAAACTCGGAAAAAAGCATTCAGGGCACTCACTACTTCTCTGTTTTCAATGTAAACACATATCAACTACGACCGAATTCATACACTAAACAAAATGACAGGTTCAAGGTAAGAGGAGAGAGCTCTCGATAGCTGTGACTAAACCAACGAGCGAAAAAACGAACGCAGCCGGTAGGACTTGAACCTACGCTCCCAGAGGGAATCTGATTTCGAGTCAGACGCCTTAACCACTCGGCCACGACTGCTGGATGGGTTCCTCATAGTAATGATTAAATCACAATCTCAATACCAGCGATCATTGTGTATTATATTTCTATTGTTCACACTTATTCCAGTGAAGTCGGTGTAATCCGCTTGGTCTTGGTGTCTTGGAATAAGTACATAGTTACTTGGTTCCTCAAATAAGTAAACAATGAGTGAGCAGTTATTATATTTTTCGAAATAAAAGTTCAAAATAATGATTGATTTGCTCATCAACATTCCTTAACATTTGAAAATTATTATTACAGTATAATATATTTTGTTACACTTTATAAGTCTTTCCGGGCATTATTTCTATTACAGGTCGGACTCGATTATACATTATTCGATTATACATTCTGTCAAATATATACCGGGAATTTGTAACTCTCTTGCTGATCATTTTTAAATTTTTAAAGATGATGCTACTGTCAGTGGTGATAAAGTCAATTCTAAGCGCTAAGATCTCCATTTAGTTTATTTACAGCGCCATTAAAAACAAGTTCATTTTCGGCAATTTTTGATATGTATAATTCTATTAGTAATATTGTGTGAAATTAGATATTAGATGTTGTGTGGCAACAAAATTTCTTGTTCCGAAACGTTGAAAATGTTGCAGAATACATTTGGTGACTCAACTATATGGATAAAATTAATAATAACAATATTAACTTTTAAGTGTTTTACTTACCAAATGTTACTTGAATCCACTAAATCAAGTGTTTCAGAACTGTATGCTGTATTAAATTTTCTCATCATCCAAATGGAAACAACGGTATAGTCCTAGTTATCTAGCGAACTTTTTGAAGTAGACCTAGTTTAAAGCAAACAGAGCCCGAAACAAAACAAAAAGACATTTTCCACGAGGCGATCGTGTTCTCTAAAGACGTAATCCTACGAAAAAAAAAATCAATAACTCTGTCCTATCTTTTTAAGCAATCATGAATGTCCAAACCCTTATTTTATTTTCGTGCGCGATTTCCTTTATCTCTGCTGTGATCATAAAACCGCGTATTCCATGACCTTGAAAATACAAGATGGCGGCCGCTACAAAACATACTTCCTGAAAACCCAATCAATATGGGTATCAAAAGAAAGAACTTAACTAGTGGAACACATAAGATCATAAATATCCAAAGCCAAGATAGCCGCAGTCACAAAATGGCCAACAGTTTGCAGTGGACAGTCTCTTTTATACTTATGTGGGACAGTTCATTTTCACACGCTTCTTTTGAAGTGAATTTTCAACCAGCAATGAAAACACGTTCTCAATGAAAATTATAGCCACCATGCTATTAGAAACAACATACGGAGATGAAGTTGTCCAATATAGGTTTGAGGAAAAAAACAAGACAGAGTTTCGCACAACAGTGATTCAGTACATTTTCATCCAATTAAAAAATAATTATTTTAACCCAGGGTGCGCTACATGGATTATTGAGCCCACAGAATAATATAGACAATTTCGCCGCGTAATCAACATTCACAATGGCTCCTTTAGAAAAATTAAACCATGAACAATATTGGACATGAATCGTCAGCAAAATGCAACAATATTATATGAATTATTCCCATTTTTGGTTTATTCCACTCATTTGTTTTTTTGTCCACTCACTCCTGTCAACAGGCTTTTCACCGGCGTAATAATTATCACCTCCCAGCTATCGAAATACTCAATTTAATTTATTTACGAATACATTGTTTTCTTATGAATTAATGATATGTTATGCTACACCAGGCTGTATCGATATAATTATTTACTCAATTCATTAATGCCACCGAGTGCTCGTGCTCTGCTGGGGCGGAACAAGAGATTATGTTGGATGGACTTGTCAAAGAACCTGGGACCTGGCCGGATATTATTTGACTGAGCAGTTGCGAACGGCAAATCGATGGTTTTTTTCTGTTTCTCAGTTGCGATGATACATACCGCGGCGATTTTTCATTGATCCTACCAAAAAAGAAAAATAGTTTATTATCCCGATGAAAATCTATTTTTGCGAAAATGTTTTCGATATACCTAGAACAGTCAGCTTGGCTCCCGCTCGAATCGGACGGTTGTTTTTTGCCGGTCCTACCTGGCACTGGTAGTTGGCAGCATCCTCATAGGATGCATTCGTGATCCTCAGGTTGTAAATGCCACTGCTATGGTTTTGATTGAGGGAGAAGCGTGGGAAACCTTCGATTTCGTTATTGAAGCCCAGTACAAAGCCGTCCTTTGCCCATTGGACCATGCCGGCGCGATGATCGACTTCACAGTGCATCACCACCTCCTCTCCAATGTGAGCCTCCACGTCGTTGGGACTTATGCGAAATGCCTGCTGGAGAACTTCCGCTTCGACGGTGCCGTGGTTTAGAGTGGTGCTGGCAAGAACTGAAATGAACGAGATTAATCGAGCAATAATTTTTCAATTTTCAATTGAATGACTCACCCAATAGTATTCCCAGTAAATTCTGCATTCTGACAATCAAACGACCCAGTTTAGGGGACATGTTTCACTGGAAATACACCAAAAAAATAAATTCATTAGATGTGTTGAGATTTTCTGTATCGATTTTTTCCTTTATTTTATTAGGCTCAAGTGGATAAAGAGCCACCATCAATCAATACATGTTCAAATTATTTTAATATATTATAACTACATAATCACTAACTTAAGTCTAACTAGCTAAAACTACAAAGCAACTACAGTGCAATATAAAAAATATATAATTTATTCTTTCGTTGTCTCATCGGTATTATCCTTGTATGGAACAGTGCCTGTGGTGGGTCGTAACAACTACATCGCCAATTGATGTAGCAACGGTATCCTTTGGCAGTGAGTGCCTACTTGTTATGTTAATAGCTCCTGTAATGATCTTATGTCAACGGGACTGTATCGAATTTCTCGAATGTCGATTTTCAACTGTTAAGAATCCGATTCACTCTCCAATTTTATCTAAAAAAGACGAAAATGCAAGTCAGACTGAAATTGAGCATGATGTTTATGTTCTCGATACTATAACATCGAATTACGTGCAGAGTCGACTCCGTTCAGTTATTTTTTATGTTAAAAATGCACCTCGCACTGGTAATTCCCGTCATTGGGAATGTTAATAATATCACAGAAATGATTGCTGTTCACCAGAATGTTAACAGTCGCCTAAGAGCTGAAGAACGACCATAAAACAGTTGTGCATGCAGATCCGTTCTGATGGCATAGAATGAACGAGAAGGGACAAAACATTTCAAATAACAACATCAATCAAGGTACAAAGCATCTTACCGATGTTCACTAACCTCACTTGCTCAATGTCTTTTTCGGATGAATTGAAGCTGAGAGTTGATCGAAGGGTAATGTCTAAAATCTCCATCGAAACGCATCTTATAACAAAACTCAGAACATCCTCGCGTAAACTATATTTGCTTTACATCGGATAATTTCGGACGGCATTATCTTATTCAACACGGATGTTTTCAATTGCATTTGGATTGGAATAGAAGATGCTGTCAATAGTTATTACAATTGGGTTCTCAACAACGTTGGCCCGCTCGACACACGCTACAAAGACGGAAAATGTGCAGAACTCTTCTCTCTGATGCTACCTCTTGCTCCACTCAACGGTGGAATGTTGTAGAAAATATTTGGAAACAGATTCTCCCATACTTTGATGGATGAACGCCAATCGGTTGTGGAAACAGCGATTAAAATTTGCTGTTTCCACAACAAATTGGCGTTGGTAACATAGCTTAAATAAAACTGCATTTTTTCAAAAATCGAGCCGATGGCAATGTTTTTCCATCAATTGTACACAATTTGTACAGATCAGATTTTCGTAATGTACGCGTATGCTGATTATACATGCAATTTTGCGAAAAGTCTCGTACTGAAAATTTCTCCCTCTGGCGCTTGCGTCACTTTGCGAGATTACGGCAGTATAGGAGGCTGGTAAAGCCTGTTTCAGTTAGAATTTGGTCGCATAAAGTAGGATATTTCTCAGCATGGAAGTAATGTTCAAAAAGGGGAACGATGTCATATTGTAGGTATTTTAATGAACTTTAAAGGAAAAATACATGAAAATTATTCGTCAGTTGTTCGGATGAAATTTCCAGCTTTTCGTTTGATACCACCCATCATTTTCAGCACAGTACAGCTGGTAACCCTATTTGCTATCTTGTTTCACCACTTCTCCATTTGAGCACATGACATGTGCCGGGTTATGGAGAAAGAAGAAAATGCCAGCGTTCGGAGCCGTGTCAGCGACAGGGCGAGAAGGAAGGGAGCGCAACAATGGGTTGACACGTTGTCTACTGAACAGGAAGAAGCAGCAGCACAGACGAAACCGATCGTTTCCGATCCAGCTGAAGCAAAAGGTGTGATCCCGAAGCAGACAATCTTGAAGCTAGTACTACCGAAAACGTCAATACAGCTTTTACCTATCAATCAACGGAATACAACGCCCAAACTGAGTCCAAACAAGCAGGAAGCTACACTCTGTCCAACTTCTATAAGACCAGATGATGATCTGGCTGCATCGTGCCATTGTAAACAAACAATGCTTCAACTTATATGCTAGTGCAGTGGTGGCCATCCTGCAGAGCGCGGGCCGCATGCAACCCTCCGACGTTGTTTATGCGGCCCACGGCCTGATTTGAAAAAAATCATATGAGCGAAATTATGAATATAGTTGAATACGTTGTCAGTTTATACGTTTATACGTTGTCAGTTACTCGCTGGCGAGTAAACGTCAATTATCCGAACAATTACGAATGTATCCATACCATGAAATTTGACATTCGATTTGTGTAAGTCCAGTCGATTTATTTTTTTTCGCAAATACTGGTGATTCAAAGCCCATGAAATAATTCTCCAATTTTCTCTATCCCATTCAGTTCCGATGCAGAAAACATGCAGATGGATCTCATTGAAACGCAGTGTGATTTAGAGTTGCGTGCCAAATTTCAAAACCATGATGTCTTGGATTCCTACTCCAGATATGTTCCAGAAGCGCGATTTCCAGAACTAATAAAACATGCTCATTTTATTACTTCTTTGAATTAATATCAAAGTCAAGGAACAAAATCACTGAAAGTCGTTTGGAAGACACGCTTCACATCGCTATAGGTGGGACCAGAATGCCGCGCTATGCGTCGCGTTGCGACGATTGTGCTTTGACACTTCATTTTAAATATGTGTGTTTCCATTTAAGCCAGCGCTACACGATGCTACGAACACTATCGAATGCTGGACGCTCGATGATTCGACGCATCGTGTAGTCGACTGACGAGCTACGAACCTCCAATGTCGAGTGTCGAATATTCGCGTTGGAAGGTAATCCGTTCGTTGTGGATTACCTTCCAACGCGAGTGACACGAGTCAAAGGATTTTTGTCGTTCGTTGATTCGACACTCGATGACATTCGATACACCGCTACACGATTCGTCCGAATCTATCTTTGACAGATTGGTTTGTTTACAAGTTTTAGGTGGAGGAACTGTAAAATTGATTCTCAAAGTTCAAAATATTCGGCGAAATATTGCATTCTAATAATGTTGATTTGAAGCATTTTTAATTTACAGCCCGATATCAGTACAATTGCTACGGCAGCAATTTGAATACTCGCATCGTCATTCAGTTTCCTAACGTTTTTGATGGTAAATAAAAACAATAAACATTCGATCCAAATACTCGCCGATTGTTTGGGCCGATTGCTTTGAATCGAACATTCACTTCACCGTGTAGCAGCACATTACTCACAACATTTGACGATTCATCGAGTCAAATGTTTGAGTCCAACATTCAAATGATACGTTGGACGAATCGTGTACGCCCGCATTAGTCGAACACAATAATGCGTTGCGTCATTAGCATCGTTGTTCTAAACGCTAACATTTGTTCTAAACTGCTTGCGCCGAATTCGCGATGATAGATGCATGGTATCGACGTCTGGTGACAACTTAAAATTAGGGCCATAATTTGGATCCCAAACTCATTAGTGTAATCTCTATCAGATTAGAAGACACGAAGCCGATTTTTATATTCTGAAATTCGAATGAAAATTTTCACATCATGTTATTTGATTACTTGAGACACGTGTTTCTGACTTTCATTCAACCATATGGCTAAACAATTCCAACATTGTTGCTGAATTTTTTCATCATAATATAGAGTTGTCTTCATAAACAATTTTCGTATGAGACTTTTTCATCACCTGCAAACAAAAATGTTTTTCATTTAAATAGAATACTAGTTTGATATAGAAAAGCTAATTTTCATTCAGAATTTTAATTTTGAAAACGTGTTCATTCCGACTGAAAATCAGCTATTTTTTCACTCTCCCCTAAACTAGTAATCGAAGCTCAATGCCACCAGCGCGGATACATCAATGTATTGTTTTTAAAAACATTCAACTGATCCGTGGACACAACAAGAATAAGATTTTTATACGAACTTTATTTTGTTTTTGTTTACATGAAAAGTGGTAACGCGAATGCTAGATTGTGACTGCAAATCAACAGACTGCGTCGGGCGAATGTTTTAGTACAAAACGCAAGCAATGACTGCTGATGAGAAGCAACGCACAACGCGGCATTTTGTTTCCACCTTATCTCTCACATTCAAGCTGATTTAGATAAAATGGCTCAAGAAAAGTAGTTCGAATGAAATCGAAACCGTGTTGAACTTCTCTCTCACCAAGTTCCATGGTCCCATCGATACTTGCTCTGTTTCCTAGCAACGACAAAGTTCGGTCTGTACGTGAAGCATGTGGCAACTGTCACGTTATTTAAATGCGGGAAACCGGCAAAACAGATCTACGAGCTGCTCAAACCGTCCGAAGTCTGAGGTCGGTAGGCTGTACAATGTTATCTACGTTTTCATGAACGCGTTCAACGCAATCCTCTTCGGAAACAAAAGTGTCTATCAGTCGAAATTGATTGGTGCGTACATCGATGTGTGAGTCATTTATTGCCGGCCAGATTGAAACGAATATGTTTGGAACGATGCAAAAAATTCCTGGAATGCCAGACTTCATCTCCTCAAATTACGTGCCTGTGGATGTTCTCATTGGGATTACCAATCGTTAAAGAATTCTATCGAGAAGCTGCAGCGATTGACGATTGGCCTTAGTGTTTTCGACTCTGCGTGAAGAAGCGAATAAATTTGCCAAAAATATTAATTCTGGATACTTTTATACCTTCAATAAAAAGGTTTTGTATTTTTCAAGTGTCAAGTTTCTATAAGACCAGTTACATTTTTCCGTTGTTTTAGTTGTTTTGATCAATAAATATGGAAATTGCCAAAGGGAAAAGTGCTCACGGAGAGAAAAGAAAGATAAATCGATGTATTTCACCAAGAAAATGTTGGTATCAGAGAAATTTCTCGTCGGATTGGAAGATTCCATCAAGTATTGATCAATTATTTGACCAATTCTCAAGGACACGGTAAGAAGGAGAGAGTTCCACGTAAATCGAAGCTCTCTGACCGGAATAAGCGGGAAATAGCTAGAACAGCTTCGAGAACCTCAAAATCGCTTATGCAAATGAAGCAATATTTCAATTTAAATGTTACTCGGGTGACAATTCGTCAAGTTTTGGTAAAACATCCTCACATAAGAGGGTTTATACGGTTAAAGCACCTCATCTTACACTATCTCACATCAGAAGACGTCTGAGTTTTGCCAAAGCTCACCTGAACCGACGGTGGGATATGGTATGTTGTGACAAAGAATGTTTGCAAAAGAATGCATTTGCTATATACCATAATGAAAAGTTCTTCAATGTATAGGTAATCTTCACTGACGAAGACGAGTTCAATTAGGATGGTTCTGATGGTTTCAACGGGTACTGGCGTGATTTACGAAAGAAGGAACAGTATTTTTAACCAGGAATTTAGCTGGAAGCTCGTGCATGGTTTGGGCGGGATTCTGGGCAACCGGAAAGCTCAAGATAGCTTTCACATCATTCAAGGATCACATATATGTTCTGGAATCCTCTCTCCTACCGTTTTTGCGTGGATATCGTCACAAAAAATTCACATGTCATATCATATTCATATCAGCAAGGAAACTAAGCAATGAATTAAGGACCAAAAACTTAATGTTTTGGAATGGTCGGCTCGCTCTCTAGACTTGAATCCTATTGAAAATCTCTGGGGGATCCTTGCACGCAGAAACGGTACTCCACGATTGAAGAGCTCAAGGTCGCAATTTCAGAAACATGGGAACAATATCGAGAAAATCGTTCAGCAGCATTTGGTAAATAGTATTCCAACGCGAATTTTCCAGGTTTTTAGCCGAAATGGCAAGGTTGCCAATTATTGACATGTAAATCAGCCGATCGTTTTGAATTTTCCATTGATAATTCTTATGAATTTTGAAATGGTCTTATAGAAACTGGACAGCTGAAGTTATCATATTTAAGCACAATATATAAACAAACAACTCTTTTGAACGAAGTTGACGTTAAATATACTTTATTCTAAGCATTCAACAATGTATGAATGTATCTTGTTGAAATTGTTTGTGTTGCAACGAAATAGAATCAGGGTGATCTTATAGAACCCGTTTGAAACACCTGAAGTGTTCCTGATGAATGCATGGAATTTGCAATGCAATGGAATTTGCCGAAGTGAATCCCCGAGCTGCAAAATGTATTGTGAAGAATCATTACGTCGAGGATTTTAAAGAGTTTCGAAAGCATCGAAGAAGCAGCTGGAATGACTCAAGAGGTAGAGGTACACACACTACAAGCGGACACTACAGGACATAACACTTATAGGGCTCGATACAGCCCGTCTACGGGACGATGTCCTTTTACCCGATGTTGTCCTTTTTACGTTTGTAAGAACTATTATACAGCAATTCTTACGTCAACACAATATCAAAAAATGAGGTACGATTAATAAATAGCAGAGGTGGATTCAATCAATAATTTCCAGTCGAACAGTGCCGTAGTGCTCATCGGGCTCGGTGTGAAGGAGGATTCGGAAGTGCACTGCTTGGATATGCAGCGTCCGGACAAAGGTGAACTAGTGTTGGGGCTACGCTGGCGTCCTAAGGGAGGTCTTCTGGGGTTTTCTACATTGATGCAGTCGGAAATTCAAAAGCTGATAGCTACAGGAACTACACCTACCAAAAGGCAGGTTCTAAAGAGTTTGATGAGTCTGTTCGACACCATTGGCTTACTACCCACTTTTACGGTGCAGGGAAAGGTCCTTCTGCAGGCGATTTGGAGATCCGATATCCAGTGGGATCAACAGATAAATGATGCGTGTCACGTGCGGTAGCGAGAGTGGTGCTGTTAGATGATGTTCAACGTCTCCAAATCCCTCGTGGTTACTTCTTGGTAGCAACTGCTAAACACTATCAATACGTTCAACTACATGTATCAGTCGATGCGAGTGAAGAAGCGTACGCTGCAGTACCTTATATTCGGGTCGTAGATCAGCAGGGGGAAGTGGAATGTTGTTTAATGAAAATTAACAGAACGATGGAGGAAACATTCACCAACACAAACACGAAATAGGTATTCATCCCACCGAGCGCTCCGCACATAAAAGGCTCATGGGAACGGATGGTCGGCTCTGTCTAATCCGCAACAGCTAACAGAGGACCGAGATTGGACGACAAAGCCCTTTTCCCTTTGGCGATAGAAGCAGAAGGAATTGTAAATTCAAAGCCGTTGACCTTCCTCTGGATTTCGAGGAGGCGGAGGCCCTGACTCCCAATCATTTCCTCCTGGGCAGTTCAAGTGGCGAACGGCAACCGGCAGTGAAATCAATTGTAGATTGTTGCAAACTGGACACAGTGCCACAGAGTCCGCAGTGCCTGTAAAGTCGGAAACAGCGAAGATTACGAGAACTAGTGACAGTGGCAGTTGTTCCACACGTCATTCCGTAATGCTCCGTAATGTTTTTTCAACAATTAAATTATTTAGCTATTACTTAAATCTGAAATTGTTCTAACAAAACTTTATTTCAAGACCGAAATTGCAAGTTGAATTTAATTAATTTATAATAACCCAATTACAACGAAAAATAAACTTTTCGCAGCTTTAAGCTTGCCACGTTCAATCATAACCTGTGCCTGCTGAATAGAAGCGGTCGAACCGAAAAAAGAAACTTCTCGGCCGGGCTTACCCCCAGTTCCCCTACATCCATACCTCGCTATACCGCCACTTTTTATACGACATTTCGTTATAACGGCCGTCTTAAATTAAGGCACGTTTTCGATGGAAGAAGTAGCCTTTCGATTTACATTGCAAAACCCGAAAAATTTGCGCCTGGTCATAAGATGCCTAAAAAACAATTAACTTTGCTTCTTGGTTTGAATGTCGCGGGCAATTTTAAGCTTAAACTACTTTTAATATATTTATCCGAAAATCCAAGGCTTTTTGAAGGACTTAATAAAAATCGATCACCCGTCATATGGAGATCCAACAAGAAAGCTACTTTTGAGGATTGTTTCAAAAATCACTTTTGTACAGAAGTGAAAAAAAAATGACGAGACAATAACGTAAACAATAAGACTTTGCTAATTTTGAATAATGCATCAGGGCATCCTTCTAATTTATCCGAACTATCTGAAGATGCACTTTCCGAAAAATACAACAACTCTGATCTAACCAATTAATAATAAAAATTTTACCAGAGTACGTAAAAAATTCCGATGCAGAAGGTAATTTCCTTCCTGAAATTAGGCAGAACATTTTGGAGCTGGCACATGATCTCGGCTTTGAAGGTTTGAAAGAACTTCGTCCTGTCGTTGAATGTTGCGCTAAAGTTTCTCTAGGAATTAATTTAACCATTTACTGTTCTGAATCACTGAAGAACGAAATAGACATGGAAGCAAGGCAAACAACGTTGAACTTTTTTTGACGTAGGACTACGTCTAACCGGAAGATATAGGGGGTGAAATGGAAATCTAGGCACTGAACAAGTAGGAAAAAATGCAAGATTTGGAACGCTTATAACTCGAGCATTTCTCAATAGCTCGCAAAGGTTTTTGCATCAATTGATAGGAAATATATCTACGCATCTATCATAACGAATAACATTTCATTTTTCTTGAGATAAATAATTGAATAATTGGGAAATATCAAGCATTGTCAAAATGCCCTATGTGCCCATTTTTGATTGGTCCATTTTGTGCTCCTCAAATCGTACCGACCAAAACGGGCAACCAGAGCAGCAGCGAAATAGAATGAAGCACCATTGGAAAGGAAAAAGAAAAAAAAGAACGAAACATTGGTCGCTGTCTCACACATGCGTAATTCTCGAGCCAGCCAGTAAGCTTAAAAATCCCCGCTCCACTGCCGTAACGATCATTCTCATTCAAACCGTACACCACATCGGTTCGCATCACAACACATCAACAAACCAACCCAAGCAGCCATGTCTGGACATGGTAAAGGAGGAAAAGTGAAGGGAAAGGCAAAATCCCGCTCGAACCGTGTTGATCTTGAGTTCCCCGCAAGGGTAGCTAGGCCGAGCGCGTTAGTACCAGTGTACCAGTCCACTTAGCCAGCGTTATATAGTTTCGGCCGCCGAAGTGATCGAGTTAGCTGGCAAAGCTGCTCGCGACGATAAGAAAACCCGCATTCGGAACAGAACACATTCGGTTCGGTGGACATCAAGACAACAGGCAGTTGCAGCGAGTGGCGAGTGGCGAGTGGCAAACGCAATCGCAAAACTGCATCAGGTGGCAGAAGAAAAAAGTTTGTTCTTTATACAAACTGCTTTGGTGGCAAATCCAGAACAAGGCGGCATCGAGGGCGTTCGAAATGGTTTTTTTTCAAAACCACGAGTACTAAGTTTTCTAAATTGGAACCATTCCATAAAACAAGGCGCTTTTCAGGGCCATTAAACCTTCCAAAAAAGAGTTTAGGAAATACAGTTCAATGCTTTCTAAAACATTATCCAAAATAATAATAAAACACAAATTGATTTTTTCATAATTTGTTTGCCAGAATCTGATGAGTATGAGAATTTGGCAGTTGTTCTGAGCTTATTGATAGTTGGGGACTTTCCTGATTATTCAATTTTCACCAATTCTTAAATTGTTTCCAGATTGAAAGTACAGTAATTTACAATTAGTTCGACATTTAGCTAATTGGACGGACATGTAATGCGACTTATTTAGTTGGACATTTTTGTAAACATAGAGATCCAAATTATAACCCCACATTTAAAGGCGTCACTGTACCACTGTCATCGCATATGTTCAATTACAGATTAAAATCGCCTCCAATGCGACACTGAGTGGCGCTTCGGCACGTCGCATTGAATGTAATTTACTGTACAATATGTCACAAAGCTGGATGGGAAGAAATTTTTCAACTGTGAAAGCTGTGGCGAGTGGCAAACGCAATAGCTAAACAGGAAGGTTTAACCGAACAAGATGGGAATATCGAGTGATAACAAAAACACAACAACAAAGGTTCTTTTCAGAACCATCAACATATTCATAAAGAGTAAACAGTAAACTAATCCATTTTTCAGGCAGATAGGTAGGTATTCACGTAGGAGAAGAAAATAAAACAATATATTTAAAATATATATTTAATAAAAGCTGTCCCCTTTGTATAGTCCTACGTCACTCCGGTTGTGTCCCCGACATTACCCACCCGTCTTTTTAAGCTCCAGGCCCATTCTTACCAGTGAAAAATGATGACGACAGTGATCTGCAGATTACTATTTCTTCATCGTCTTAAGGTGAAGGTGGAAGGAAGCCAGTGTTGTAGTATAAGTAAAACCACGTGTATTCGTAGGGTAATAGAGTTTGTGAGAGAAAGCAACCGGTTTGTTTTGATTTTGGAACGTAAATAGATCAATTCACTCATCAAACTGTGTGGCGCTTCACTGACACGAATCTTAGATACAATTGAAAAAAAATAACAATTCAATACTGAAGCCAAATGTATGAACAATGTGTTCCGACGAACAATTGCAAATAAAAAAATATATATATGAAAGGTGTATTTGCATATGAAGAAAAATTGTGATCATACGCTAGCGGAACATGAGCAAATTTATAACACGTGCGAATTGGGGCTCTTTTGGTATCAACAAGATCTTCCGTACAGTAGCTCGATGTTAATAATTCCTTAATATTTTCCTTCGTTGATCTATTTTTTCACATATTCACGTTGGAATGCTTAAACCACTTCTCTTCGTTGGCCGAAGCATTTTGATTGAATGTAATACTTTACCGTTTACTATTTTGTGGCAGCAGAGACAGCCGTGGCAATGTTCCGAGCTCTGCAAAACAAATTTCTTAACCAATGTTAAAGTTGCTAAAACTTACATTATAAACCCATTAAACATAAAAATAATAATTGTATTGATATCAACACAATTTTATTTTATTGATTTTCATTACATGAAACGCTATGACTCCTGAATAACATTTTATTGATTGGTTTTTCGGCTGTTTCGATGATGTTGTCTGGCATCAGTGTTGAAAAAACAACGATGCTTTCACCAATACAAACAAAACCATTGCGGCAAATTGAAAAAGTTTATCTTTCAGAACACTAGCTCGAGTTTTCCGACGTTTTTCATTATACATTGCGACGGCAGATGAAAATTTAACATCTTGTGAGTAATCGATTAGAGTTTGGTTGATATTACTTGATAGGAAGTGTGCGAAAACGATCATTTTCTACACACTGGTGAGGGAGGGAGATGAAAGAAATGAGCGCCATTGTGGCAGCCATTTGTGGCTTCCTTCCACCTTCACCTTAAAATTGAATCCATTAAAAAAAAATGGGTATGTATTTATACACATATTTTATGTAACGTGAAGTTATTTCTTTTATGTACAAATATATGTACTTTTTATTTATGTATTTTTGATTTGAATGAAAGAAGAAGACAAAATGCATTTTCAATTATAAACCATGTTACAAATTTAACAAATTTGGAACTAATCCGATTGAATTTATATGAATTTATATTAGAATAGTTGATTCAATTTTATTCTGCATTCTAAATTTTATTATTCTATTTTACAATCTCCTGTCATTTTTTGCCAGCTTAAAAGTTCTATCCCCCCAGGACATGTTTGTTTTCTCGCATTTTTTTATGTTGGTCATAGAGTTGAAGCTTTTGCCATCGAAAAATTTTGCAAATTCGATGAATTGTGGATGAATTGTTAAGTATTTTTATTTATTTTTATGTTATTTGAATCGAGATATATTTGCTATAATTTCACCATTAAAATTGATTCTACTTTGAATCTGACGAGAAAACGGCATATGAAATCTTGTAATATTGACATTGAATTCAAAAAGTTTCTATTGAGTCATATTACACCCTGAAAACGTATTTCCTCAACAACAACTTTGCGGGTACTTATATCATACGAACAATCATACAAGGTGATGTTGTTCCTCAAACTTAATATCGTTCATATTTCTTAAATTCGTCAGATATTCTGGTTTTGTGAAATTATCTGGCACTGTTTGGAAAAACCTCGAAACATTTGTATATATTGGAAGTAATTCGGGATTTTCACTCTGGTAAAGCGATAAAGTAGATTCGCAATGATCATACAATTTGATCCAATGTCATCATTTTACATTTGCGAACCAAAGTGCTATTATTACAATTCTCGTTTCCAAACAGAAAAAACTTTGAAAGGGATCCCAATTTATTTTTTACGGATGATTTCATTCTGATAAAGTGAAAAGTATAAAAATCAGGTGAAATCAGGATCATTTCAGAAAAAAAACAGGCAAAGTTAAATGTTTGTCAGGATATCCGTACCCCGATATCCTGACAAACACTCAACTTTGCCTGATTTTCCCAAAAAATCTGGGAAATCCTGAAAAATCAGGAAGGTTGGCATCTCTGGTGATACATGCTATTTTCCGCAGGTGCTCGGTAGAAGTTTATTGATCAGCAAGCATAATGTGTGATTTCGAATCGTTTCAGATGTAGGTAAATCGTATCGCACGTCTACTCGCATTCTCTCTCTCTCCAGAAGAGTCGACGTTACATTACTATGTATGTGAATCGTACTTCAGTCGAGAGGATTTTCCCCAACATGATGTCCCGAATGGAAATTGAACCTGATTCTCGATGTACGATATACCTGATTAGGACTGAAACCGATCTGCCGCGGCCAAGGATGCTCTGTAAGTTAGGGATATTGGTTGCATTTCCAAATTCAACACTATTCTTTTCTTCCGAAAAGAACAATTATCGATGAATGCAAAAATTCAAACAAATATGAAAATACACTACTCACCGCTTTTTGTAATGTTTGGCCGCACGGGATCCTTAAAGTAAACACATCGGCACTCGCTTAACACCACTTCCACTGAATTTCACAACGGAACCTAACAGAACCAATCCCATCGATTAACACCAACCATGAAAATCTTTCCAAACATTCCAAAAAATGACGACGAAACGAGTAAATAAACTGAGCCCGGTCCAGCAGTGTATGCTGTGATCAAATCTTCCCCCATTCCGGAAAGCGCACGCGCTCCGAATGTCATATGCTGTGTGGAAAATAATTCAATGAATTTGTCATCTCGAAAAAAAACAAT
Source organism: Toxorhynchites rutilus septentrionalis (assembly GCF_029784135.1). Lineage (NCBI taxonomy): Eukaryota > Metazoa > Arthropoda > Insecta > Diptera > Culicidae > Toxorhynchites > Toxorhynchites rutilus. The sequence continues at coordinate 70,700,979 of NC_073745.1, forward strand.
GAACCGCTTATCAAAAACGTATGGGAATGTTTTAATTGACATGTTTTTTTTTCATAATATGTGTATAAAAAATAGTCTCCAAAACTGTAACGAATGTTGCACATGAAATCTCTTAATGAAATGTAATTTTCAGTTCCTTCACGTTCCTACAATTCCAACAGTATACATGGCTGGCATGTACGATGTCGAATGATTCGAATAAATAAATAAATTTTCCAGGAGAAAACAGTATACAAAAATGAGCAGAGGACACAATTCAACCCGTCAAGCAATGCGAGCTCGTTCACAGCTTGGGCTGCCATTTGTACGATCCGTAGTATTTAAAATTGTTCTCGTCGCACTTGCGGTCAGCTTCTTTCGGGCCACGTGAGCCATAAACATATTTGATCGGTTCCGGTCGCTCTCGCTCGATGTAATGCAACAGCGGAGTGAAGATCCTCCAGGCTTCACTGAGTTCATCAGAGCGAACGAAATGCATCTGTGATCCACAGAACACATCCAAAATGAGCCGTTCGTACGCATCCGGCAGCTTAACATCCTTGTACCGGTGGCCGTAGGTCAGATCCAGCTCCGTTTCCTCCATATCGAACGTGATTCCGGGTGATTTGGTCATCATTTTGACGTATAAGGCTTCTCCCGGCTGAACGCGAATGACCAACTCATTACGCTTGGGCTTGCCATCGAAAATATCTCCAGGCACATCCTGGTACTGGATGCGAACTTCGGCCTTCCTCTCGTTGAGTGCCTTTCCACACCTCAGAATGAACGGGACTCCGTCCCATCGTTCGTTGTTGATTTTAACTACGGCTAGCGCATAAGTAGGGGTAACCGAGTCCTTCGGAACGGTTGGGTCATCCAGGTAGCCCATACGAGAGTCCTGATCTTGCCCGTTCGGGTTGGCCACATATTGCCCCAAAACCACATCATCTTTCGTTAGTGGTTCCATACTTTTCAGAACCTTAACCTTTTCGTTACGAATATCATCCGGGTGACAGGTAGCGGGCTTCTCCATCGCCACCAGCGAAAGAATCTGCAACAGATGGTTCTGCATCACGTCTCTGATAATTCCAAAATCATCGAAATAACCTCCTCTTCCTTGCGTTCCAAATGGTTCCTTGAATGTGATCAGTACCGAGGCAACATTGTTTCGGTTCCACGTGGGGCTGAAAATTTGGTTACCGAACCGAATCGTCATCAAATTCTGAACCATCTCCTTGCCCAGGTAGTGATCGATTCGATACAACTGCTCCTCGGTGAACAGCTTGGACAGGTGATTGCTCAACGCATTCGAACTGTCCGCATCCCGTCCGAAGGGTTTCTCCACGATAACCCGATTCCAACCCTTCTGACCCATACAGGTGTTCCGGATGTGCACCGTCACAGTTTCGAACACCGACGGTGGCAGTGCCAGATAGAACAAACGGTTGGCCACCTTGCCAACCTCAAACTTGCACAGTTCCTGGTTGAGCAGTTCGAAATCTCGCCGCCCATCGTAGCTCCCGGCAACGTAATAATTTAGAGCCCAAAACTCTTCGAACTTTTCCTGCTGGTCGGACTCAACCTGGGAATGTAGGTTAGTTTACTAGCGATTCTTGAAAGATACAATCGAGGGGCTGTGCAATTCCAAATGAAATCGCACTAAAAATGCAGATTTTAAAAACTTGTATTTTTGATTCGAATGAAAGTTTGTATTCCGTTTAGGTTGGAGGAAATATGAGTCTTCCCCAGCATTTGTGAATTTTTTGACTCAAGTGTAACTTTTGAAAAGGCGTATCGGTTAGTAAGTAAGAAAAATCTTTGATAATTTATATCTCAAAAACTATGAGTCCTATCGAAATAGTGTCTCAGAAAGAGTTATAGAGTATTGATGTCCAAACGTGAAAAAATATACACTGAAAAAAAAATTGGTACTCTAAAATATATATTTTTTATTTCTTTTTTTATCTTCTCTATATATATATATATTGAAATCTCGTGTCACGATGTTCGTGGTCGAACTCCTCCGAAGCGGCTCGACCGATTTTCGTGAAATTATGCACAAAAAACATGGTAGGCATAAGAATAGGACGTAAACTATATATGATACCGCTAGGCTACCGATTACCGTATGTTTAATACCGTTTAGGGTGAACCTATGCAGAAAAAAAATCTAAATAATTTGTATTTCTATTTTTATCTCAAATTTGGCAAAAAAGTACATATAACCTCAAAGGTTCACACTCATCTCCTATTCTTAATCACGATTTTAGTATTTTGGTATAAATAATATACAAATAATCGACCCGTCTTTTGTTTTCGAATAGAACGAATTTATTTACGTTGTTAAATGACAGATGGCGCTAAATTCGTTTCATCGAACTTCCATCCACACATGCGCCAATAACCTCAATTCGGCTAAAGCCATGCGTGTTTCAGGCAAGCCGGAAGACTTTTTGAATAAACATAATGAATGATTCAAAATTCTTCATATCATGCATGCTCGGATTGCAAGGTGACAATCACGTTATTGTCATCAATCCAAATAAAATACCGACTTGAGAAGACGTGTACACCTTCAATGCATATGTTGTTTAAAACATTGCTGGAGTCATGGTAGGCGCCTGCACAGCGACGCGAGAAATTGTAATTCAGAGAAGAAACAATAATCTGGAGTTCATCGCTGACACACATCGCCTCCGATTTGACAACTTTTGGGTTCTTTCGGAGGGTCTACTTCATAATCGCCCAATATTTCTCTGTTGGGCGAAGCTCCGGCGCGTTGGGCGGGTTCATTTCCTTTGGCACGAAGGTGACCCCGTTGGCTTCGTACCACTCCAACACGTCCTTTGAATAGTGGCACGAAGCGAGATCCGGCCAGAAGATGGTCGGGCCCTCGTGCTGCTTCAATAGTGGTAGTAAGCGCTTCTGTAGGCACTCCTTAAGGTAAACCTGCCCGTTTACCGTGCCGGTCATCACGAAGGGGGCGCTCCGCTTTCCGCAAGAGCAGATCGCTTGCCACACCATGTACTTTTTGGCAAACTTGGATAGTTTCTGCTTGCAAATCTCCTCCGGAACACTGAATTTGTCCTCTGCGGAGAAGAACAACAGGCCCGGCAACTGACGAAAGTCCGCTTTGCCGTAGGTTTCGTCGTCCATTACCAGGCAATGCGGCTTCGTCAGCATTTCGGTGTACAGCTTCCGGGCTCGCGTCTTCCCCACCATGTTTTGCCTTTCGTCGCGGTTAGGAGCCTTCTGAACCTTGTATGTACGCAGGCCCTCCCGCTGCTTGGTCCGCTGGACGAATGAACTTGACAAATTCAGCTTATTGGCGACATCCCGGACCGAACTTCTCGGATCACGTCTAAACTGCTTAACTACGCGCTTGTGATCTTTTTCACTGACGGAGCATCCATTTTTGCCGTTCTTCACCTTCCGGTCGATGGTTAGGTTCTCGAAGTATCGTTTTAGTACTCTGCTGACCGTGGATTGGACGATTCCCAACATCTTACCGATGTCCCGATGTGACAACTCCGGATTCTCGAAATGAGTGCGCAGGATTAATTCACGACGCTCTTTTTCGTTCGACGACATTTTTCCAAATTTACGAAAAATTGACAGTGAAGCATGGCCAACGGGATCTATACACTCTTATCTGATTATAAGCGAAAGCTGAAGATATAATTCCTAAAAATTAAATTTGTGCAGCGTTTTTTCCGTGATGCAATTTGATGTGACACACCCTTTATATGTTGAGAAGTTACGTTGAAAAACATTTGAAGACATGTGGGTTAATAGAAAACGTAGCGATAATCTTTTTCAACGTAACTCCTAAACATATAGTTTTATCATAATGATATATTTGGAAAAAGTCATTGAAAATTATAAGCAAATTCATAAAGTTTCATGAACATGGCGATATAACACGACAAACTTATTAAAATATATATATATAAATTTCGTGTCACGGTGTTTGTTACTGAACTTCTCCAAAACGGGTCGACCGATTTTGATGAAATTATGCACAAAAAACTTGGTACGCATGAGAATAGGTTGTAAACGATACCGCTAGGATACCGATTACTACATATTTAATACCGATTAAGGTGGCCCTAGGCAATTCAAAAATCTGATTTTTTTTATCGTAAATTTGACTTTGAACAATTTATATCACCACAAATTGAAACCCCCATACCCTATTTTTAATCATGGTTTTAGTATTTTTTTATAAACAATACTCAAATAATTTTACCGACATTCGTTTTACAAACAGAACATATTCATTTATGTTGTTGAATGACAGATAGCGCTACGCCCACTACATCGAACTTCCATGCACACATTCACATATAACCTCACTTCATCTAAAGCCAGGCGTACCGCCGGCAAGCTAGAAGTATTTTTGAATGAGCACAACAAATTATTGAAATACTTCAAATTACACTTGCATAGTTTACAAAACGACAATCACACTACTGTCACCTGATAAAACACCTATTGGAGACCACGTCCGTAGATTCTATGCGCAAGCGTTTCTAGAATCGTAGAAGGCGACTACACAGTGACGCGAGAAATTGTGATTCGAAGAAAAAACAATAAATTGAAATTCATCGCATGTGAGTCCCAATGCACAATGCGCATGTTATGGAATACATTGCTGGAATCATGGAAAGCGACTGCACTGCAACGCGAGAAATTATGAATAATGTGGAATTCTTAAATGAAATAACAATCTAGAGTCGGCGATGAGACACACACCGTTCATAAGACACTATCAACAGAAGCGATTTAAGAAGTAATACATTCTCTTGACACTATCTTGAGCAACGCCGACACACCTTTTGCTATTGTCATGTCAAAACGCGATTCATTTTTACGGTATTACAGCATGTATTCGTGAAAATGATTATGGATTTTCAGGTTGAATAAGCCGCTTTTGAAACAAAAATCATATATTAAAATTAACTCTAACGTATGAAATATGTGTTCTATGTAAAAGGTTTATTCTTTTACATTCTCTGCAGATTCTCTTCTCGATAATGATTTCATATCCATATACATAAAAAAGATTCAACAAATCTGATGCTAAGCGCAAAACTCGAGGAAGGTATTGTCCAATTTAAGCCGTTTTTGTTTTTTTGTATTTGTCACCCGGCAAACTTCGTCCCGCCCAAAATTTGTTTTTTGTTATCAATACCTTCAAACATTCACGTTTTCTTACTAAGCGCAAGTTCATGAGTCCAATCGCAGAACTGTTCATTGATTGATCTTCTAATCGACCCAGTTGAATTTACCTTTTATTAAAAAAATCCTAGTACTTCTACCAAAACTCATCATTATAATATCAGATTATTCTCAGACACAATTCTCGTTCAAGATTTTTCAACCACTTGCAAATAAAATGTTTCTTCGTTACATGGAATAAAAATTTGATACAGAAAATATGATAGAATGAAGACAGATCCCTCCCCTCTTCTCTCCTTAAAGAGGGGGGAGGAGTGTTCGATCACCATAGAAACGTTCCGTGCCACCTAAAGATCTTCACATGCCAAATTTGGTATTTTCTTGATTAGTTTTCGAGTCATGCAGAAATTTGTCTTTCATTTGAATGGCAGCTCCACCTTAAGGCTGATTTAGACGATGCCAGTCAGCGCTCTAGTTGAAGTATCCAGTGGATAGAGAACAGACACTCTGTTCAAGTTAGAGGCCAATCACTTGTTCGATACTGGTAAAAGTAACTTGAACAGAGTGTCTGTTCTCTGTTCAATGGATGCTTCAACTAGAGCGCTGACTGGCATCGTCTAAATCAGCCTTTAGAGAGGGAGTAGAGTGTCTAACCACCGTAAAAACATTTATTGCAAATTAAAGTTTTTTTTTGTAAATGAAAAAAGTACAATTTTTTTTTCTCAGTGTATATTTTTTTCACGTTTGGACATCAATACTCTATAACTCTTTCTAAGACACTATTTCGGTAGGACTCATAGTTTTTGAGATACAAATTATCAAAGATTCCTCCTACTAAAATCGATACGCCCTTTTCAAAGGGTACTCATATTTCCTCCAACCCAAACCGGAATACAAACTTTCATTCGAATCAAAAATACTCATGTTTTGTCATTTGTCGGTTTCATTTGGAATTGCTCGGCTAACAAACCTTCATATATGGGCGGCATTTTTCCTTCAATTCATCCACAGACAGTTTGCTCCGGGCGTAGCCGAAGAATTTGGTAGCCGACGGTAGCAAATTGTCCCGGTACAGCCACCATAGCGTTGGATAGATCTTCTTTTTCGCCAAGTCACCCTGATGAAACGAAATAATATCAGTGAGAATTCAAGCAGTTACATTCGAATCTTGACTTCGAGAGCTACTGTTCGAGTCGAGTCATCGTGTCGATATTGACTTCTAAGGGTTGCGCAACGTCATTACGGTTCGTTTAAACACATGGACGATGAATTGAAACCGCACTTCGTTTGACGTCGAACCTCGAGAGCCTCCCGGCACGAGACTCGTGTATGTGTACGCAAAAAAACCAATGAATGTAAATTCAAGCTACTTTCAACAGTTTCTTCTCTAATTACCATCCCATTATCATCAATCGGGAAGGTGCACTTAGCAGCGTACTTACGGAAGCTCCGAATACGACAAACACGTGCGGAAAGTTGCCATCGAAATGGGTCCCCTCGCTGTCCATAGCGCTGGATTTTAGATTCCGCCGGATGATGGCCAGCGCTTCCTCACCTTCCAGTGTCTCCAGGTAGCCGTTGTTCGAGCTACCGTTACGATGGCCGTTGCCGTTTTTGGCTCCTGGTGAATGAAATATTTCAAAATTACGTTAGTGGAACTATGAAACAGTGCAGCGGAAGGCCGACTTGCTAGTCGGCCAAGAAATAAATCGAAACTGCAGGGTTCACCGTGCGCACCTCGGTACGATAGTGACCACGATAAAGTGGTGCGAAAAGTTCTCCAATTTACGCACACTTGCTTATCGTGGAGTGTACTGCAAAACACCGTTTCGTGTGTTGTGATAAACAAAGTACGAGTACACAAACATGAGCGTTCGATACACAATTGTGTGCGCGTGATGATGATCTGCGGCGGTTGGCTTTGAAGACGAAGAAATGACACAAGTGCGGACTTCGCTTGGGTTGAATAATATTTCGAAACTATTTTGCTTCCTATTCATTCGTCTCCAATTGCCCATTATCAAGTGACACTGTAGATTGGTATCATTATATCTTAGCTTTTCCAAACGTTGATATTTCCTTTCTGCTACTTTTCCCCATCTTTTCCACAGCAGCCGTACAATTCACGATGATAACATAGACGATGAATATGAGCTTACTCAAAAAATGACTCCCATTCTGACATCTCTATAAGAACGAACACGTTGCTCAGCCATCCCATATTTAATTTTCAATTTAAAGGGGCAATATCTGGAGAATACCGTTTGTCAGATGCAGCTCAATATTTATAATATTCTCACTTTCGTCATTTTGATTTTACCGTCATATTGCACACCACTGCTTACCACAAGAATACCTTTGATTCAGTGAATAAATAACACCAGAGGTAAAATAATCATTTTTGATTTCATGTTACGCCACAATAATTTGTTAATCTTTTCTGTGTTTTTTTTTCTTTGATCTAGAAGTTCATTTTGTTTTGTTATAACTGGTTCTGTACATTGTCGTAAATTGTGAGCTTTCTGTTGCTATAATAAATGTACACTAGGGAGCCGATGAATGTATGGGAAAAAATCAACCCTAAAATTTTAAAAAGTTACCCTATACAAAATGTTCACCACCTCGAAAAAAACACCATATGCCGAATTTCAGCTCAATCGGACTTAAGGGAGAGTGGCGCAAAGCGGTCAAAGTTTGCGTTTTTTGAAAATCGAAAAATCACCCAAGGGGGGGAGTAAAGGAAATCGGGGTTTTCGAATTTTTTTGATGCCATATGTCTTATTGCATGAAACGTCGAAATTTAGTGTCACATCGAAAAATTTTTTTTGTCAAAAATCGGCATTCTGAGTTTTTTTCGTAGTACGAAACGAAAAGTATGGTTTTGGGTGCCAATAAAAAAAAAGTTATATCGATTTTTCATTCGGAACTTGCTACGAATTGTTGATTTGCACGATAATATACCCTACACGAAATATTAGCTCATTCGGACTTTATTTACTGGTGTCAAAAACGTTAAAATTTGAGTTTTTTTGAAAAAGTTTTAAGTTTTAAGACATTTGGCATCCAATTTTTTTTTGGAACCTCGATTTTCGGTGATTTTTCGTTTTTAAAAAAAACTCAAATTTTAACGTTTGTGAGACCAGTAAATGAAGTCCGGATGAGCTAATATTTTGCATAGGGTATATTATCGTGCTATCTAACAACACTTGGATTGCCTCATTAAGCTTCCTGACAAAATCAATCTGGTTCTTCTATGATTTCCTTCCGTACAAATGCTGACAGGATCAGAACAAGCGGCAGTTACTGAGGATACTGCGATGTATTGCAACCAGTGGTTCGTTCATACGATCACTGAACTGGATGGCGAAATCAGATCCAGCCGGAAGGTTATTTTCTATAACTGGCGTTTACACCAAGAATCGGCTTCGACTGCATTCCAGGCGTATGTCAAGATTGGCTTTCGTGGAATCTTTGTTAGTTGATACCAATTGCTGAATTACTAACAATGTTTTTGACATAGGACTATGTCATTGATTTCTATATAGGGTGGTCACTCTACGAACAATTTATTAAGAGTTTTCAAACGCATATTACTCAAAATGGTTATTGCGACATATGACATATGTCCTATATCATTAGACAGTAAATTTATCCAGTATTTTTTTTTTTGCTTCAAACATGAACAGTGAATACAGTAAAAAAAAGTTAACAACTTAACGGTTTAAATGGGTATGTTTTCTTGCGATTGCACTGATCAATCGCTTTCCTCCCCGACGCAACGAGCAATATGTTTGTCTAGATTCGGGAGTTAGCTCATAATGTGAGTTGATGCGTGTAATGAGTTATTCTTCATTTACAGATAATAGCCATTTATCAGTTATTGTATTGTATGTTGCCCAATCAATTCGCGCTCAATTCACATTTTTATCGTGTAGGTCTTGCTACTAACAATTTATGCAATTCTGGTCCAGGATGCCATAATAGCGAGCATGTTGTTTGGTTATGTAAAAATGCAATTAATGAATTTAACTGGCTGCTGATTTAGAAGATCGATATACTCACGTATATCAGATCATGATAGCTTGAGTAGTCGCGATCTTACCGGGCTATAAAGTTATTACAAACAATGTTCCGGACAACGTGGTAATGAAGGAGATAATGCTATTTTTATCTATGATATATTTTTGTAGTCATAGATTGATTTGACTCAGGCTTATATCTATGTAGGCTATTTAGACTTGTGTTTAAAAATGATACATGATGAATCTTTGTCTTCATCTGCGTGATTGAATAAACAGAAGAAAAGGGTAGTAATGGCTTTAATGGTATTTTTGTGTATATTTTTAAACAGAATGTTGTACCGAATTCTACCACGTTAGATCATCTAACCCGTTTAAAGGATACAAGTACATACAGGAGACGGGTTTTCCAAGGCATCCGTTTGATGTATCAAAAGAGAAAAAAAACAGATTTTGAACAATAAAAAACTCAATTTAAATGCAATTACTACACACAATCACAGTCCTATGTCAAGATCCCATCCGTGCCCCTTGGCACGGCCATCAACTTTTTTCGATTTATTTATGTATTTAAATAATACCATAACGCCACAAGACGAATGCTCTCGAAGATGCTATCCTGAACTATATTTTTATGGGCTTCAAAACATAATGCCTTTGTTGTTTGAATAGATTATAAGATTGCTATTCCCTGTTAGAAAAGACGATACTCATATATAATAAGTAGATAAATTGAAAAAAAAATGATGTTCCAAAGATCGATCGTTTCATAAAAACCGCCCAATCCTACTGGGATGCATCGAGCGACATCGGAGTGACAACGAGAGTTCCAGAAAAATTAGACCATCAAGATAAAGGAGAGAGAGAGAGAGAGAGAGAGAGAATCTCATCTCATCATCAGCGAGGTGATTAACGGGCCCCAACGAGTGACATCCGGCGGAACCTCGGTACTAACCTCACGTTTCTTGAATAAAAAAATACATAGAATTAACCTCCTCTCAATACACTATCGATCTGTCCCAAAACCAGTGGGCATCTGAAGGGTGATTTCTAAGTTTCGTTCGAAAAATACGGATTTAAGATTCCTCCCGAGGTCTATGGCCGATCCTGAGAAAATAATTAATAAAAAAAGAGGTGAGCTAAGCTGGGCGGTTCATTTTGGAGGATAGATCAACGCTGGAAAAAAATGTAAACAATGTCCCAGTTGTCGTTCAGAAGAATTTCTGCAATTACGGCGATCATCTCGTGAAGAAAATAAATGAGTGAATGATTGAAAGAGACATTTCAGACAAACTTCGTGCGAAAGTAATAACAAAACCGCCGAATTCGTCGACGGAAACAGCAAAGTTGCGACATTGGAAACGACCGACGAACACCGGAAGACAGTCGTAGATATTCACAAATTGTCTTCGAGCTCAACAAACAGTTCCAGAGGCGAGTGTTTTCTATCTGTCAGGACCGCTCACTTTACTAAAGATAATGGAACATTTTTAGAAAAGATGCGTCGAGCTGGACAGCAAGAGGATGATCGAATACGGCAAGTGGAGGTGAATAACAATTCGGTTGAGTGTGCAGTTTCTGTTTTGACGTACGGCGAGAAGGACTATGGATTCTGACATTGGAGCCAATGTCATCACTTTGAAACCAGCGTTAGGACAACAAACCAAAGCGAGGAGAGAATCGATGGAAGAATAGAAGTGAAGGCAATCACTCAAATCAACGGAACGACCAGGTCGGTTCAGCAGACGCAATGCCACATTCCTATTGTCTCCTGAGAGAAAACGGATCGAAAAATCTAACGAATACTTCAACGGATTGAGCATCGGACCTGTAACAAGAGATACCCGATGGATTTCACAATTGGTAGTCAGACCTGGCGACCCTATGGAAGTGCGGCTAGGCGTAGATATGATAAACACCTATTGGGTTATCTTCCGACAATATTCTCCCTTGCCAGCCTTCGATACTATTAAACCCCATTAGGACAACTGTAAATAAGGGAGGAGAAACGATCTTATTCGCAATCGAGAAATCAATGAAGGCATCAATAAGGTCGTTATGTCGCAGGAACTATGCCAAGGAATTGAAATGCGTTGAAAAATTTGGTGGCTGAATATGGATGGAGAGGTTATATATTGTACGGTCCTGCATGTATTGCACAATTTTTGGTCAACCAACGGCTGTACGTGAGCTGATCATATCAGCATGCACATTCCTCTCTTGTTATCTCATCTACCTATTTTTTACAGCCGGTACATGATCTTTGAAGTACTTAAACCTACTTCTACAAATGGCTTTTCAAGAATAAGAATGGAACTATCAGGCATTTTTCGAGCAGAATTCAAGCATTCAAAGCATTCGACGACATGCTGGACGAAGACCAAGGGGGGAGTAGAGAGGCGAAAAAGAAGCATCCTGAAGATCCTTCGAATTGTTGAACTGAATTACGTTTATTTGTTGACACCATATTCAGCTACTGGACGGATTTGGCATATGGGAGAGAATTCAGAGATTGGATTCCTTTCGCATCAATTGAACGGCCAAAAAAATGGATTTACCGTTCATAGTTACGCCCAAAGCTCGAAATGATCGTATTAAATAAGCTCAGAAATAGTTAGAACAGCTTCGAATTCCTCGAAATCGCTTATGCATTATGCGAAATCGGGAGACAATTCGTCAAGTTGAAGGTTGAAGTTCCTAATTTTACACCATCCCACATCAAAAGAATTCTGAGTTTTGCCAAAACTCACAGTAACCGACAGTGGGACATGGTATGTTATGACAAAGAATGTTTTCAAAACAATACATTTTGCTATATAACATAACGAAAAGTTCTTCAATATAATACGGCATTTTTTTACTTTTAACTTTTCTTCAGTGAAGAAAAAAGGTTAAATTTGGATGGTCCTGATGGTTTCAGCGGGTACTAACGTGATTTACTGTAGGGGGAACAGTATTTTTCAACCAGGAGTTTTGGTGGAGGCTCGTGCATGGTTTGGGCGGGATTCTGTGCAACAGGAAAACTCAATATAGCTTTCACATCCTTTAAAAATGAATATCAAGAATTACATACATGTTCTGGAATTCTCTCTCCTACCGTTTTTGCGTAGATATCGTCGCAAAAAAGTCATATTCCAGCAAGACAATGCCGCAATCCATACCAGCAAGGAAACTGAGCAATGGAGAAAAACTTGACCTATTGAGCTGGCCGGCTCGCTCTCCAGACTTAAATTCTGTTGAAAATCTTTGAGGGATCCTAGTACGCAGAATCTACGCTTAGGGAAACAGTACACCCCGGTTGATGAACTTAAGGCCGCAATTTCGGAGACATGAGAAAGTAGCGAGAAATCTCTTCTGAAAAATTTGGTAAATAGTATGCCAACACGAATTTTCCAGTTTATTAACCGAAATGGCAAGGTTACATATTATTGACATGTAAATCTGTCGTTTGTTTTGAATTTTTCGTTCATAATACCTATGAATTTTGAAATGGTCTTATGAAAACTGAACAGCTGAAATTATCATATTTGAGCCCAATAAATAAACAAACGACTGTCTTGAGCGAAATTGACGTTGAATATACTTTATTCGAAGTATTCAATAATGTATGAAAATATCTTGTTGAAATTTCAACTGTTTGTGTTACAATGAAATATATTCAAGGTGGTCTTATCGAAGTCTTCCATTATACATTATGTATGCCTCTTAGACCGAGAAAAGAAAGGACAAATATTCGCGAAGGTGACCACAGGTCGTCCGAGGTTAGCTCGGATTCTGAGGGTCACCGCTGCCATCAAAAGGAAGATTCGGGCGTACCCAGTGCGTTCAATTAGGGAAATGGCGATGGAACACGGAATCAGCAACTTTACGGCACGGAAGATCGTAAAGGAATATTGCGGGGCAAAGCCAAGGACATGGAAAAAACTCACATGATTACCAACCGCTTCCGAGAGCTACGAGTCGAGCGATGTGAAAAAATCTTGAACTTCCTCAAGCGCAAAAAAAAACCGGTAATCCTGTTCACCGACGAGAGCACGTTTACCATCGATCCCGTATTAAATTCCCGAACCGAACGCTATATTAAAACTTTGACCCCCCGTCACCCAGATGTGGGTGACACTTTTCTCGTTCAATTTGAATAGGATTTTCAAACGAAATTTGATAGAAAAGGTACTTAGATGTAAATATGGTATATGTAGAATAATCAAAAAATCAAAACATAAAATATATAGTTTTTGTACTATGCTTTTAAACGGTTTTATTTAGCATGACCTATTGTAAGTATGTTTGTATGTTTATCTGTAGTGTTGTCTCATATCAATAGAAATTTAACCCCCTTCCTGTAGACCGATTGATCTGAAATTTGGAACACGCCTTTAACTCTACTGTAGTTATAAATCTGCGTATTCCATGATCTTTAAAATCCAAGATGGCGGCCACTACAAAATGGCGGATTACATATTTTATCAAATAAAGGGCTTGATTAGTAGAACACAGTTATTTATGAAAAATGCAAATCCAAAACGGCAACTTTTTTTTCAACTCATCAATATGGCTATCAAACGAAAGTAGAACATAGATATTTGTGAAAATGCAAATCCAAAATAGCGATAAATGGTTTTTTTTCAAAACCTTTTCAATATGGATATCATATGAAAAAGGCTTGGCTAGTAGAACCCATTAGTCCATGAAAAATTCAAATTCAAAATGGTCAATTACTTTTACAATTATTTTTACTTTCGCACAGAGCAATTCCACCCCATAGCTGCTGATCCGACCATCTACGATTTTTTTTTTTTTGAAACTTGGTACAAAACAATTTTCATTATTATAAGATCAATTTAAATTACTACTGATTTTTTTAAAAGTCGTAATTAAAGTGATTGATCTTTCTTTCGAAAAATTGTAACTCAAAAACCATGTCTGATTAAAATATGATGTTTGACAAAGTTATTGGAAAGTCAATAAACCGTTTGAGAAAAATCACATTTTGAATGTACTGTTAATAAATCATTCTCAAAAATAATATTAAAAACTTTTATATCTTTATGTCGTCTATAGTGAGTTCTTCTAGCATATCGTCCAGGACTTCTTCCTGAATATCCGGATCGGAACTCGTTGAGATTATACTCGAAACATTTCTTCTAACACTTCGCTCTATTTCGTCGTCACTACTTCCCTCACTTTCAGATTTACTTCTACGCCGTTCGGTGAACATCTTGAGGATGAAATGAAACACATGTGCGTCTAAGAAAAAAAATGTTTTGAGCCTATCCGAGTTGTGCAATTATTCTCATTCTCAAAAAAAAACTTGCAACTTGCTTGTTTGTTTAGCTTTTTATATTCCAAGCGCAAAGAATAATGAAAACGAATCACGTGAGAAGTCGGAGTTGCCAAATGTGATATAGTTTGTGACGATTATTTTCCCACAAAAGTGACGTTTGTTCTTGATATTTCATCTGTGAAAGCTATATTTTTGATATTCACAAAATCTTCGCGATCGATTGAACAGAATATTCCATATTCTCCAACAAAATTGCAGTTATTCATCGTCATCGAATACAGTATATAGAGCAAGTACGTTCGGTTGAATTTCATCATTGGCAACACTGTATAATTTGCTGAAAAAAAATTCTATAGGTTTTCTAATCTGCAGTCAGTTGATCTCATTCGGATTCAACAGAAAAGTAGTCCTGAATCGAACCCGAATTCCTTATTATCGTTCCCCGCTTATTTCTCTAGCGCACCGAGAGTTGAATTTGGGCCCCGCAAGAAACTCGACCGGATCGCTCTGGGCGACAAAAGTGTTAATTCTCTCCCGGTGACCGACGAGCCTAAAACCTGTATCCTACTAAGCATTCTGCTAGCTTTATGGTATTTGGATTGGTGCCTAAGGATGGCAAAAAGTTTAACCCGTTGTTCATAATAGAAGTCGACAAAGTAAACACGGAGGTCTACATCGGGATTTCAAGTAAGTATGTTCTTCCGTGGATCGAAGAGCAGTACGGTCCAAAACCAAATGTTGTATATCAACAAGATGAGACTCCATGCCACACCTCGAACCGCACTCAGAAGTGGTTGCAGGAACATCTGTCGTTCTGGTAATCCGCTTCTACCGTGAATATCATGTAGGGCTCTCCATAACGTGATTGGGAAATTCAGGTAGCACTCAGGTAGCATACCAAGTCAAAAAAATTCAATTCGTGGCTCTTTCGCGAGAAGTGAAGTGCTGAAGTCATCGATTGAAACAAAAGGCATTTTTCTTCGAATTGAACAGGAAAACTTTACGTGCAAATTGTAGTTTGGAGCCACAAAGATTGATATTGAACCGAGAACAAATGAAGTGAGTTATATGCACTTAACCTGACTGTCATGCCTGATTTCAAGCTTAGTGTCTGCGAACATATTGTATATCACGCACCTCAAGCGCACAAGATCAGTATTCGCACCTCAAAGGTGTGCGAACTTTTGCCTTCCAATCATTCATTCAAAAGCCATTGCTTGAAATTGACATACGCGGCCAGTATCACCTGCCGACTGATCTATCCACGCTCTGGACCAAGCGATAAGCCTCACAGCACCCCGCGTGTAGCACGTGAACAGGCGTTATCTTGCCGCCGGGTGCGTTGTGTGCGCCAGTAATAAAGCACAACGTGATTCGATCTGCGCGATCAGCCGATCGCGTGGCCAACCGATCTCTTTATTGCCAGCGCTTTTACTTTTAAACTTCACGTGTGTATGTGTGGGTACAATCGTAGCACAAGTTGATCTACCGAGGGTGACCGAGCCGATCGCGTGGTTTGTTTGAGAGACGCGCGAATGTCAAGACGCTCGCTCACGACTTCACTGTGCAAACTTCTTCAAACGCAATTATGACCCAACCAACATGACATTTTATAACGTAGAATAACTAATATTTTTGCTGATTACGCGGTGGATGTATACTGATAAAAATGATGTAGATCTCATCATTTCCACAAAATATGTAGATTCGAACCTTTTCACGACTAACTACAAATACCAGCAGTTACCGCTGGAATTTAGGAATTTCAACCGCCTCCAGCAATGAATGGAAGTCCAGCTATTGTAATGTGGCCCAAACACCATTGATGAACGAATTGTATGTGAAACGGATGGAGCTGTTTGGAAGAATGTAAGTAAGTCAGACATCAATTTGTTTTTTTTTTTTGTTCAGCTTTACTTTTGTAAGTCGGTGCAAATGCAGATCAAGTCATTCTGCATCAAAACGCTGTAAATAACCACTATACGAGTTATTTCCCGGGAAACCTTAAAAAACTTGATGAGCGCACGATTATCTTTTTTTTTGCAGAATACCAACCACTTTTTTTAAAATTCATCTTCAACACTTTCACTACCGTTTCAAAATATAACATTCGATTTACGTTGAACATTCTCATGATCTCACTGAACGATTCACCACGTTGATTTTCTGTCGACAAAATTTTCGAGCAGTACACATTTTATTAACTAGGCTTCAAACTCTTAAGAATATTTAAAGTGTCATACCATACATAACAGTACTGGGAATTTGATGATAAACATTAAATATGTTCACGTTGCAATTTCTGTCTATTAACAACATGGAAACTTGCAACGATGTTCCTCCAATCTCCAGAAACGAATTATCCAGCTTTCATATGTGAAGGGAAATTCGAATTTACCCGACGAAGATTATGGTCTCGTTTTTCGCGTTTATGTTTTCGACAATGTAAGAATACACTTCCCATAAACATTTTACCTGATCTAAAATTGACCGTTGTGAGTCACTGCCAGAAAACTACTAAGTTATGATGAGTTGCATTCGGTCTGACTGGCAGGAAAGAACAAAACGCCGATTTGCTAATCAATAGCATCAAGTAAATAAACAATATTTGACGTAACTAATCGTTCTCGTCATTTTCTCATTTCGATTGAAATTTAGATTAAAACCTTGATGGTGAAGGAAAAACATGCTAGAGATCTTGATTTAGATTTACCAATCGCATTGTCACAGTTGTTGAATACTTTCCCGACTATTAACACAACAATATACAAATAGAGACGACGATCTGTGATAAATATGTGATGTATTACAGCGCGGACTCGATTATATACAGTCTCGGATTTCTTTCCACTTTGTATAATCAAATCCTGTATGTAATGGAGTCAAAAAAATTTTTTTTTATTTGTTTTTCATACACATATTTTTCATTTCTTGACTATAAAAGAAGAATCCCCTTAAAGTCATAAAATACCTTTCACATATAAAAAATCCTAATTGTTTCAGAATGTGATAGGGAATCTTGATGATATGATAAAAATCCTTCTACGCATATGTTCGAATTCCCACAATGACAGAGCTATTGAACTATTTCTCTGTTTCAGGCCCTGTTTGTCTTGAACTGGCCCTAATTCCAAAATTACGCTACGAAGGACAATTCTGTTGCTTCCATTTGAAGGATAAGAAAACTATACAGTTTTGAAACTTCCAAGTGATTGGATTTAAGTAACATTTGAGAAGTGAAAAACTTCAATGTTTGTGGTTTTTAAGTTTTCTACAATTTGTTTTTTAACACCCAACTTTTATCTCTTTTAATTTCGTTGCAATATCTTTTAAAACAATTCCTGGTGAATCTTCAACTAAAATCTACTAAAATCACGATTTTTACTTCACTGTACTCGTAATAACCAATTAACTTTCATTTTAACGTTGACCCATTTCATTTTCTCTTGAAATAACATTTTTTCGAACGGTATATAATCGAGTCTAAAATGGTATATAATCGAATCATATATAATCGAGTCTGTATATAATGATGATGATGAATGAATGAATGATGATGATGATTGGATTAAAGAGGCTTTAAACTTTTCAGTTCATTCGCCTCTAATATCAAATGAATTTTACGATTAGCTGCATTTGTTTTTGTGACACATCCAGGATTTCTGACGATGGTAAGACGTTCTCAAAAACGTTTCAGGATATCTTCTTCTTGAATGGCACTAAATAGAAAAATCAGAAATCTGTTAGTTTACAATTTTTGAAACTCCAATTTGTAGCCCTGAAAAAGGTCATTTGTTTTTTGTACTCATAACCGTCAAACGGTTTGTAATGAACAAAAAAAGAAAATAAGCTTCTGACTGGAAGTTCAACTATCTAGCTGAAAATGATTAATGAATATCAGTGTGACACATAACTGGGAGGAATGGTAGATGAAGTATATATATCGTCATTGATTACATTGAATATAAAGTTCATGGGGAAGAAACAAAAAACAAGATGAAAATACTTACGATTCCGTGATATTTTATGGTAAAATACACATGAAATCATGAAGTTGCTTTAGTTTTAATGGATGGCTATGGTATTGTGATTTCATTCCATTGTCTTATTCTTATTATTAGTCTTATTCTAAGACATCGGGAGCAGTAGATTTTTCGGTGAAACAATGTTAATTTGCAGACTATCACCCTTATTCTTGTTTTCGAACGAATAGAAAATGTTCGAAAGTATGCCAAATTCGTATTCTTGTTTTCGTACGAATCCATTTCGTCGCCATTCGAACAATTCAACAAAAACGCCTATTCTAGTTTTCGTACAAATGAGTTCTTTCATCTGCCTAGCAAACGTCACTTTTCTCTTGCGAATCCCGTTCGTTTGTTAAATCAGGATTCACGTTTTTCGGATAATTGGTGCTCAAGTCGTATTGGTTCTATTGCACAATCTATCATAGAGAGAATTGAGTCATTGAGAATTATGAATATGAGTCACGAAGATTATTAACCTCTTCGCGTACAACATCAAGTCTCACTTGTGGTGTACTTGCAAAACATAGGGCGCTGAAATGCTCAGCAGAGTAGAGAGATCACTTGATGTGTGACATATTAAATAATACGAGAAGGGGTTAACATTTCATTTCGTTTCATTTTTGTTATGCGATGTAATGCCGGTCTCAATAAGTTCCCATATGACAATCGCTGCCACCCTCCTAGTATTGATACCATTTTTCGCTGTACAATTGCCCATGTTGCTGCAGCCCGAAGGACGCTCGCTTAAGATGTTCATCACCCAGATGATACATTCGAAAAAAGGTCTTGCTAATTTGTTTGATAGAGCGAATTATTACACACAATTTTGTGTTGCATACAACATTCATGGGAACGAAGTTGAAAGAAAGAATGCATATTACATGATTTACCCTCGCATTCGCTCGCAAAACATACCTCTTTTATTTGTTCACTTGTTTTTCTTTTTTTTTCAATGTTGATGTCTCAGGCGAAAAAAATGCTGGATAAATTTGCCGTCTAGTACATATATATAGACATATTTCGTAAGAACGATTCTGCGTGATAACTCTTAACTCTTAATAAACGAAACATTGTTTGTACAGTGACCCCCTTGTATCGAAATCAAAGACGTAGTCCTACGTCAAAATAAGATCAATCGGACTTCATTTACTGATGTCGCCGACGTTGAAATTTGAATTTTTTGAAAACCAAAAAATCACCGGAAATCTGGGTTTTCAAAAAAAATAATGATGCCAAATGTCTTATAATTGCACAAAACGTCGATTTTCCGTTTTACAAAAAACTCATTCATTGCTAACGATCATACCGATTTGATGCGGTGCGAATTAGGTGCAAAAAGTTACACTCCACTCAAAGCACGTCTCTTTTCACGCGATTATTAGGTGTTGGCAATAAAATAAATCTTTTGATCAAGCTCCGACGCATCAGAAGTTGTTGAAATTCAGTCTGCAATATGTGCAACAATTCGTAATTCGCGCGAGGAAAAAAAATCCAACTCAACGCAGAAGACTCGCATAGAAAGGTGTTGAAACATAACCCAGTAGAACAGCCTGAAGCACAACAAACCAAAGCAAAACACAACAAAGGTTAAGTCATCGTTCCATATAGTGGACTCCACATCACGCGAGCAGCTCTCCGATCGCTTATATTAACCTTGTAATTCTAGTTCAACACAGCTCTGACCGCCAGCACTCAACCACGATCACAGCTGCCGAAGTAGCATAAATCTGGAGACGCTTTTGCGTTGCAGCCTAAGGATTCGAACATCCAAACTTAATCCTATTCGACTACGCGTTTTTCAGCGTTTACATTCGCTGTGAGTCATTGTAGTACGACTGCTACCCTTGGCCCAAAGTCACATTCACCCCGGTCTGGCGAATCGAGATCTTTATCTCCAGATATTGCCGACCCGCACGAGATTCACGGTGCACTTGAGGTTCGCAGCTGAATGATTGTGTCACATGGTTGCAGGTGCAGCTCGATTATTTATGTCGCAGTTTAAATTTAGATCACTCCATAATTACCTGGGTTTGCCATCTTGCACCAAAGTAAATAACTTATCACTCCGAAGTCACAAAAATACACTCAACACACTGTGTATCGTAATCGTATATTTTGGAACACGAAGGTAGCTTCACCAATTTGAGAAAACAAAAAAAACGCGAACCAATTGCCGTGAAGATAAGCCAACACACCTCACGAGAGTGGCGATAAGTCATGCGCGATTCGCTCAACCTTTACTACTGCACTGAGGGGCCGTGCCCACGAAGTGGCTGATCGAAGCCCCGAAACCAACACAGGTCCACACCAGCAGCCAGCACAACATGTTTGTATAATGGGCATTTAACAGTGGAACAACTTTCACGCGCCTAACCCATTCACAATGAGGTTCGCAGCTCCAAGCGGATTCTGCGCGAGTGTTTGTTGCACTACCGCAAACTCGCACCACTACTCTGAGAGCTGAGAGCCAAACCACAAATTGGCAATGTTTGTTGCTACCGCAACTGAATATGATAGAATTCCATCGGAAAACGCTTCACATAAAATCATATCACAGAATCGAGTTAAGGAATATGCAAGAATACAGAGACATAATCAGCAATATGTAATATGTAATATAATTACCTCCGATGTGTAATAAAAAAAACCCGGCGAGTCACGATATAATTACTAGCCGAACACACGTGTTCGCGATTACGATTAGATCTAGTAAACAAAAACAAACCGTTACTCGCGTATTTGTGACGACTCGGAGCAATTGAATACAGTGATTGCCAAGAGTGCAGTTACACATCATGATCGTTTACATTTGCTCCGCATTCAGGGATTCGAGATAGTAAATACATTCTCTATTGGATATATCCCTCTAAATTTCTTAAAAATATATGACTAGCAGTCATTACGCGATCAATCAGTCCGACAATTTTTTAACATGTAAAGGGTGTGTCACATCAAATTGCATCACGGAAAAAACGCTGTAGAAATTCGCCCAGTAGACCGATCCTTTTGAAAATTTTAGACAGTAAAATAAAAACTATTAAACAACTTTCGGCATTTTCTTTTTATTCATACTTCGAGCCCAAGCCCGTATGCTCGCACTTTCCTCTTTACCCCGTCCATAAGGTTCTGTACAACGTCAGGTTGTAGTTTTTTTTTGAACAGAAATCCATTTTCTCTTGAAGTCCGCCTCCGATTTGACAACTTTTGGGTTCTTCCGGAGGGCCTGCTTCATAATCGCCCAATATTTCTCTATTGGGCGAAGCTCCGGCGCGTTGGGCGGGTTCATTTCCTTTGGCACGAAGGTGACCCCGTTGTCTTCGTACCACTCCAACACGTCCTTTGAATAGTGGCACGAAGCGAGATCCGGCCAGAAGATGGTCGGGCCCTCGTGCTGCTTCAATAGTGGTAGTAAGCGCTTCTGTAGGCACTCCTTAAGGTAAACCTGTCCGTTTACCGTGCCGGTCATCACGAAGGGGGCGCTCCGCTTTCCGCAAGAGCAGATCGCTTGCCACACCATGTACTTTTTGGCAAACTTGGATAGTTTCTGCTTGCGAATCTCCTCCGGAACGCTGAATTTGTCCTCTGCGGAGAAGAACAACAGGCCCGGCAGCTGACGAAAGTCCGCTTTGACGTAGGTTTCGTCGTCCATTACCAGGCAATGCGGCTTCGTCAGCATTTCGGTGTACAGCTTCCGGGCTCGCGTCTTCCCCACCATGTTTTGCCTTTCGTCGCGGTTAGGAGCCTTCTGAACCTTGTATGTACGCAGGCCCTCCCGCTGCTTGGTCCGCTTGACGAATGAACTTGACAAATTCAGCTTATTGGCGACATCCCGGACCGAACTTCTCGGATCACGTCTAAACTGCTTAACTACGCGCTTGTAATCTTTTTCACTGACGGAGCATTCATTTTTGCCGTTCTTCACCTTCCGGTCGATAGTTAGGTTCTCGAAGTATCGTTTTAGTACTCTGCTGACCATGGATTGGACGATTCCCAGCACCTTACCGATGTCCCGATGTGACAACTCCGGATTCTCGAAATGAGTGCACAGGATTAATTCACGACGCTCTTTTTCGTTCGACGACATTTTTCCAAATTTACGAAAAATTGACAGTGAAGCATGGTCAACGTGATCTATACACTCTTATCTGATTATAAGCGAAAGCTGAAGATATAATTCCTAACAATTAAATTTCTACAGTGTTTGTTCCGTGATGCAATTTGATGTGACACACCCTTTATTATGAGATTTATCATGAGAATTCGAATTTAATTATTACTTTGAAAAAATGTGAATACACATAACAATGGTTGTTGTTATAGAGGAATAGAACTTAAAGTTGGCAACGTTCCATGATATGTTTAGTTTTATTTGCTATTTCATCATGAATAGACTAACAGCATATTTGACATTTCATTCCTTTATGTTGACTTCACGGTGACGGGACGTTGTGTGTGTATCGCACTTTTTCGCACGGTACCAAATTAATGATCTGCATTTGATGGGATGAAAAGGGTATGATCTACTACGAGTTACTAAAATTTGGTCAAAAGATCAATTGAGACATCTACAGGCAATAATTCATCCGTTTAAACCGTGGTATTGCCGGAAAACGTCCAAATTAATCGACCAGAAACGAGTCGATAATACTCCATCATGATAACGCTCAGCCTCATTGTACTGTTCGAGTTGAACACTATTTGAAAAATAGCGGAGAGGAAATTCTGGTTCTGGTTCGATCGATGCGGAACACTTCGAGTGGAATATGCTTTACTTCAGAACAGAGTATCATTTTTTGGCTTCGAAAGACGAACGCTTGTTTCACGACGGAGTCCAGAAAGTCCAGTTGCCAGAAAGATGGGAAAAACTGGCGGCTAGCGATGGCCAATACACTGAATAATGTTCTAATACATTTTATTATTCAAATAAATTAGTTGTGAGACAAATATATTTAAAAAAACTTTTGTCAAAAATGAAATAATGAAAAAAGACGTACGCACACTCAATAAATTTGAGGATTCAAAAATAATTATTCGTCGTCTCTCTCTCCTCTTCTTTCTCTTTATTTATCTCTCTCTATCTATCTCTCTCTCCCTCTCTCTCTTTCTCTTGTTCTGTAAGTACAAAAGGAAACTTGTATCTTCGATTTCGACCTATCAGAACGCGGTATATCCGTTTGGATAGCGGTTGAGATTTTTCAAAAATGTTGGTCACAATTACACATCTTTGTGATATGCACTCATCTCTGTTCACATCGCATAATATAAATTAGAAATTAGATCACAATGAAAGTCAAATATAGGATGTCCAACTTAATTCTAAAGTTAGCCACAATTACACACCTTTGCGATATGCATTCATCTCTGTTCAAAGCGGTTCAAGGAGAACTATTAAACAGTAAACAGTGAACAGTAAACAACAAACTCAACTGAAATGAATATAACTAACAAACAAAATAACTCAATATGAAAACAAGCAAATTTACAACAACAACTCGGGAAACAATGCTACACACGCTAAGGGTGATTGCACTCCACTTCTGGAACCAGTTGAGTTGCCCTACCAACTATTATCTGTTCGCAGTGACGTAGCGTGACCGGGTGACACCCGGGACGGGTGGCTTGAGTGGTACCTCCAACCAAATCATATTATCAAGTCTTTGTTCCTCGTTCTCTGATGAAGAACCAAATTTACCGGTCCAAGAAACTCAAATTTAGGGATTTGATGATGGAAGGTGATTTTATAAGCGTTTGGATTCTAATTTACAGAACAAACACAGAAAAATTGTAGGAAATATAACATCTATTATTTGAGGTTAAAAATCAATCCTTGCTTTTTTTATAAGATTATTTCATGTAAATGTTGGTCACAATTACGTTTCAGGTGATCCATACGTGAAGTCCAATTTCGTTTTGGAGCATATCGGCTGGTATCTTAACAATAGCACGTGTTTTGTTGTCTTCAAGAACTTAAATTGATACTGATTTATCGGCTTTAACAAGAGATTTGGCATATCCTCACAAATACAGTCCAAGGGCGTTGAGTCGCACAATTTTGGTGGCCAATTAATTGATCTAAAACGTGAGATAAATTGGTCACCAAATTCATCGTGGAATAGGTCCATCATTTCGCATGCTGTGTGTAGTGATGTCTAAATTTTTCATTTATTCGACATTTTTCAATATTCGATTCATTCGAATAATTGTCTTTCAATATTCGATTAATCGAGCGAAGATTTATTTCTTGAAAAAACCTCGTATTACGTTATTATCCTGGTCGCGTGGTCTATCGGGTTGTCGATGTTAGATGTTTGGATCAAAAAAATTATATAGTCTAATTCTAAACCTAAAAATGCATTAACCTTGAGAAAGATTCCTTCTTTCATTAATCACGATTACAGTGACAATTATTCGATGTATTCATATTTTGATTTTAAATTATCCGATACAAAATTACTCGTTTATAATTTCAGATATTCGATTATTTGAATTAATCGAACGATTAACCGACGTCTCTAGCTGTGTGGCATGTAAAATGACTTGTTGAAATCTCTTGTCGACCCGATTTAGCTCGTGTATTCCACAGAAATTCAAATCGTTAGTAACAGCTTCAAACTCACTGTAAATTTTTTAAACTTTTTTTAGAAGTCCCATTCCACAATGAACTGTAACACTTCCAATGCAGTCTAATAATTGGCATCGTTCAGGATAATTCCTGCGGCCTTCAAATATCCATGGGCGAAACTTCGTCACAGAAATTTGTCGGTTTGGAAAACAACTTTTTCAGTTAATTGTCGGATTCTGCTAACATGTGTCTTGCTTGAATTGATTTGAAAATCTCGGCTACTCCTTCTAACAATTTTTATCGCTTTTGTTACTCCAAATGGAATCCTTTCTATGCCATTCTGCAACAGAAATAATTACCAGTGCATTAAGTCTGGTCGCAACTTTACTCAGAGAAAATCCTTTTGTTTGCAAATAGTTCTCTGCTAGATCTAATTCACGTAGTACATCATACCAGAAATACAGATAACACAGGAAATGGAAAATCAAAAATGCTGGAAAAAGGGGCCATGCACTTACTTGGATCTAGTATTCGAGTTCTTCCTAGGATCTCACAAAACTTCAATGGCTGTGATCATCCCAACGTAGTTCGCATAGATTGATTTCACTACATTTAACAATTTTTTTTATTTCACCGTCCATAAGGTTCTGTACACCGTCAGGTTGTAGTTTTTTTTTAATAGAAATCAATTTTCTCTTGAAGTCCGCCTCCGATTTGACAACTTTTGGGTTTGGGTTGGGTTTGGGCTTCAATAGTGGTAGTAAGCGCTTCTGTAGGCACTCCTTAAGGTAAACCTGTCCGTTTACCGTGCCGGTCATCACGAAGGGGGCGCTCCGCTTTCCGCAAGAGCAGATCGCTTGCCACACCATGTACTTTTTGGCAAACTTGGATAGTTTCTGCTAGCGAATCTCCTCCGAAACGCTGAATTTGTCCTCTGCGGAGAAGAACAACAGGCCCGGCAGCTGACGAAAGTCCGCTTTGACGTAGGTTTCGTCGTCCATCACCAGGCAATGCGGCTTCGTCAGCATTTCGGTGTACAGTTTCGTCGCGGTTAGGAGCCTTCTGAACCTTGTATGTACGCAGGCCCTCCCGCTGCTTGGTCCGCTGGACGAATGAACTTGACAAATTCAGCTTATTGGCGACATCCCGGACCGAACTTCTCGGATCACGTCTAAACTGCTTAACTATGCGCTTGTGATCTTTTTCACTGACAGAGCATCCATTTCTGCCGTTCTTCACCTTCCGGTCGATAGTTAGGTTCTCGAAGTATCGTTTTAGTACTCTGCTGACCGTGGATTGGACGATTCCCAGCATCTTACCGATGTCCCGATGTGACAACTCCGGATTCTCGAAATGAGTGCGCAGGATTAATTCACGACGCTCTTTTTCGTTCGACGACACTTTTTCCAAATTTACGAAAAATTGACAGTGAAGCATGGCCAACGTGATCTATACACTCTTATCTGATTATAAGCGAAAGCTGAAGATATAATTCCTAAAAATTAAATTTCTACGGCGTTTTTTCCGTGATGCAATTTGATGTGACACACCCTTTATGACTTGAAATTGCGAACAGCTTCATCAGTTCTCAAAAATTATTCTCCTACATGAAAATTTCCATGGTGAAATTTTTCTCTAAATAATACCTTCAATCACTGAGCAAAGGTGAATGAACTTTCGAGTGTAAAGCCTCTATGAAGCGAACAAAGAGGAATCCCTCACAATTAACGTTCATTCAAATTTTTGAAAGATTTGTTTCGAAACAATATAACTATTATGGTCGCCCCCCGTACACTACGCCGCTGTCTGTTTACAATGGTTTTGTTCATCTGTAGACCTTCTAATCTATCTGTACTTCTAATACATTGCGTTTCACAACTATAGAACCACTTATTTTTTCTTAGTTTCCAGAGATATGTAAGAAGTCGGTTGGATTGAAGTATATAGTATAGGATATGATAACTATCATATCCTATCATTTATAAGACTGGCCATTTGAACTTTATTGTTGTGTCCAGGCGCGAAACATTCAAAAAATTAAAATTCCAGGGTTTCATAACTATAGAACCAGATAGAAAAACTCTCACGCCTTTACAAAATAAACGTCAAATTCACATGAATTATAATAAGTTTGTATTTCGTAGGTCATTTTTAGTTCTCAATCACTTTAAATAACCCATTCGGGGAGGTGTCGACCAAACTACGCCATGTTGTAATGTGTATCTCGTTCTACGCAAAGGTTACTGCTCGTTTAAGCTCTTCAAATCACTCATACTGCTTGTAAGCTGCATATACCATTCGTACGATCACTCCTCATAAGTTCATGATAGGGTTTTGATCTGGTAGACAAGCTGACCAGTCCAGAATCCGAAGCCCCTATTCATTATTCAATGCCATGACTTTCCGGATTTTATGAATTGATGCCAAATTGCCCCATTACACTTCTGACTGTGCATCTGACTGTGCGTCTAGATGAAAAGCTATCTGGACCAGGCCTTTTATGAAGTATTTTTCTCAAACCATCAAACTGGCGCCTGCAAAGATACGAGTTGAAAAATTACATTACACGTACCGTAAGTCCTTCCAGGATGAACAAATTCTGTTCAAGTTGATTTTTTTTTTATCAAAGAAGTTCTCCTGAAATAGTGAAATCCATGGGATTAGCTTCCACATTAGTTTTTGGACTCGCAGCTTTGGAGATGGGATTTTTATGGTTTAGGGGGAATTTTCTCAATAAGGCCTGGCTTTGATAGCTTACTATCAACACGAATGAACGTGCAACGAAGTACTTCAAAATCATTTACTGCTGTTTTTGCACCAAAAAAATATGATAATCGAGTAATTTGGCATCAATTCATAAAATCCGGAAGATCATGGCAGGGTTTGATGAATAGGGACTTCAAACGCTGGACTAGTCAGCTTGTTTACCAAAACAAAACCCTGTCAAGAACTTATGAATAGTGATCGTATGGATAGTAGATGCAGCTTACAAGTAGTATGAGTGATTTGAAAAGCTCAAATGAGCAGTATCCTCTGCGTAGAACGTGATAAATACTACAACATGGCGTAGTTTGGTCGAAACCTACCCGAATGGTTTTTTTGAACTGATTGAGAACTAAAGATGACCTACGAAATACAAACTTACTGTAATTCATGTGAAATTGACGTTTATTTTGTAAAGGAGTGAGAGTTTTCCCATCTGGTTTTATAGTTATGGAACACTAGAATTTCAGTTTGTTGAATGTTTCGCGCCTGAACAAATCAATAAAGTTCAAATGGCCAGTCTTATAAATGAAGATAGTTATTGTACTCTATACTATATACTTCAATTCAACCGAATGCTTACATATCTCTGGAAACTCAGAAAAATGAAGTGGTTCTATAGTTATGAAATGCAATGTATCTGTACAAAAAACCAATCTATCCCGGAACCATCATTGATTGTTATTCCAGTGAATCAAATTTCCAGACATTCGTTGGAAAGCTACTGTTATTGCGCCAGTACATGTCAGAAAGTTGAAGCGTAAACAACATAGTTTTTTTGCCACTTCGAATATGTTGAATTTCGTACCAACGAGAGTGTTTTTGCGGGGAGTGTTACTTCATTACTTCAATATGAAGAAAAAAGCTGCGGAAAGTCATCGCATTTTGGTGTAAGTTTATCGTGACCATGCTCCAACTGAGCCAATGTGTCAGACGTGGTTTGCACGGTTTAAAATAGGTAATTTTGACTTGGAAGGCGAAGAACGTTCCGGACCGTCAAAAAAGTTTGAAGATGGGAATTGGACGCTTTACTCGATCAAGATCCGTCACAAACGCAACAAGAACTTGCAAATACTGTTGGAGTAGCCCAGCATACCATATCCGCCCCTTCAAAAGCAATGGGAATGATCCGAAAGATAGGACATTGGGTGCCCTATGAATTGAAGCCACAAGATGTCGAACGCCGTTTTTTTCCACGTGCGAACAACTGCTACAGCGGCATAAAAGAAAGGGGTTTTTTGCATCGAATCGTTACTGGCGATGAGAAGTGGGTCCATTACGACAATCCTAAACGTCGAACAACGTATGGATACCCCGGCCATGCATCAACATCGACGGCCGTGCGGAATATTCACGGCCAGAAGTTATGCTGTCTATTTGGTGGGACCAGCTGGGTGTGGTGTACTATGAGCTGCTAAAACCGAACGAAACCATCACGGGAGGGCTTGACCAGTAGAACACAGTTATAATGAAAAATGCAAATCCAAAATGGCCGCCACAAGAAAATGGCGTCAGCAGTAACAAAATAACCAACTACTTTTTTAAACGGTTTCAGTCAACTTGACCTGTTTGTATGTCTGTAGGATTGTCTCACATAAAAAGAAATTTTTCACCGTTCCTTCTCACTAATTGATATGAAATTTGGAACACACCTTTATCTCTGCTGTCAAAATATTACTGCGTATTCCATTATCTTGAAAAATCAAATTT
This sequence comes from Toxorhynchites rutilus septentrionalis, assembly GCF_029784135.1. Lineage (NCBI taxonomy): Eukaryota > Metazoa > Arthropoda > Insecta > Diptera > Culicidae > Toxorhynchites > Toxorhynchites rutilus. The sequence goes on from NC_073745.1 coordinate 70,730,502, forward strand.
GACCGCCGCTATAAAATAGCATTGGTTTAGTCCTACGTCTGTCCGGTTATGTCTCCGACATTACCCACCCGTATTTTTAAAATTTAATGTCTATCGGAAAAATGACATACATTCTGTGAAATATATACCTGGGATTTGAGTCTATATTTTTATTTCCGCCTTCAAAATAGGTCCCTTCTGTAGCAATATGCCTTCTCCAACGAACAATTCAGTCATTGAAAATGTTTTTAATAGATGTTTTCAGGAAACGTTTTCAGCGAATTCGTTTTTTTATGTCTTTAATACTGCCAAAACGAGTCCCACGAAGCGGTGATTTGAGTTTCGGAAATAGGAAAATGCCACACGGGGTCATATCTGGAAAGTAAGGTGGTTGTTCAATCACATTCGTAACATTTTTGGTCAAAACTACGTTAACAATGATCGATTGAACATCTGGTGCATTGTCGTGGTGTAAAATTCAAGTGCTTCCACAAATTTGACAGTTTGCACCGAATATTCTCTTTCAAACGCAACATAACGCCAAGCTAATACTCTCTCATTGATATATTAGGCTGTCAAAAAAGTCCTGCGGTATTTCCGCGAGGTGCCGTTGTAAGTGCGTAGTTCTAGTTGTATTTATTGTATCGAGTCATACTATAGCTTGTTGGAAAGGCGCTATAATAAAGTCCTTGACAGTGTTTTGTTTGGTTAAGTCGTTCGTGAGTTATAGTGTCGCAAATATGGAGCAAAATAAAGAGAAAATCCGACATATTTTACAGTACTACTATGACAAAGGCAAAAATGCATCTCAAGCTGCCAATAAAATTTGTGCAGTTTATGGACCCGATACAGTTTCCATTTCCACCGCACAACGATGGTTTCAACGTTTTCGTTCTGGTGTAGAGGTCGTCGAAGATGCGCCACGCTCCGGAAGGCCTGTCGTCGAAAATTGCGACAAAGTCGCTGAATTAGCCGAGAAAAGACCGGAATAGTAGCAGCCGTAGCATCGGCCAAGAGCTGGGGATAAGTCATCAAACCGTTATTAACCATTTGAAGAAGCTTGGATTCACAAAGAAGCTCGATGTATGGGTGCCACACACGTTGACGCAAAAAACATCTTTGACCGTATCGACGCATGTGAATCGCTGTTGAATCGCAACAAAATCGACCCGTTTCTGAAGCGGATGGTGACTGGCGATGAAAAGTGGGTCACTTACGACAACGTGAAGCGCAAACGGTAGTGGTCGAAGTCCGCTGAAGCGGCTCAGACGGTGGCCAAGCCCTCATTAACGGCCAGGAAGGTTCTGCTGTGTGTTTGGTGGGATTGTCAAGGAATAATCTATTATGAGCTGCTTCCCTATGGCCAAACGCTCAATTCGGACCTGTACTACCAACAACTGGACCACTTGAAGGTAGCTCTCATGAAGAAGAGGCCATCTTTGATAAACAGAAGCCGCATTGTCTTCCATCAGGACAACGCCAGGCCACACACTTCTTTGGTGACGCGCCAGAAGCTCCGGGAGCTCGGATGGGAGGTTCTTTTGCATCCGCCGTATAGTCCGGACCTTGCACCAAGTGACTACCACCTGTTTTTGTCCATGGCGAACGAGCTAGGTAGTCAGAAGTTAGTCACAAAAGAGGCCTGTGAAAATTGGCTATCCGAGTTTTTTGCCAATAAGGAAGCGAGCTTCTATAACAGGGGTATTATGAAGTTGGCATCTCGTTGGGAACAAGTCATCGAACAAAACGGCGCATATTTTACTTAAAACAGATGATTGTAACTAATTTTATGAACAAATGAAAATTCAAAAAAAATACCGCAGGACTTTTTTGACAGCCTAATATATCAAGATATGATATGGATGTATGGATCTATAATATGGATATGGATATGGATCATATCAAAATCGCCGAGCCAAAAAAAGTTTATTTGTTCTTAGCGACGCTGACAGATCGCGCTTGAAATTGACATTAAGACCACTGGCAGCAATACCAAAATATAAATAAATAAAAAAAAACTAAATGTGAAATGTAGAAGAAAGATAGAAATATTTGTTGAAATTATTCAATGAATCGTTTTGATTTGTTAGAAAGTAATAGAAACAAAAAATCAACAGAGATGTATTATTTCGCTCATTCTTGCGCTTTCAAGCAATCAACAAAAAAACAAATTATGTTTCTATTTTCCGATCAACACCAATAAAAGCCGAGAAGAGACATAAACAGTAAGCGAGTGCAATATCATTGCATCGTCATTGCATATTGATCGAGATCAATATATCGAAAATATATCAGATAACTTTGATACGCCTATATAGCATAGATCAAACAAACCATAAAAACACTTGAATGAATCTTCCGTCCTGCTTCGCCACATCCAACTCGATCCGATCACCCTCGTGTGATTGCTTTATCTGTCTCACTTTTGGCTCAGAAATACACATTAGACACACATTCATGACCGCAAAAGCTACAACCAATTTTATTTCGAGCCGAACCATTTCATAACCGCTCCATAATGTCCAAATTGTTCGCAATATTTGGGTTGGTTAGTCGTCACTAATTGAGTTTTCGTTATACTTAGTCAGTATAAAAGATTGCTCAGGGCTCCGAACCATATCATTCGCTGGTGAGTATCAAGTTAGTCGCAGAGCAAATATGTTTAAGGTACTTTGTCAGAGGTTCAAAATTTCGGATGTCATGTTCTAAATCTAGTTTTTTCCTTAGGTTACCTGCATTCTGGCGTTCATCGCCGTATCATCCGTTCTCGGCTATAACCATCAGGAACATGGATTCCATGCGCAAACCAAACATACTGCTCCACATCACCATCATGCTGAGGCTAAACATCATCATCACGAGGATTATCATTCCCACCCAAAGTACAAGTTTGAGTACGGAGTGAGTGATGCCCACACGGGAGACCACAAAACTCATTGGGAACATCGTGACGGTGATGTCGTTAAGGGACAGTACTCACTGAAGGAAGCCGATGGCACGAAGCGTATCGTGGAATATACTGCCGATGCTCACCATGGATTCCAGGCGGTCGTGAAGAAGGTTGGACATGCGGATCACCATCACCATGAACACGATGCTCACGCCGAGGCGCATCATGCCCTACCGGTTGTCCATGATCATCACCACAAGCCAACCGGTGGTCACGGTCACAGTTACAGCCATCTAACCAAATATGAATAGGAATGAATGTGTCTGTGATAATTTTCCCATCAAAATCCCAAAGAAATAAATCCTTTTCCATTACCAAAATTACTGTCGCAATTATAATCGATTATTACGTACTGTTATTAAAATCAAAGGAATATAATTATAATCTATGCTAGCGTAGATGCATAAAATCACCATATAAGCAAGCAAATGCTCACATCATGCAGCATTGCATACACAGTTCATCCCACAAATGTAAACTTCAATTAAACCTCATCTGCATATCGCAACTTACTAACTACAAAGTTTCATTCAAATGCACGCCAGAAGGATATGCATTCGTTAACAGTGAAAAGTGATTCGTAGCATACAGGCTCCCGCGGAAAATGTAAGAATCCTGCCGCAGCCATTCAGACGGTGCATTTCAGTTTACAGCGAAAAGGTGGAGGGGAGGTATTATTATGCGAAAAAGTTGTTCTCGCGTTTTTCTGCAATTCCGCGGTATACGTAAGTTTTAATCTCCCACTCAAGTTTCCATATCTGTTGCTCGAAATTGCATCTTCGTTTTTTGATTACAATTCTCCATGCTTGATTGGACACATGATGCAGAAAATGCAGGTAAGTGCATCTGCATTCTAGTTAATCATATGCCGAACGAATGCGGGCAGGAAGGAAACTCAATACCAAGCGGTGCAATCAACGAGAAGATCTATGCGCGCATAATGTAAATGGAAAAAGGCTTACATTGATTCCGAAATTGAAGCAAATTGTTGATATGTTGGCGCAATACAATGAAACACAACAACAAACAACTCGCAATCAATGTAAAGTATGCAATAAAAAATAAACTAATTTCGGATGGCGATGAAAACAAAAATTACAAAAGATTTTTTCCTACATCCTACGTTTATGACAAAATGCTTCGACGAAATGCAGTTATAAGTGCACCCATGGTCGAGTGGTTAGTGTCACACATTATCATGCCGGGGGTACTAGTTCGATTCCCGGAATTTTTCGCCAAAGAAAATTCTTCCGATCTGCAATGGTACACAGGTATTCTAGAACTCACCACTCAGGATCAGGGTTGCCAATAATATTTTTCAAAAAAACTGGAAGATTGCTCTTAAAAAAACTGGATCCCGTGAAATAGTTTTACTTTAAGAAGTTCGGCTTTGATTTATCTAAAACCATTTTTTTATACTTATTCCAATATCCGAGAAATAGTATTCCCTTCAAAGCGTACAGTAGATAATAAAATAGCGAAATAAACCATGAATTAACCATTCGAGTAGATCAAAATAACGTTTTCCACAACTCGAACATTACTGTGAAAAAACATTTGAGGATCTTTTCTTCTAAAACTTTTAAAAAATATGGTTTTGTTTAGATAAAAAAAATCTCGTATTTTTTGCTCGACAATGAGATTAATTGATGTACACGGTTTCTGGTTATAGATTACTGCATCAAACCTAACCTGAATTTTCTGTTCTTTTCCTTCTCGAATTTTGACATTTCTGTAGTGTTTTTTGACCATCTTCGTAGCTATTTTTTCGCACTCACGAAGAATATGAAATAAAAAAACTTCACCTGCGAATGACGGATCTCTATAGTAGCAAGTCCGAAAAAGAACATCCCAAAGCCCATAAGGAGAAGTTGTAAGAACGGTTGTAAGTTGTGGCTACTACCTAGAGAAAGATAACTCTCCACCGTTGCGATTGAAGTTCGATGCAGAGTACGCACGATTGATAACTTTTTTTTACGCAATGTTAAGTTTATTCTGTACAAAAAAAATTACATAGTTAATTCATATCTAAATAAAATTCCATATTTGGCCCAAGCTGCCACAACTCGAGGGCACTCGCTTATTTATCGGAACATATCGCCGGTAATATTGGATTTAGAGAAGCTCTCGGTTACCTTCTCAGGTTATCAAAAAATAACTCCTCCGTCACGATGAGATTCCTATGAAGCGTACGCGCGAGAGTTTTCTCGGATTCTCAGGTTTCCAAAAGATAACTCTCCCCTTCCAGATTAGAGTTCGATATATTGCCGGTCCGATTAGTTTTAGAGTTCTTCTGATTATCTTTCCAGGTTTCCTAATAATAACTCTCCGCCGTCGCGAATGGAGTTCTATAAAGTGTATACGCTATGAATAACACTGGGATGATTGGTTTTCGAGAAGTTCTCTCAGTTACCTTCTCAGGTTTCCCACAGTTAATTTTCCAACGTTGAGATTGGATTTCGATGGGAAAAAATGCGATAAATAATGGAATGTATAGCCGATCCAAATAATTGTACAGGTTTTCCTTTTCAGGTTACTTAAAAATAATATTTCCTGCATATTGTAACACGTGAGATTTTCGGATTTTCATTTCGTCAAATGGTCGATTGATGTAAACGGAAGGAAGATTACTTGGTTTTCATATTTATTTATTTATTTTATTCACCATCTTCGACAACGTCGTACAGACTGTTTACTTATATAATAAATTAATTTAAATTTCTTATTCTAACACTAAATACATTTTTGGTCAAAGTAAAATCAAACTCCTCACAAACATCATTAAACGATCGCAAACACAAACAAAAACAATTATTAAAACCATAGATCGTTCTGTGAAAAGGTATTAAAAACAATGGAGAATTCCGAAATCGGCGAGGAGGAATATTCCACGGAACCTGCTGTAGCAGTTCGGGGCAATCCACGTTGTCTGTTATGAGGTCGAAGATGAAAAGTCGCTGTAGTTTCTTACGCCTGTCAGATAGGGATTCCAAATTGATCAGCTTGCAGCGGTCAGGATAGCTGGGAAGGTTGACTGGGTCATTCCATGGGAGCTGACGCAAGGCAAACCGCATGAAACCTCTCTGAATCCGCTCTATTGCAAGCATTTGCGTAACTTGGAATGGAGACCAAACCGGAGAAGCATATTCCAAAATACTGCGAACCAGTGAGCAGTACAGCGTTTTAAGGCAATACACATCGGTGAAACCTGAGGCATGACGACGAATAAAACCAAGTACAGTGTATGCTTTAGCGGTTGCGATACTTATGTGCTCTTTAAACTTCAATTTAGAGTCGATCGTTACTCCCAGATCACAAATCGAATTCACACGTTCCAGAGAATCCAATCCCATATAATAATGATGACTAATGAAGTTTTTGCAGCGAGTGTATGATATTGTTTTACATTTCTTACTGTTTACGCGCATACCGTTGTCACCGCACCAGATCAGTAGACGATTTATATCCTCTTGTATTGTGGCACAATCGCTGAGGGATGTAATCACGCGGAAAATTTTTAAATCATCGGCGAAACCAAGTTTGGATGACGAAAGCAACTTATACAGGTCGTTGATATATATGATGAATATCAATGGGCCCAGGACACTCCCTTGAGGCACACCAGATGGAATGTTGAATATCCTAGAGAGCACGGAATTCACCACGACGAAAGCCTTGCGGGCTGATAAATAAGAATGCAACCATTCAGTAATCCAATTCGGAAATCCTAAGTGATTCAATTTTTCAATGATGCGGTTATGCGGCACTGTATCGAAAGCTTTCGCGAAATCTACATATACCGAGTCCACTTGCTGCTTAGATTCTAACAGCCGTGATATTGCTGACACATAGCACATAAGATTTGTTGTTGTAGAACGTCGTTTCATGAAACCGTGTTGGCTGTTAGAGATCATCGGTGAAACAACTCTGTACAAAACTGCGTGAATCAGTTTTTCGAACACTTTACTTAGGCTGCATAGTATTGTAACACCACGGTAATTGGTGACACAACTGTAACTTCCGGATTTATGAATCGGTACTATGGATGCCATTTTCCATGCCAGTGGAAATACTTTGTCCTGAAGTGAGCGGTTAAAAATTGCAGCGATAGGCATCGAGAGTGAAGCGGCACAGTTCTTCAACAGCACAGGAGACAGATTATCTGTTCCGGGACCTTTCTTCGAATCGATGTCTTCGAGAGCTTTTCGAACATCGTCTTGAGAAAACTGGATGCGTGGAAGATGAATGTTGTGCGGAGTAACATACTCAAAGCAGTTTTGTCGTTGAACGGGTGACGCCTTACTGAACACGCTGTCAAAGAAAGTAGCGAAAAGATTGGCTGCTTCCGAATTTGAGCGAGATGTCATACCATACAAGTTTACATAGCCAGGGATGCTCTTGCCAGCTTTCAGGTGCTTGATGTAATCCCAGAAGCGAGAAGGATCCTGTTTGACGGTAGTCTGAATTCTATGCAAATAGTTTTCATGCGTTGCAGAAAGAATGACTTTATATTCCAATTCAATCTCGCGAAGTGTTGCTTTGTCTGCTACATTTTTTGTATGGAAATATCGGTTGCGTGCTTTTCGGAGATGGTTGCGAAGTTTCCGCAGCTCGGGAGTCCACCAAGATTTTTTGAAAACAGATACAGAAGCTCGTTTCTTTCGAGGTATGTGACGATTGATAACGTCATAAAGTAATTCGTAGAAAGCTGTTAACATCTGGTCTACTGTATCGCAATTCGGGAGTCTATTCCACTCGACACCGGTAAGAACGGAATTCAAAAAGTGAAAGTCACATATCGAATAGTCAAGTTTGGTACATCTATCCTGATCGTCCATTAATGTTTGTGCGTCATTCTCGTCAAGTAGTAATATGAAAGGTGCGTGGTGGTCATCGGGAGGCAACAATGGAGCTGGCGGTGTGATCACGTCAAGATACTCGGGAAGGTTGGTGAATACTATGTCAAGAAGTCTGGCATTTGCGTTGATAAAACGATTAATCTGCCTTAATCCATTCGCAAACATTGCTTCAATAAAATTTATCTCTGTTTCAGTCGACGCGTTTGAGGGAATGTAACCATTGATGTCCTCGTCGAGATGCCATCGTAGATTAGGTAGATTGAAATCACCGATCGACAAGATTAAGTCTGATTCCGAGAGACGATCAGCTACTGTTTGCACTGCACTTGCGTGAGCAGTATATAACTCGCTGCTAGAATTTGGTGGGAGATAGATGGCAACGACGTAGAGAAATCGAAGCTGAGATTTTATCCGAACTGCGATTTGTTCAAGTACTTCACTGTTGGTCATCGAAACAGGCTCACACACTAGATAGTTCTTGATAGCAATTAGAACCCCACCACCCCGCGAGTGACGACTGGTAAGATCATTACGATCACAGCGGAAGAAAGCGTTATCGGATGAGATTTCACTGCTATCGATGTCGTTCTTGAGCCATGTTTCCGTGAAAACAAGTACGTCATAATCGCAGCTGGATAACAGCAAGCGCAGTAGAGCGATTTTTGTACGCAGACCTCTGACGTTTTGGTAGTACACCGACAGTTGCATCTTTTCGGTCACCTCCACGTGAATAGCTTCATCATCTAACTGAATTTCCGCCGGAATACGTCGGCTGGAAGCGATCGACATTACTGAGGGAGAAGTGCTCCAAACACGTGTATACTTGCCTGCGGAGACATTTTGGAAGACCCCAACACTTTCCTCGATCTCAGGGTCGGGATGACTGGTGTACACCGGCAGAAATGGCTCGACTGAGATGAGGCGGTTTGGGGCTTCCATGAGACTAGCAGGCGTGCATCCCGACAGCGGCATAATGTTCGATCGTGGTAGTTGATGTTTGTGGGCCATTTCAATAGCCTCGTCTTTAGAATGAAATTCGGTTGGAGTATAGCGGCTAGAAACGACGGACGTTACTGGGCGAGAAGTGTTCCAAACATTTGAATACTTGCCTGAAATGACGTTTTGGAAGACCCCATTGCCATACTCAAACTCAGGACCAGGATGACTGTTGATTGCTGGCATAACTGGCTCGACTGAGATGAGGGGGTTTGAGGCTTCCATAAAACTGTCAGGCGTGCATCCCGGTGAAGTTGATCCAGTCATTATTCTCTCACAGTGACCTGCATTGATGATATAGTGTGTTCTATTACTGCGTCGTTTGTAGTACGATGAGCAATCACATCGTACTACAAACGACGCAGTAATAGAACACACTATATCATCAATGCAGGTCACTGTGAGAGAATAATGACTGGATGGTTTTTTTGCGGTTCCCAAAAATTTCCATTTATCCGGTTATCCGAGAACTCACGGAACAGAATCCCTTTAGGCCACGTCGAGGTGCAGAGCGCTTTCGTTTTTAGTTCTGAATCCATACCAACCTTGAACGAAACGAAGGACAACGTGCTAAGATCACGTTCTTTGACAACAAGTCTTACAACTTCGGTGTCGTCGTTGGCGTTGTTTTGCGAGGGCAGCAACTTGTTCGGCTGAAACATTCCGAGAAATCCTTGACACGTACAGCCAAAACTTTCTGTTGTTAGTTGATACAGTTGAGACGCCTAGTGTGGGAGATACAGAACTACTTGTTCCAGCTATCGAGGTTGTTTTCATCTGCGTACTTCCGTTGTTTGGACCAAACAGACGGCGACTTATTACAGAGGTAGGTCCAAATGCTGGACGATGTGTATTCTTTGGCGTGAGTGAGTTTGAATTAATAAGAGCAGTAAAATTTAGCTTGATTTCCGCCTTGAGCTCCGTCAAAATTTCAGATTTCAAACTTTCCACGATTTTATTGTGCTTTCCCAGCAAATCTTCCTGACCTGTTTCGTACGCAGAACGAACGGATCTTCGCAGACGCATGTCCTTCATGAGATTTGAGCAAGGTTGACACATCCAGAACAGTTGCTTGCTTTTCAATATTTCACCCATGTATTGGATATTGAGACCGCTGCATTTCGGATGGAAAACTGCATTACAAAATCCCTGACAAATTACTTGTTCATCGATAGCATCGGTGGCGCAGGCGTGACAAACAGAAGACATCGTGATGTGAAAGCACAATTCTATATATTAAACTCGATATCGAATTCGATATACTTTGAATTGAATCTGATTTATTCAAGACTCTGTCGGAGCATCAGAGCTTTGCTGTTTTTCTGATTCTGACTACTATGCAACGTTGCATGCAATGCGGTAGTGTGTACTCGCTTGCGGTTGGCGCTAGTGTGTAAAATTTGGTACGGGAGTGGAGATACAACAGTATCACAACAATAGAAACACAGAATAATCCACTTGAGTTTCCTTGCCAATGTTTGCACTGAATATTTGAGACTATAATAACAGTAGCACAAGCACTTAATTAGAATCTCGCACAAAACACAATTCGGAATACAATCAATATATTACACAATGAAATACGTCAAAGTAAAAAAAACGACTTCTATCTTCAACAGATGTCTATCACTATGATCTTCTTAGCTTTAGAATGTTTTGGAGCACCTATCACGTCTGATGCTAAGACGTTATATAAACTCAAAGCCAGCATAGCACGCGGGCTCTGTTATGGACATTAAAGATCAATTGGTCTGAAATTCAGAATGTTTTGGAGGACCTGGAACATATAATATTTATATAAACTCAAAGACATTGCTTGGTAAGGCACCCCACGCACTGCGTGCTAACCGTATGTTTCATGTTTCTTTGTTTTTAAGAGGCTTTAAACTTTGCAGTTCATTCGCCTCCAAATCTAACCGTATTGATTTTCGGATGTGTAAGCAGGAGAAAAATAACACTGAGAGTGCGTAAAAAAAGAAAAGATACACTTTGGATCGATCGAACGAAAAATGTCAAAAAAACTAAATTGGCCAAGAAATAGGAAGGGTGAGGGAGAATGTTAATGCATAATGAATATATTTTATAAAAACTTGGTAAAATGAAGCAACCATATAAAAAACTGTATAAAACTGGACAATGTTTTAAAAAACTGGAAGATTTAAGGGTTTAACTGTTTAACTGGATCGAGGAAAAAAGACTGGAAGTATCCAGTTTAAACAGGAACATTGGCAACGCTGCTCAGGATACGTGTAGGGTCTTGTTCCTCGAGTAAGAACTGCTGAACACAGAGAGTATGATGTGAGCGTATATGAAAAAAAAGAGAGGACGTAGAAGGTCAGAGAGTAGATAGAGGAAAGGGAGTTCAATGGTAGAAGGGATAGCGAGCGGACGGAAATATTTGATGTGCTGCACAATAAAGTCTGATATAAAACTAATTGCTGAAAATAAGTATTTTCATTGAAGTGTTGACCCGACAATACGTTCAAAGCGTGTTATTTGACATACGAAATTTCAACTAAGTACAAACGTTCGATGATAACTGGACCTGCTTTAACTCTGGACCAGAGTTGCCATAATAAAATATCTGCTTATGGTCAGAAAAAATTCTTCTATCTTAGTTTTTTCTCGAAAAATCAGTATTAAAATCTGTATCAAATTTATAAGTCCAATTTTAAAGCATAATTTTGGCTTAAGTACCATAGATTGGCATAATAATTATTGATTAGACGATGTTATCTGGTATCTACGTTAAACCAACAAGTATATACACTGTAGTAAAAATACAATGCTTTATTGAGGTGTAATTGAGATTTGTTCAGTGACCAGGGCATGCTAGTTTACATTGCGCAACGTAAATACATTCATTAATATTTGGTTGAGGAAAAAGTTATCCACTATTTTCTCGTTGGCTGGCTAATGCAATATTCTGAAGAATACCTAAATTATGGATGGATCAATATGATGACAGTAAACTCAAGCAATGATAAATGCAACATCTACTTGAGAATTAGAATGTTTTCATTCAAAAATGGTCGCGTAATATTGATCATACAATTTCAAGTTTAGACTCGTTGTAAAGGTGGCACTTCACACTAGAAAAAAAATATTTTATTGTGTTTTTGTTTGTTCCATTCAGTTGTGAGTTACAGGGTGTTATCAATGAAGATCAACAAAGGGAAAATTCGGTACATTTTACACTTTTTATTTTATAAATGAAATGCAAGTCAGACCGCTGAAATTGCGATTGATGTTTATGGTGCCGATACTGCAACAGTTAAATACGTGCAATTTAATTAATTTTCAATTTTTTTTAAATTTAAAAAAAAAATTTGAAAAATGTCAAAGCATAAAGCACTCAGAATTTGTCAATTTTTATGAAGCAACCGATAATTTTTTTTATTGCTAGGGTAAATGATGTTGGTTTGCCCAGTCGAAAATATGAGCTCAGTTCATCCACATTTTTGAATGCTCTAGTTCAGCGCACCAGTGTCAAATCATGTATTCAAAACTTCCAAACATATAAATAAAATTGTCTTTTTCATGATTTATAGGATATTTTTACGGATTCTATTGGTGTCAACGCGCCCCTCATTTGAGCTAACTTTTATCCAACCACCAGATGATTATTTGGTACGTAATCAGACTTTTTTGGATTATAACACTTACAAATATAGTAAACATCATGCTTGCACACCATTTGTATCAGATTTATATATCAAAATCATGTAATTAATGCATCTCGATGACCTCAATTCGGATCATGGTTTGTCCGATGCACTGATGTTGGTTTGTCCACATGGTTACTAGTTGTAAAGATTCAATTATCGATCTTCAAACTGTCACAATACCAAACACTCGTAGATGTAATGAAACAATTAAGCACTGTTACCATTTTGTGCATTACTTTCGAAACTTTCTCGTATATTCGGATGCTCTTCCAACCGGACTACCGCTCAAGGCAGCAAATTCAAACTGCAGCTGCACCAAAATTGTATCATCATGAATGTATCATTTTAAACAGGGAAGATGTGAAGTTGTATCATATGGATGCCACACTGTTTTTGTTAGAAATTCTTGAGATTCACGCACAATGTTGGAATGCAGATGGAAAGGTACAATTATACGGTACACAAACGAGGGAAAACATCCAAAACTAATCACCTGTTGTCCAAATACGTTGCTGCAGAAATCGTAAATATAAACTTCACACAGGAACTGGAGACTGAGACTGGAGACTGATAGAGTTTCGAAACTCGCAAGCAATAGATTCCAATAGTTCTGATTACGTTGTAGAATTCATATCTGCTGTAATCCATATCCATTCTACCCGTTCTGAGTTTATATTCAGTTGCTGTTTTACGATGTGTGTGTTTATAAACATATTGATGATTATTGCGGTTGATGAAGAGAATGTTAACTTGCTTGCATTATACATCCCGTCTCATATTACATTGCTTACGACATTCGCAGATGAAAAGTCGAGTTTGCTCGAAGATTCTGCTTCACTGAACAGTGCTTTTTATTATTATCTAGTTTACTGTTTTCGTTCATTATGGAGATATTCACCGGCAAAACTCAATCACTATTTTTTTTTGTGAGAAACGGAATTTGATTTCAATAATTAAAAATACTTTCGCTTTTGCTTTTTGCAAAACGCTTCAAGTCTGTTCCATTTAGAATTTGGCCGCATAAAATCTCCAATTTCGGCATGAGGAAATAGAGTACAAAATCGATAAAAATATATGTTTGTAGGTTTTTATTAAACTTTGAGGAAAAATACAAAAAAAATATTCTTCTGCTTTTCTGATGACAAACAATTCGCTGAATACCATTGTCAACCGTATCTGCCGTCTTTTTCCACCACTTTTCCATATCAGATGGTGTTTTGATTGTCTTGCCAAAGTTATTTAATTTACGCTTGACAATTGCTCAAAATGTTTCTATTAGGGTGCTCATACACTGTTTGACCGAAGCCAAATATTTGACTCTTTTTGACAGATAAAATTTGGTCAACGTGTACAGATCAAATATATTCTACACAAAACACGACAAGCAAATATTCAATTATTGGATGCCTAAAATATTTTTTCAGTCTGTTCTTCGAACCTGTCGGTACATGGTTAGGTTACCTTGAATATTTCAGTTGATTTTTTCCATGTTCGGTGTTTGATATTGTTTACTACTGTTGAAAATTGAAGAGTGGCGAACAAAATAGTGTTTGTACAAATATCAAATCAAACCTTATCTGTCAAAAAATATCAAATATTTGACCTCCGGGCAAACAGTGAACGGCCAAAAAATTTTTTTTGTTACGTCAAGCACATAGATGACCAAGTATTTTTTAAATTCTTTTTCAATAACTTTCTTCCAGTTCACTTCATTTAACTATGTAAATACCTTGTAATCTCTGGAATTAAATTAGATGTTGAGTATATTATTATTCAAGCTCCCACGTATTTCAGAACGCATATGAAATTGCAACCTAAGGACAAGAACGCATATGAAATTGCAGGGGCATGCTTGGGCATTAATTTGATGATGACTTCCTTCGTGTTAAATCACGTATATGTTTAAAATACAGAGAACGTTACGCTAACCACCCTGTTATAAGAATGACCAGGGTTGCCACATCCTGTAAAATTTTCTGAAAAATACTGTAACCTGTATTCTTAGCAAAAAATCTGTATGAAAAAACTAACGGAAAAAATGAAAAGGTTTATTTTCATTTTGAATTTATTGCTCTTATTTATGGCTTGCCTAAGTCGTATCAATACAACAAAATAAATAATTGAAAAGGATTCTCATAATAATTGTATGATATTTATACACGGTTTTGTTGAAATTTTCCTTCAATTTCATCCTTGACGCTCCTCTTTTATACTTATGACAGACATACAGCTGTACTACCGCTGTACTTCGAAAATTGTATGTCTGTCACCATGTAAAGCGCTAGAACCATGCAAGCAACTCAGTACAATCGCTGTACCTGTACCGACCTATTTTACCGCTGTACATGGCTACAGTTGTACTGTGCGCAGCGCCATAGACGGTTAGTGGTGGGTAGCATGAACAAATCGAATCAAAACACTTGGTAAACATTCTTTTTTAATGACTTTCTCTTGAGTTAATAACTTTGACTGGAAACTTGCTTGTTGTGTTTGAAAGTAAAGACGCTAAATAAAAACCTTTTTCATTGAAATATGTGGTGAAAATTGGAAAGATTCTGATTGTCAGTTTGACATACGGTACAATGTACAACCAAAGTATGTCTGTCATGGTACGATAGTACCTGTACAACGCTGTACTCTTACAACGCAAGTACAGCTGTATGTCTGTCTCTTGTATTAGACGATACATAGTTCTTTGCTTTCAAAATAGAGTCCATCATTGTGCAAGCCAGCCGATTTCAGAACTTTGTTTTGTTGGCACTGTGAAGTGAGAATATTCACTCAACACATGCTGATGAATGTGGATTTATCAAAAAGTATCCCAAAAACATCCTTAGCAGGAATGGAGAAGTGAGGTGACATTTCATATACATTTTTATAAATCAAGGTACATATCTGCATAACTGAAAAATAAAAAAATAAAAACAAAGTTTATTAGTAAGAAGGAAGTCAGAGAAAATGAACTGTAATTAATAACATTTGAATTTATTAATACTTGAAAAACTATCTTTAAATTCTGTATTTTTGCAGAAAATTTGTAATTTTCTATATACAGATTCTGTATCCGAAATTTGGCGTAAAATCTGTAAAATATTCTGAATATTTTACAGATTTATTATGTGAATATTCTGTATATGTGGCAATCCTGAGAATGACTTATGTCTTAGTAGAAAGTATTATTGCTGTACATTTTAAAAACTCATCAAGACAATGAATGTGCACAAGATCAAATTATTTTTGCTACATATATGAAGTCTGATACCAGAGAAGAATCGATCTTTTTTTCACCGAAAAAGCTATTCTAGCTCACTCAATTCACTGCATGGTTCATAGATAGCATTTAGTAGCAAAAAATCTGAGCCCTAGATTGCATCAGTCTTTACTATATGTTATGAGTGCTATTAAAAACCTTCGATGCAATTCTTTGAACACTCGATTATGAGAGAAATGACGAAATCTTTACTCGGTTACTTCTACACACTGGAATTCGCTGGCCATCAAGAGTCTCTTGCATAGTGGGATTTTCAGCTTTTTTGAATTTGTGTTTCAGCTGCAGGGTGACGATTTCAACTTGATTGAAATAATATCAATAATATTGGCCCTTCTGACAAAACTTTCAAAACAAAGTTTAAGCAAAAGAGAATATTCACAGTGTTTCGCATTTGTCAAGCTTCAGCTTCAATACCATGTTATATTATTATATATCACTCACTTGGTCGCATTACACAAGGATTTTACTAAAATGTTTTCAGATCATCAAAATTCCTCAATGGATAATAAATCAGTACCAAATCATGGAATGAGCCAAAGTGATAATGCAAGAAAAGTTGATTATCATCAGCACAGATGAGGCAGGAGTACAACTAATGTTGTCATATATTCTAGTTAAAACGAAACATTGAAAAACAGTATCCTGCGATGTGAGACATTACTGAAAATTATCTTCTCGTTTTTCCATCATCATACTTTGACGAAAAAGGCTTCATTATGGTTACAAACAACGCGAATCCGAAGGAACCATTTGAAAATCAACGAACGCGGAGATTTAAGGCTTTAACTAACCAATATTTAACCGCATTTTGATATTTTGGTAGTTGTGGATAGATTGGTTTGCGATTTGGATGATTTTATAGTTTGTGAGTAATTTATATTAATATTTATTTATTACACTTGATATTTACTAAATTTTATCTCAATTTATTTTGTTGAATATGATTGAGAAATTTTTTTCTTTACTATAGTGATTTTCAACATTTTTGGCTGATTTGTCACATTACTTCCATTTTTTAGAAAAATGTTTGGAGTGTGAATTGAACTCGTGACCTTTCGCGTGATAGGTGCGGATGTTACCACTACGCCAGATCGCCTCCGTGAAAAAATAATGTCATGTTTATTCATTTACCCACTGCAATGTTTTCAAATTGATAATTATTCAGTAAGAAAAAAAAACTAGGGATAGAATTTTCAAAGAAATTTGGCTATGGGGGTCTAAGGTATGACTTAGTTCTGGAAAAGGGGTCTCTTGCCCAAAACAGTTTGAGAACCCCTGATGTAAACGAATGTAAACGGAAGGAATTTTACTTGGTTTTTTACATTCATATCAATTAAAGTCAATAGAGCACATTGACCCTATGAACATCTGAGCTTTAGAATGATTTGGAATGACGTCTGATGTTTATAAAAATTTAAAGCCTGCATAGCAAATACACCTTGGATCGATCGGAAAAATAATATCAACAAACAAAATTGGTCAAGGAATAAGAAGAGTGAGAGAGGGATGATTTTTATACATCGTGAATTTATTTTACAAAAACTGGATAAAACTGGACAATATTTTAAAAAACTGGAAGTTTTTAAGGTTTAACTGTTTGATTGGATCGAGGAAAAAAAACTGGAAGAATCCAGTTTAAACTGGAACATTGGCAACGCTGGGTGGATACACATTTTCTAACAAAAATTAATATGAAAAAATTAAACTGATTATAACAAAATTCTTCTCGGTAGTAGTGTTGTGATCGACGGCGACGAGTTCGAGGTGCTAGAAGAATTTGTCGACCTTGGCTCGTTGATAACAACTGGCAACAACAACAGCCTTCAAATTCGAAGAAGCATAGTGTACGGCAAGACGGGTCTATGGTACAGGTGAGGCCGTTTCGTCACTAAGTTGGTTAGGGGAGCGGTATATGAAAACAGTACGGAAGAAAGCAGAAGGGGAATTATTTCCTTGAAGCGTGAAAGAGACAGACAGATCACGAGCGAGCTCCGGCACAAGCGTATTGTGTTTTGTTTACAAACAAAACACAGTAGATTTCCAAGATGGCTGAAGAGTGGTTTTAGCAAGTTGGCCCACCTTAGGATATACTTCTACGCGCCTTGGTGTACGGAAGCCGTGCCTACTATGGGCTCCTCAAATCCTTAAGGTCCAACAAACTCCGACACCGTACGAAGTACATCATTTTCAAATCCCAGATTCGACCGATTGTTGACTATGGGCAAGAAGCATGGACGATTTTCGAAGAGGACTCATAAGCACTTAGTGTTTTCGAACGACGAGTGCTTAGAACAATATACGGTGGTGTACAGGAAAACGAAGTATGGAGAAGAACAATGAACCACGAACTGGCGCAACTCTAGGGCGAACCCAGCATTCAGAAAGTCGCCAAGGCTGGACGAGTGCGATGGGCAGGGCAGGTTGCAAGATTGCCGGACAGCAACCCTGCAAAGATGGTGTTCGCATTGAATCCGGTACGAGCGAGATGGTAGGACCAGATGGAACAGGGCTTGGCAAGAATCGGTACAGCCGGGAGTTGGTGAACTGCAGCAACGGACCGGGATCATTGGCGGAACAATGTTGGAAATAAGATCTTATCTCGTCATGGGATGTAGCATCATCTATATATATAAAAATCTCGTTAACATTAGACCAACGAGACCCCGTCACAGATATTTAATTCATTATGAACATCGTTTCTCATTTTGATTTAATATTTATGAACATGCGACGAAACAGAGGGCGCGCTCGAAGGATTTTTATGTTTATCATATGGTGATTTGACATGGTCATGAAACGCCAATTCAAGATATCGTAAGCTATGCCAACAATTTATGGTCGACATATACGCGAAGGTAGAGATTGAACGACTGCAATTCTTACTACACAATCAACAAAAGCGGTGCGAGGAATAATACATTCACTTGCGAGACACTATCATGAGCAACGCCGACACAGCTTTAGTTATAGCTAGACCAAAGCGCAATGCATTGTCATTATATTGCACATGTGTTCAAACACAAAATGAAGTTCGATCGTATTCGTCCCCACATATTGTTAGTTGTATTCTGTTGAATGGAAAAAGCGCAATTTTGCATTCTGTTCAAGCTCAAGTCCAATCGAGTTGAGCAAATGTGACAACCTTGCCACGCAATTCGACGTAAGCAACATTGGTCTCCATGTTCCATTTCTATGAAGCAAAAATAGTAATGGTTTTTCGGGTGGAATAAACACGCAAAATTTAGCATTCAAACACATTCAAAACAAATTTAGCAACCATACGAAATCGAATAATAATTTTCATTCAAATTTCAACAATTTAGAATTATTTCCGGAATTATGCCGATCAGATAGAGTAAATTGAACCACAAATACGGATGACTTATTTTGACCATTGTTTCGCGACAAGGCGAACGAATTTAAGAGTGTAAAAGTTGATTTCGATCGAATTGTAAAATCCGATCACTCATATGCATATATGAATATTGAGTTCTACAAATCGGTGAAGAGTAATAAAAACATCCATGAATAAAGGAAGCAATATGGCTGTGTTTCAAACTTAGATTACGGATGTGAATACTCCTCGATTGAATGACAACGATAAAATAACGCGATTCCAAACAGGCCGATTAATCAGCTCCATTGAAGTTAGCTGGCGTATCGCTGTTTTCCAATTTATGAACGAGACCAAGCTGTTATAAACTAAGCTATGTTGAAAATCACATGCACGAATTGTCTAACAAGGAGACAACAATAAATATTGATTTTCTATATTTCATTTTTTCTACTTTACGACAAAATTCAAATCATTGAATTCGTTTTTTATCGGTCACATTCGATTTATTTTAAAGATCGTTAAAATATTCAAACACACTTACAATACATTAGTGTGTTTTATTCAACACCCAAAATATTCACTAGAAATAATTTATTTGGCAGAACAACGTTTGCCTGGTCAGCTAGTTGTAAATAAATCAATAAAAAGTATTTTGACTGCCCAGATGTTTGAACTCCAAGCTGCATCAGGTACATATGGGTAAAAAAATACAATAGGCTGCGATATTTTGTACAAATGGAAGGTTCAACGAGCTATGTAACAGGTCAGTAGGAACGATACGGATGCGAAAAACAGAAGGCACAGTGAAAAACAAACTTTTGTCACTTATTGAAATCTTAATTAATTTCTATTCACTAATTAGTCGAATATTTGGTATGAACTGGAATGATTACAGGGGCCTAATTAGCTGTCTACTTTTTCGGGACTCTCGAGGTAAACATCGTACACCACAATAGTGTCCACGTTGGCAGAAATATGAGCGCCACCAGGTTAAACAACCAGTTTCCGTAAATCTGAGAAGAACAATGAAAATTGAAAATCATTTCAAAGCAATTTCATTCAGTGTTTTACCATCGAATCTACCACAGAATACGTGATTGCATCCATAGTCGCTGGGAGAGCTTTCTTCAGCAATTCCTTAATGACCAACTCCGGAAAGAGATTAAGGGTAACGCCGAATAACACCAGATAGATGAACACAAGCGGATGCAAGCAAACACAGAAGAAACGAGATAATCTGAAAGAAGAATAACACTATGAAAAATATATCCGCAGCTATCAAATATGATTTTACCCTTTCAGGAAACCACTTTTCCGTGGTTGCAATAGCAAAACGACTGGAACAGTAACCACCGAAAGAATCAATCCAAGTGAAAAGTTCAACATTCCAACAGCGAGAAGTACAGTACCCAATTCAAGCAAAATGGCAATTTGCAGAACTTCTGAGTTGAAATCATCCAGCGTTACGAAAGCTGGTAGTATCAACACGAGAAGCGAGACACAAACCATCACTGTGAACAGGCTGAATTGTGTCGATAGATTAGCATCGTGGAGATAGCTGTTCAGTTCAGAATTGAACGGCAACGAAGTGGTCAGTGCTCCAATCGAATGAGCTAACAATATTAGAAACCCAACTTGAACAAAATTGAATTGTGCCAGAGCTCCCGCGTCGTCGGAATCCTCTTCCTCTTCCGCGGGTGGTTCCAAATCGTCAGAATAGTACAAGGAGAGATAGTGAATGAACGATTTGATGAGCAATGCACCTGCCATAAGACCCAGACTTGGCATATAGTCACCGATGGATACAAACCGATCATGCGTCACCAACAGATAAAAGAAATAACTTTGATGAAACCGCTCCAAAAGATTGTTCAAACTTCTGCTTATCCCTTCGACGATTTTCAGCAAAGCACCAACTCCAGGTGATCCTCTCTTCGATCCCGGTTGTTTCACACATTCCAACGTCAGCGCTTCTATCCCGTACCGATGAAACAGTCCATGATTCCCGGTCGGAACTCCCGTCGATTGACTGAACACCATTGCCAGGAGATTTTCAAACTTCTCACAATACTCGTAAGGCTTCCGCTTCTTCGTTGCAGACAACCGATACGCAGCTGGGATTCCATTCTTCTGCGACAGTTTCTGTGCTAAGTTATGCAAATCCAGATTTGGCAACTGACCGTTCAATCCTTCTAGCTTCAAATTGATGTGATCTACATCAAAATCTTGCACCTCCAAGTTAATTGCAGCTTGAATCGCGCCAGCTCTGGCATTCAAGGAGCCTGCATTTAGCACACGATCACTCTCCGACCCATGATAGGCTTCCAGCCAAGCCTGCATCCCTAGCTGCTCCTGTTCCGTGATCAAAAATATAATGTCCTTCGCCCAGTACTTCTGTCGGCGTGCAAAATCAGCAAAAGCCAAAATCAAAGGAATCCCTGCAGAAACATCCGTATGAACGGATTCCGGTGTCCGATAGGGTACCGAAATGACAAACGATTCCGTCGATCCGATTCTTGGCGCGCGCAGTATTCCGTACACATTCTTACCAGAGAAAACCTTTCCTCCTCCTAGGGGATAGTTCAACGTAAAATTATGACTGTGAGTCTCCAGACCAATCTTTCTCATCTTAGCTAGCAGCCACGCATACGGCATGTCCTTGCGGTGATTCTCTCGCTCACGTTCCAACTCGCCGGCATAGCTCTTCGCGAGAGCAACTGTGTCCATTTTCAACTCTGAATACACGAGCCCCGGTAGAAGGGCATTCTCCGAGAAGTATGTCCCGGAGTTGAAATTCGGGTCTGGGAGCAGAAAAAAGTAGCCCACACCAAGCAGATACAGAGCCAAGCAAATCAGCGTATTGTTGCGAATCAAAGCCTTGCAGTATCTGGCCTTCTGAGAGATCGAAGGATTCGTCAGGAGACCCATGGCGATGTGTATGCACGGGCTCACTGGACTAGAATTTCACTATTCAATCTAAAACGGTGAATAAATAAAAGTTCTCTGGTTTACGCTGAATTCATTATTTACAAATCCCACCGGGAAGTAAATGTCAGATTCATAATACTGGCAACACTAGAAAACAAGAAGTGAAAGTCGACTAAAGCTACGTTAACATTTTTTTTTCGTCGGAGGAACAACGAATGACTGGAAGAAATCAATTTAATTAGAAATAAGGTCTTAAAGATGCGATAGATAGATATAGATGCACAGACCGTTTTTATACAGAAAATGTTATACCGATTATTCCATGGCTCGCAATAATAATAGAAAGTAGTAGAAAATCTGATTTCGGATAAATCGAATTTTAAAAATCGAATTCCAGCGTTTTTTACCGCCTAAAAATATGAGGATTCTTCGTGTAAACATGATCTCTTGCATAGTCACGCATGAAACGACGCACAATCGCCTGATCTCAACGATCAATACGCCAGTAACCAAATTTATTCAACAATTCTTGTGACTTAATCACACAATTTAGTCTACGGCCAAAACAGCTGCCTCCTCATTAATTATCCGCATGCTTCGTTACAATGTATAAAACTAAAAAAAAAAACGATACCAAGTATCAGAGTAACTATTAACTATTAAAGTAATTTCTCACAAAAGTAATTGACTTTCGTGGTACATATTTTACAGTAGCGTAGTATACGAGGGCGAGGAGGCGATCATACAATTTCAAGGCTAAAAAACTAAGAAACATTTTTTTGTTGTTTTTTGTTTGTTCCATTCAGTAGTGAGTTACAAGGTGTTAACAAAGAGAAAATTCGATACATTTTACACTTTTTCTGTCATAAAAGCGGGAATGCAAGCTAGGCCACTGAAATTGTTCCATCAGCAAGGCCACACAACCCCGGGAGCTTAATTGGGATGTTTTAATGCATCCACCATATAGTCCGGACCTGGTACCAAGCGATTACCACCTTTTTCTCGCATTGTAAAACTTCCTGAGTGATAAGAAGTTTGGATCAAGAGAAGAATGTAAAAATCTATTGCTAGATTTTCTCTCCAACATAGACCAAGACTTCTATGAGAGAGGCATTATGAAGCTACCTTTAGAAAAATATTTTGAATATCACCCAAAAATAATGGATTACTTTTTCCCCAAACTATATTTTTTTTCAAAAAAACATTTCAAGATTTTGAATGAACTGATTTTATTTAGAAACAATAGTGGAAGCTGAACATCGATATCGTCTGGACAAAGACCACGTAGACTGCTTTAAATTACCCTAACATCATCGCTAACCTGCTTAAACATTTTTGAGTCTAATTTACATCGAGTAGTTATCATTCATTCATTTTGAGGCAAACTATGACTCAGATCTGCAATCAAAAAAATCTCCCATCTGAGGTCTAGGTAGTGACTTGGTAGCCGGCCACCGGATATCCGGCTATCCGACTTCGAAGCCGGATATTTGGCCAAACCACTATCACTAAAAATTACCAACGGTTTCAGCACAGTCGCGGAGGAGTGTCATCTCGATAAAAAAAATTTTGTCAAAAATCGGCACTCAAGTGCCTCGAAGGAAACTATGTTGAGGAATAAATACAGCTTTGCCCAAAAAACAATTGTTTTCATGTAAAAACCCGGGACTTTTCAGCCCATGTAGTATATACGGCACTAACTGTAGAAAAACAAATATTTGTTTCTGGGATGCCAGATATTTTTTCTAAATATATGCGATAAAAAAAATCTGGAATATCTGTAAACGTGTGCTAATCTGTACAAAATACAGAACAGCTGCACTCCTCATTCGAAACCAATGATGTTTTATCCCGTTTTGCCACTATTTTTAAATCAAGGAATGAAAGTTTGTGACAAAAGTAAAAAGTTTAAAGTTTGCAGACATATCTGCGTATGTGAAACCGTTGTTTTTATTTGACAACCAGAGAAATGAACACCTGGACACATGCAGTGCATTCTGTCACTAACTATAAAATTAACATCTCACCGTATCCGGTACGACTGTCGGAATAGAGCGAGAAAAATTGCGTGATGGTAATGTGACCGTGGCGTAGTCAGAATACCGTCACGTTGTTCAACGACTCTCGAAATAATCCCCGTTGACAATACCAGTTTGTTTGAAAAGTCTAATCACCATTAACCCCGAAATTATCCTATTCGGACAAAACAAAATAATACATTTTGCAGGCTGAAGTAAGAACGCAAGCAAGAATACGACGCACGCTGATTGTGAAATAGCCTTCAGCCGATATACACAGACTAAATACAGAATCCATCTCCTCAACCGCGAAATGTTTACCTCAGAGAGCAACTGCATATCGATCAACTATTAGAATTTCACAAAACATGTTCTTGTATTCCTCCCATTATGACTCGAAAATTTATCAACATATGAAAAATCTCAAAGCATACATCATTTTCAAGATTTGTTAAAGTTAGCTGAGCAGTATTTCTTTCATAAAATAAAAAGGGTTATTTTCACGATCAATCATCTTTTATTTGGGAACTTTAAACAAAATTAAAGTTCAATATGTGACGTTAGCCGATGTTTGACGCTGGGAAAAGTTCCATCAATGACCTCATCCATTCGACTAATGCCGAATTCATTTAAGGGTCGGCGATGGTAACTTCAACTTCTACACCGGGTTCGATATTGATCGAAGTGATCTGCTTCACGATCTCGGATGGTGAGTGCAGATCGATGATACGCTTGTGCAGACGCATCTGGAAGAAAGAAAACAAGGCGTAGAACATTAAATCATTGTCTAATTTGTGTATGCTTAAGATTTGTCTGAACCATTAGAGACTTGAAAAGATTTCTAGACATCAATCAAGCACTATGACGAGGACCATATTGATCTCGGCGCGACTTTTACTCATTCATGCCAAGGGATAGGACATAAATATACGATATACAGTCTGCCTGAAAGTTTATCGTGGAACGGCGGAATAATTACCTGGAAGCGATCCCAAGTCTTGGAACCCTCACCGCAAGGTGTCTTACGGGTAGTGATACGAAGGATCTTGGTTGGCATTCGCACTGGGCCCTGAAAAATACATACATTGGTTAGTTCTGTGCATTCAAATTTTAACGATTACAATAGCTGGGTGTTATTAATGTTCAATTTCTACGAACTCCATATAATCACACAAGATTCAATGCAGCAATTTCGTCGAAGTTATCCAATTTTAATTTAGCATCTACTTAACTAGGGCAAAAGACAGTTTTAAAGCATCCTTAGCCCCCCAGGTAGATGCGAGAACTATTGGTGCACAACAGAAATAAGTATACACACCTTCACCCTCAGCTTCTGCTTCTTGGCTCCGCTGATGAGATCAGCGCAAACCTTCTCCAAGCTTCGGACATTGCGCGAGGTCAATGTAATACGGATGCGATGCACAGTCGCAACCTCGGCAACGGGCTTTTCAATGTCTTTTCCAGTGGCGGCCTGAAACGGATATATATGATTTGAATGGATACTTAACAGAAATTCACGTGCAACTAGGACGCGTTGGAAACATAACCTATAACACAAAATGTGTTCTATAACCACAAGCTCATGGAATATAGACTTACACTTGCATTCTAACGTTTACAAAATGTATTACCATTGTTATTTATTGTACTATTCACGTCCTGGTCGAGTTAATCGAATAGTTAACGATCAGCGCTGAACCAGCGAGAACTTTACTCTTCGAGAGTTGAAAACAGAAGGCCGAAAAAAGAAACGCATAGTTCCACGCTGACATGCGGCAACCAATGTTTGAGAGAAAAGGTGTGTAAAAATTTTACCGCAGAGTGTAAACGCTCTCCTCGTGTTGGATGAATCTTTAACCAAGGCGCGTAGAAGTATATCCTAAGGTGGGCCAACTTGCTAAAACCACTCTTCAGCCATCTTGGAAGTATACTGTGTTTTGTTTGTAAACAAAACACAATACGCTAGTGCCGAAGTTCGCTCCTGATCAGTCTGTCTCTTTCACGCTTCAAGGAAATAATTCCCCTTCTGCTTTCTTCCGTACTGTTTTCATATACCGCTCCCCTAACCAACTTAGTGACGAAACGGCCTCACCTAGTACGATAGACCCGTCTTGTCTTTAACGCTTTAACCCTTTCGCGTACAACATCGAGTTTCACCCGTAATGCACTTGCATAACATAGGGCGCTAAAACGCTCAGCCGAGTAGTGTAAACATTTGATGTGTGACGTATTAAATAATACACTAAGGGGTTATGAAAGCAAGAATCTCAATATTTCCTCGTTGTTATCCAATCGAGGATTATGCACATCGATGTTCTGAATTTAAAACAGAGCTATATTGCTTCCTTAAGTCATATACTTGCGAATGTATTGATTGTTCTCCATCGATCTGCAGAACTCAACATTAATATGATCATTGTACATATTCCATCTGCCTTGCCAGGCGATATAGGTTTCAGATCGACGCATGAGTCATTCTTGTGGTAACAGTATCGAACAGTCATTCTTGTTCCGGAATCCGGTTGGTCTGAAACTCGATCGAATATCACGATTCAATCGGAATCGACTTTTTCATCAAAATAACTCATCCGTATTCGGTGGAGCAATTCATACTATATCAGATTGGCGGATCCGAAAGCAATTTTGAATTGTTGAAATTTGAATGAAAATTATCACTCGATGTCGTTTAAATACATTCAAGACATAGTCCTGACCCTATCTTATTTTTTTTCTATAAATTTCCTTGAATTTCCTCCAAAATTTTCTCCATAATATACACTCGACAGAAAAAAATTAGAGGAACAAAGTGCGAAGTCGAAAATTTTGAGTGATTTTTGACATACAGTAACTTCGTGAAAAATCAATGCATATCGATGGGATGTGCATCATTTTGAAGCTTCCAGGTATTAGACTATTTTACGTATATATTTTTATCTTGGTGTGTGTAGGTGTAGTTGGCAACAATATCGGGAAGAAATGAAAAAAAGATTTTTCTTCGTTTTTTCAAGAATATTCTGGACTAACACAATTTTTTGCTAACCAACTCAACAGCAAATTCAATTAACTATATCAACCAGCTTTTATTTGGTTCCAAGAACGTTCCTATAGGACCTTCCCACACAGAGATATTTCAGTTTGAATGAAAAATTACCCCTTCGTCTTTAATAATGAATAATTCAATAAACAAACATCGCATCGCAAATCGGAAAGCAGTTTTGAAAACTCCAATAAATTCTGCATAGAAATGATATGCTACTTTGACGAAAAGAAAATTATATAAATTTTTTGCATCGTTCCCAAAAAGTGCCAAAAACAGGATTTTTATAGTACTTTACAAAATCCACTGTAGTTCTGCAAATATCGCAGTAATTTCCAATGTTTGCAGGCAAATTTTCAGCCTAGTGTATTCCTTAAACATCCGTGAACGTTTCATGTTGATACGTTCAGCCGTTTTTTTCTAGTCGATTTTCCAAAGTTTGAAGTAAACTAGTGAAGCATTTAATCGAAAATCGTATCAGAAGTACAAAATCCTAGCCGACTCTTAGGCTAAGGTTACTTTGGATAGGAGTACGCACGAAAATTTGATTGTACGAATAGAAACAAACAATTTTGTTCGATAGAAGCTGACGAATACGAACGAAGCAAGGGGGAAGCAATGTAACCACACCAATACAACTCAATGTGGTTGTTTAGCTTCACTATTGCATACAATTCGTACGACCACTTTTCTGCATCCAGTGTCACCCCCGCCTTAGAGTGAACGATTCGTAACTTTCATCTTTATGAGTTTGTGGGTGATGAGTGCAAGATTTTTCCCCATTTGCAGGTAATGTGTAACTCTGTTACATGGAATATTTAACTGATACGGTGGAGGTTATTTTCATTTATAATTTGTTTTCTTGTTGTAAAAGCGTGTTTATTTCACCCAAAAATCATTTTCACTTAACAGAAATGGATCGTCTAGGTCGAATTGCGTGGGAAAATAGCCACATTTAAATTCGATTGGACTTGAGCCAAACGAATTACATAATTCAAAATTGCAATCCATTCAGGCAATTCTAACTCGATCGGTTTCCAGAACACGGGTGAGTTGTTGAACAGTAGACAGATCTGGAATTTCTGAGGAAATTACACTATCGATTTCCTCAGACGGTATCTTGTGGGCTAACCAAACTAAAAATGTATGTATGAGATGATCCCCGCTTCTCCAATTCAACCGAAAACATCCAGCAATAGCCAGACCGGACATCCTGTATCCGACTGGGCTTCATTTTTTGCTTGAACACACGCGCCGTAATGTCATCACATTGCGTTTTGGCCTGGCAATAGCAAAGACTGTGTCGGCTTTGCTCATGATGGCGTTCCGCGATGTATTCTTCCTCACACCTCACACCGTTTGATAAACGAACGATTTTTTTTATTGTTCAATTCAGAAGCTTTCAGCCTCCTGGGCTGGTTCGCCTCTTTATCGACGGCATTGCCGAAAGTTTTGAGATCAAATTAATGCACATAAAAATATTATATAAAAGTTGGACTTCAAGTGACACAAAAAATCAAACACATATAAAATCATTGTCAAAACATAATTTGACAAAAAAAAATCTTGTTTGCTTGCTGGACCTGATGGCAAGGATGTCCTCGGACCATGACTCCAGGCCAGTGGAGAGGAAGCCGTACCATTGAATATGCCGAAGTGTTCTTATTCCCCTTCATCGTGGAGGGGAAGAAAAAAGGATCTTCTTGATTGATCCATTGTTCAGACACTGAATCTTGAAAAATAGTTCAGCATCATTGAAATAGCAGAAAAGCGCTGCCACTCTCGCTGAATCGTCGCTCTCGTATGCTCCCGCTAATTCCATGGAGATTTCGCAGATCATCATATTTGGGGCAACCACACAGAAAGTGTTGGACGGTGTTGTGAACTTGGCAGAGTAGATGGAAAGGTCCTTGGTTGAATCCATGTGAGACCGAGCAGCGATCGGTCCTTAGTCTGGACAGGATTCGTTGTACCTGACAGTCCTGAACTGAACCTGACAGTCGAGCCCTTAATTTTTCTGAGAAACTGTCCTCTCTCTGCTAACCACCTTTCGGTCCAAAAGGTGCGAAAAGAGCTGGTGATCCACAACTTTACGACGTCCAGCGGTACCTCCTGGGACAAACGAACGGAGGTTAAATTATTTGAATATTGTCTGTATAAAAATATCAAAATCGCGTTTAAAAATACTGGATGAGTTTCAAATTGGGGCTATATATATGGTTTGAAGCTAAATTGAGGAGAAAAAAAAATTCAGATAAAATTTATTCCTCTGCATAGCGCCATCCTAATCGGTATTTAATTTATGGTAAAAAAAATTAACATTCCAAGACCATTCACGTTTTCTTACGAAGTGAACGTTCGTAGGTTCAATCGCAGAGCTATTCATTGATTGATCTACTAATTGGCTCTTTGCAATGTCCTTTTAGTATAAATTTATTGTTACTTCTACCAAAACTCGTCATTATAATATAAATAAATTTGAACAACATTTTTCTACATTACATGGAATACATGTTTGACATGTTTGGAATACATGTTTAGATAGCCAACCCTCCTGCACGGGCAAGTATGCTAGACATATCACTTTGCTCTTCTTCGTTATCCCTGGATTGCACGTGGAAGGTAATCCAAGATCCCCACGGTAGTGATCACCTGCCAATAATTTTATCGATCGCCAATGAATCAGGTTCTCGTGAGTCAGTCGATATTGCGTATGACCTCACGAAAAATATTGACTAGAGAAAATTTGCAGAAATAATATCTGAAGCACTTGTTTCAATGCATGAACTTCCTCCACTCGAAGAGTATAACTTTATATCGAGTTTGAATTACGAAAGCGCACTTCAAGCTCAAAAGAAACGTGTTCCTGCTACCACTTTCCGACGTTGTCCTCCATCACTTTGGTAGGACAGGGAGTGTTCAAAGGTCTACCTTGAAAAATCATCCGCTTTCAAAAAATGGAATGGTTTCGAAAGTACCAAGCTCTAGAAGCCAAACTAAAAGGTTTGTTTAAAGCAAAAAAGCGTGGATATTGGCGGAAATTCGTCAATGGTTTGTCAAGGGAGACAGCTATGAGCACTCTTTGGAATATGGCTAGGAGAATGCGTGGCTGGAACCATACAAATGAAAGTGAAGAATACTCTGACCGTTGGATTTTCAAATTTGCAAGAAAGGTTTGTCCCGATTCCGTTCCTGCACAAAACGTCGTACGCGACATTCCGCTCCAATGCGATTATGAGAATTTTTCGATGGTAGAATTCTCAATTGCCCGCCTCTCATGTAACAATTCAGCTCCGGGGTCGGACAAGATTAAATTCAACTTGTTGAAGAATCTTCCCGACTTGGCGAAACAGCGTTTGCTGAACTTGTTCAACAAGTTTCTGGAGCTGAATATTGTCCCGCATGACTGGAGACAAGTGAGAGTGATAGCCATACGAAAACCCAACAAGCCGGCTTGCGATCACAACTCGTAGAGGCCGATCGCAATGTTATCCTGTATTCGTAAATTGTTAGAGAAAATGATTCTACTTCGTTTGGACAAGTGGGTTGAAGCGAACAATTTGCTGTCAAATACGCAGTTTGGCTTCCATCGAGGTAAAGGGACGAACGATTGTCTCGCGCTGCTATCTTCTGAAATCCAAATCGCATTTGCTCGTAAAGAACAAATGGCTTCCGTTTTTCTCGATATCAAAGGGGCATTTGATTCAGTTTCCATGGAAATTCTCTCAGAGAAACTTCATAATCGTGGACTTTCGCCAATTCTGAATGATTTCCTGTACAATTTACTCTCAGAAAAGCACATGTTATTCAATCATGGCAGCTTGAAATCTTCTCGATACAGTTTTATGGGCCTACCACAAGGCTCCTGCCTAAGCCCCATCTTGTATAGTTTTTACGTCAATGATATGGATGATTTTCTAACTAGAAACTGCACGCTGAGACAACTTGCAGACGATGGAGTTATTTCCATCACGGGTACTAATCCCGCCATTCTGAAAAAATCCTTGCAAGATACCCTGAACAACCTGTTCACGTGGGCTCTCAAGCTGGGTATCGAATTCTCTACGGAGAAAACCGAAATGGTCGTTTTTTCTAGGAAGCACGAACCCGCCCAATTCCAGCTTTACCTATCCGGCAAAACGATCCAACACTCTATGTTTTTCAAATACCTGGGTGTATATTTTGATTCTAAATGTACCTGGGGGAGACACATTGCGTATTTGAAACAGGAATGCCAGCAAAGAATCAATTTTCTCCAAACAATAACCGGAACATGGTGGGGTGCCCATCCAGGAGACCTCATTCAGTTGTACAAAACAACGATATTATCAGTGTTGGAATATGGCAGTTTTTGCTTCCGGTCAGCTGCCAGGATTCATATTCTCAAGCTGGAGAGAATACAATATCGTTGCTTGCGTATAGCAATGGGGTGTTTGCATTCGACACATACGATGAGTGTCGAAGTCTTGGCAGGAGTACCCCCGCTTACTCTTCGATTCACAGAATTATCCTACAGATTTCTCATCCGTTGCAAGATCATGAATCCATTGGTGATTGATAACTTCGAAAATCTACTCCAACTGACTCCTCAGTCAAGTTTTATGTCTTTGTACCATGATTTCCTTACCCATGAAGTGCACCCTTCACCGGGCATCTCCAACCAAGTTTGCTTCCCATACTTTTGCAATTCCTCTGTCAATTTTGATCTGTCCATGCGACAAAAAATCCATGGAATCTCAGATCATCTACGCTCCGATTCTATTCCGCCGATATTTTCGGCAGAATATGGGAAAGTTAGATCTGATAAAATGTTTTTTACTGACGGTTCATTCATAAACGGGTCCACTGGCTTCGGCATCTTCAATGAATTCCAGTGTATGTCGCTGAACTGGGTGCGATATACTACGCACTAGGGATCATTGAAACATTGCCCATCGACCATTATTTTATTTTTTCAGACAGTCTCAGCTTAATAGAGGCAATTCGTTCAATGGAAGTTGATAAACGCTCAACTTATTTCCTAACAAGAATAAGACATCTATTGAGTGTTTTGGTCGAAAAATTATTCAAGATTACCTTAGCATGGGTTCCCTCTCATTGCTCGATTCCGGGGAATGAGAAATCGGACTCGCTAGCTAAGGTGGGCGCTTCAGAAGGCACACTTTTTGAAAGGCAAATTGCTTATAACGAATTTTTTCACATTCCTCGTCAGGACACACTCGTTAGTTGGCAGCGCATGTGGAGTGAAGATGAGTTCGGTCGCTGGTTACACACGATTATCCCTAAGGTTTCGACGAAAGCTTGGTTTAAGGGATTGAATGTAGGTCGTGATTTCATTCGCGTGATATCTCGGCTTATGTCCAATCACTACAACCTAAACGCGCATCTCTATCGCATTGGGCTCGCAGCAAACAATCTTTGTGATTGTGGCGATGGCTACCACGACATCGAGCATATTGTCTGGTCGTGTATCCGGTTCCATGCTGCTCGCTCTCAGCTCTCTAGAGCACTGAGAGCAAAAGGCAGACAATCGGATATCCCCGTCCGGGATATCTTAGGTAGCCGTGATCCTGATCTTCTGCTTCATCTATACCTGTTCCTCAGAAACGCCGATGTCAACGTTTAATGATGTTTCCTTCGTTGTGTCCCTGTTTCATATCCCTCCTATCCGATCTATAAACTTTTACTTTGTCGCGGCAATACATACACACACTCTTTACAGATACACGGGCCAAAGGTTGTGCAGTCCACTGATCATCCAACAAGAGCCAAAGGTTGTACCGCTCATGACAACTCTACACGAGCTGATGATTGCGCCGGCTAGTGACCATTCTGACCTGGATTCCTCGAGTCGAGAAGGCGCACCACGCTAGATATGGGGTACAGACTAGGGGGCGTTGCTGATTAATGGTCAGCTGCATCCCAAAAGGAAGTATCCCGTGTCGGGCACAGGTACAGAGCATTGGAGACAGCAACATCACAATTACGAAAACACTTGTAATACTAACCTCGAGCCAACCGCGAGTAATCGGTTACATATTACTAACATAGTTATAAGGCAAACATTGTCGAAATATTGAACTCCCGGCCCCGTCAGGTTGACGCCATATGAGCCTTAATAAAAATATATATTTTGGATAAAAAAAAAAACAGAAAAGTAATTTTTCGTTCATAATTTTTTCCGAAGCTTCTTATTCTAGCTGAGAATCATTTTCGCTTCACACCAACGGAACACGAAGCTTAAGACCATGTTCTCACTGCAGCGGAGCGTAAACGTGGCGTGAGTGAGGCGTGTTCACTTCTCGCAACGATATTTTAATTCACTCACATTGCACCGTGCCAGCGGCGTGTCTTCGGCGTGTTTTATACAAATTGTCAATGTGTGTTTTTGAATGAAAAAATGAAAATTGGTTTATTTTTAAATATTCCAACATCGTTGGACGTATCCGGGACAAAAATCGGATGGTGAAAAATGTAAAAATTAAAAAAACGCGAAAAATTAAAATTATGTCACTACTACAAACAAACATATGCAAGAGAGAAGCGGAGAAGTACAAATATCGCCGGCGTGAAGTGTTTTCTTTGGCATGTCAGCCACACGCCAAAACCACGCTCACGACACGTCAGCCTGGTGTGAACACATCGGTAAGAACACACACGATTAATCGTAAGTATCGCACGCCCCGCCCAAGCCACTCTGACGCCCCGCTGCCGTGAGAACAAGGCCTAATTCCGCAAACGCGAAATCCGATTGGACTAACAACGATGGTATTGTAGAACAAGCGGGAACTATTTTTTTTTAGAATTTTCCCTCAAAGTTATTCAAAAATTTCAAATACCTATGGGCAGAGGCGAATAAAACAAAATAAAGCCGGCTCAAATCGGACCATACCTTGCTCGGGTTTTGCGCATACCAGCACATTCGGTAATCCGTTTTTATTTATATAGTTTCATTCTGCGCCACAATGTATGCAGCTAGACACTAGTTACACTAGTGCCTATTGAAACAAACGAACACAGGCTTCGGAAGAGAGCCACCCAGTACCCAGTACGTGAAGCATCGGCGGTCATACCCCGGCACTTGTATTGAGTATGCAATCTCAGAATAATACCAAGACCCACAACAGCGAGAATGTGTGGAGTTATCTCCCTCGATGGGAGACTGACTTCTTCTTGTTCTTCTCTTTGGCTTTTTTTTTGAACTTTGCCTTTGCCTTTTAACTTTGAACTTTGCAGGTCATTCGCCTCTGGAGGGTGACTTTACTTTGTTGTTATTCCTTCCTGCGCCTGATAGTATGAAGCATAGCATTACACGAGTATTGAAGAAAATCCTGCCTACATCGGTCTCGGATATAATCTCCATTCACCGTGTAAGTCATCCCGCTAGGGATGGTTATCGACAATTAAAATAACTATACGAGTAGACTCTATCTTTTAACAATAAAACAAAAACTAAACGGGAAAAAATATTCATAATAAAATGTAGTTACAAGCTGATAAAGAGAGAAAGCTAAAAAAAAGTTGTGCCATGTGTACACGATTGCAGTTCTTCACGTTTCCCTATTTTCTTAAAAAAAAAATTTAAAAACATATATTTTTTTCTATTGGTTCATGCGATAGAGAGATGCATTCAAATTGTATACATATGAACTCGACATAAATCGGTTCAGTAGAACTTGAGATATCGCGTACGCCAGCTTGAGCTTGGGACTTGAGATACCGCGTACGCCAGTTTGAAAAAACCCGTTTCGATAAAATTGCGTTTGAAGTTAATTGTTATAGCCCAACTAGATAAGATACCGCATCACTAAAATGGCTATAACTCGGTAAATAATGGGATTTTCAAAAAGTCCTTTCTATTGTATATTGTAGAATACCTAAACATCAGAAATATGAAGAAAAAAAAATGATTTTTTTTCCAAATTGCTAGACTAGAATAAGGCCTTAAGAGCTGAGCTTGAATAATGGGTCGATAACACGAGGTCCCACTGCTTGTATCAATTCCAGTAGATATTTGATCAAGCAGGGGTATAATCCTGGTATAAGAGGAACTGAAGCGTGAAGATGAGTCTTATATGGGCATACCGCTCGGATAAGAGTCACTGAAGGCGTGCTTTCTATGGATTATACCCCCGTGTCAGAGGTACTGGAGTGTGAGGAAGATGGTATTCCACAAACTTTGTTACGCCAAGTATCACATATGGCTACTTCACACATTCGTGTGAGAGGTGGTGAAGTGGGAAGATGGTTGACAGCTCTTTGTAAGAAAATGCACGGTCCAGTTCGAGTGCACCGTTGGTCGCTCTTCGTTTGTGAGATATGATACATGACTGGAATACGTGGCGGGAAAACCTTTCTGCGGAGCGTTCTCCGAGCGATGGAACACCGTCCCGTCAGCCTGTGTAACCGGTTTACCATTGAGGGTAAGAACTTTTGAAACAACCTAACAATAGAGGATTTGTTATTTAGACTGCAAGTCTATTACTAAATATAGTAATTTTCCAGGATTTTCTGTCATAGAAGATTCAACTTACTAATTTCAATTCAATCTAGCATTCAATTGCCAATGAAGGATACTGGGAAAGTATTCCCCTCATAAAAGGGCACCTTAAATTTATTCGACGATTTCTCCAATTTGTGGGCAACTTGAAGATCTGTTTCGATATGACGAATCCTGCGCTTGAGCCTCTTAAAAATTCGCATATGACGCTAGCATTAAAAAAATGGACAAATTCTACCAATTTTTCATGCGTTCACCACCACACGTGGTATGCATTGTCAATCTTAGTTACCCATCAGTTTTCAAACGAAATTTGTAAAGTAATTCGCGCTCCATGGTTTGTTGTGCGTACGGGGAGCTCCATCCCGTTGCGAAGAAAGTGACATTGTCAAGTACTTTGAGTCCTGTTCGGATATCTATAATATCCTTACACTTCTGGAGAAGAATGAGAGCAATGAACGGAAGCATGGTTCCGGTCGTTCAATGATGCTACGCAATCGTAAACTGCAGTTGATGTTAAAGCAGCAGACAGTGAAAAAATACTTAACGGAGATGGGGATTATCATGCGGAAACGTAAGTCAAACCCGGTCCTGTCGGAACAGTTAGCTGTTACTCTGAAACGAAGGCTGAAAGTGATAGCGAATGAAATTTATCCGATGAAACGGAAGGTCGTTGTCGTCATGGATTTATAGCTGGATGGCAACGACTGGCAGGGAACCAGCTACTTTACGTTCCCACCAAGAAGGTAAGTCCCGGCGTGAAGTACATCTCCCACATCAAGTTTCCAAACAAGACGCTTCTGTGGCTAACCATCAGCGAAAAGGGGATGTCAAAGCCGCTATTCTTCCGTTCGGGACTTGCAGTGAATGAGGGGAGATTTACAGCACAAAGTGCCTACCGAAAAATATAATCCGGGCGATAATGTGGTGTTTTGGCCGGACCTGGCCCTCCGCTCCGTGAAGAAATCGCCGGAGATGAACTGTTTGAAACTAGATGTGGTTCCGAAGTCCGCCAACCCTTCAAACGTCTCCCAGCTGCGTCCTATTGAGAATTTCTGCGCTAACCTCAAGCGGATGGCCTACTCCAACAATTTTGTGTCGAAACGCAGGAAAAACTAATAAAGCTAAGAAAGAACTGAAAAACATGCAAACAAATGTTTTTGACAGGAACGGCGAAAGTTGTGACCAATTTCCGGAAGCGTCAAAATATTTTTGTAACATGCTCAATGAAATTGTTTTATGGGAATTGTATCCCATTAAATGATCTTTTGTAGCTTTTTATTGCGTTCCGAGAATTATTCATTTTCTTAATACTAGCGTTACTTGTGAAATTCCAGTATCCAATTAGTTTGGAAACAGTACGTAGAAGTTTTAAATGCTCCAAGGTCAGTTTGAAGGCCGCTATAGCAGAGTAAGGAAGATTTACGAATATTGACAGATTGAAGGTATTGTTTGACTAAGATTAGGATCACAACCATTAGGAGCGATTTGACACTCATCTGAAAAAGCCAAACCAAATATTCTGACTGGTCTTGTAGACAATATTCACAACAAGATTAATTGCAACTATTACAACTTCGAGCACTCTGCTATTCAAATTTGATACCAAATATTTATCGATCCTCTGAGAATCGTGGAGATTCCAAATTATCATGACTATGTATAAGAGTCCTACCGCGTTTCAGTAATCAACTCGTCGAAAGCTCGATCAGTTGGCGGGAATATTTCATTTTTTCGGATGCTTTCAGCAATAATGTTGTTTAATTTTTTACACCTGCGATCATTCCTTTTATTATTTACGACGAATGTGATAAAGCAAATGATGGTGTAGTGCTCACATTTGCGGCTTGCTTTCTCGTTACATTATCGATCACTTATCAATAACAACTATCATAATAGTTTATAGGTAGGGTTCCGGGAATTCGAACGTAACGTCACGTCCAGTCAGCTTCTTGTACACCGAGGTAAAGGTGTCAACCTGGAAACGAAAACAAGAGAACGATTGATGAACAGAAAAATATTAATGCCATATACGATGCCAGGAAACATTGCTCAACCGCACTCAAAGTAGATCGAGTATGTAACAAACACAAACTTCTCAAAACACAACACCCACCTTGTGTTCAATGGTTGTCTGCTGATTTTTGTCCAAATGAACCTTGATCAGCTGGGAACCGTCGAGCTTGACGCGGATTCGCTTGCCTACAACCTCAGCCGGGAAGACTAAATCCTCCAGGATGGCATCGTAAACGGCGGTAAGGGTTCGCGAGCGTGGACGCTTCTGCTTGTTGGGGTCACGACGTCCGCGCTGAGGTTTAGGCAGGATACGACGCTCCCCGATGAACACTACATGTTTGCCTGAGAATTTTTTCTCCAACTCACGGACCAGCCGAGTTTGAACCTTCTGGAAGGCCTTCTGCTTTGGCACCGGGACGTAGATCACGATAGCCTACACAAGTACAGCTTGATTAGAAATTAACTGAGAAAACCAAAATAAACTTTTGTTTACCTTCTTGCTGTTGAACTCAACTTCACGGGCACGAGTAATGTGCAAATCACGAAGCTGTGGCTTCAAGTCCGAGTTCATCTCCAGCTCCAGAATGGCCTGGCCGATCTGTCCCTCGAAGGCATCAGGCTCGGCACCACCTGCCTTGATCACTTTTGATCCAAAAACCATCTGCGGGTAGATTAGAATATAAGATAAACACTTTTATACAGACTTCACAAACAACAATCTTCTTCAGTAATCTCAGGAAACGATTCATAATTTTGATTTTGTCCACCGAAAGTGGCCGAGTTGAATTTATCTGTCTGTCTCATTCTAGCACAAATACGCTCCAGGTTATCATGGTATATATTGTCATCAACATTGCTCGTTTCCTTGGGGCCGCAATTTCCAGCCAAATTGAACGGCAATTACACCAAACATAGTACCACTTTGTAGAAATTCTTATTCCGAATTGATTGTTGAGAATTTAATTGAGTTTTGATATTAATTTCCTCACTTACAGCGAAAATAATGTACGTTCACAATGAAATGTGTGCACTCTCACATCAAGGATGCCCGGAAAAAGAGCGAGAAAAGAGCCAACTTTGACAGTTGTTGCTTTCAGATATACCGGAAATCAGAAGACGCGGGTATGCGTTCTTTGACAGCGGTTGCGATAATGACACACTTATTTCAGTTTGCTTTTGAACCCAGTAAAATTACCTACTTGACGTGAAATGCGTTTATGAATGTACTCAGAGAAATAATTATAAGAAACGAAATTTGAACTAAATACTACATTTTGTGCAAGATGCTAAACTATAGGTGTTTCGTTCTTGACACTTTCATGACAATACGTGAGACAAGTAGTGAGACATAGCTTTCTGAATTATTTACTTTTTATTTGGTTGTGTGGTTATGGTTTCATATCAACTCGCTGAGGAAAACAACTGAGGGAAGACATAAACAAATATATATTCGTGAAAAATAGTGTACTATAGCTGCAATAAGGTATTTATATTATATATTATTCGATATTTTTGGGGGACAGTGAGGATTTGATGAACTTGTGAGTGTGATAAAAGTGCTATAAGTCTAAGAAATCGGTTGTCCAACTCCTCCACAGATAATCGTTCATCTCGCGGTTCTCTATCATGCCAAAATTATATTGTGAATATTTTATTTACTTCAGATGCCGTATTATTGTGCAGTAAAAGGATGTGGAAACAAGGTTCTCATAACGAAAAATAACCCGGACATTGTTTACCACACTTTTCTCCGAGATGGAGATAGACTTCATAAATGGAATATTTTCTGTGGCCAATCGAAGGATTGGAAACCTCAGAAAAATCAAGGTATATGCTCACGTCACGTACGAGGAAATATAGGATGTTGAATTCCAAAGTTAAACCTTTTTTCTGCCTTATATGTATCAGTCATTCCATGTCGAACCGATATAGTGGTTCTCCGATTGGAAAGTGGTAGAAATGGAAAGTGGTAGATTTGTTCTTTATTATAAAATATTAGACCCGTTTTTTCTTGTTTTTTTATTAGGGCTGTGTGGTATACGTTGCAAATCGTGAATATTGTCACCGGATTAAGGGCATTGTAGTGATGTAGAACGTTGAACTTTTGACTAGTCTGAAATCGATCCACCGCCGCAACAATAAGAAATTTCACACCGTGCAATTTTTCGAAATGACTGGTATACTCATCGGCAGTGCGGAAATACTCTCGGCATACAAAGCAGCAGCGCAAAGAGGGGTCCAAATTGTGTTTCAGCATACGTTCCACCGTAGTCACATAACAAATTTCCGATAGAAGTCGATTCGCCACTACCATCTCTTTAATTTCCTTCAAAACTTTGTCGTTTTGTAAAATTGTATCCAGCATACGCAGGAATTTCAATCAACAAATATAATCATTATTTAGCGGAATAAATATATCAAACCGACCCACCAGCGTGATTGTTCTGTTCGTGCTGCTCCAGTAGGTTTCGCAACCGCTCCATGTTGAATTGAAAATGATTTGTTCGATTACCTTTGGCATGCTGTTGGATTGGCTCATTACGTGTTATCAAATCGTGGTTCATGAGCACCCAGCCCAACTCGTCCATGTTGACACGAGTGTTGCGGCGCAGTTTTATCTCTTCGAAAAGTTTCTCGCGTAGTTTCCGTTTGATGATGCCTCCGTCCTTGATCAGATTGTGCCGATAAATTCGTACCACGTACGATTCTATTTCATGCTTTTGCCCTGGTGATAAAACAAAAAAAATAACACTCTTTTAAATGCTCAATGAAACCACATACGATTAAAACGCTGCTTGCTTGGAAAGAAAAGCATTGATTGCGCGGCTAGAAGGTAAAATATACTCAAAACATCCTTCTGCACTGTTTTTAATTCGACCGCTGATTATAGTTATCTGAAAAAGTAGAAGCAATTATGAGAAATTGTTCTACGAAAAAATCCAGAAAATTACCTGCCTACAGTAAAGCGCGAGCAGCTATTTTACCAACGAATGCATTTGTCACCAAAATTTGATTTGTTTTGTAAACAAATTTGTTTTTTCACGAGCAATGGCCGAACAGCAATTTTGACATTGCGGTCCACCTATAGTATAACGCCTTGATTTTGTGTTATACTAACAGTTGTGGTTGATGAATAATAAATGGAAATTAAATGTTCATATAAATTGAATTTTGTAAAACATGTGATTATACAATATTACTTTTTTCCATTGTCTGCGTAGATGTAGAAGCTATCTGGTTTGCTGTCATGGGAACACGTAACATACAGAAGCAAGAAATCAATCTTAAATTTTATTAACTGCAATTAACTCTTTGTGGTCGTTTGTCTGCTCTCAACCACCACAGCAAGAAACCATGCCAATCTTATATTTTACTCAACCAAGTATCAGCTTATGCATTTCCTAAACGAAGTTTGATGTCTAGTGTCCTGTTCACGAATCAATATGGTGCTCCCAATGTACTGGAGAAAAGGTAATGAAGATGGTAGAGTTTCGAACGACATAGCATGCGCTGCCATAACTATTTCGCAAATAGTGACGTCAGTCGATGTGATTATCTTTGATTGCCCACTGCATCCATGTGAAAATGCTATTTTAAGAAAGTAATTTATCAATTAAAAGCGTATTTTTTAGAGTTCCCGCTGAATATGAGGCTAATGTGATATCGTGCAGTGAATATTTGTGAAATCATGTCGAAAAAGACAGATAAAAGTGATATTTCCATGTGCCATTTTTACTCCCCCACCTTCATAGAAACAAACGAAGTTTCATTTTTTAACGTTACGAAGTTGATGTTTCGAAGGCTCTCAGTGTCGGTGTGTATGATGTGAGAGAATAATCACCAATTAATCAAAATTTCACCGAAAATGTTACTGCTTTCGAGAACTAAGCATACGACTGCTCTCTGGACCTTTTTTATGTTTTTAATAATTGAAATAAGCCACGATACAATTGTCATCTGTTAAAAAACAAACAGTTGAATGATCTCATGAGAATTTTGGCTAAAATTATCATGAAACCTTGAGTTGATTGTTTTGTTTCTTCTATATACATACCATATTGAATGCAAATAATTACGACACGATATTTTGCTTGCCAATACAGATATACTTTGCCTACTGCTCCACCTCGATATGTAGCTCATTGCGGTGCTGCTATGAGTAAGAAATAACGGTACTCAGTATCAAACAAGGTAGTCACCCACACAAGACAACACACAGTGCGTTGAATGGATAGGAATGTGGGACAAAAATCATAAGGCGTCGTGCACAAATTACGTAACGCGAGAAGGAGGGAGGGGAGTCGAGTTTGCGTTACTTACTGTGTATTAGAGATAGAAAATTGCGTTACGTAGGGGGGGAGGGGGTGCAAAATCTGGATTTTTGTGCACGACGCCTAACAGCTGAATTTAGTCATTGTAACAGTTTTGTGTGATGGAAAAGATTGTTCATATATATCAGAACTACTGTTTGCATGAATGTCTCATGTTATTTTAATAATCGCATAAGTGTCTCAAGCGACAAAATCTTTGGTCATCTAAAGTGAAAAGTTCTGTTCATTTCGGATACGCCGAAATCATTATTTGAGTATCTACTGGTTTAAATTATGTTGAAGTAGCTGTTTTAAAGAGCAAATAATTGTTTGCATAAGTCTTACGTCATCTAAATAATCTAATGCAAAAAAATCTTTGTTAAAAGTGAAAAGTGTTGATCTTTTCGGATACACATTCCTGGCATTATTTACACATTTATTGCATCAATAGCAAAAGTGTCCCTTATTCAAGGGATGATAAAAATAAAAGTATGTATTGATTATACTTCATATGATTTACTCTTGACGGCTCAGTATGTAATTCACAAAAAAAAATTGAAAAAATTTTTTTTCATAATCTTGTATGTATCCCTGCTTTTTCAAGGAAAAATAATTCCGACCAGTATGACACCCAGGCCCGAATTTAATACGACCGCAAAGGATTAAAATTCCAATCTAATTAGAAATTACAGTCCTCCAAAGTGAAATAGTGTATCGGTCGAAATCATAGGAATTCCAGGCAACAAATATCCAACTATCCGCAAACGCGAATTCATAAATTATCTGATTACTGGCTTATAAAACCTTACGAATGGAGTGTTTGATAATTTTATCTGTTAAGAAAACATAGACTTCATGCTCAAAAATATTATTTAAGCACTTTTTAGTCTTTCATTAGATTATCCACGGTAACTTTGCCACTCAATTCCGCGAATAATTTCAGCTCTGCTGTACATGAAAGTTCGATTCCATCTTCAGTACTATCACCGATATAACTTCGACGATAAATTGTGAAATATCATAAGATGCTCATTTCGTCATTTCGGGGAATTAATTTTATCAAATAAATAACTTTGGGTGTTGAGAGCGACACTGAAATTGTACAAGTGCTTTCCGTTAAGTGAACTTTCGCTCTCTTGTTGCGAACTCAACGGAAAACGCTGTAATAACGAAACGGCTATAAGCAATCGAGCGGCGTAAGCATTTTAACTTCTTGACCTCTTTCACATCAAACATTGGTGCTTCCATATGATTAGTTAACTTGGCTCCGTTAATGAGCATTATGGTCCGAACTTTCGTCTTGTAAAGACGAAGTCTGCAAGTTTCTTGGTATTTAAAATAAATGTTGAAACCAAAATAAGTTACAGGTGTTCTAAATGAAAGATATCATAGGTCAAAGATATTTCATGGCGACCGTGACGCCCGAAGATCACGATGGCGACCAAAGATATTTTAATCCCACGCTACATTAGTCCTGATATTGAAAAATTTGTCTTAGCCTACATAAAAAACAAAAATTTTGGAAAAGTGGCGATTTATTTATCAACATAGTCTCCTTTTAGCTCGATACACTTGACCCAGTGATGCTCCCCTTATTGGACCCATCTAAAAAATAGGTTTCCTCGAAATCTGCAAAGTAGGCCTCCGCGAATTAGAAAAAATTTTTAGATCAAAAACACAGATTTTACTATGGCAACCCTGCTTGTGTGCGTTGTTATACTTTCTGTTATCCCCAAAACCCTACTGCTTGAAGCGAGGATCTAACAATATTGTTTGGGCTACGAATTCGTCTGACTCAAGATCTGTTAATCGCTTTACCA
The DNA here is from genome assembly GCF_029784135.1 of Toxorhynchites rutilus septentrionalis. Taxonomy (NCBI): domain Eukaryota; kingdom Metazoa; phylum Arthropoda; class Insecta; order Diptera; family Culicidae; genus Toxorhynchites; species Toxorhynchites rutilus. The sequence continues at coordinate 70,774,191 of NC_073745.1, forward strand.
GCTTCGAAATCAATCCATTACAGAGCTTTTTATTATCACTGTTGTGAAGGATCGGAAGGAAAGACGATCATAAATATGTACTTTATTTAATATTCCCGACCTGTTGTCTTCCATGGCTGGTTTCCACTATAATATTGCTCAAGCCCGGAAAAGCACTATTGTTTTACAGTTGGTGTCATTGTACAATTGAGACGTTATTCTAGATGGATTCTGCTTATGGTATAATTTCTATTAATTATCCCTTCTCCCGGATTTAAATGAGACTATAGATTACATTTCATGGAGATACTATTACAAAGCAGGATTCAGTGATATCGTTATTACTAATCATTTACATAAGAAAATACCTACGAATACATGTTTTCATTCGATTTTAAATCAAAACATTCAAGGCCCAAGCCACTTATTGCTTTTTATTTTTTATTCTTTTCGAACGTCGAAGTCTTGGTGAAGTGGAATCGCTTCGATGTTTCTTTATTACCAATTTATTCTTTTTCGGGCTTTTCTTTTCTGAATGAACTTGCTTAGCAATACGAGGAAAAGAAAACTCATCCTCTCGCGTTGGAGATTGGGAAAGAGAATCTTGGTACTCAGATCTCAGCTTGGGACCAATTATGGGGAGGGGAGGGTGGAACTTATCCGAAAGGCCAGAAATGCGAATCTGGGTGGTGTGAACCATGCGTACAATTCCCGCGATTCCGGCTAATCAAGTAGGTTAATGGACTGAATTTTCTAAAACTATAGCGGGAAGCCATCGAGCGTAATCGTCGAGATGGTTTCGGTAGAGAATTTTATCACCTCGCAGATAAGTTTTCACAGTGGTTTTGGGAGAAGTAGAGGGTATCGATATCGAACTTTTATGTTCGTTTTTAATCTTCAACTTCACGGGATTAGAACTGTTGATCAATGTATGAGGTACGAAACAGAGGACTAAAAAAGATGGTGGCTTACCAGTGGAGGTAGACGGAGTGTTACTATAATTGAACAGAATCTGATTAAGTTTTCTTTGTATTGGTATTGATCTGTACTTCTCATCCATCAAATATTTTTTTCAGTACATTGTATATAGTCTGTACACCTCTCTCCGCCAGTCCGTTAGATTGTGGGTGGTACGGAGGTGATTTCAAAACTTTAAAATTGTTCAGCTGACAGGCATTGATAAAGGTGGACGAATTGAAAGGCGGACAATTGTCCGAACAAATTTCATTCGGTAATCCGAATAAAAAATACGAATATTCTAGTTTTTTTTCTAGAATACTGTTAGCATCGGTTCTTCTGAGATTTTTAACGTCAATGTACTTAGAATACGCGTCCACGACGATTAAAAATATTTGACTTTTGAAGTGAAATAAATCCAAATGCAATCTTTCGAACGCATGATTGGTGGGGGCCCAACGAGATTCTACTGTCTCTTTCGGTACCCGTTGCGTTTTTTGACATACGACACACGACTTTGAAACTCCTAAACGTCTTTATCGAAACCTTTTCACCAAAAGTAGCTTCTACCAATCATTTTCATACGTACAACCCCATCATGATGTTCATGTAACTTTTCAATTATCTCACGTTGAACAGACTTTGGTACTACGACACAATTATCGAAATATAGGCAACCGTCTCGACTTCAAGATTCGAGCTTATTTTTTCGAATACCCAGTTTCCTATATTTTCGAGCGGTTATAGGTACAATGTGGACCGAGCGACGCAAAGTGCTACAAAAGTGCTGGAATCGTACCCCGCCTTGCTCCCCGCAAGCAACAGTGTCTATAGTTTCAGCTATAATTCTACTAAATAATTTGTGCAGAGCGAAACGGCATCACTGTTTTTGCTCTTTCTCTTTCTCGCAAAACTGTCATTCAAAACACAAAAGCGAGTGTATTCGAAAATATTGAACAAGTCGCAAAGTCGCAAATAGCTTATCTCCTAGTGCAACATTAGGCAAACTGGAGTATCATCATCATCATCTCTCTACAAGCGTTACCAATTCGTCGTTATAGTCAGTTCGTGCCGAACGTCAAAGCTTCAGAAGTTGCAGCACGAAAACAATCGATTCCACTGGTGCACTGGAGGGTGGCAACATTTTGAACTACTTATCGGAGAAAAGCAAAGTGACAACAGAACGCCAGGGGTGCGCTCTATATATTCTATCAGTTGTTGCCCACGGCGTGACCAGTCGCTGTAGAAGCTGTACCTCAAGCGGAAGCTGGAATTACGATGAACATTTTTGGTACTTCGTGAGCTATCGTTGGTGACGAAACAAATGTTGCGAATGTTATAGAATGTAAAGATGAATTTCAATTTTTGTATTATTTTTTTCTTTGTAGATTTGTATAATAAAATGATTGTAAACAACGCTCTTTATCTTTACTTTTCATTTCAACTTTCTTGGACACGAACCGAGCCATAATAAAAGTGCAGCAGTACTGCGATCGGTCGACACGGTGCCAGATTGGCACAGCTTTGGCTCGTAATTGGTTGTCAAATATGAGGGATAGGTCGACAAAATCATTGCAAAATGGCACGACATCGGTATCGTCGTCGATACCATTTTCTGGGACCACTCTGGCACAACAATGTCGAGTGGGTAGCTTTAGCGCGTCTTCGACGTTATGCGACCAACCGTGCTTAACGTAGTTTATTACCTTGTTCAGAGTAACATCAACACTTGTTTGTTCCCGTATCTCGTTTTGCGGGATTAACTTCTGCAGGTTATTTTCGTTCAATAACATGTGTTCGATACGTTTTTCAATCGGTAAGGGTAAAATTGGTTACTCCAAAAATCCCGGCTAACGCTTCTTTATTAATCTGACTATAATTCATCTGAGCGGGACTTAATGTCGACGATGCGAAACACACAGGCTTTTCAATTCGGTCCACAAGATGTGACAGCACGGCACCGACAGCGTACGGACTAGCATCAATTGTGAGAACCAACGGTTTCTTCGGATCAAAAGGCTCTAGCAAATTATTGCTGATCAATGCTTTTAGTGGTTTGTTAGTGTGCGTTATATCGGTAATCGGTAATGAATTAGAGAGACTTTAAACTCTGAGAGTTCATTCGTCTCTAAAGAGTCGAATAGTCTGATATATATAGTCTGATTAGTTTATATTTACTTTCGACGACAAATGTACAGTGTCGACGTCTGGTGGTGATATTAATGCTTGGGAGGTAAATTATTCTCTATCAAATCAGAAGGGCCAAGATCAGTGTAAAAATTTAAAAGTTTGAATGAAAATTTTTTCAACTTTTGAAAGACAATGTCGAATTCCTTGCGACGATAATTTGAAACCAAGGCACTCAATTTCGGTTTCAAAAAGCACGATTTTGTTCAATTGATTTGCACTTTATGCTGATTCAACCTTTCAAAGACGACAAAAAGATTTTTGTGGCATTCTTGGCATCCAAATAAGGAACCGCTTTCGTACCTAACAAAATTTGGTTGATAATGGACTGAAATAAAGACGGAGCACAACGTATGCCGAAGGGCATACGAATGTACTGAAACAACCCTCGATAGGTATTAATAGTGCATAGCTTCTGTGAAGCTTCCGACAACTTAACTTGCAAGTATACCCCCGTGAGATCAATCTTACAAAACACTTTGTAATTCGCCATACTGACTAAAATATCCTCAATCAATGGTAGCTTTACCATCCAAACATATTCGAAATGAGCCGTTTTTCTTCGGGGTGACAACAATGGGACTGGCCCATGCGGATGAGCGGATTGTAAAAGAATTTTACTCTCCAGCATCCGATTCAACGGATATCGACATTTTCTCGAAATCTAAACGGAACTGTGTGAGGCTTGTGAAAAATAGGTACTGTTTCTGATTTGAGAACAATATCAGCCATAAAACCATCAATTGCCTTGGTGTAATCGCCAGAAAGCAATAACGGAAACTTTTGTTTCACTTCAGACAATAGATTGGACTGAAGGACAGTTATGGAAGAAGAGTGCAGACATACCATTTCTCTCCATTTGGGAACAAGGACGTTTAGGCTGAACCTACCAAGCAAAGGAGTAATTCTCTTATCCTTTTCTGGCTGTATGACGAAGAGCGATAGCGAAACCATTTCACTGTTTTTCGTCGTGACATTGACCGCTAGTTTACCCTCGGGACGAATGCTTTGACCTGAAAAGGGTTAAAAACATTTAGAAGAAGTGGTTCAGCATAACATGGGACAGCTTATCGCGATACTGAACTGACGATATCACTGAATCGCATGCTCTTGTATCAATTTCGTGACCGTGACCGTTACCCCTTCGATAATAAGCTGCATGGTGGCTGGCATATCATTCCGATCGATACTTCTCACCGAGTTTTCTACCACCGTTGCTGGAGTCACTCCCGTTGATCCGGACTCCGCACTTCGTTCGCATACTCCACCATGTTCGGGTGACAAAAGATTCAATCACCAGCTCCCCATGGCTTCGGACTTCTTCGCAACTCGCCCTTTTCCTTCGATGAACGACACATCGTTGACACGTGACTGGTCTTTCCACGCGCAAAGTAAGTCCACTACTTGGCGGGATACGATTCCGGGTTGTGAATTCTCCCACAACGACACCATTGTTTTACTTGATTCACTGATTTTCGGAACGATTTATTTGAATGGTTCCCTTTGGTTGGTGCGTTGGCTCTCCTGCTTCACTGATCCTCCAGTGGGCATGACTTAAATTCCGCGCTCGACAACACGTGTTCGAGAACGACTGTTGCCTCGAAAGTGAGGTTAGTTTTGACCACAACCTCACAAAACACAAGACTTATACGATCGGACTTTCAAGTCGATTTTCGTTGTCACTGCACTTCACACGCGTTCTCCATTATCCTCGTCGCCAAAATTTGTTATGAAGGACCGGAAGGAAAGACGATCATAAATATATACTTTAATTTATATTCCCGACCTGTTGTCTAAAATGGCTGGTTTATTAACCCTTTGAGACGTTATTCTAGATGGATTCTGCTTATGGTATAATTTCTATTAACCATTGCGGACCGCTCACGAGTTCTCTCGTGTTTCGCGTTCCGTCTGTTACGGATGGATCACGAAATAACCCGTGTTTTCTACACTTGATGGTTAAATCCTTGGTTTGCCATAATCTAACAAGACCCACCGATGGCTCGCCTTCGTCTCATCCACACCGAAGGGAACGATCTCATTCGTGGAATCCGAATAAATGAAGCGTTCGAGTTTGCCCCAAAACGTGCGGTGCTTAATATGTTAAGTATATCAGCTCATATCAATCACTAGAACTGATTTCTCTTGTTCCATATAATGTTGAACATGTCGAATCATCAGTCGGGAGAGCACAGCAATTCTCGTTAAAACCACAGTTTTCTCCACGTTTTATACCACCAAACAGTTTTGAAATATATATCCCAAAGACATGAAAAATTATAATAAAAAATAAGTAAAAATCTCTATCATACACTATCGACTCGGGTATGAAGAAAAGGCTAAAAAGCAAGGTGAGGGACGAATGACCTTCTGATTAAAATCCCTTAAAAACAAGAACAGACCAACAAGGTAAGGTAAAGGTGACTTCCAGAGTAAAGATCGTCATTCGCGGCGCAGAATACGAGGATGATATTCCAAATAATAATTTTTACTTACTTATTCCTGATTTCGTTCCGGACCCCAGTGAATTGGTAACACTCTCAGCATTTTAGTTGACATGAACAAAATTATGAAATAAATAGTAGTTAGCTATGTGAGAACAATCTTTCGTTCTTTCGAAACGCAGCGCAGAGGAAAATTCTTTCCGTTCCATAAAATGGAAAATCGCACATTATCTTGTAAAATCAATATCATCGATGAAGGTTTTGTCTCTTACATTAAAAGGTTTAATGTAGTTTTCTATTATCTAGATAATTACTTTCCATTAAATATTAATTTTCACAATTTGTTTCATCACATAACACATTTCCTTCCACCTTCTATGGAACAAATGGCATCCACTTTAGCGACGCATCGCTACTGTATCCAATTCCTCGTATGACCAGTGTTTCATTTGACTTTTTTCTTAAATTTATCGTTTCACCCTACAATGAAATACTAGTAGTGTTGCTTCATAGGAATATACAAGAGATAATAAATAGATGAATATCTGACTTATTTCCTTAGATTTAACTCTACCGGTTGCTATTGTGTGTGTTTGTTTAGATTCCGTTTTTGGTTTGTTGCATTCCATTTACAATTAATGACTAAATCGAAGAGACCAGAAAATCGTGCTTGAAGCCGAGGGTGCGGATGGAAGATTGGTGTGGTGTTTTGTTTGTTAGCAATAAATAAAATCACAAAATCACGATTCGGTACAAAACTAAAATCGGTGGGAGCTAACTAAAACGCTAAAGAGGAACTAGAAATGGATCCGAGGACAATCTCCAGCCGCACTTCTCCGTATCAAGTATATCTACCCAATAATTTACTAACGCTAATAATTGTTAAAAAACACGTACATACATACTGGTGTGGTGATTATGGCAAAACGAAGAAAATTTGATGTTTTTTTTGTTAAAACACATATTTGGTTTGATTACGACAGATGACTTTAGCTGATATTTCTAATACCCCCGTTGAGGCTGTTCATTTCTTGGCCTTTGCCGGAACTTACGGTGCCGACGGAGTCGGTGCTCAGGTTTAGCGGAAGCGCTTTACAGCGCTTCGCATTTCGATGCATCAAATAGTACGATTTGTGTTTGAAAAGTTTATAGCAAACCTCGCATTGGAACAGATTCGAACGATTGTGCATAGACTGATGCTTATCGTAGTCGTACTTCAGTTTGAAACTCAAATTGCACTCGCCACATTCGTACAGCCGAGGTTTCCGCGATTGCTTGTGCGGTTCCGGTTCACGAATTGCGGTATTGTGGTGACTACGGATGTGCAGCCGTAGCGTTGACTTAAAGTTGAAAACCTTGGAACAGATTATACATTTCAGATCCGATGTTTTCTCAGCTGATTCATCGTCACGACCGAGCTCAGTGACAACGAACGTGCCACAGGCGGTATCCAACAGCAAAGGGCTTCCCGGAGAATCGAAGTTTTCTGGTGGCGATAATCCTATGTGTAACGGAATTGCGTTGCCCAGCGTCACTACTTGGGGACCAGAAGGACTGGTTTCTCGGTACATTTTACTCAGCATTTCGTAGTATGCATCCTCATCGAAATCGTACCCTAGTTTGGCACGACAACTGCCACATAGGGGTTCAATTTTCCCTCCGGCTGGTGTTATCTGGAAATGGCAACCGAAAAACAATCGTATGCAAACATTACATTCCTCTGAGAACCAGGGTACTTTGGCTGCTTACCTCAATTTTAGCTATTTTATAAATATTCTCCACTATCCGCTTCAGCTCTTCCGGTGATTCAGTTTCGATTGAGCCCAGCTCATCGGAGGGCAGCAAGCACATGAGACATTTCCTCGGCGCGGCGGCCCCCGCCACCAATATACTTTCTGTATCCGTCTGCCCAAATGTTTGGGATGCAATTCTAGATTCACATACATTTCAACGCGGCAGGAAATGGAAACATGAATTAGATTCGGCTCCCATGACATCCCTCCCGGCTTCGGGTAAGTGTGGGGCAGAGCAAAAGAAAAGCGGATGTCGAGTCAACCGAAGAGCGAAACAATACGCAGTACTGGCGCGCAGTGTATGTGTGTGGAAAAGGAAAGAAGAACGAAAGAGCAACCAAAGCGAGTGTGGAGAGAAAATTGATTTCGACATCTTTGTTCTCCTGCAAGCTCTAGCGCTGGGACTGGAAAATTTTCATCGCTTGCAAATTGCCAACATACCTGGACTTATTCTGCCCCACATCCATCACCGGCTGGCTGGAGCGCGCCACAGCGACAATCCTACGGTAGAATCGAGTGGTTCTAGCTTCTGGTTGGTAAATAACACACACAACACTCGAGACTCGCGTTTTTGTGCTATGTTGTATGCTTGTATACTTGGACTCGGGTACTGGGCATATAAGAAAAAAACTCGTTTTTTCTCGTTAGAAAAAGAACTTTGTAGGGTTTCGTTGACATATTCTTATTGGATATTTACCATTGTAGGGTTTTGCGCGAAACAAAATAAAGTAGTGCAGCGCGATTATTTCATAGACAGAACTGTGGAACAGAATACTGAAACATATTTGCTCTACTTGATTAGAGTCACAATCTCGAAATCCCTTGGAGGACTTAGGGGCTCTCCACACACCACGTGGACAACTTTAGAGGGGTAGGGGTTACGAAAATGTCCACGCTTGTCCATGGTGAGCGGAGCGGAGGTATAGACAATATCCACGTGGACACGTTGAATGAACATTTTGAAGAAAAAACAGTTCACATCTGTGTTCAACAATATATAGAAATTTCCGCATTCTGCATTTTCAATAAATTCATTCGTATTTATCGACAAAAAGGATTGAGCTGTCTGATAGTGCTGAACATCTATACTTTTCATATAGTTGAACTTCTTTGCTGAAATGTGTATGTATTCTGAGAATGTCATCATTGGTAGATTTTTGTAATGCAGATTGATGATTAGACGAGGATAGATTTTTTAGAAAAGTTTAGTGAACAGCATCAACTATAAGGGACAGATTATTTTGAGCGTTTATGAGATTGGCTATTTGAATTGAATGATTCATGATTCAGGCGTGAAACAATTAAAAAAACAAAACCGCCAGTGTTTCATAACTATAGAACCAGATGGAAAAGTCAGGAGTAAAACGAAGTATTTAGGAATCATTTGTTGCTGTTTTTGTGTCAAAACCACCTCGATTATTAGGTAATTGGGCACCAGTTAACGAAATCCGGACGGTCTCCAGGGACTAGAGACTTCCCAGATCAAAAACCATTCGAGAACTTGTGATGAATAATTTTATGAAGGGTAGATGTAGCTAAAAAGCAGTATCATTATTTGAACGGACATTGAACTGAAATGAGTTACGGATTAGAAACTGGTTGTAATTCATGCAAAATCGATTAAAATTTTGAATAGGAGAGATAGTTTTCCATTTGGTTCTTTATTTATAAATCACCGGCATTTTTTGTTTTTTTTTTTTTGAATTTTTAGCGCCTGAACAAAACAATAAAGTTCAAATGGTCTTACAAATGTTATGATATCCTACACTATATACTTCATTTCAGTCGGAAGCTTAGAGAACATTCCAGCTTAAAAACTGAAACAGCAACCTGCTTACGTTGCTTCATGACAGAAAATGTCCGAGACTAGATTCACTAGTGATGATTCTAACTAAACAGTGATACAAATAAATTAGCTGTTTCTGTCCACGTGGTATGTGGACAGCCCCTTATTTGGAGTGATAAACTTCTATGATGGCTTTATTTTCATTCAGAGAGACGCTGTGTGTAAGAGATACAGTCAATCGCAAAATAAAGTATACACCTCGTGTTGGTTTGTTATTTTTGAGTTTTTCGAGGTTAAAAAGTAAATGATTAAAAGCGACTCATATTCATTGTAAAATTGATCCTTTTCACTCTCATGTAGTGATAACAAAAAAATTTAAATGGTCACATTTCTACTTCATTTTAAAAAACACAAAAAATATTCAATTCAAACGTTGCAAAATGGAGTGTACAGTTCAAGTTTTTCTTGAAAAGACAATTGAAATTCAATCTCCTAGTATTTGGTACGGCCCTCTTTGGTGTCCAGCACTGTCTGCAAGCGCCGAGGCGCGATTTTTGGTCTCTATAAACGGAATGCTCTCCCAAATCTCCTTAATCGTCGTTTCGAGTTCTGCTTCGTTCCCTGGATTTTTATTCTTCAGACATTTCTTGATTCTTCACCATAGATGATCAATAGTGTTCAAATCCGGTGATTGCGGAGGTTTTTTGAGTTAATTGGGACATTATAGAGTAGGCACTCCCGCACGATGAGATCAGTTTGCTTCGTGTCATTATCCTGATGAAAGTAGCAATCAATAAAGAGACCCAATTTCTGCACGGGACACAGTGTTTGTTTGTGGACATGGAGTGCAGTGGACGTTTGAGGATATTCAATGAAGCCATCTTGTCCATCGATGAATCGATAGACTCCGTGGTTCAGGTCCAGAAGCCGCCATCGTACCATACATCATCTGACTGCCGCCGCCGTGTTTCACTGTGGCAACCAAATGCTAAATCTGAAGCACCGATCCTGGTTTCCTTCACGCCATCTGTCCTCCATCCGATTCAAAGAGATTGGTTTTCATATCATCCGTATGTAGGACCTTGCTCCAGAACTCAACTTGGTTTTTCTTTGCTGTATAGAGGGTTTTTTCGAGTATAGCTGCTATTTCCGGCAATGTCTTTCCACGACAATTCATACTTTTTAATTCACAGTTCTAACTGTGATGTATTTTTCCTTTGTGAGATATTGTTTTCTTCAGACGAAGAGCTGTATATTCACGATTTTAACATTAATAGCCTCGAGCGAAACGATCGTTTGATGACGTGCTCTTGGGGATAAAAAAATGTCACTTCTCCATTGACAGACATTGAAGTTGTCGCTTGTCAGACACATATCAAAGGCAAATACCTCTGCATTGCCTCGATATATATATATATATATATATATATTATTATGGATTATCCGACTTAGAATTTCGGATGTTAGCGATTGAAACACGGAGATGATCGAACAAAGACTGGTTTATTTTCTGTTTTACCATGCAGGAAACTTATTCTAATTGCCTACAACGCCACGAATATCGAATTGTTTGATAGACAGATTTCATACGATGAATTTTTCCAATTACTGCGTCAGAGTTCCCTCTTGAGTTGGCAAACCGATTGGAAGTCTTGGGCGGTGGTTATATTCAATTATTCCAAATGTTTCTTCGAGAGCGTGGTTCAAAGGTTTGGACGTAAGTCGTGACTTCATTCGTGTAATGAGTAGACTTATGTCCAACCACTACTCGCTAGATGTGCACCTCCACAGAATAAATCTTGTTCAAAACAATGTCTGTCGGTGCGGAAACGGTTACGATGACATCGATCACGCAGTTTGGCAATGTACGGATAATTACGCAGCCAGAGAGTACCTTTTGAATGCCCTTGAGGTCCAAGGAAGACAACCCTATGTTCCTGTTAGAGACGTGTTGGGAACTCGGGACATCTGCTATATGCAGTTGATCTATATGTTTGTGAAACGGTCTAGTATAAGAATTTAATGCTTTTGTGTTTTTTTTCTTTTTCGTTATTAGTTTGTTTGTCTTGTCCCCTCATCTCACCGTCGCCCACCCTCGACAGCTAGTCGAACACCAGATGCTATCCCTGGTCATTATGCACAATGCTACAGTGTGTGCGGCAACCCTCGGTTGAGACAATGATACCTCATATCCATATCCCTAACCTGACCCGTCCCACAAAAATTGTTGCCCCTCTAACCTCGAGTAAACCGCGAGTAATCGGTCGAAACCTACTAAACATAGATTTAAGATGAAATTTTTGTATAAACAAAACTTGAGTTAGCGGCTCCGCAAAGCTTATGCGATTGAGCCTTACAAATAAACGAATTGGAAAAAAAACGCCACGAATATCCTTCTCGCTATCTCCTGTGTATCGCTTCATCGCTGGTGGTCAAAACTCGTTCTCCTATCGCATTTCCTGTTCTCGTTGTAGCTTATCTCTTCCATGTGGCTGAGGTCTGTATTTATGTTTGTTTCGTTTGTTTGCTCAATGGTTTCGGTTTCCGAGCTTGGTTTAGCTTATCATGTGATAAGCTGTTGGTTCTGTTCTGTTGGTTGAAGCGCGTTTAGTGCTTCTTCCAATATCCGTTGCTGCTTTATGAGGTGGGTCAGTTGAGCTGACATAACTTATATATATATATATATATATATATATATATATATATATATATATATATATATATATATATATATATATATATATATATATATATATATATATATATACAGATTGCATCCAGAGGCCTCCCATCAAGACAATCGCGAGCCATAACAACTGACGACAACGGCTGACCACGCGACATCATTCAAAGGAACCCGATCTGGAAACAACGCGACCGTACGGATAACAAGGAATCTGCTGACGCGAGATACCGACATTATAAAAAGGCAGGGAACAGAAGATAGCATTTAGTCTTAGTATGAACGTTGATGTGTAATCTTTAAATTTAGTGAAAATAAATTTATTTTTTTATATTGTAATCGCCACTTCGGTCATTACTGGCGCAGTCTTTGTGAAAGTGTTGTGTAGTGCTACTTCCTGGGAAACCATCCGCGAAAGGACATCGCTGGAGTTACGGGAGCTGCCGAACAACTCACGGAACCACGCTCATCGATAACATTAACAGACTCCGGGAATGAGGTTACTGATACTGTAAGTAATTTTCACTCTCGTTATTAATTAACCAAAAAGTGATCAAGTGCAACCAACAAGTGCAACCATTGCTTCAAGAAGAAAAAGTCACAGGAAGGTTGTGTCCGAGACACGACCGCATAGTTGACGTAGGAATCCGTTAGGCTATCTGTTGATTCTGGATATGCTTGAAGAATTACATAATTAAACTCTTTGATAATGATGACCCTGAAAAAGATGCCGAATGAGGCATGATGAAAACCGCCCTCTGTAGCCCTAGACGAGATGCCTCCTGTGTTACGTGAGGATGAAATAGAGAAAAAAAAACTCACCAATGCAATATAAGATAATAATGAATACCGAACACAATTATCAGTTTCTGTCATCAGTAAAAACATGTTACTCGAATACAGTAGAACCTCGATTATCCGGATCCGTGAAAGCGAGTTCACTTGTAATTCTATAGAACTTCCCGGAATTTGCCAGTGAGTGATAGGGTCTTGTTCTTTTGTTTTGGTTATGTATTTTACATTATCTTATCACTGGTGTGAACGACCTTACAGATGGATGGTTTAATGATTTCTGTATCGATGCCTCAATATCTTTTTTGTGTCTGCACCTAATTTTCAGCCCTTCATTGCGTTATCTTCGATTTTCGCAATTCGCGGTGAGCTAGCCTGACTATTCCGCGGATTATCGGGGTTCTACTGTATAGAGAAAGCATTTTTGAAAAGGAAAAGATAATTTTATTTTATAATTTTTACTTTCTGAGGGTTTATTCAACCCAATGCAAATTTTTATTTGACTAACAACTCCTAATACAATATGGAGAGCATATGGGAAATCTCTTTTCGAATATTTCTTCACTTTTCCAATTTTTCTCGCCGTATGAATATTCCTTGGGTGAAAATGAACACAACAAAACAGACAGCTTTAACCGAACGACCCGTTCTCGAGTGGGAACACACCTTGGATATTATTTACGAAAATTGAAATGAATCGTTTCTAATTTTTAACATTTTTAGTACAACTGCTACCATATACAATTTTACACTTACACTTGTGCTAAATTTTTCACAACACACTATCGCTCATTGATATGAAATTTGACGAAGCAACCAATATCAAAGTTCCAAATTTAAATTTTCTTTGCTAGAATTAATCGTGCACTCACCTTACTTGCAATACAAAAATGCTTGCGACTTGCATATATTTGCAATGCCTATTTCTCCCGGGCACCTTGGTTCTGATGTCTCTGTTAGGGAACACATTTCGGTAGGAACAAAAGCTCCCCCTGCTTTCATGTAATTGCAATGCCGATTTCCCTCAGGCAGCTTGGTTTTGATGTCTCTGTTAGGGAACATATTTCGGTAGGAACAAAAGCTACCCCTACTTTCATGTACTTGTAATGCCAATTTCCCCCAGGCAGCTTAGTTTTGATGTCTCTGTTAGGGAACCGCCGCATGTGTCGTCAATTTTGACCAATCATAAGTGGGTATTTCCGTTAAGACAGCGGTTGAAATTTTTCAATTGTTTGATGTTAGTTTAATGACACATATTATTTCATTCAATATAAAAAATTGTTATGGAGGGCCGAAATCGATTGACGCAAAAATTTCATCAATCCATCATGAAATGACTGAGCAATAAGCGTTTGAAATTGGACAATTTTCACGATGTGCTTGATTTTCGATTTTCAATTTGTACCCCCATATGTTTCCGAAAGACGTAATCCTACGTCAAAAATTCGAAACACGAACGGTTTCAACAGCATAGAGACAGCATAATGTCCTGTAACCTTCGGTCACTTAAGACCTTTGCAGCTTCGCCACAAATCGATGCGCCAAAATCTCCACTGTCTGCTTTGCATCTGTCACTTGACATATGATAAGCATACGATGGAGAGGGGACCGTAGGACATGGAAGAAGTGGTGTGAACGTTGTAGGTGTGTGTCCAAGAGTTGGTCAGCTCGCACAACTTACAACTTGATAGGACAATTAGGTGTCCGGTCTCTCGACATTTTATTTGTTCTCGGCTTAAACTGTGCTCGTTCTTTCTGTAGTCGACTGTCCTCGAGAATAGAAGTGCGCGTCGTGAATGTAAATTTGTATAGATAATTGTTGCATGTTCAAATTCATAATCAAGTGTTTTTTGTAGGTTTAAAAAAATACAATTAGTTTGAAAATATCAATATATATATATATATATATATATATATATATATATATATATATATATATATATATATGTGTGTGTGTTTGTGGTTTAAAATTAAATCGTCATAAAATTATGGTCAGTATAATAAAAATGGTCAATATAATAAAACGAAACAATAATCTTACCTTAAACTATAGTCACACTAAAATCAGTGAGATAATATCAAGGAACAACGAACACACTTATAAATCTAACACATTAAAAAAAAAGGTAATTGATTAGAAACTATTTCAATGGATCATTAAAATAAAAACTGGTGACATCATACAAATGTACTAATGCATTTTGTTGGTCAGGTCCGGCCAACGGGCCTTTTTGTATTGGCTTATCTCTACAGGCCCGCACGGGGACGTTATACAAGGTCGCACAGGAAGAGGCCCTGACAAGGGACAATCTACCGGATTACTGGTCAATCAAGACACCAGTGACTAAATCAAAAACTGTAGCTGGTATATCTAGCCGAGAAGGAGAACGGAGGCAACTCACAAAAAAATTGCAAGTACCGTGTGTAGTCACCAATTTAATCACCCTCACATCCACCCACAAACAAAATCCCTAAAATAAATTCCGTTATTAAATATCGCCTTCGTTATCGAACTTATCTACCACAACAAACAGCCCTTGATTGTTTTTCTCTGTTTTTTTGAGTACGCGTTATTCGGGTTCGAACGGAACCACCAGGCCTCGCTCGCAGATAGTGGTCAGAGGAATTAGCTTAGAAGCCTTTCAGCCTAAGTTAGTGAGATTCGAATTGAGAAGAACGTGTGCGGTTGACGATTAGTGGACACGTGTTATATTATTGTGTGTTCCTACTTAGTAAGTGTCCTTCCGGTCCCAACAGGGTTTGAGGCGAAACGCTGCTCGACCTTAAGAGTCCTCTTCCAATAATAGTCGGGGGGGTTACAGTCCACGCAAGAGAACCAAACAATGCAAGAAACAGCGCAAGCTGAATTACCAGTGGAAATTACAGCGGAGCAATTAATCGCTCAAATACAAGAGTTAACGAAAAACCAGGCCGCTCTAATTCATACTATAACTAAGTTAGAAAACAAAGCGAAGGATCCATTTTTAAATTTCGTCACGCCGGATCCCGTGAAAAATATTCCGCACTTTAGCGGAAATAGAAAAGAAACGCTCGCGTGGGTGGAAGACACGCAGCAAACACTAGATTTATTCAGTGACTATAAATTCGAGCCAACCTACAAGCAAATCATACGTGTTGTTAGGTTAAAAATTATTGGGGAAGCAAGAGAGGTTTTGATTTCCTCCGGTAACCCTACGGAATGGGACGAAATTAAAGAGGTTCTCTTAAACTCGTTTGGCGACAAGAGAGATATCACCTCACATATCCAATCTCTTTTTTATGTAAAACAAGGGAAAGCATCTCTCACAGAATACTATAACAAAGTTAAGACGATTGATACAGCAATCAAATCGTCTGCTGCACACATGGAAGACTATAAAAATTCCATGGAAGCAGTCATAAAATTAATAAGTTTAATGTCACTTACAAGGTACATAGACGGACTGAATGGGAATCAGCTGGCTATGTACGTGCGTAGCTATAGGCCGAATTCATTAGAAGAGGCCCATGACATAACTATGCAACATTCCAATGCCGCATTCAGGCAAAAATTGGAAAACAAACAAGGTCCTTCGACCTACAGAATTCCCGAGCAGAAGGCTCAGACAATTTCACAAAATCAAAAATCATATAATCCAAAAACCAATCAGAATAATAAATCCGTATCTGAGAGATTCAGATCTCAAAAAGTAAATAATGACGAGGACGTTTCTATGAGGACGTACCAGTCGAAAATGCAGGTTCATAATAATGAAGTGCGCGAACCGGAACCTAAAGTAGATTTGACGTCGAACGATTCAATTTTAGAATCAGAAGACGACGATTATTTTGAAGGCGACGAATTAAATTTTCAGATGGTAAGAAAGGAAAAGCAAAAAACATAAAGAATAATAATTTTATTCCTTATCTGACTATCCAAACAACTAAGGGCAATTTAAAATTTTTAATGGACACAGGTGCCAATAAAAATTATATTTCGCCCAAACATGTTAAACTCGAAAATTGCAAAGATGAAACAGGAATTCACGTCACGAATATCAATGGCAAACATGACATCAATAGATCAGCTTCATTTGACATCTTCCAAATTAGGAAGAAAGTAAAATTTTATGTATTCGATTTCCACGATTTTTTCGATGGATTAATAGGGTACGAAACACTGAGAGACCTCAATGCTCAGTTGGACATCGGCAGAAATAAATTGAAAATTGGTAGAAAAACTTTTAACCTCGAAAAGAAATTTCCAGGAAACCACAAAATCAACATTTCGGAACAAGAGTTCCAATTTGTAGAAATACCAATAAAGCAAAAAGGTAGCTTTCTTGTTGAGGAAGAAACTCCATTTGATTATTTTTCAATTCTCCCCGGTTTATACCAAAGCAAAAATGGCATAGCTATAGTGGCAATAAAAAGTCATTACCCCAATAGAACAGTACAACTGAACTCTAATGAAATTGAAATTGGAACCGATTGTTTTAGATTGAAGGACATTCCAAAAATTTCACCAAAAGGAAAATACTGTTTTAGGAGTGAACACATGAACGATGAGGAGAAAAAAGCTTTGGAAAGGGTTATAGATGCCAACAGAGAAATACTTTATACCGACTCGGATAAATTAACTTTCACCCATAAGATAAAGCACAATATCAGGACTTCAGACAATATACCAATACATACAAAATCCTATAAATACCCACAAATTTTCGAAACAGAAATCCAACAACAAGTGGAAAAAATGCTTAGAGACGGGATAATAAGGGAATCAATATCACCTTATACATCGCCTATATGGGTTGTCCCGAATAAAACAGACGCTTCTGGGAAGAAAAAGTTTCGTTTAGTTATCGACTATCGAAAACTAAACGAAAAGACAATTAGTGATAAATATCCCATCCCGGAAATAACGGAAATACTTGATAAACTTGGCCGAACTTGTTATTTTTCTACAATTGATTTGGTGTCCGGTTTTCACCAAATTCAACTTGCAAACGAAGATATCGAGAAAACAGCTTTCTCGATTAACTCCGGAAAATATGAATTTACACGCATGCCATTCGGGCTGAAAAATGCTCCAGCAACTTTTCAGCGTGTTATGGACTGCATCTTGAGAGAATTCTTAGGGAAGTGTTGTCTCGTCTATATGGACGATATCATAATCTTCTTAAGTTCCCTAGAGGAACATAAGAAAGATCTCATGAATGTATTGAAAAAACTAAAGGAAGCAAATTTAAAAATCCAGATAGATAAATATGAATTTTTCAAAAAAGAAGTTCACTATCTTGGACACAGTGTTTCAGAAGAAGGCGTTAAACCAAACACCGACAAAATCGAAATAATTAAAAAATGGCCGACTCCAAAAACCAAAAAGGAAATACGTCAATTTCTTGGTACCCTGGGATACTACCGCAGATTCATTAAAGATTTCGCGAAATTGGTGAAGCCTTTAACTGCTCTACTTCGTAAAGACACCGAATTCGTTATATCCCCAGAAACAGTCGAATGTTTTGAGAAATGTAAACAACTTCTTACAATGGACCCTATACTCATTTATCCCGACTTCACGAAGGAATTCATACTAACCACCGATGCCAGCGATTTTGCCATAGGGGCAGTTCTTTCACAAGGACCCATAGGCAAAGATCGACCAATCGACCAAGCTGTGAAACATTTCCGACCATATCTTTATGGACGAAAATTTAAACTTCTTACGGATCACCAACCACTTACTTACTCCATGTCAGACGCTAACAGAAGAATTATAAGGGGGAAAATAGCATTGGAGGAATTTGATTATGAACTCATTTATAAGCCTGGCAACCAAAATATTGTAGCAGACGCTTTATCGAGGATAAAACCAGAAGAATTAAATAATAATGAACTTGATCTTGAAACTGTTCACTCAGCAGAAACCAGTGATGATTTTTTCAAAAACCAATCAACAGTTTTAGAACACAAATAATTTTTAAAATAAATCATTTTGATACGACTATACACGAAGAAACATTTCCAAAATACCACCGATTCACTATTGTAAAACCAGAATATACAGAAGCAGACATAGTCGAAATTCTCAAAAGTTACCTTAACCCCAGAGGAATATCTTGTCTAAAAATTCCAATATCATTAGTACAACTCGTTCAGGAAACATACTGTAAACATTTTACTAACAATAAATTCAAAGTTTTCATTTCAGAAAAGCTTCTAGAAGATGTCAGAATAGACGAGCAAAAAGATGCCATAATACGGGAAATACATGACGCAGCACACAGAGGAGCAAAAGAAAACAAAATGCAAATCCTGCAGAAATATTCTTTCCCCGAAATCGAGCGAAAACTGAAAATATTTGTTAACTCCTGTCATATTTGTAAAAGAAGCAAATACGACAGGAAGCCCCCAAAATTAATTCAGAAATCACTTTTCGGCTCAAAACAATTCGAACGGGTTCACATGGACATATTTTTCATGAAAGGCCAAAAATGGCTGACCATCGTGGACTCCTTCTCCAAATTTGCCAACGCCATACCACTGACAACAAGAACGATAATAGACATAAACAGGCACTTCGGTAGACCGCAAACGATAATTTGTGATCAAGAGCCCGCTTTTACATCAATAGATTTCGTCGGCTTTTTAAACGAGCTCGGAATCGAAATACATTTCGCGAGTAGTTCTAATTCCAACGGAATAGTTGAGAGATTCCACTCAACGATAATCGAGCATTATAGAACACTAAAAACAAAATATAATGAACTTCCGATCAACGATCGGATGAATATAATTACCGACATCTATAATAATACATTTCACTCCGTAACGAAACGAAAACCACGTGAGCTAATATTTAACACAAATAATGTTACGAACGCGGCTGACATAATTGAACAATCCAACAAAATCCACTCTGCAGTAAAATTAGAACTAGATAAACGTAAACAAGCCTTCGAAAAGAAGCATGAGAATCGTGAAGAACCCAAGCCACTCAACCCTAACGACACGAAATACATAAAAATTAGTCAAAGGTTGAATAAAGATAAAGACATTTATAAACTTTCTACCATAAAAGAAGACAACCATCTAACCTTCAAGGACACAAATAACATTAAAATCCATAAAAATCGCATAAAAAAATAACAAAGACCACTAAAATGAACACCATATTAAAGAAGCCATTTGTTTTTCTTGCAGAATAATACTCATCAAAACAATAAGCACCACCAACTATAAAGAAATAACGAACAGCAATGGATTGGTTGCGTTCAAGATCAAAACAGCAAGGATTAGAATCGGATATGACAGAATGTTGCATAGAATCAACCTAAATACATTAAATGACAATATAGAAAACATAGAAAAAATCATGAAATCGTTTAAAACTATAGAACACCTAGAGCAAACACTACTAGAAAAAACAAAACTAGCAAAAGATAAACTCAGGAGCCTCCTACCACATAGAATAAAAAGGGGACTTATGAACGCATTAGGAACAGCCATTAAACTCATCACGGGAAACCCTGATAACGATGACCTAATAGTCATGCATCAAAGTTTGGGAATATTAAAAACACAAGGAGACAAATTAGTGAACAATCAGATGAAACAAATCCAGATCAATGAACTTTTTCAAAATAAATTGAATAATATTACAGACTCTATTAGTAAAATTTAATCAAAAATTACTAAGGAATACAACACAGTACAGGGAATAAAAACAGATTTAGAATTCGTCAACCTTATCTGGAATATGGACAAAATTATCAGCATATTAGAGGACATCGAGGAGCAAGTAGAATTTTCTAGAGTAGGCTTGATAAACAAAAACATACTCTCATTGGGGGAAAAACAGTTAATTTTAGACAGGCTTAAGACACAAACAATAAAGCTAAATTACTTAGACGAAATTTGACAATATACCTCAGCGAGTGTCGGTATCAGCAACAATCAAGCAGTCATATTAGTAAAGACCCCCATTTTGGATAAAAAGACGTACGATTTGTTAGAAATCCATACTTTGAGAGTTAACAATTCACGGATCGATACGAACATCAACCTGGTAACGAAATATGGCAACACAGTTTATTACCAACCAACAGAATGCGATATTTGCGATGGAAATAACCTAATTGAGGACGATTGCATCTATAAAATATTAACTCACCAAACACCCAAATGCTCGTTTGTAAAATCAAAACAAACAACACAAATCAAAGAAGTCAAGCAAGGAATCATCCTGATCGACACAACAGAAATCGTAGAAGTAAAAGACTCTTGTGGAGATTCAAGGATGGTTAGCGATGCCACAATAATCGAAACCGAAAACTGTACCGTCAAAATACGAAATTTCACATTTTTTGGACAACCTGACGTAACCTACCAGCAAGAATACCTGATCCCAATATACAGCAAGCCCCTCTAAAATGGAAATTTTACAGATCTTGACGATGAAAACGTCATGCTACGAATACAGAACTTGGAAGAACTCAATGAAGTTCAACTTTACTTGAACACCACACAACACCGGGTAACAATTGGAGGTACAACCCTCCTCATAATAACATTTATCTGTTTCTTTTCTGTATATTTCTACAAAAAAGGTAATAAAAGAAATGAAGTAACCAAAAATCCGCCAGAACCTCTCGTGGCTACTCAGGTGGACGAAACTGAAATCGAGGACGCTTGAAACTTAGGGGGGAGACGTTACGACCAGATGTACCCCACACGACCACTTAGAGCAACAACGAATCATAACAACCGATGCAACCAGGATCAGATTGCATCCAGAGGCCTCCCATCAAGACAATCGCGAGCCATAACAACTGACGACAACGGCTGACCACGCGACATCATTCAAAGGAACCCGATCTGGAAACAACGCGACCGTACGGATAACAAGGAATCTGCTGACGCGAGATACCGACATTATAAAAAGGCAGGGAACAGAAGATAGCATTTAGTCTTAGTATGAACGTTGATGTGTAATCTTTAAATTTAGTGAAAATAAATTTATTTTTTTATATTGTAATCGCCACTTCGGTCATTACTTATATATATATATATATATATATATATATATATATATATATATATATATATATATATATATAACTTAAGTTTTACATGAACTTGAAAGGGTTTTTAAAAAACTAACTTATACTAAAGATGGAAGGAGAACGGATTAAATCAACTGCACTGATTGGAGGTCTAAACTGTAATGTTAATCTTAATTATTTCCGAAGCCTAACTGCCCTGCCAAAACTGATTACTTAGCACCAGACAACGATGGCACGTTGGCGGTGTCAAATACCGCGGCTGCATTCTTGCTGGTTCCAGTAAATCTCGCTGGCAGTACACGCGTGTCCGATATCGCTGACCACGCTGTTCCGCTGTTAGACTCCCTGGGTGATGTTGGAGTGGTTCCGATAGCGGTTGGGTCCGCTAGGGTGGTTCCGTGTTTAACTTCTCCCCCCTTAAGTGTTGTTCGTCCCGAACAATTTCCCCTTGTAGTTCCTTCCAATATTTGATGATACTGATGGTTAGCATTACAAACATGAGAATTATAATTGTGCTGAGCGATCCAAATCCAAGCTGGTACTTAAAGTCCACTGTTTCCAAGTGTTGTCTGTTTTTCAAATTGAGGTCGTGTAACTCTGAAAGGTTCACGTGTCGTTCCACATGCAATGTTTTTATGTTTGTGAGTTGCATTGGTATTATTGATGGGTGTTCAAATTTGAACTCATAATTCTCGTAAAGTTCGTTTTTAATGTACAACGAACAATTTTGAAAAGTTACGAGATGAATTCCGGCCAAAGTTCAGGGTTCTGAGCTACAGGTGCCATTGATAGTTACGTTTTGATGAACGGTTAACACCAATAAGGTTCCTGGAGCGATTGTTCTTATTTCTGCTGATGGTGGAGTTTCTGATGAAGGACATTGTCCTTGTCGTCCTTTTAGGAGTAGAGCTTCGCAGGGGTTATCGCTGATTTCGACTAATTGTTTCCTCTCGCATATTGTAACTTGGTTGTTCTCTTTGCATTCGGAAGTGATGGCAAAGATCTGTTCTTTGTTGATGGAAACTCGGTTGTATGTTAGCTTCACTGTATGGTTGAATAATGGTAATGGTTCGATGATGACTTTCTTGTAAGTTGTGGGTTGGAACCGTTGGATGTTTACGCAAATGATGATTGATGGGCCTTTGTAGATTGTGGATGTCGTCAAGAATGCGCTGGTGTCGTCCAGGTGCTGAATTTTGAGTCTCTGATCTTTCATCTCTTGTATTATAATTTCCATTTCTTTGGGTGTGAGTATGAATTTACTGATGATATTTATTTTTGACAACATTATAGCGTATTCGATTGATTTCATACTTTCTAAAAATGTATCTAACTGGAATGCTATGGATATTTTTTGGTTTTCAGATAACAAATAGTTGTCGTTTTTTAACATTGTGCTCATAATATTCTGGTGGTTTCTGATCTCCTTGTTTATTAGATTCAACCTGTTTTCGAATTTTGAATTGATTTTGATTTGCCGGTTGTTTTGTTTTACAAAGGTATTTCCTGTTTCTCTTATTTCGTTTAGATTGTTGTTGATTACTCTTAAGTCTTCTGCATCTAGGTTTCCTGTAATATACTTAATCGTAGTTCCTAATATATCGATAGATCTTCTGTTTCTGATGTAGTGTAGTGGATGTAGTATGTTAAAAATAACTTTTATTTCTCTAAATTTCATCCTAATTATTTGTGCTAATTCGTTTGTTGAGTTTGGCATTTGACTGATTAAATTTTCTATGATGGAGATCGAAATTTCAAATTGAGAAAAATCTATGACTTGTAATAACCTATCATATCCGGCAACTATCTTTCCCTCCCCCCTTTTAAGGATCAACGCTCCTGCGTTGTTTGTGATATCGTGGATCTGAATGGATTGTGGTTGGGATAAGGATGTAAACGTGAGGATGAGGAATAATAGAGATGTCCTTGTTGGCTGATTCATCATCTTTCTGAAAATAAAGAGCTCATTATTTTAGAGTTGTTTTGATTTATCATGTGCCAAAATTATCTCATCGTATACTTTGTTCCTATTTGCAACCATTGTTTCTATATCTAGAGGTCTTTCCTGATCGTCTTTCAATCCGAAAAAGTCTGCTCTAGGTTTCATTTTTATAGCGGAATGTATAGTATTGTATTGTGTGCAAGAAATATAAAAGATTTCCTTCAAACTTAAGTCTTCGTAATTGGATTTTATGCAGCGAAAGATCTCTGCTATAGTTGAGTGAAATCTTTCAACTGTACCATTACTTTCGCTATGGTTTGGTGGTGTGAAATATAT
This sequence comes from Toxorhynchites rutilus septentrionalis, assembly GCF_029784135.1. Taxonomy (NCBI): domain Eukaryota; kingdom Metazoa; phylum Arthropoda; class Insecta; order Diptera; family Culicidae; genus Toxorhynchites; species Toxorhynchites rutilus. Next base: position 70,798,137 of record NC_073745.1, read on the forward strand.
TTCAATGTTTAAATCGTGTAGGAGTCCTCGAACTTCTACCGATCGCAGGGACGGTTCGTTGTCGCATATTATTTTCTTCAGGGTTCCATAGGTTTTGAAGAATTTTGTTAAACCTTTTCTAATGTCTACTATACTCCTAGATTGATATTTTGTAAGGATGACGGTCATATTTGTTCTTATGGCAGATTTCGCAGAGTTTAATGTGATCTCTGATTTTAGATTTCATTTTCGGAAAGTAAAATCTGTTTGAAATTTGGTTGTGGTTCTCCCAGATGCCTCTGTGTGAGCAGTTGTGTGTTTGTTCTATTATGAGGTTCTGCTCTTCTCGAGTTTTAAGGTCTATTAATATTTTTTGTGAAAAGTATACTTTTAATGCCTTGGCTCTATTAAAATAATTTTTGTAAACTGTTTGGATTAAATTCATCAGATTTTCAGGGCAGTGGATGCAATTCACTCTTTTCAAGTCCATATAATTTTTAAACATATTGTAGATTACGGGGACTCCGAAGGCAACTTTAGTAATTATTCTTCGAAATACCCGGGGGAATATTTGTTCGTAGTTATCTGCTTCGTCTGAACCAATTTTTTAAATAATTTGATTTGCGAATGTATTCAACGGTAGCTCAGTGCATTTTATAAATTCAGAATCATCTGTGTCTGCCGAATGGACAGTCATATCATCAGACGATTCGCTTTCCTGAAGATTGAGTTCATTTCGAACTCTTGATAAGCTATCGGCAACTACGTTTTGTTTACCGGGGCGGTAACTTATTTCGTAATCGAATTCGCTCAAAGAAAGACGCCAATGAACAAGACGATTATTGGTATCTTTCAGATTTAATCCATAAGTCAGTGGCTTGTGATCAGTGTATAGAATGAATTTTCTCCCATATAAATAGGGGCGGAAGTATTTGCAAGCCCATACTACAGCTAATAATTCCTTTTCGATAGCTGAGTATTTCTCTTCTGACTTATTGAGAGTACGGGAAGCGAATGCTATTGGCTTATCGCTTCCGATAGTGCCTTGTGAAAGCACAGCGCCAATTGCAACATTTGAGGCGTCTGTGGTCAAAATAAATTGTTTGGAAAAATCGGGATATTGAAGAATGTTGCCCCCTGTTAGAATAATTTTGCATTTCTCGAATGCTTCTACAAAATCTTTGGAGTGGGTGATTCCTTCACCTTTCCTTAGAGCATTAGTCAGGGGTTTAGCGATTTTCGCAAAGTCCCTTATAAATTTGCGATAGTATCCTAGAATTCCTAGAAAACCACGCAGCTCCTTTTCGTTAGACGGTAAAGGCCACTCTTGAATAATTTTTATTTTACCAGGATTCGGTTTCACACCATCTGGAGTGACAATATGGCCTAAGAAGGCAACTTCCTTTTGTAGGAACTCGCTCTTATCAAATTATATCTTAAGATTGTGTTATTTTAAAGTTCCTGAAAATTTTAGAAAGATTATCGATATGTTCTGTTAGGCTTGTGGAAAACTACAATAATATCGTCCATATACACTAAACAGATGTTACCGATATGCTCACGAAGAACATTGTCCATCACACGTTGAAAGGTTGATAGGGCGTTCTTCAGGCCGAAAGGCATTCGTAAAAATTCGTAGTGTCCATTCTCAACACTAAACGCTGTTTTAGGAATGTCTTTCTCATCTACCTCGACCTGGTGAAATCCAGATGCGAGATCTAAAGTGGTGAAATACATACATCTTCCTAGTTTATCTAGGATATCCGTAATGTTTGGAATTGGATAACGATCATCTATCGTTACCTCGTTTAATTTGCGATAGTCAATGACTAGTCGCCATTTCTTTTTGCCGGACGCATCCAATTTCTTGGGTACGATCCAAACAGGAGATACCCAGGGACTATTCGAATGGCGAATAATTCCTTGGTCTAAAAGTTTAGAAATTTGACGTTTTACCTCCTCCCTATGGCAATAAGGATACCGGTAAGACTTTGTATGGATAGGCATTTCGTCCTTTGTTTTAATTGTATGCTTGATTGCATTTGTAAACGAAAGCTTATTACCCTCTATGAAGAATATGTCGCTGTTTTGGGAGATTATGTTTAGTTTTGACCTTTCGTCAGCATTGAGATGATAAATTCTGAGCTGATCAAATAGCTTATTTTGCAAGCATAAATCACTATCTGGAGTCTCGAATGCTCCAGTTTCGAAATTGTTAATTTCAGGTTCCAGAATATCAGAAGTCAGATTAACTTTTTGGGGTTCATAGGAAAAATTTGAAACCATTACTTGTGTGTATCCGTCCTGTGCTGAGTATAGCCCAGAGAGGATGAAAATATTTGAGCCAATGGTTATGTCGTTTTCTATGAAAAATTCACCTTGCGCTCTTGTTGGGAAATTTAATTGTTGCGTCTCGTTTGCGTTTAAACCGGGGCTCTGGCAACCCTATCCCATCCAATGCAAATTGAGCGTAGGTAGCATAAAACAGGGCTCGCGCTTGGGGGGCTCACGTATTGTTTAATGTTTGGAGTCATATATGTTAATATTTGAATACGTTGGATAGTCTCCTTTGGCAAGCGATGTTTGGATACTCATCCGGAAGCTTTCTTGACGATTTGCAATTAAAATCACAGCTGAAGAAACGCGCGGAGCATTTCATTTTTAATTTTAGGTTATGATTTCTATGCTCATGATTTTCTATGGTGGCTACTGAAAGGCGGCCATCTTAGCAATCCCTTGGTTTAAACACAGTGACTTGACGTCGGGATATTTTCGTTTCATTAGAATAGTTCCAGTTGGGAAGGCTAGTTCATTTTTTGATGTGATCATGTTGGCTTGGAGATTTTTCAATGTCTCGTAGCCTATAAGGCCATCAAAAAAAGGATGAAAATCGAAGATTAAGAAAATTTGATTAGAGGTTTTAGGAATTTGTGGGAAAGGATTTAACTCCACGAATCTATTGATGGAGTGTAAACCATTCACGTTTCGTACAGTTGTGGGGGTTGTGAATCTACAATTTGGTAAATTTACATGTTTGTCAGAGAGATAATTGCGGTTCCTGCCGGAGTCAATCAAAAATTTCAATTTTCATTTATTCGTATTTAATGTAATGTACGGGATAAAATTATTTATGTTTTGTCCGCTGGGACGCTCGCTATCTGAAAATTTAAATTATCAGTAGTTTGTGGATCTGTACGATTTGTTTCGGGCTCGCATTGAGCTGTAGGTTCGTGTGTTTCAGTGTCGTTTTCTGCTGAGGTAGCATTCCATTGCTCTTCATAATTTTGATAGCAGTTCTCTGGATAATAGTAGTTGCTATCGTCATATGAGGAAAAAACGATCGTACTCGAATTGATCATTTCCCATGTGGAAATTTGGCTTATTCATGTAGTTAATTCTTCTTGACCTTATGGATGGGTCAACCTCCATAGGTACAGGTTTAGGTTGGGGAGTGTACCTTGGTGCAAATGCATTTAGGTTTTGGGATGATTGATTTTTGTGGGGATTGAATTGATTTGGATGTGGTGATGGTTTGAATGGGTTCGGTTGCGCTCTGAAAGGTTGAGGTTTGAATGTATGTTGGTATCGATTAGGGAATGGTGGTGGTTTTGCTGTGGGGTAATAATTTTGTGTTGGTCTTGGAGGTGGATATCTGAATGTAGGTGGGAATTGTGGTTTATGTTGTTGAGGGAAATCATGTTGTGGTTTGGGTGGAATGGTAGGAGCATGTGACTTGAAGGGAGGAGCATGTGACTTGATCTAACATAGCTATAGTTACTTTCTTCTGTGCAAAGTCTTAAAGCCTCCTTCATCGTTTCTGGAGCCCCTGCTTAAATTGTGAGACATGTGTCAGTGACCGGTTCTTAGCCTGAATAGGATTCGTTGCTCTTTCTCTTCTTCTTGACGTCTTCGAATCTTACTATGGAGCCTTTGATTCTTCGGAGGAACAGCGTCGGTTCAACGGACCTTTTTTCCGCCCAAAAAGTTTTGAAGATGTTGGCGATCAATAATCTGATTTCGCCTAGCGGTACTTTACACATTAAAAGCTGTCCAAGGTGAATGTATCCGGCAGCAGATACCTCCTGATAGTTTGTATCCATGGGTGCCTAGATATAGCCACGCGTACGGTATCGATGACGCTAGCCGAGTCGGTAACTATCAGGATCGGCTTGCTTGACGGAATAGTGGCAGCTTCAAAGATTCCGGCAGCTTTAGCCGAGAACACCTGGCAAATGTCGACGAGTTTCTTGCTGGAAATAGGAGTGTTATCCCTAGATGCCTTGAAGGTTAGGTCGAGGACATTTTTCTATTTAATGCCACCTAGAATTTCAGGAGGGACCACTGTGAGGCGTAGAGATTCACTATAGAACTCGCTCGCGGATAATCGGAGTTCTGATTTTCAAATTGCATTTACTCGCAAGAACAGAAAGCTTCTTTTTTTCGATATCAAAGGGGCATTTGATTCATTTTTCATGGAAAATCTCTCAGAGAAGCTACAAAATCATGAATGTTCGCCAATTCTGAATACAGGCAATACAATTTGTCAGAAAAGCACATGATTTTCTCTTATGGCAGGTCGAAATCTTCTCGTTACAGTTTTATGGGCATACCGAAAGGCTCCTGCCCAAGTCCCCTCTTGTATTATTTTTACGTCAATGATATGGATGACTGTCTAACCAGAAACTGCACGCTGAGACAACTTGCAGACGATGGAGTTATTTCCATCACGGGTACTAACCCCGTCGTCCTACAAAAGCCGTTGCTCGAATCCTGAACAACCTGTTCACGTGGGCTCGAGAGCCCAGGTCTTTTTTTCAAACCATGTAGATTTATTTTCCCTTCTTTTATAAGTCGAAAACAAGCTTTCGGAACATTCTATTTAGATAACGTCAAATTGCCATATGAGAGTGAATAGATTTGCTGTCTATTTTAAAATTAATGGTTTTAATTTCTCTAAGAATGTCAAATGTATGTATGAAAATTGACTCAAACTCATATTTGCACGGTGGTTGAAATTTCAACTCGATTTCGAAGGCGTTGGCCAATTATAAATTCTTTCTTTAGTACGATAACCCTTGTTTATTGCAACTATCTTTAGCTGCCTACGAGTTTCTTGGTATATTCGGAAGGAATATTCATTTCAAAATCGTTTTTTTTTTAGAAATTTGATGGTTTCTAAATATCCTACACAGATAACTTCCATAGTTTTTTATAGGATTGAAGTCTGGAGATTGTGGAGGAATATCAATATGTTTTGAGCAAATGTAATGAAATTGTAATGTACTAAGAATGACCCTTGGGGACAGCTCAATCCAAACTTTTTCTCAACCTGCCTTGACAAAGACACTATTTCAGCAAACATCAACAACGTTCTCGAAATGGATTTTCTTTTTTTTTGGTTTTACAACTTAAATGCATTTTTATTCATGTGGTTTGTTATTATAATACACATTTTTACAGTACAAGTGACACAATTTGAATTTCACAATATAGGTCCTGTTTTTGATGAGAAAATCAAAAATCATTTCAAATTTGGCAATTGTTCACCATCTTGATGGTATTGTTTAAATTTTAATTTAAATTTGAAAGAAACTACTTATAAACTACTAACTAATCTACTATACAGCCATTCCATGCCAAACCGATATAGTGGTTCTCAGATTTTCGTCAAAAGTGGTAATTTATTCTTTATCGCCAAACATTAGACTCGTATTTTTTTATTAGGGTGTCCATTTCTATTTTAGGGTTGTCCGAAAAATCGAATTTTTCCACTTTTTTCCAAAAATAGTTTTTTTTTTAAATTCATAACTTTTGAACTGCTAAACCGATTCAGATGATCGACATATCAAATTAAAGCCAATCGCTTTCTCAACAGACGTAATAAGGGAACTATCGCCGACCTTGAGGAGAGGAACCGGTTATGGATGGTTTTTCAGTACTTCGGCAACCGAAATGGATTTCCGAGCGGGCATAATCATATACCGATTTTTGATTTCATTAGCCTGTTTTCAAAGAATTTTTTAAGCTTTTGAAACAAATTTTCGGGTCAATAATTGAAAAGCCTATAACTCTCATACATTTTATCTTTTGATAAAATTACAATCCACTTCGTGTTGCTGGAAAAGAATTATATACGCTTAAATCGATCGATTTCTCCTCGAAACCCAGCACAAATAATACCCCCTTCCCGTCAATTAGAATCATCGATCGATTGTGGCATTCGTCAACAAATTATATTACAACTCCTGCTTCCATCAAATAATATGGTTTCTTTGATATGTTGAATTATTCTCAACATCATATCAAACATTTATTTTCTCTGCTATCAAATCCATAACCCATGTCTCCTTTTGTAAACAATCTGCATCGAATTGTCATTGCTCACTTCGTCTTTCGCTAAACACTCCGTTCGACCCGGCTGCAGAAAAGAAATTGAATTGGGAGAGAAAAGCATAGTGTTTAACACGTTAACTGCCACGTCAGTCATCGGTGACAGTATAAAATATGATGACAAAAGTAGAAACTTATTTATTTTTATTCGCAGAAATTTTACTGCTTTCGAGCAGAAATACCTTCTTACGATAAGAAACGATGGCCCAATATTTTCAAAAATTTCTATCGGGTGAATTCTAATTTTCCAGTATTGCGTTTCGCATTGCTGAACTACGATATCGACGCGTGGTCTGACGGGAAAGTCGTTATGAAACCGCGTAGCACTCAACGTGTTAAGGGAACGAGCGAGATCATTTTCCCGTCGCTTTCTAATCAGAACTGAATGATTTTCCAAGCGGGCGCCAACTTATATACAGATTTGTGTGATTTTAATAGCCTGTTTAAGCTATTGAAACAATTTCTCGAGTCAATAAGTAACAATCGTATACATCTTAGAAATTTTATCTTTCGAATGAAGTGATTTTCATACCACTTCGTTCAGACGCCAAAGAGTTATTAACGTCCAAAATCTTGCACTCCAAGTGTCACGCTCTCTTTTTCAAAACTTTGAACTCACACCTCAGTATTGAAATGAAAGACGTAGTCCTACGTCAAAAAGTACACAAATTGACTTTTGCTTGCTTATATTTGTTTCAACCTCGTGAAACAATAAATGTTAAACATCACTCGGGGACGTTTGCTTCGTCTTCTGATTTTCCTGCCATTCATCTGGGTGTGCCTTTTTTCGATGTGAATGCAAATTACCGGATGATCTGAACTCCTTTCCACAGTAAGCACAAGAGTAAAGCTGTTGACCGGTATGTGTGGCCATGTGTTCCTGTGAATATAGAGTGTAAAAGTAATAACTTGCCTGCTTGCGAATATGTTCCCACCACCTTCAAAACCAACGCTTGTTTGAATGATTTGTCACACAGTGAACACTGATGAATTCGTCCCTTTGTGTGTTGGTCCTGAATGTGTTTTTTCAGTGCGTGTGTATTTGGTGATCGCTTCCCACATGTGCCGCACACAATGTTTTTAGTTTCCTCCTGGTGTCGGATCTTATGCTTTTTCAATGAAATCTCGTTTTTAAACCATTTGCCACAAGTTGTACAAAGGATTCGTTTCGTGTTGAAGTGTTCCGCCCGATGTACCGTAAGCGCACTTCTCGATTTCAATACTTTCGAACAGATATCACACATGCCTTCATTTGCACGTCTGTGAATATTTTTCAAGTGGATGGTTAGTGCCCCTTTAGAAGAAAATTGCTTATCGCAATTCTGACAGGGAAAATCTTTTACAGTCTTGTGTGTCAACATATGTGTTTTGAGATGATACTGTTTGGCGAATTTTTTCGGGCATAGTTCACATGAGAAGCTTCTCTGATCGTTCGGCAGATGTAACAACAGACGATGGCTAAGTAATGTAGTTTTAGAGCAAAAATTTCTCTTACAATCCGAGCAATGAAATGTAGCGGGATCCATGTGAACGCGTATGTGTTCGCGTAGCCGAGTAATGTCGTAGAACCGTGAATTGCAACATGTTACATAGCCCCGTTGATTATGAACAGCGCTATAGTGTAGCTTGAACTGTTTGAAGGTCGCAAAGTTTTGCGAACATGCCTTACAATCCATCTGACAATACAGCAGAATTTCCTCGTTCGTAACGATAGGGCGCTTCACTTCCTTATTTCGATTTTCTGGTTTTTCAGAATGTTCTACTGCCTTTATGACTGGAACAATGTTTAGTTCTTTTCTCTGTTCGCTTTCATCCGGTTCTACCTTTATGTCTAGAACGAGAATTTTTTCTTCCTGTTGGATGTCACACACATTCTCTTCCATATCTTCATTGTCGACTATCTCCGTTTTTATTATTACATTTTTCAACTCAATCTCATCGACAGGAGTTTCTGGATCCGGCTCAAGTTTCTTTACCGTGAACAGTTCATATTCCAGTATCTCCTGTTTACATAGCTGTTCAACATGGCAATAGAATGAATGGAAATCAGACAGCTTATTCCAGCATGTAGTGCAGATCACAAAGCCAACAAGCTCCTCTGTCTGAAAGTAAAAGTTTCAAGTTCCTAGGGTGTGTATAAAATGATTATTTAAGTGTTACCTTAAACCAAAAATGTTTGGTCACAATATCTTCAATTCGATGCGTATTGAATTCCGTCGAATAACTGTGAACACTCTTGATATCAGGTAAGCCCTCTTGGAAACAGAAATTGCATATATTTACACAATCCATTGTTATCTGAATTTTAACAGGCTATAAACACTTATTGAATATTTTACATGTTCTACATTTATCATTTACATTTTAGAGCTCTTGTTTTGAGTTCGTCGATGCATGCTTTCGTAAACATTTTTCATTTCCGTGGTGTTTTTATAGAAGGTTGTCTTACGCCAATCCGCATCTGCTTCAAATGCGATTCACATACAAAGTGGCGTGAACGAGATAAAGACTTAATATGAATTTATTTCCCTAATTTCGTACAACTTATTTTCTTTTTAACGACGATAGCTTGACAGATTCGCATGATTTCGTTACTCAATGTAGATGACTTCAGTGAAAACATATCGCATGAACCAATTTCACACCTGAAAAACTCGCTCAATCTAAAACAAGCTTGACAGCTGAGATCTGCTTCTGAGTCACACAGGTGTGATGGTGAAAAGGTCGTATAAATCTCGTTAAGTGTATCTAGCCCAGAACTATTTGCAAAACTGAAGATTGTCTCCGAGTAACGTTGTGACCAGACCAGACTGGCACTGGTTGTTTCTCTTGCTGTTGAAAGGAAAATTTATCGTTTTCATTGGGAATTACAAGAGCGTCAAAATCCGCAAAATCGCAGTCGAAGTTTTTAAAGCAATTCAAGCCAAACATCTGTCACCGAATTGAAAACGTCTGGTAATTTTTTTTGCTTTCTTATAATAACTCATTTTCGTTACCGCTTTTTCACGTCGAATGCTTTCTTCTACGTCCGATGCTTTCGATGGCTTTAAACGATTTTGGTATGATGATTGGTATTGTACTTCGAGTATTTCTGGAGAACATAATCTTCGATTCGGATTCGACCCTACAGCATTCGGAGTGTTACGTTACTGCTGTAAAGCTCTCCAGAAATCCGTTCCACTTTTTTCGCACTTTCTATAAAGCTGCCTTTACAGCAGTTTCTGACATTCCATTCTCTTGAGCGTGATATGAATCTCATTCATATGCAAATCTTATCCATTCTTTGTTATCTACCGTGGTCCGTTATCGAAAACCACTACTTCGAGACTTCCATGCCGTGCGAAATTGCGTTTGCAAGCATTCACAATGGTTTTCGTCTTCGTATCACTTAAACAATTATTGGAGGTTGTGTCCAAGATACGACCGCATTGTTGACGTAGAACTACGCTGTAATATTATATAAGTCGCTTGTTTATACCTTCGGATATTATTCTATAATGCTGTGAAATTTTCGAAACTGCTTAGTAGAATAATCTTTGAAATGGTTTTTCATTGTAAAATCAGTTGACGATGTTGACGAAAAAAGTTGCATTACTTTCTCATGTTCGAGAGAAGCGCAGCTGTCACCCTTAGTGGATGAATTTTTACTACTGGTAAGCGAAACCTAATCACATACAAAATTCCAGAACGACATTTACTTTCTTGGTGACTAAACAAGCGAAATAAATTCTTTTTGTTAATATCAACAACCTCTAAAACAGTAGCAATGCTTCATTATGATCAATATTAGCGCAAATGCAATCCTAGTTGAAGGCAGTTTTGCGACTGGCACGCGAACCTAAATAACTTATAACATTCCAATAATACATTCAAGATGCTTGGTATTCCCCAAATATTTTTTTGGAGCATAACCTTAACGCCTGTTTCGCCATAACGTCAGTTTAATGCATTGATGCATTCTCAAAGGCACCAAAGAAGCCGTTTACATTTTCGACCGACGCGCCGAAATCGCCTATTTTGCTGTTGTTCGATGCGATGTCACACTCGCGAAAGCTCGGTTCAGTGCGAGCGCTTTTCACTACACCAACATCGCGTGCATCATGAGATGACGCTTGCCTGCCTCCCTCTTCTCCTTGCTCATCACTCACTACGCGAAACGTCTAATTTATGACGCGGGAAAAAAACACACGATACGAATAACGAACAGAAAAAGCAAACGACGATATCCAAGTTGGATTACCACTGGTGGGGTCCAATCTTAGATCGTAGCGCAGCGAAAGCAAAGTGAACTGGATTGCTCAACAGTCCGATGCCGAATGAAAGTTTGCCTCAGCGAGATCCACTGTTTATACTCAAGGCAAATATTCCCCTTCATTCTTCTACTTTTCCTTTGTTCACGGCGACGTCAAATCCTACGATTTCCCCTTCGTTGGTCGTCGATAAGTTGCTCGTTATAGACAGCTCTGTTCGGGAAAGCACACAAATGGACAGAACAAATGTATGGAAAAATGGAAACGCCTAAAGTTTTCATGAATTTTTACCATTTACAAACCAGGGGATTCTAATGTATAGCATATTAAACAAATCTTAGGGAATTTCCGATTCGTTTAGTATGTAAATCGCTAAAATCCGTTCGCGGCAAAAATAGTTATTAACGTTAACTTTATTTCATAAAAACGTGACCAGTTTTCTGATTTGGCACCCTTAATGAAAGACGTAGTTCTACGTCAAAAATCCACTTCAACAAAGTCCGAGTAACGATCAATATTAATCCCTTGAATGGATATTCCGGTGTTTCATGTGTTGTCATTGGAGGTTTCCACTAAAATCCATACAAATTTCACAGTTTCGAATGTAATTTGTTATCTGATCTCTCATCCATGGCCAGAAAAAAGACTCCCTTGCAGCACGCAAAGTGTAATCAATTCCCAAATGTGCCACTTGTAGATTGCTGATTAGCTTTCTTCGAAGAGTTTTGGGTATCAATAGTCGACCACTTTTTAAGATAACTCCATGACATGTCGATAAATCATTTTTTATTGTCCAGTAAGTGTACATCTCGTCATCCAGATCAGCTTTCTTTTCGGGGAATCCTTCTATGAAAAGCTACACCAGTTTGCTCAAAGATTGTTTTTTTTGGTTTCCGCAGCGATTTCTTCAAAACGTTCATCCGAAATATTTATGAATTCCATTACATTGATATCTGCAATCTCTTCGAAACGCTGTTTCTACCTTTTCTTATCCGAGTCTGGACCTGTTGTGGCGGTACGCGAAAGCAAATCCGCTATGTATATCTCTCATACCTTGCGATAACGTACTCGTATGTCATATCGCTGTAATGTAGAGTTGTGCCATCCGCTCATGAGCTGTTCATTCGAATCGCTTCATCATAGTGAGCGGATTCGGATCAGCTCGCATAAAAAAAAAAACCCAGCTCATCAGCTCATTACTAAGCTGGAGCTAGTGAGCTGATGAGCTGTTGAGCTGAAGAGCTATTGAGCTGTTGAGTTGCGGAGCTGTTGAGCTGTTGAGCTGCGGAGCTGTTGAGCTGTTGAGCTGCTGAGCTGTTGAGCTGTTGAGCTATTGAGCTGTTGAGTTGCGGAGCTGTTGAGCTGCTGAGCTGTTGAGCTGCATAGCTGTGGAGCGCAAAAGCAGCAGAGTGTGAATTGTAAGACGCGAAAGAATTTTTCGTCTCCCGCGCTTCATGGCATGACGGCAGTTTATTTTTGTGTATCCCTCTTCGTATTTTAGCATTAGCAGAGATGCCAGATTGGAAAAAGGTTTTTGTTTCGAAGACATTCAATCTTTCGTTACTTCATAAATTTTTTCTTATATCGGATTTATTTTTATATCCTCGGATGCAAAAAAAATCTCGGTAGCTTTATTAAAAAACGTTGTCTCGGCCAATATTTCTGAAGGCATTTTATTTGGCTACTGCTGGTTTTTCTGTTGTTTAAGTTCAGCATATCCTAAGCATCTTCTGTGTTGGATTTCAACATTCAGTATGATGTATATTATATTATTAGAATTCATATCAGTTCTAGTTTTTGTACAATTGCAAATTAAATTCGTTTATTTTTTGCTTTTCGTCTATTAAGAAAATACACACTATGCAATGTCCCATGGTGATTACGTTTCATATGCAATTGTGTAGACAACTGCAAAATTCAACTGAGCTGAAGAGCTGTTCCAAATGAGCAGCTCACTTGTATGAGCTGAACGGCTCTGAACCGCTCACCATGATGAGCTAATTTGCCCATCTCTAATTATGTCACTATCTTGTTGCAACCAAGACGGGTCTATGGTACTAGGTGAGGCCGTTTCGTCACTAAGTTGGTTAGGGGAGCGGTATATGAAAATAGTACGGAAGAAAGCAGAAGGGAAATTATTTGCTTGAAGCGTGAATAAGACAGACTGATCATGAGCGAGCTTGGGCACAGGCGTATTGTGCTTTGTTTACCAACAAAACACAGTAGACTCTCAAGATGGCTGAAGAGTGATTTTAGCAAGTTGGCCCACCTTAGGATATACTTCTAGGCGCCTTGGTTGCAACGAATTCACCTTTTAGGCGGCGGTGACACTGGATGCAGAAAAGTGATCGTACGAATTGTATGCAATAGTGAAGCTAAACAACCACATTGAGTTGTATTGGTGTGGTTACATTGCTTCCCCCTTGCTTCGTTCGTATTCGTCAGCTTCTATCGAACAAAATTGTTTGTTTCTATTCGTACAATCAAATTTTCGTGCGTACTCCTATCCAAAGTAACCTTAGCCTTAGGTGGATCGCGCACCGGAGCAATAAGCAACTAGCAAGCTGCAATACGCAATATGCAACAGGCAACATATTTTGTGTCGCTTCGTATACCAAAGCAATAAAAACGCCTGACATTATGCAAACAACCTGCTTAATGAACGAAATTTGCCAAATTATGGGCGATAAGTTGCTTTTCAACCGACACGTTGTGTTGCTAGCAATATGTTTTGATCTACAAAGGCGATAGCGATACCGTATTGCGTCGGTGTGCGAGATCAACAAAAATTAAATGGAAAAACACACAGTAATATTGCTTATTGCATGTTGATAATTGTTAGTTGCTTATTGTTCCGGTGTGCGAGCCGCCTTATATATCATGTAACTTGATAATTCCAAGGTCTATAGCTGACTGCGGTGACAGCAATGGTGGCCTATTTTTCTGGACAACTATAAATGTAAGTTTCTTGGTTCCATTCTTCAGTTTCATTTCGAATTCCGTCTTACCCTTCAGCGCTATGATTTTCCCCGAATAGCACCGTAACTTGGTCTTTGTGCTGCGGATATTCGCATTTACTACTAGTCGCTTCAGATCTTGGTAATACAGCACATTAACTCTCGCACCTGTAACGACCTGTATATCAAAAGGTTTGATTTTTCCCGTGTCATCCACCACCTTCAGTTGTACCATTATTTTTCCTGCAACTCGCGATATCGCCAGTTTTCTGAAGACTGCTCCTCGTGCACACATGTGCTCTGGCGAATGAGCACGCTCCGAAACACAGATGAAACGTTTGGTTGTCAGCGCCGTTCTTGTGCCCAGTTTTAAGCTGAGTTTTACGCTGAATTTTGCGCCGTATTTCTATACTGCGCGCATGAATCTGGATGGCTCTCTGTTGAGATATTTTCCTTAACACAAGCGTATACAGTTCGTATGGAAACGCGCTGTTATTTTTATGCTTTGCTTTGAACGAGCGTAGACAAAGCGGGCGCTAGAATTTGATGTGTATGTGTGTGTGTATAGAATGAGACGCGCATCACACAAGTGAGAAGAGATGTTTAGTATCTTAATATTCGCCGGGTACATTTTGCGCTGTCCTGTTTATGAATTTTATGCGCTTCGCACTAAGGGAGAATACGTGTTGGCTTTGAACGCGCTGATGAAAATTAAACTCAAGCGCAGCGCTGCGTTTATTTTCTGAAGACTGCATACTAATTCTATCCTAAATTTGTCAATGAGTGATAGGTTTTTGTTCTTTTGTTTTAGTCATGACTTTCACATTATTTGACAACTGGTATACACCTGTATACACGACCTTAAGGCTGTTTTAGACGATGCCAGTCAGCGCTCTAGTTGAAGTATCCAGTGAATAGAGAACAGACACTCTGTTCAAGTTAGAGGTCAATTACTTGTTCGATACTGGTACAAGTAACTTGAACAGAGTGTCTGTTCTCTATTCACTGGATACTTCAACTAGAGCGCTGACTGGCATCGTCTAAATCAGCCTTTACAGATGGATAGTTCATTGATTTGTGTATGGCACTGCTACCTCAAACTATCACATCATTGCGTTATCGTGTTTCCCGAATGTCTTTTCAATCGCGTTTATAATCCAATTTATTGGCATTGAAACGAAAAATGCCCACTTACACCATGTTTTATAAACACGCTGTATGTAATATAAAAGGGTATTCCAAATACAGCACTGAGAAGGCTGAAGGGAGTTGAATAAGGATTACCATACAAAATATTGATTCATAAAATTGATCAACACTTTCAAATCATTTCATTTTTTCGGATTCAAATCATTTCAAATACCGTACGAATATCAGTTCGAGTTGATGTTCATACATTCGCCATTTTTTGAGAAATAAAAACCATTATTCTGAAAACAGATAGCAAACCGTTTCGCTCTCATATGACACTTTGACTCTAGCCCTTATTGCACGCGGCGAACGACGTGAGATGGCTCAAGTCACGATGTTCCCGAAGGTGAATGGCGTGACTATAGTTTGTCACTAGGTGACTGGGTCACTAGGATTTGAAGTCATATACTCATATGTATGTTCTCGACTCGAGTATCAAATAGAAGCTGAAAAGTAAGGTGGTTTCCACTATAAAATGTGGAATTTTGCTATCTCACGCCATTCGCCGCGCGAAAGGAGGGGTTTATCTAAATAGAATGTTTCGAAAGTATGTTTTCGACTTTCAAAAGGAGGGGAAAGATATCTACATTAGAGGCGAACGAATTGAAAATTTTGAAGCCTCTTTAAAACAAAGAATAGAATATCTACATGATAACATACGAGTTTGAGTTTGTATAACTGTATTTATGTTTTATAGCATAATTTCATGTTATAAAGCAATATACCGTTTGGGATAACAATAAGGATATGCATCGAATTCAATCACTGGAGCTTATTACGTGGTCATATTTGTTTTGACCATGATCCAAAGTTTGTCACTGGAGGAGATTCAGATTGATCAAATGACATCCGTTCAATAAATAGATGCGCAATCTTTTGGCTACGGAGAACCCTTATTTCCAACATTATGGAAAGATTAAACATCAAACACTACTCATGAACGTTGGCTTGGTCTTCTGATATTCCTGCCATTCTACAGGGTGCGCCTTTTTACGATGTGTATACAAATTAGCGGATCCTTTGAACTCCTTTCCACAGTGAGTACATGAATAGAGCCGTTGACCGGTATGTGTGGCCATATGTTCCTGTGAATGTAGAGTGGAAAATGTGATAACAATCCTGGTTTTCATTTTTCCCTTCTTCCCTACCTTCAAAACCAACGCCCTTTTGAACGACTTTTCACACAGGGTACACTGATGAATTCGCTCCATTGTGTGTTGATCCTGGATATGTTTCCTCAGTGCGTGCGAGTTTGGTGACTGCTTCCCACACGTATCACACACAAAAACCTTGGATTCCTCCCGATGTCGGATCATATGCATTCTCAACGATTGCTCATTCTTCATCCATTTGCCACAGGTCGAGCATTGGATCCGCTTTGTGTTGAAATGCTCCGCCCGATGTATCAGGAAAGAACTCCTCGTTTTCAATATCTTTGAACAGACATCACACATGACTTCATTCGCACGATCGTGAATATTTTTAAAGTGGCTTGCCAATGCATCTCTGGTAGTGAACTTCTTATCGCAATTCTGACAAGGAAAATCTTTTACGTTCTTATGCCCTAACATGTGTGTATTGAGCTTATATCGTTGAGTGAACTTTTTTGGACACAACTCACATGAGAAAGTTTTCTGTTCGTCTGGTTGATGTAACAACCGATGGTTGAACAAACAACGCTTTGAGCTGAAATTTGTTTTACACTCCGAACAATGAAAAGTGGCGGGATTCATGTGAACGCGTATGTGATCACGTAGTCGACTTATCTCGTAAAACCGTGATTTGCAGCACGTCACATAGCCACGTTGGTTATGGACAGTACTGTAGTGTTGATTGAGCTGTTTGAAGGTTACGAAACTTTCCGAGCAGTCCTTACAATCAATCTGACAAAACTGCAAAATATCTTGATTCGTCACATCTATATAGCGCTTAATCTTCTGATTCTGGTTTTCAAATTCCTCAGTCTGTTTTCTTACTTCGTGATTTCTGTTTGCTTGTTCCTCAGAATGTCGTTCTTCCTCCAGCCTCGGGGCAATATTTAATATGTCTTCCTGATCGATATCACAAACATTTTCATCTATCTCCTCATTGTCAACCTTCTCTGTTTTGATAATCATATTTTTCGATTCATGTTCATCATCAGAATTTAATTCGGTGTTCAGTTTCTCTACAATAAACAGCTTATGCTCCGACCTGTCTTGTATCCATTGCTGTTCAACTTGACAATAGAACGAGTGAAAATCGGATAGTTTGTCCCAACACACAGGGCAGATTGCAAAGCCTGCGAGCTCATTTTTCTGAAAATGTTCTCATGTTACTAAAATAAACATATTCAGTGACAAATCCATAAATACCGTAAACCAGAAATGTTTCGTCACAATATCTAGGATTCGATACGTATTGAACTCCGTCGAAAAACTTTCCACGGATTTCACACCCGGCAGATCCTCTTGGAAACAGAAGTTACATACTTTCACACAATCCATCACTTTAGCTAATTAGAGCTGTTTAGGGATTTCAAAAAAAGCGGTTGCGAGTGACCGAACGAATACAGGTCGAACTGTATTTGAACATCTTTGTGTTTATTCGTTGCAAATCTACAAAAACAATTGCACGTTATATATGAATATTAGCATAATGATTATTGGCTTACAAATAAGCAGCTATGCCATCTATTGAATTAAGAAGTGTAAATAATCTAAGATATTTCCTTTAGAAACATAATTGCTAATGTTTGGTTGTTTGTCTCTGGTTTGTTTATAATGCGATAACCGTCAAATAGAGTTCAATGATAATTTTCTTCGGAAGTGTTCCCACTTTAATCTTTCAATATATATGCAGTTCTTTTTTCAAAACGCTCAAGTCACAGCAATATACAGGGTGTTGGGTTGCCCTTTAAGACCCATGACCCAGTTAACGGGGTTTCCGCGCAATATCCCCGAAAGAGGCCGCTACGGAGGCTCGAAAATATTATGTAAATGAGACATGTCACACACAACGGTACACTTTCCTACACGTGGTGGTAACGTCGGTTTTGTGTCATATTAAAGTAATCGTTCGCTTACTGCCCAGCAAACATTAAATCGTAGAATTTTGCACGTGCCAAGTCTTACAAGAAATCCAAATAAATCATAATCGCATATAATATCAATCAAAGTATGTGTCGTGTATATTTGAAATCGCATAAAATGTAAAAACTCGATTTTATATACCATTATCAAATTTAGTCGCAATTCGGTATAATAAACATCAATTTTATGATGTATATTGTCGTGAAATATATTTAATCCGCATCATATGCGTATATTACGCTGATGCAGTTTGTGTGTCGTATAAGCGTATAATTTAAATCGATTCAGTACTGTAGTAAATCGTGTTGCATGCTGAAGAAAATCATTTAACAGTAAATCATATTACAGATAAACTTCGATATAACGTACATTTCACTTTCAAAATTGTACGTTGTATCGAAATGTACGTTATATCGAAGCATAATAAAGTACTCACAAACGTAGTCTATAATACATTATTGTGTTGCTGTTTTAGTAAAGTTAATGAATAACTTCAATCAGAAGACGAAGACAGCCTTTCTCATGATGTTTCCCTTCGTACTGTTGATTAAAGCATGATTCATTTAGAATCCGGAATCACAAAACCAGCTGTATTTCGGGATTGATTGGAGGTACAAAAAATTTGGTTGGCATATAATGCGCCTAACTGGCATATGCATGCAAAAGTGGAGGCCATATACATACATGGCAAATGCTTACCGAGTTTGTTTGGATGAATATGTAACTTTGACCGGCTATAATAGCGATTATGTTGGAATTGAATTGCGATCTAATATGAATATATTCATGAATTGTCAAAGCACCAAATACGACTTTTGCCATACTCATTTACGATTTATTACAGACATAGAAAAAAAAAACAAATGGCGCAAAATATTTTCGTGAAATGTTTATTATAACCTCACGAATCGCCATTTTTATATATGAGTATTTATGTTCGTAGAAATAATAATTGATTAATTGACTTATGTTGGGAGTGGAATATGAAAGTTTAAAATGACACAGATTGATGTTTGGTGAAAACTGCTCTGATGTGGGTTCGAACTCCGGTCGGCTGGATTACCATCCACCAGCTATCTCGCGCGGCTATCTGAAATTTAATTCAACAGCGGTTAAAACTTTCGAGTGCATCAGCATTTCATTGACATTTCAATATGATGTAATATGTTCTTTATTGAGATCTAATATGATTACTGTTTCATGATTTTCTTCAGCATGCAACACGATTTACTACAATACTGAATCGATTTAAATTATACGCTTATACGACACATAAACTGCATCAGCGTAATATACGCATATGATGCGGATTAAATATATTTTACGACAATATACATCATAAAATTGATGTTTCTTATACCGAATTGCGACTTAATTTGATAATGGTATATAAAATCGAGTTTTTACATTTTATGCGATTTCAAATATACACGATACATACTTTGATTGATATTATATGCGATTCTGATTTATTCGGATTTCTTGTAAGACTTGGCACGTGCAAAATTATACGATTTAATGTTTGCTGGGGTACGTTATATCGAGTGACGTTATATCGAGGGTGCGTTATAACGAGGGTACGTTATATCGAAGTTTCCCTGTAGATCCTAATAAAGAACATATTACATCATATTGAAATGTCAATGCAATGCTGATGCACTCGAAAGTTTTAACTGCTGTTGATTTAAATTTCAGATAGCCGCGCGAGATAGCTGGTGTATGATAATCCAGACGACCGGAGTTCGAATCCACATCTCAGCAGTTTTCACCAAACATCAGTCTGTGCCATTTTAAACATTCCTATTCTACTCTTTACACAAGTCAATTAAACAATTATTATTTCCACAAACATAAATACTCATATATAAAAATGACGATTCGTGAGGTTATAATAAACATTTCACGAAAATATTTTGCGCCATTTGTTTTTTTTTCTGTGTCTGTAATAAATCGTATATGAGTATGGCAAAAGTCGTATTAGGTGCGTTGACAATTCATGAATATATTCATATTAGATCGCAATTCAATTCAACATAATCGCTATT
The DNA here is from genome assembly GCF_029784135.1 of Toxorhynchites rutilus septentrionalis. NCBI lineage: Eukaryota > Metazoa > Arthropoda > Insecta > Diptera > Culicidae > Toxorhynchites > Toxorhynchites rutilus. The sequence continues at coordinate 70,818,020 of NC_073745.1, forward strand.
ATAGTCGGTCAAAGTTGCATATTCATCCAAACAAATTCGGTAAGCATTTGCCATGTATGTATATGGCCTCCACTTTTGCATGCATTGCCAATTAGGCGCATAATATGCCAACCAAAATTTAGGACATATGTTGTTGAATATACGCTTGTTATGCGATTTAATGTTTGCTGGGTGGTCCTGATTTAACTGGGCGAACGTTAACTGGTTCTTGGACCAGTTAAAAAGCTGAATTTCGTAAACAATGAACGCCATATTTAAATGGAAGATCTGCTGTGAGGGGCATTTGAATTTAATTTGAAATGTTATGAAAATTGGCATTATTTTCGCATGACAAAAACATTGATTCAATTACAGAAAAATAATTTCCCAAAATTATATTTCATACCAGTTGTCGCACTCAATGCGGAACTTCCATTGGAATCCTTTCGTTTATCCAATTTCATGGACAACGCGAATGATGATGATTTTTTTTTTTCCAAAATATATATTTTTATCAAGGCTCATATGGCGTTAGCCTCACGGGGCCGGGAGTTCAATACTTTGACAATTTTTCTTATTATCTATGTTAGTAATATGTAACCGATTACTCGCGGTTGGCTCGAGGTTAGTATTACAAGTGTTTTCGTAATTCGGATGTTGCTGTCTCCAATGCTCTGTACGTGTGCCTGACACGGGATACTTCCTATTGGGATGCAGCTGACTCTCAATCAGCAACGCCCCCCTAGTCTGTACCTCATATCTAGCGTGGTGCGTCTTTCTCGACTCGAGGAATCCAGGATAGAATGGTCACTAACCGGCGCAATCATCAGCTCGTGTAGAGTTGTCATGAGCGTTACAACCTTTGGCTCTTGTTGAATGATCAGTGGACTGCACAACCTTTGGCCCGTGCATCTGTAAAGAGTGTGTGTATGTATTGCCGCGACTAAGTAAAAGTTTATCGATCGGATAGGAGGGATATGAAACGGGGACACAACGAAGGAAACATCATTAAACGTTGACATCGGCGTTCCTGAGGAACAGGTATAGATGAAGCAGAAGATCAGGATCACGGCTACCTAAGATATCCCGGACGGGGATCTCCGATTGTCTGCATTGTGCTCTCAGTGCTCTAGAGAGCTGAGAGCGAGCAGTATGGAACCGGATACACGACCAGACAACATGCTCGATGTCGTGGTAGCCATCGCCACAATCACAAAGATTGTTTGCAGCGAGCCCAATGCGATAGAGATGCGCGTTTAGGTTGTAGTGATTGGACATAAGCCGAGATATCACGCGAATGAAATCACGACCTACATTCAATCCCTTGAACCATGCACTCGTCGAGACCTTAGGGATAATCGTGTGTAACCAACGACCGAACTCATCTCCACTCCACATACGCTGCCAACTTACGAGCGTGTACTGACGAGGAATGTGGAAAAATTCATTATAAGCAATTTGCCTTTCAGAAAGTGTGCCTTCTAAAGCGCCCACCTTAGCTAGCGAGTCCGCTTTCTCATTCCCCGGAATCGAACAATGAGAGGGAACCCATGCTAAGGTAATCTTGAATAATTTTTCGACCAAAACACTCAATAGTTGTCTTATTCTAGTTAGGAAATAAGATGAGCGTTTATCAACCTTCATTGAGCGGATTGCCTCTATTGAGCTGAGACTGTCTGAAAAAATAAAATAGTGGTCGATGGGCAATGTTTCAATGATCCCCAGTGCGTAGTATATCGCACCCAGTTCAGCGACATACACGGAACAAGGATCTTTGAGTTTGAAAGAGGCACTGGAATTTTCATTGAAGATGCCGAAGCCAGTGGACCCGTTTATGTATGAACCGTCAGTAAAGAACATTTTATCAGATCTAACTTTCCCATATTCTGCCGAAAATATCGGCGGAATATAATCGGAGCGTAGATGATCTGGGATTCCATGGATTTTTTGTCGCATGGACAGATAAAAAATGACAGAGGAATTGCAAAAGTATGGGAAGCAAACTTGGTTGGAGATGCCCGGTGAAAGGTGCACGTCGTGTGTAAGGTACTCATGGTATAAAAACATAAAACTTGACTGAGGAGTCAGTTGGAGTAGATTTTCGAAGTTATCAATCACCAATGGATTCATGATCTTGCAACGGATGAGAAATCTGTACGATAATTCTGTGAACGGAAGAGTAAGCGGGGGTACTCCTGCCAAAACTTCGAGACTCATCGTATGTGTCGAATGCAAACACCCCATGGCTATACGCAGGCAACGATATTGTATTCTCTCCAGCTTAAGAATATGAATCCTGGCAGCTGATTGGAAGCAAAAACTGCCATATTCTAACACTGATAATATCGTTGTTTTGTATAACTGAATGAGGTCTCCTGGATGGGCACCCCACCATGTTCCGGTTATTGTTTGGAGAAAATTGATTCTTTGCTGGCATTTCTGTTTCAAATACGCAATGTGTATTCCCCAGGTACATTTAGAGTCAAAATATACTCCAAGGTATTTGAAAGACATCGAGTGCTTGATCTTTTTGCCGGATAGGTGAAGCTGGAATTGGGCGGGTTCGTGCTTCCTAGAAAAAACGACCATTTCAGTTTTCTCCGTAGAGAATTCGATACCCAGCTTGAGGGCCCACGTGAACAGATTGTTCAAGGTATCTTGCAACGACTTTTGCAGAACGACGGGATTAGTACCCGTGATGGAAATAACTCCATCGTCTGCAAGTTGTCTCAGCGTGCAGTCTCTAGTTAGACAATCATCTATATCATTGACGTAAAAACTGTACAAGAGGGGGCTTAAGCAAGAGCCTTGTGGTAGGCCCATAAAACTGTATCGAGAAGATTTCAAGCTGCCATGATTGAAAAACATGTGCTTTTCTGACAGTAAATTGTACAGGAAATTATTCAGAATTGGTGGAAGTCCACGATTATGAAGTTTCTCTGAGAGAATTTCCATGGAAACTGAATCAAATGCCCCTTTGATATCGAGGAAAACGGAAGCCATTTGTTCTTTGCGAGCAAATGCGATTTGGATTTCAGAAGATAGCAGCGCCAGACAATCGTTCGTCCCTTTACCTCGGCGGAAGCCAAAATGCGTATTTGACAGCAAAATAATGATGATGATGATGATGATGATGATGATGATGATGATGATGATGATGATGATGATGGCCCACCTCATACCCCTACAAATGTTTGAGCAGGACGATTTATCTTATAGATAATAATTAAGTTTAAAAATATCAAGAGACCAGTATTATAAAAAAAAACGAAGCGAACTGGATCTGTTGCAGGCATAAATATCTATTAATCGAACAGTAAAAATAGGCACAAACTGTGAAAAAAACAAACAATGTTCCTATCCATATTGACATTGACATAGTCATAGTCTCAACTTCAGGCCCAATGTTTTTTCTAAGGCATGTCAAGAAAATTTCCAACCCGGGAAGATCCTTGACTGATTGGGAATTGAACCCAATATCTAAAAGTTTCTACTTAAAACATAAAAGAGATCTGCTACAATCAGAAATAATCGATATAACCATCTGATGAAAGATAGTTTACGACAATTCCGAATGAGCTATCCCAATTCCAGTTTCCACTCCAGACCCTATATAAAAATTTCATTATGTGTCAGTTTTCTGCCAGTGTTCATTATTAACATTCGTCCAGGCCCACCAAATGCGCGCGAGGCTCAAACTTTCGTAGACAACGCTAATTTTTTTTTTTTAATAATAATCTAGAATTTTAACAAATTTAACAACAAAAAAAACATCATCATCATCAGTATTCGTACTTTGAGATACCTGTAAATATTTTTTCTAATTTCAATTGATATTAAACATAAATAAATCATTCAGCTCGCGCAGTCCGAAGACATCGGTCGCAAATTTGTTCGCGTCTATTATAGAGTGGAGATTATACCGTTATCAGTTCGTGGCTGGTGAAGTTATTTCGCCCTAACGGGGTTCTCTTTATTGCGCGAGTGAGGAGAGCAGCAATCACTACCAGCGTGAGGAAGAAGTCCTCCACGGCGGACGCGGTGCGTGTGCCGTATCATCGCTGTGTGTGCTTTAGCATCGTCATCGATTCCATCATCGTGTTTTGGTGCGATATACCGTTGCATCTGTGCCGAGCGATTGCCACGCGGTTCGATTGGGACACCGTTTCAATTCATTCGCATTGGTGTGCGATTTAGGTATAATATATATTAGGTTTAGAAATACAAAAAAAAAATAAAAATTATATTATTTTATAACTGCCGTAATGGCAGAATGTCATGTTGACATGGAGATTGAAACTACTGTTTCCTCCTCACTAGCTACAACGGGGGCTGGGAAGTCGCTTAAACGCGTTCCCCCCTCAGAAGATGTCTCTTCAGAGAAAGAGGTAATCTACCTTAACAAGCCCCCCTCAAGAAAATTGGCAAACTTTTCCTCCTCGCCCCCTCAATCTCCCGCTCCCGCTTCCGCTCTACTACCGAACTTGCCTCCCAGCCCTACTGATCCCGCTCCCGTTCAACAATCGACCTCGTCCTCCCCCTCAGTTGTTTCCTCTCCTCGTGTCAAGGTCTATCCAGACGATGCACTTGGAGCTGGTCCATGGGTTGTTTTTTTCCGGCCTAAACCAAAAGGAAAGTCAATTAATGTCATTCAGGTTTCGAAAGATCTGGCAAGATTATATTCCTCCGTGGTCGAAATCTCTAAGGTTAGACCGAACAAACTGCGTGTTGTCGTGAGTGATCGGAAACACGCGAATGCAATTGTGATCGACGAGAGATTCTCCCTAGAGTATCGCGTCTACGTGCCCTCCCATGACGTAGAAATCTCGGGGGTGGTAACTGAAACTGGTCTGACGTGCGAAATGATAAAAGAAGGAGTTGGTAAATTTAAAAGACTCCCGTTGGTGGGTGTTAAAATTTTGGACAGCCGCCAACTAGGAAAAGTATCCCAGGAAGAGGGAAAAACTAAATTCACGCCGTCAGACTCGTTTCGAGTAACTTTTGCTGGTTCCGCTCTACCTGACTACGTCATGGTGGGCAAATTGAGATTGCCTGTGCGACTCTTCGTGCCAAAGCCCATGACTTGCCAAAAATGCAAGTCAGTTGGTCACACTTCAGATTATTGTGCCAACAAGGAGCGCTGTGCCACTTGCGGAGAGCAACATGAGGGGAAATCCTGCAGTGCGACTGAGCATAAATGTCCATATTGCGGGGGATCCCCACACGAGCTCTCAGTGTGTGAAACTTACAAGAGTCGCTGGGAGAAACAGAAGCGCTCTTTGAAGGAACGCTCGAAACGCACTTTTGCGGATATTTTAAAGGGCGCTTCTCCACGGGCCCAACAACAACAACCAATCAACACACAAAATGTCTTCGCCACGTTGCCCGTTGACGAAATAGAAGCGGACACAGCTAACGGGGGCACACCGTTCATTTTCCAAGGGAATCCCCGGCGCAAAAATGTGACCACTCCCAAAGTTCAAGGACAAGCCTCTCCGGTGATACCCCCTGTTAGCATGCCTAAAAAATCGAGTGCAGCGGACAAGCAAAATCAGGTTCCTCCTGGATTCCGTGGGAATAATTCACCTTCGAATGGCCCAGCACTCGAGGGGACATCAAAAACCCCAACTGTCCCTGTTTTTCCGTCCAGTTCAACTTCCCAATCGGGATTTATAAAGTTGTCTGACCTTTTGGACCAAATCTTCAAGTGTTTTAATGTTTCCGACTCCATCAGAACCATTGTCACCGCAATGCTTCCAGTACTAAAGACAATTTTGCAGCAATTGATGCAAACATGGCCCCTCCTTGCAATGATTATCTCTCTTGATGTCTAATTTAAATAGAGAGGTCGGAGACATCACTGTTTTACAGTGGAATTGTCGTAGTCTTATCCCTAAATTGGATACATTCAATTTTTTAATTCATAACTTCAATTGTGATGTTTTTGCTCTGTCCGAAACTTGGCTTTCTTCGCGAGATGATCTCTCTTTCCACGATTTTAATATTATACGCTTGGACCGTGATGACAGATACGGAGGGGTGCTATTGGGTATCAATAAGTGCCACTCATTTTTTCGAATTGACCTTCCACCTATTGGAGGGATCGAAGCTGTTGCTTGTCATGCAAACATCAGAGGCAAAGACCTCTGTATTGTCAGCTTGTATTGGCCTCCGAGAGCTGCGGTTAGCCGCAATCAACTTGTTGACATGTGCTCACTCCTTCCTGAGCCACGATTGATCTTGGGAGACTTCAACTCTCACGGAACTGCCTGGGGGGAACAGTACGACGACAATCGTTCATTGTTGATATATGACCTTTGTAACAGCTTCAATATGACCGTTTTGAACACTGGGGAAACAACACGTGTACCTAAACCTCCTGCTAACCCAAGTGCTCTTGACCTCTCGCTTTGCTCGAATTCACTATCGTTAGATTGCAAGTGGAATGTAATCCAGGACCCCAACGGTAGTGATCACTTGCCAATCAAAATTTCCATCACCACTGGGTCGAATTCTTCTGAATCTATAAATTTGGCATATGACCTCACAAGACACATTGACTGGAAAAAATATGCGGACGCGATTACTCTAGCCATCAATTCCAGAGATGGTTTACCTCCATTGGAGGAGTATAGCTTCCTTTCTCGTTTGATATATGACAGCGCGGTTCGCGCTCAAACGAAACCCATCCCAGGTTCCACTATTCGTCGAAGGCCTCCCAATCCATGGTGGGATAGCCAATGTTCCAAGCTTTATCAGGATAAATCGAACGCATTTAAAGCTTTTCGGAAACGTGGAACCATTAAGAATTTTCAAACGTATTTGGACCTTGAAAATCAATTTAAAAACTTGATCAAAGGGAAAAAACGTGCTTATTGGCGAAATTTCGTGGGAGGTTTGTCACGAGAAACGTCAATGAAAAAATTATGGAAAGTGGCTCGAAACATGAGAAATCGCTCTTCATCGAATGAAAGCGAAGAATATTCACATCGATGGATTTTTAATTTTGCACGGAAGGTTTGTCCTGATTCCGCTCCTGTGCAAAAAATTGTTCGAGATATACCACAAGATAGGTGCGATCTTGATTCCGAGTTTTCGATGGTAGAATTCTCTCTTGCTCTCCTTTCTTGTAACAATTCTGCTCCAGGAACGGATAGAATTAAGTTCAACTTATTAAAAAACCTCCCTGATGTGGCGAAACATCGCTTGTTGAATTTATTCAATCGGTTTCTGGAGCATAATATTGTCCCAGATGATTGGAGACAAGTGCGAATTATAGCTATTCAAAAACCCGGAAAACCCGCGTCCGACTTCAATTCGTACCGCCCAATAGCAATGCTGTCTTGTATACGGAAATTGTTGGAGAAAATAATCTTGTTTCGCCTTAATCAATGGGTTGAAACGAATGGCCTCCTCTCAGATACACAATATGGGTTCCGCAGGGGCAAGGGGACGAATGATTGTCTTGCGTTGCTTTCTTCAGAAATTCAAATGGCTTACGCCGAAAAAAAACAAATGACTTCAGTATTCTTGGACATAAAGGGGGCTTTTGATTCAGTTTCAATAGAGGTTTTGTCAGACAAATTACACTCTCGGGGTCTGCCGCCTCTGTTGAATAATATGTTATATAACTTGCTTTGTGAGAAACAGTTGAATTTTTCTCACGGGGATTCGACAGTAAATCGGGTCTCCTACATGGGCCTCCCCCAGGGCTCATGTTTAAGCCCCCTTTTGTACAACTTCTATATAAACGACTTCGACAATTGTCTTACACAAAATTGCAGCCTAAGACAACTTGCAGATGATGGAGTGGTGTCTGTCGTAGGATCAAACGAATCCGACCTGCAAGGTCCCTTACAAGATACTTTGAACAATTTTTCAACCTGGGCCATTGGGCTAGGGATCGAATTCTCCACGGAGAAAACAGAGATGGTGGTTTTTTCTAGGAAGCATAGACCAGCAAAACCAAAGCTTCAACTTTTGGGTAAACCGATCACTCATGCTATGTCATTCAAGTATCTTGGGGTCTGGTTCGACTCCAAATGTACTTGGGGGGCCCATATTAGGTATCTGAGTAAAAAATGCCAACAAAGAATAAACTTTCTCCGTACAATTACCGGCACCTGGTGGGGAGCCCATCCCGAAGATCTTATAATGTTGTATCGAACAACTATTCTCTCAGTGATGGAGTATGGCAGTTTCTGTTTTCAATCAGCTGCCAAAACACATCTCATTAAACTCGAGCGAATTCAGTATCTTTGTCTCCGTATTGCGTTGGGATGTATGCCCTCAACGCATACCATGAGTCTCGAGGTTTTGGCAGGCGTACTCCCACTAAAAGATCGCTTCAATTTATTATCTCTTCGGTTCCTCATCCGGTGTAAGGTTATGAACCCATTGGTGATCGGAAATTTTGAGCAGCTTATCGAGTTAAATTTTCATTCAGGATTCATGAGCTCATATCATGAATTCATCTCCATGCAGGTTGATCCTTCTTCGTATACTCCCAACCGTGTTTGTTTTCCTGACTACATCAATTCCTCTGTACATTTTGATCTGTTCATGAAGGAGAAAATCCATGGAATTCCAGATTATCATCGATCGGGGATCGTTCCTACGATCTTCAATGCAAAGTATGGGCGTGTCAATTGTGATAATATGTACTTTACTGATGGGTCCTCTATGAATGAGTCCACAGGATTTGGAGTGTTCAACGAAATTTTTAGCACCTCCCACAGTCTTCAGAATCCTTGCTCTGTGTATATTGCTGAATTGGCAGCGATACACTGGGCGCTGGACAGCGTCGCCTCACGACCTGTTGAACACTATTACATTGTAACGGATAGTCTTAGCTCTGTCGAAGCTATCCGTTCAGTGAGGCCGGAAAAGCACTCGCCGTACTTCCTTGAGAGAATACGAGAAAATTTGAGTGCTTTAACCAGACGCTGTTATGTCATTACCTTTGTCTGGGTCCCTTCACATTGCTCAATTCCGGGTAACGAGAGGGCTGACTCATTGGCAAAGGTAGGTGCAATTGAAGGCGATATTTATCAGCGTCAAATCGCTTTCAATGAATTTTATTCTTTAGTCCGTAAAAATACCATCGCTAACTGGCAACGTAAATGGAACGAAGATGAATTGGGCCGGTGGTTTCACTCGATTATCCCTAAGGTTAGCCTCAAACCATGGTTCAAAAGTCTGGACTTTAGTCGGGACTTTATTCGCACCTTCTTCCGACTCATGTCCAATCACTGTTCGTTAGACGCGCTACTCTTTCGTTTTAATCTTGCCGATGGCAATATCTGTGCTTGTGGCCAAGGTTACCACGACATCGAACACGTTGTTTGGTCGTGCGAGGAGTATCTTGTTGCCAGATCGAATTTAGAAAACTCTCTTCGGGCTAGAGGAAGGCAGCCCAATGTGCTGGTGAGAGATGTGTTGGCTCGGTTAGACCTTGATTACATGTCCCAAATATATGTCTTCCTAAAAGCTATCGATCTTCGTGTGTGATTGTCCTTATATCCTTATATTCTCCTTTTCCTTTTCCTTCGCGAGAAATCAAATCCCTTCTTACTAACAATAGAATAAGGTGAAATGTAAATACATGTTAGATATAAGATAGGCTTAAGAATTGAGTATGATGAATGTGAGTGCGAATGTGAGTGTGAACATTGTCAACATATCCTTATATCCCATCCTTTTCCTGAAACAAAATGTCACCCTTCTAAACTCGAGCAAGCCGCGAGTAATCGGTTCTCTACTTCATTAACATTAGCATTAATAAAAAATGTTTATATATACTTGTAACTATACAGATAGGAGTTTGGCTCCTTTAAACTTATGTAACTGAGCCTGTAAAAATAAACGATTTAATAAAAAAAAAAAAAAAAATAAATAAATCATTTGACAAAAAAATTACGAAAACCTGTTTACAAAACAGATTTTACGTGGGAAATACACATTCTCTTAAACTCTGCCATTGTTGCCGCACGTTTTATTTCTCTGGGCATCGAATTGAAAAAATGTATTCCTTTGTATAACAACGAGTTCTGCGACCTACTGATTATAAAGTTAGGTGTTCTTGCATCATCCGCGGTTCTAGTATTGTATCTATGAACATCACTTCCTCTTTCAATTCGATCACACAAGTACCGAGGCAGCATACCGTTTAAAATTTTGAAGACGAACACCATTGTCAAGTAATAAATTCTTTGCTTCACAGATAGCCACTGTAGCGCGTCAAACATCAAATTAGAGGAATTGTATCTACTACATCTTAAAATCAAACGCATAATCTTATTTTGTAAACGCTGCAATCTCGTTAATTGTGTATTGTTTGCAAGGAATAGGATCGACGAGCAAAAGTCTATGTGCGGTGAGATCAATGATTTATACAATTTAATTTTACTGTTCACCGTCAGTTCTTTTTTCAAACGACACAAAACGCCGTATTTCTTGGCAATCTTCTTGATGACATTATTAATGTGAGACTTGAAAGTTAAATTGTCATCAATGATAACTCCTAGGTATTTGATTTCATTCACGCGTTCTAATGTCTCACCATCTATTTCAAAATTTACGTCAATACTGGAGTTTGCTGAAGAAATCAGCATGTATTTTGTTTTGCCAACATTTAATTTCAATTGTTTAAATTTAAGCCACTGAGCCAGAGAATGCAAATCTTCGTTTATGTGATCCTCGGTTTCTTTTATATCCTTAGCTGCGATGAACAGGACAGTATCATCCGCGAACAAATTAATATCACAATATCGTAAAACCCGTCGCAGATCATTTATATATAAAATAAACAAAATGGGCCCTAAGACACTTCCCTGCGGCACCCCGAGTGAGTTGCCGAGCGAAAACCTGCTTCGGGGTTTACTTGCTAAGACTTTTTTTAACTCAACATTCTTGTGAATGATTTGCCTTTTACAATTCGCTACAAATATGTATTTTCGTCGCGTTTATGAAACGAATCGCAGATTGAGATAAGTTCCTTCAAGTGTTTTCCGTTAAAATAAACCCTTATTCCGGAATCCCTTCAGGTTTGAAATCAGCACAATGTTGCGTTCTTTAAGAAGATATTCTAGTCCAGAAATTTGAAAAAAAATCCTTTTTTTTTCTTCATATTTCTCTAATTCAGACATTTAAGAATATACCATAGGAGAGACTTTTCGAAAATCTCATTATTTACCAAAATATAGCCATTTTAGTGAAAAAAAATTAAAAATTAATTAAAAATTTATTGTGTAAATCAATAACAAAAAATAACGAGCCGTCGAAAATTTTGAGCGATTTTTGAAAGGCTGTAGTTTTGTAATGATAAAACACATGTAGATGAAATATACATAATTTCCAAACTACTAGTTCAAAGTTCTTGTAGATTAAGACAATATTTTGGGTTGATTTGATTTAATTATACAGCCCAATTACTTAACTCTTTTGCCTCTAGGAACGTTTCAGTAAGAACTTTTTCCACAAAATTCTTCGAGTTAATGAAAAACCACCCTATTTGTCTTCGACTAACAATTTTTCAAGAAATAGTGCTCGCATAGAGAATTGATAGACAAATTCGGAAATTTGATGAATTCTGTTAGAGGTGTAATTATTGCTTGAGCAAAAAAATATTTGAATTTTTCCATAAATTTTTAAAAAGGTTTGAAATTAAATCTTCTATGATTTGGCAAATGCTGCAGCAAATACTTATGATACCCGGTATATTCTCCGGCATCTGAAGCGGCGGTCTCTCGCAATCAAACCTTTGTTTCACCGATTGCCGGTTAGTTTACATAGGAGAATATCCTTTAGTTTGGTCCAACCGAGCAGCAGCAAGCGAGAATGACGAAGGACGTGTTTTCCAGTAAAAATGGTTTGAAATGGTTTGATAGAGTACAATATGAAACGATATTATGTATCGAAACATGTGTAAAAAATGTACAAGTATTTTAGGCGCAGTCCGTGCTAAAAAACGGTGGATGGATTATACCTATGATATAACCGCAAGGTTGACGTAGGACTGCCGTTGGTAATCATTTGTGTTTTTTTCAATTAGCAATAATCGCACTTCGAATGTTCCTCATTGGGTAAATTATTGATTAAACTATTGATTAAATTATTGATGGAACTAGTGAATGAATGAAACAATTTACGAATTCAATTGCAAACAAATCCCTATTTAGGTCAATTCATGCATTATAGTAGTGGCTATCGCAGCAAATAGTTATCAACATTTTGCCTAATCATCTAACGGCAAGCGAAGAAGTTCAGTGAGCTGGCGACATGAAGAGGCATGCAGTCCTGAATATCCGAGCCAAGCGTTGTATTTCTACCCGCTTTTATAGACCGTGTTAGCAAAATGCATGGGCGTATAAAAAGTACTGCCGAGATTTTGCCGATTTTCCCAACTTTTTGGTTTCTCAATTTGTGTTGGAAAAACTGTGTTTATGTACTCGCAGCTTGCATCTCATTGGCAATGCCAATTTCCCCAGGTTTCGTGGTTTTGAAGTCTGTGTTAGGGAAACATTCCGATTTTCAGAAACGCAAACGAGTACAAAAGTACCCGCTGCTTGCATCTTTTTTGCAATGCCAGATTCCCCAGACTCCATGGTTTTGAAGTCTGTGTTAGGGAAATATTCCGATTTGCAAAAGCGCAAACGAGTACAAAGGTACCCGCTGCTTGTATCCATTTTGCAATGCCGATTTCCCCATGCTCCATGGTTTTGAAGTCTGTGTTAGGGAAACATCCATTCATTCCTGCGATGGTACCTCAATCGCTGTTCAATTTCAACTGAGCGAATTTCCGAGCGGTGCTCGCTTATATACCGATTGGTGATTTCAATAGCCTGTTTTGAAAGCAATTGTAAGGCTATTGGAACAAGTTTTTGGATCAAAATGTAACAAGTATACAACACGTAGACATTTTATCTTTCGAATGAAGTGTTTATCATACCATTTCGTTCAGTTGTTTAGGAGCTATTAACGCTCAAAATCTCGGTCTCCGGCGTAACGCTTTCGTTTTCGAAACTTTGATTTTACACCCCGGTATAGAAATGAAAGACGTAGTCCTACGTCAAAAATGAGTTAAAAGAAGCGGAAAAACTGGGATATTGAGTTTGCGAAGGAGTGTATGAAGGTAGCGGATCAAACGATTAGCCTATCACGAAACGATTTGAGAACATAGCAGAAGATCTGATTTAAAGTTTGAAAATAAGATCCGCTGACATTGTATTTTTTCAGTGGCGATGGATGAGAATACAGATATTTCTGATACAATCAGCTGTATTTTTGGGATACAACCAAATAATTTGAGGTGGCGGAAGAATATATTTACCTTTTCCTAAGAACGGAACGATGAAAGGCATCGATATCTTCAACGCTCCGCGTAAAGTTTCGCAGAAATTCCATCCATTGTTGAAGAAAATTTCCTGTGTGGTTGCTGATTGAGCTCCTGATTTGTGTGTTAAAGTTGAACAGTATGATGACATTCCATCTTTCACTTAAAACCGGACGAGAACTTAAGAAACGATGAGTGTATAGCAGATCTATCTTTCCTAACGAACAACACAAACCATCTGAACAATTTGACCTTGGACCTGCAGGGTAAATCGGCAATCAGATTAAAAAGAACGAAAGCAAACTGTTCGCAAAACAAATGGGAAAATTTAATTTTATACATTTTTTTTATCCACATATTTCATTCAGTTTCCTTAATGAACCTGCTCCTTAAAATGCAGATGGAACTCATTGAAATGCAACTTGATTCAGAACTGCGTGACAAATTTGATATCCATGATCTTTTGTATACTTGTGTACTAAGAAAACATGCTCTTCTTATTGCTTCTTTATTTGAATCCACATACATTGGTGAGAAATTGTTTTTCTTCATGAAACAAATGAAACCGAAATCGATGAGCAAAATAACTGATGATTATTTGGAAAATTAGCCTCGCTGCTACCTTATACTTATGACAGACATACAGCTGTACTTGCGTTGTACTTCGAAAATTGTATGTCTATCACCATGTACAGCGCTAGAACCATGCAAGCAATTCGGTACAATCGCTGTACCTGTACCGACCTATTTTTCCGCTGTACATGGCTACAGTTGTACTGTGCGCAGCGCCATAGACGGTTAGTGGTGGGTAGCATGAACAAAACGAATCAAAACATTTGGTATACATTCTTTTCATTGACTTTCTCTTGAGTTAATAACTCAGATTGAAACATATTTGTTGTGTTCGATAGTTTAGACGCTAAATAAAAACCTTTTTCATTGAAATATTGGTGAAAATACAATGCAATAAATTCAAACTTCTGATTGTCAGTCTGACATACGGTACAATGTACAACCAAAGTATGTGTGTCATGCTATCGTGGTACCTGTACAACGTTGTACACGTACAGCGCTAGTACAGTTGTATGTCTGTCCCTGGTATTATACTTATGACAGACATACATCTGTACTAGCGTTGTACTTCGAAAATTGTATGTCTGTCACCATGTACAGCGCTAGATCCATGCAAGCAACTCGGTACAATCGCTGTACCTGTACCGACCTATTTTACCGCTGTACATGGCTACAGTTGTACTGTGCGCAGCGCCATAGACGGTTAGTGGTGGGTAGAATGAACAAAACGAATCAAAACATTTGGTATACATTCTTTTCATTGACTTTCTCTTGAGTTAATAACTCAGATTGGAAACATATTTGTTGTGTCCGATAGTTTAGACGCTAAATAAAAATCTTTTTCATTGAAATATTGGTGAAAATACAATGCAATAAATTCAAACTTCTGATTGTCAGTTTGACATGCGGTACAATGTACAACCAAAGTATGTGTGTCATGCTATCGTGGTACCTGTACAACGCTGTACACGTACAGCGCTAGTACAGTTGTATGTCTGTCCATGGTATTAGGGATGCCAGGTATCTTCCTCAAATACCCTTGCACGGTATATGGTATTATCATCTGATGTTTTCACTCATGGATAGCTTATGTTCTTGTTTTCAAGAAAAATATCTTGAAAACAAGCGTGCAAAACAAAATAACAACGATTTCGTTTAGATACTATGAGGGTTTTATTTGTTTTCCAATAATTTTTGAGTTTGTTTATATCTTCGCATATTTTTAAATATCTCCAAAATGGAGACATTTCTTTACGTTTGGCATCCCCGATTCGAACGCTAAATGCTGATTTTGACGTTTTGAGGGATGCGAGTGCGAGTGAATTCAAAAAACTTTGAAGTAGCTCGCACGCTGGATCACACACGACACTAACTGGCATGATGTGTTCACACGGTGTGGGTAGCTGCACTGCAGTAACTGACTAGACCGACTCGTATGCTTACTCGCACCGTCTGAACTCGGCTTTAAGCCGGGTTATTGTCATGTGTGATCCGGCGTGCGAGCTACTTCAAAGTTTTTTGAATTTACTCGCACTTGCATGCTTCACAACGTCAAAAACAGAATTTAGCGTTCGAATCAGTGATGCCAAATGTAATGAAATGTCTCTATTTTTAAGATATTTGAAAATATGTGAAGATATTTATAGACTTCAAAATTATTGGAAAAACAAATAAAACCCTCATAGTTTCTAAACGAAATAATTGTTATTTCGTTTTGCACGCTGGCGGGGCACGCTTTCTTTTTGAGATAGTTTTCTTGAGAATCTCTAATATAGAATCATTATCAGATCACAACTTACAAAAAAAAGTATTGTTCTAAGAAACAGAATACATATTCGATTTAAAAAAGTACATTTTCATTCATTATTAAAATTTTTGAAGCGTATTTATTGCACCTGCAAATCGACTATCATTTTCATTTCACAAAATAAATAAAATTAAAAAAAAATCTTTTAGACTACCATTTATAACATCACATCCTTTCGGAATTATCTGAGCTATGGATGTTTTCGAGATTCTAAAAAATATCGACAACAATCCCAACGATATTCCAAAACAAAGGCACATCAATGTCATTTCTAATTTAACTCTTGCAGGTACAGCATCCCTCATGACTGTATCTTGGCGTTGTATTCGTGGAGCAATTAAATCCAACAGTTTTTTTCACTTGTTCAGGTGTTATTATCAACACTGCTCTGTAATCTCGGGGATCCTCATCGTAGAGTTCCTTCAATATTGTATTTGTTGCTCCTTTTCTTTGCATCTAATTCCTGGCCCGAATCCTTTTCTCTTTCTGCTTTTTCGGATAGTACCTTCAGTTCAAAGAAATTCAGCACAAAGTATGTATTTTTAAACACGATCAGCGTTTGTTTTGCTATAAAATTGTGTGATGATACATTCAACTGAAAACCTAAGATGAAAACTGCCAATAAAGAAGTCGATTTTGGACCAATCATTTGACAAATTCGGACCTGATTGCTGTTTCTGACTATTTGATGGACATTTGAAAAGTCGCCTGGCATCCCTGGTAAACCCGTGCCGTAGTATCTAGTTTCTCGCCAGCAGCTCACACTGTGTGAACGGACAAGGCGAGTCAACCAATTGTCAAGCGAGTCCACCGGGTCAGTAGCTGCTCATTGTCAAGTCAGCTACTAGCAACGTATAAATGGGCCTTTACTCATGATAGAGCGCTCGCTTCTATATTGTCAAAAATAGGGTGACCAAAATTGTCGATGAAATAAAAAATCTAACTTTCTTATCTCTATAGATAGAGGTAAACATAGTTCGACAATATTGTAGCTCCAATTATTTGAGACATCTTTGTAGAACAAAGTTTTTCTCTATCTCTTGAAACAACCGATATAGCACCTTTTTTTCTGAATTACGTAGGGTCACCATGAAAAAAACTGGTTTTTTACTCTAACTTTTATATTTCAAATTTTACATGCAACTGTCTTCGAAAGACTTTTAGAGCTTACTAATACAAACATTTTTTGATGCAGAACTTGTCAATAGCTCAACTTTACTCAAAGTTATTGATATTTCTTCCCAAAAACATACTCTTTTCATTTGTTTGTCATTTTTTCTGGGGCAAACATAATAAATGTTTGTAGACGAAATTTGAAAGAACAGATTTCACTCTACATAAGCATTAGGGTTAAAATTCTACATCAAAATGATCCTCGTACGACTTCTAGAGCTTATCAATACCAACATTTTGCGATGCAGAACATGTGAATATCTTAATCCTACTCAAAGTTATTGATGGGTAATCATCCGAAAACTCATGATTTCAATTTTCATTTAGTCAAACACAAAAAATAACATAGTTTTGAAAATCACATATCATGTAGAGTGAAATATGCTCTTTCAAATGCCGCCAATAAACTTTGTTTGTGTTTGCCCCAGAAAGAATGACAAACAAATGAAAAGAGCATGTTTTTTGGAAAGAAATATCAATAACATTGAGTAAAGTTGAGATATTGACATGTTCTGAACCGAAATATGTTTGTATTAGTAAGCTCCAAAAATTTTTCCAGGACAGTTTGCATGTAAAATTTGAAACATAAAAGTTAGAGCAAAGAAACAGTTTTTTTCATGGTAACCCTAACATAGAAAAAAAGCACTATATCGGTTATTTCAAGAGATAGAGAAAAACTTTTTTCTACTAAGATGTCTCAAATAATTGGAGCTACAATATTGTGGAACTATCATCGAAAATTTTTGTCACCCTATTTTTGACAACATAAAAGCGAGCGTTCTATCATGAGTAATAATTTTGTCTAAGACAGTTTTTATCTAGAGAATAAATGCTAATTCCACTTAAATGCATCTCCTGGACCATTGTGCAATGGTCACATAATGTGAAAGTCACGACCAAAACAAAAGGAACCGCTCGCGGGTAATCGGGGGTTTTATTTCAAAACGTTGGATTTTTGAAATTATGCAGCAAGCTGAACATTGTTGAAAAAAATCATTATTATTAAATCCCACCCATAGCAATGCCACGAAACAGCACCAAAGTGCCAACAGCCTCCTATTGTGGTTCTACTACAATCCACTGCCTTGGTGAGATACGCATTAACCAATCAAAGAAGAAGCCTTCGTCCTCTGATATTCCTGCCATTCTAGTGGATGTTCCTTTTTTCGATGCGAATACAAATTAGCAGATGACTTGAACTCCTTTCCACAGTGAGGGCATGAATACAGCTGTTGACCGGTATGTGTGGCCATATGTTCCTGGGAATGCAGAGTACAAAGCATGAAAACAGCCCCCGTTTCAATCGATTTTCAAACTACCTTCAAAGCCAACGCTCGTTTGAATGACTTTTCACACAGTGAACACTGATGTATTCGTCCAATCGTATGTTGATCCTGGATATGTTTCCTTAATGCGTGTGAATTTGGAGAACGTTTCCCACACGTATCACACACATGATCTCTAGTTTCTTCCTGGTGCCGTATCATGTGCTTCTTCATCGAGTGCTCGTTCTTCAACCATTTGCCACAGGTCGAACACTGGATCCGCTCTGCATTAATATGTACTGCCTTATGTATCAAAAAAGCACTCCTCGTTTTCAATACCTTCGAACAGACTTCACACATGACTTCATTTGCACGTTCGTGGATATTTTTATAGTGGCTTGCTAGTGCACCTCTGGTAGAAAATCGCTTGTCGCAATTCTGACAAGGAAAATCCTTTTCATCTTTATGTCCCAACATATGTGAGTTGAGCTTATACCTTTGGGAAAACTTTTTTGGGCACATATTACATGCGAAAGTTTTTTGTTCGTCTGGTACATGTGACAACTGATGTTTGAGCAAACTTCTCCTGGAATTAAAATTTCTATTACACTCCGAACAATGAAAAGTTGCGGGATTCATGTGCACGCGTATGTGTTCTCGTAGGAGGCTTTGTCCTTCAAACCGAAAATTGCAACACATCACATATCCCGGTTGATTATGGACTGCGTTGTGGTGTTGTTTGAGTTGTTTGAAACTCACGAAACATTCCGAGCAGTCCTTACAGTCCATTTGACAAAACTGCAGAATATCCTGATTTGTCACCTCGACATTGTGTTCCGATTGTTTTTCTAGTTCTTCAGATGGTTGCTTCACTTGTTGATACTGATTTTCTGTCACTTCGGGCTGTTCTTCTTCCTTAGGATCTGGGATAATGTTTGATATTTCTTCCTGTCCGACTTCACACACGATTTGCTCTGCTTTTTCATTGTCAACTAACTCCGTTTTGATAATCGCATTTCTCGATTCATATCCTTCGCCTCGACTAGATTCAGGAATAAGTTTCTCTTCAGTAAACGGCATATGTTCTGACCTTTCTTGCTTCCATAGCTGTTCAACTTGACAATAAAACGTGTGAAATTCTGACATCTTGCTCCAACAAATAGTACAGATGGTAAGGCCTGCCAGCTCTTCTTCCTAAAAATAAAAAAAATCATGTTCCTGAAGCATTATATTGATGACAATTCAAGAATTACGGTAAACCAGAAATGCTTGGTCACTACATCCTGGATTTGATGTGCATTGCACTCTGTGGCTTGACTGTCAATAGACACGATATTAGGCAGGTTCTCTTGGAAACAGAAATTACATATCTTAGAACAAATCATTATTTTTATGCTAATGTAATCGAGGAAGATCAAGAAAGTGTTGTCGATGTCTGCAAATAACGTAATCAAATAGACCACCACGCGACAAACCTGCAATTGGATTATATATTTATATATATATGATAGAGTTGAAGTTATTATTGCATTACGAATCAGGGATCTTTTCGTTTATTTCATCAATGGAACCAATTTGCTAAAAATTTTTTAAACGTAATGAGTGCTGTTTGTTTATATCAAGAAGCTGGAATCTGCATAATGCGTTGGTTTGTATCAAGACGGTACACCTGGGTGAGACAGTACGCGAAGTATTGGTTATTTTGTTAACACTCCTATACTCGCGCATAGGTCTGAGAGACCGAGAAATCAAAAATTCGTTCATTTCTTCAGAAAACATCATTATATTCGTACACATAATATATACACACACGTATATACACACTTGTGAAAAAATTGCACTTGCGGAAGAATTGTAAACTGTAAACTACAAATTAATTAATGACTTATGGTTATTTTACAGTTACAGCTTCGGGTTTTTTTCTATAAACTGAACAATATCAACGATAAAACAAGTCGCAAGAAGTTCATAGAATTTTTTTTATATCATCTTTTGACGTGGGACTACGTCTAACCGGAATATATGGGGGGTAAAATGAAAACATAACACTGAACATGCCGGAAAAAATGCAAGATTTCGAATGCTTAAAACTCGAACATTTTCTACTGGATCGGAAAGATGTTTGCATCAATTGATAGAGAATATTTCTACGCATCTATCGCAATTAATAAAATGTTATTTTTCATTAGATAAATAATTGAATAACTGTGAAGTGTTAAGCGTTATCTAAACGCCCTAACTGCCTCGTTTTGATTGGCCCGCTTTACGGTTTCCTCAACATAGACTTCAAAACCGAGCAGCCTTGGGGAAATCGGAATTTCAAATACATGAAAGTTGGGGAACTTCTGTTCTCTTCGAAATGTGTTTCCCTAACACAGAATTCAAATTCAAGGAGCGTGGGGAAGTTGGCATTGCCAATTCATGCATGTCGGGGGCATTTTTGTTCCGACCAAAATATGTTTCCTCAACACAGGCTTCAGAACCAAAGTGTCTAGGGAAATTGGGATAGCAAATTCATGCAGATCGGGAGTATTTTTGTTCCGACTGAAATCTGTTTACTTATAAAGACATCTAAACCAAGGTGTCTGGGAAAATCGGCATTGCAAATACATGCAAACTGCGAGTACATTTGTACTCGCTTGCCTTCGTGTTGACTAGAGTGCGTTTCCCTAACACGGTCTTCTAAACTTAGGTACCTGGTAAATCTTGCAAACACTACAGACATGGCATTTGTTCAAACTTTTTGCTCACAACGCAAATATATTGAATTCAATTGAATTCGGAAAATATTTTATTTAATCAATACAAACAAATGATCATTAAGATAAGGTAGTCCCACGTCAACCTTGCGGTTATATCATAGATATAACCCTATATAACCCATCTATTTTTTATGCCCTATCAAAAAACAGGCTTTAAGTTTTTGTTAACCAAGAACACAGAAACAAAAAATATTAGATATAGGAAAACTTGAAATTCCAGAACCTTTATCATTTGGTAACTATCTAAAAGATCGTTATACATTATTCTCTTCAAAAAAGACACAAAAAACACGCTACAACTGTATGAAAAGTAAAAAATACGTTTGTTTCGAGCATGCAGTTATGGTCTGATTATTTTACTAATGAAATCTGAATCGATAAATACGTTTTTATGTTATTTCATAGCTTTCATACTTTCATGAATTGTATTCAGTTGCTTACTTTCAATTAATAACATGAAAAAAATTCGTTTTTCGTTATTTGTGTTGAAGTATCAAAAACTACTATGTTCTGAAGAGCTTAATTAGATGACTATTAAAACTGAATGAAGATGATGAAAACATATTTTCTGGACATTTTTCATTCAATTATACCCCCTTCTTCAAATGAATACCAATAAAGCTAAAAAAAATATACAATAGCAATATTACAGAGAAGTTCAACTTTCGGTCTGTGACATCGTGCGCTAGTATATGGTCGGTGTTATGTCAGAGTGGACCAAGTAGCAAAATTAAAAATTTCGAGTTATTGATTGTATTTAACTAAGTATTACGTACCACACTTATCAGATTTGGAAAATCACGCGTACAGCAGGAATAACGTATTGTAATTGTTTTGAACGCTCAAAGAAAGCCCCTTATAGCACCAAACTTCAAGCTCGTTTTTCTCAAAATCAGAAAAATGCCACATGGTCCGGTCTGACTTAACACCGACCATATGTGTTAAGATTTTGCACGCGAGTACAGGAGGGTTAAAAGATGAAAAATTTCATTAAATATGAATATCATATTAAAAAACCTCAAAACAGCTTTTATTTAACCCTCCCGACATGATTCCATAGTGATTCATTGTACACCGTGGTACACTAAGTTACATTTGATGCGTCAGTTAGCTAATTAGACAGACCTGGCTAAATTTTATAACGAAAGAAAAATTAATATAAAAATTGCATTCTGGTGACGTTAATACGTAACAAAAGCGTCGAAAAGAAAATTTAAATATCGCTTGCGTTACGTCATAGAAAAAAAAAATTAAAAATCAATAAAAAAACATTCAATTTTGAATGTATATTGTTCAGCAATTTTCTTCTTGATGAATTTATGATATTCTTGTTCCAATCGATTTGAACATTTCCAAACAATACATTGAAATATAGAAAATCATAAATTTTTCAATAGTTGGTTTGTTAAGAATAGCGTTGAAATGAGAGCTTCTAATTGCTCATAAATCTGTACAGACCACTTAAACTACAATGGATATAATACGGTGTTGTGTGCAAATATCGGATGATTTGCAAGGTGATGGTCTCTCTTGCCTGCTTTTAAACATTGCGTAGAGTAGACATTACAGAAATTCAAATATGAAACTCTCTAGCACAAACATTTGGTAGCACTGCCAAAGACCGACGGATAAATGTTTTCACTGAGTGAGAGGCGTGTATGCGTATGCGCTTGGGCGAAGACAAATAAATCAACAGAGGAATCAAAGGAGATAATCAAATTCGAGCGCGGTTAAGAAACAATGTGTATAAACCAAGCCCCGGGCAAGGGGATATGATCCGCGAGTCAAGATGTGCTACAAATTTAGCTGTCATTGCCAAACCTATCAAATTACTCGGCGAACTCAAGGCAAATCTATGGAACAAGGTGCGCCCATTCGCTAACTAAAAAAAGAATTGTTTTTTGAAAAAAAAATTTATGTGAAATGTAATGATCATGATGATCACAAGGGTCTGAATGATAATATAAAACGTAGAACCCTAGGTTGATCACTTGAAATGTAGTATTATATTATAATGTAAGCCAACTTAAGAAATTGAAAGAATTTAAGTGAAATAAGACAATAAATGAAACGCTTGCAGCGTAAAACGTAATGAATATAATGAATATAGCAATGAGTATTTCATAAAGTATCAGTATATTCCACAAATTGTGCTCAATCGTCTTAATTTACTTTTGTGTATTTTTTAAATGGCTGCAGAAAACCACTTCACGTTTTGACCCACCTGGTAGTATGTTAAGTGCCTTGTTTTACACCAGCTTGAGAGTTTGGCAGTTCTCGCGAGTGACAGTGGTCGCAAATTGCATTTGCGACCCGGACATGTTTGACGCTGTCAAATCCTATGTGCTAGTATACGGATGCCCTCAGGCTGGTATAAACATGATGTATGAGCACGATGCACTCTTACAGTGCCAATCACATACAACATTCACGTCACGTTCACGTCACGTCACGTTTCGTTAATTATTCCCCCATGTAATTCTTATGGAAATATTCACATACACCAGTAACGGCAAGCTCGTAGTCGGCAAAATAAGTCCAAGAGAATAATTGACGGAATGGTGACGGGACGTTGTATGTGTGGTATACATAAAGCGAACGGTGTTGACAACAAAACATTTTATCTATGTTTCGGTGCGTGTTCATTCGCCAGAGCGCATGTGTATGCAAGTAGTGAGGGTTCAGTATTGTGCAAAAAACTTGTTGCACATCAGCACCGTGTTGCCTTCTGAAAACAGCTGATGAATCGTGAACGCTGTGAAATCACGAACAGCTTGTTCATGCCTAATAAATTGAAAACGGGCGAAACTTAAATTGCAATATTGCCCGTAGAACGAACGCTGCGTTTGCTATTTCTCTTTTATAAAAAACGTTCCCTGTTTCCTGATTTAGTACCATTTCTGAAAGCCGTAGCTCTACGTGAAAAAATTAGGTAAAGTTTTCTAAGATTTTAGTTATTGATATTCATACAAAATTAGTTATTGATATTCATACAAGAGAGCCCGCCAGGTCAAATGCGGCCCGCGGGTTGCATGTTTGGTTTAGCTGTGCTAGAGAGTGTTAAGTGTGATTCACATACAACATCCACGTCACGTTCACGTCACGTCACTTCACGTTATTTCAATTATTCTCCCAAGCAATTCTAATGGAACGGCAACTTCGACTTGCCATTGCTGGTGTATGTGAATGTTCCCTAAGAATTGCATGGGAGAATAATTTTTCGTAACGTGACGTAAATCGCACTTTATAGGGTCCCTTACACGATAAATAATACTGACATCATCAGAATGACAATAACAATGATCGTGTAAGGTTGACAAAATTGAAATGACGGGCAATAATGATTTCCGGTTTTTCTTATCTCGCTACATCATTACTATAATAGGGCAGAGACACTATCATTCGAGGTGTCCAGGATATGTGCGACACCTTGTGTTAAAATTTATGTTTGTGAAGCAGTTTACTCTCTATCAGGTTAGTGCCCAAAGGAAATTTTAAATTCTTAAAATTTGAATGAAAGTTATTACTTGCTGTTTCTTGGATGCATTAAATTTCACTTAGTAAATTTCCTATAATTTTTCAGAAATCCCAACTTTAAACTTATTTTTGTAAAATAAAATTATAACCAGATATAATTTTAGTTCGAGATATTTCCCCCCTTGTGGAAAACCCTGTCATTCTATTACATAGAGCAACATATTTGATGCGAAGAAACTGATTTTCATTTACATTCTTTGATTTTAAAAGTTTGGTCATTCGAAATTCCGATATTATTTTCGCTTCACAATGATGGAGTACGAGGCTTAAAATGTTAATTCGCGATGGCGGCGGAACATTGTCGACGTCTATTGCCCAAATACGTGGGTGAAGTACACGGGTAAGATACGGTGTCGATATCTACGAAGGTATTACATGGTAATGAATCAAGCATAAGCTATTAAGGTTACTATGAACAAATACAGTTTCAAATTGTTAATAGACCAATTAAAAGAATTTTAAAATGTTTTTTGAATGCTCATAACATATTGTTCTGAACCTTCTTCATCAGAGACAATGAGGTACATTATAAGAGCAGATCAAATTGTAGAAATTATAATTAGAAACCATTATTAGAAACAAGTTTCGTTCAAGATTTTTTTCATTTTTTGCAAAAAAAACCTTTCAAATTATTGACGGAGGTGTTTATTTCATACAATACAATTAATTTTCATTTCAAAAATGTGTTTCTTTATCTTACGGCTATGGAGATAAGAGTTGCTGCATTTCTATAAGCAATAAAAATGATCGTGTAGGGTTGAAGAAAAATTATGATGCGGAATGGAGTGATTCTTGCTAGTTTTGTCATTACTGATAGTGACAATGCTACTGATCGTGTAAGGGCCGCTTATGAGACAAGCGGTATTTAACATACTATTCTCAACGGATCTAGCCAATCCGCGTTGACGGTATTGAGCTTCGTTGACATGTTTAGGGGGGCGTCAAAAAATAATTGATTTTCAGGCGAAAAAGGCGAAAAAAAATCACTTGTCTTGCAGGTGGTGAAACAATCTAATGCGAAAATTGTTTTTGAAGACAACTTTATATTACAATGAAAAGATTCAGTAGCAATGTAGGAAATGTAGAGACAAATAGTTAAAGAAAAATCGGAAATGCGTGTTTCAAGTAATTAAATAACATGATGTAAAAATTTTCATTCAAATTTTAACATTTGAAAACGGGATTCGTGCATTCTAATCTGATTGGCGATCTAACGTACAAATCTACACCTAGGCGGCGCTGCGGTGAAAGTGATGATGGTTTTAAATTTTGCCATGTGCGCTTATGGAAGGTTTGTAGTTCTTTCCATAAATTACAATGTTATAAAATGTCATAAAATGTCATAAAAGAATATTTGATTGCGATGAGTTTATAAGAAATTTAATTCTGCGCTATTTTATATATAACATGTTATTTATTTACCTCTTTCAGTAGTGAAAACTATAAAAATGTTGACAATGTTGAAAGAAGGAAATTCGAGAGAACAATCAAACACAAGTAGAAAAATGCACGATTCCTGCATGTGAGAACTACCTTGGAAAGCCCGGAAGTAAAATTGACGAATTTACGTTGGATTTACAACCAGATGGCGCAGCGAGTAAAATGAGGATGTTTTGTTTTTGCGTAAATTCGTCAATATACGTGATTTGTTTTTTGAGTTTTAGGTTACATTAGCATCATTTTCTTAGTTCAAAAACAAAATCCAGATGTCTCACCGATCGTTTACGTTTTGCGTTAGATCGCCAATTGACGAATTTACGCAAAGCTGAATCAGCTCATGCGACATCTACATCAGAGCTCAGAACCACAAAAGTGAGGGTGTATGTTTATTTTACGCACTGAAAAGCAAGATTCGGTGGTGATTATTCATTTTATTTCAATTTAGATTCATTTCAGCCATTGAATGTCGTCAGTATATGGTAAGAATGTTGGAGTTTTGTATATTTACGATGGTTTCAACACACGATTTGACCAAAGTCATAGATAATCTTCGAAAATTTTATGTTTGATGATGCATACCGGTTATTGATACTATGGATAACTGCGATGAAATCGATATCACATCAAATTGGCTGATATCATTGATTATGTAGGGGCCGATACGAGAAGAATTTGCAGTATTTTAGTAAAACACCCTATTCATCGTTTACTTAGTTGAAAAAAATTAAAGTTACAATACTTATAACAAGCCATTTCTCGTAATATACATAGCACATTGTAAAATTATGATTTTCTAACCTTTTCAGCGTAGGAAGATTACATGAAACCGGGAAATTTGAAGATAAATTCTGATTTTTCTAGAAAATTTGAACGAATTTAATACCAAAAAAACAAAACATCCTCATTTTACTCGCTGCGCCATCTGGTTGTAATTCTTATGGAAGGTTTGTGGTTCTTTCCACAAATTACAATGTTATAATCATAAAAGAATATTTGATTGCGATGAGTTTGTAAGAAATTTAATTCTGCGCAATTTTATATATAACATGTTATTTATTTACCTCTTTCAGTAGTGAAAACTATAAAAATGTTGACAATGGTTGAATTAAAGAAGGAAATTCGAGAGCACAATCTAACACAAGTAGAAAAATGCACGATTCCTGCATGTGAGAACTACCTTGGAAAGCCCGGAAGTAAAATATACGTGATTTGTTTTCTGAGTTTTAGGTTACATTAGCATCATTTTCTTAGTTCAAAAACAAAATCCAGATGTCTCACCGATCGTTTACGTTTTGCGTTAGATCGCCAATCAGGTTTTGCTACTCTGCTCTCCTCACCGGTATGCTGGTGTTTCTGCCAGTGAAACACTTTCTTCGTGTGTGTTACGTGCCGTTTAATGGTTTGGCCAGCTTCGCTATGTAGGACCAAGTTCCCGTTTTTCTCATCCGCTACCGTGTGCCTTGTGGGAGAAAATCGTGACTGTCCTTTACTGCGAAGTTGGCGCTGTACGATTACAGTGTCTCCGGGTTTCACACGGCATTCACGTGCGCCACGACGAGCATCTTCTCTTCGTTTAGCTTCAAGTTCTGCTTTCCGATCTCTATCGTCAAGCAATGCCTCGTCTATGAGTGTTTCTGTGCGGTTAAGTAGAGGCAATCCTCGTCCAATTTTCCGTTTCATCATAATTTCCTCGGGAGGACGCTGTGTTATACTGTGAGCATTTACTGCTTCGCGCAATTCAACTATATAATTCGTTTTTTTTTAAACGATTGAAACAGATTCGCATTTTTGCAATGGCGTCATTTCGAAACGTTTGAACCAAGTTTCTCAACATTTCAAAAAATGGTGTCTTTTTGAAACGACTCTAGCAGATTTCCAAGAATGGGCAGATGTGGAGGAAAGTCGCTCACGAGAGTGTGTGTGCGCGAGGACGACCCAGCAAACATTAAATCGTATAATTTTGCACGTGCCAAGTCTTACAAGAAATCCGAATAAATCATAATCGCATATAATATCAATCAAAGTATGTATCGTGTATATTTGAAATCGCATAAAATGTAAAAACTCGATTTTATATACCATTATCAAAATAAGTCGCATATCGGTATAATAAACATCAATTTTATGATGTACATTGTAGTAAAATATATTTAATCCGCATCATATGCGTATATTACGCTGATGCAGTTTGTGTGTTCGTATAAGCGTATAATTTAAATCGGTTCAGTACTGGAGTAAATCGTGTTGCATGCTGAAGAAAATCATGAAACAGTAAATCATATTAGATCCTAATAAAGGACATATTACATCATATTAAAATGTCAATGAAATGCTGATGCACTCGAAAGTTTTAACCGCTATTGAATTAAATTGCAGATAGCCGTGCGAGATAGCTGGTGGATGATAATCCAGACGACCGGAGGTCGAACCCATAACGGAGCAGTTTTCACCAAACATCAATCTGTGCCATTTTAAACATAAAATTCCACTCCCAACACAAGTCAACCAAACAATTATTATTTCTACAAACATAAATACTCAATAATAAATATATAATATATAAATATATAATAAACATTTCACGAAGTGTGTATATGCGTGACCATTATATTTAGTGAACAACTATACGAATGTCAAACATTTGTACTTTACTTTTGCACGTATGAATCTAACGACGAATATATCCACGAATAATATATGAATCCGTTCAATCCGGTGACAAAAGGACTAAAATCAAATAAGAATAGTCCGAAAATGATATTAAGCATTTAATAAATATTCCACGCCACTGACATTAATTTATACATTTCATTGAACAATATTTTAAAATAGGAAAAAAAAGTCACTTGTCCAAAAAAGTTACTTCTGTACGCGCGTCGGTGTCTCAGACCGAAGGTGATGAAAACGTGATATACGTCCCCTTTGTACCAACTTATACGATACGCTAAACGATAACGAACAACGAATGACGAAGCTAGAGAGAATCGCAATGTCGTATTGTTGATGTTTTCTGAGAAATGAACGAATTATTGATTTCTTGGTCTCTCAGACCTATGCGCGAGTATAGGAGTGTTAACCGTCATGGTGTTTCGTCGAAATTCATCGGATATGCTAAATCATGTACGTTTGAACCATAAAAATTATTCCCTGGTGGTAGAGGAGACTGGGAAGAATTCAGGCTCTGCAGGAGTAAAATGCGGACTTAAAGAAGGTGGTCTCAGCTCCCGTTCTAAAATAGTAGTATTCAAATTCAGAGTGCCGAGGAAAATATACCATACTAGTGGTCAATGATTCTATAAATGTACCTCTTTTGTACTAGTAGCTATAATGACCAAACAGAAATATTCAAACAAATCAGCTTTTTCATTCAACATTCAAAGAACAGGTAATTTTAAACAGAAAATTTTTTATGTTGGTACAATAATAATGTTGTGCATCATTCTCATGGTGTGCTTTTTTTTCAATCGTCCTCATATGAAATAGTAAATTTATCAATATACTAAAATACCACTTCATTCAAAAACAATTATTCTGCACCATGTTTATTTCAAAATTATATTTAATGCAACTTTTAAAATTATGACATCATACTTTTTTATTATAAATATGTCTGTTCTTTTTGATTACAAGAAATAAATATTCGCTCGGTCAATCAAATACTGAAAAATAATTATTCGAATGAATCAAATATTTAAAAATGACCCCACAATTAATCGTCAATTGTCAATAAACGCAAAATTTAGACATCTCTATTTGCAGTCAAATCCCTTTCCACATTCCTCTGTATATTTATACCGTTTCCCCTCGCGCACTTATTGACGACTCGGTCACACCTTTATTCCACACATCTTGTATAAGCATTAAGGATGCTTATGACAGGCTGGCATCACAAGTGACGTTTTCAATGAGCCCTTAGTAAGCATTAGTAATGCTTATTTAAAGCTGTAACTGAAGCTTTTAAAGAGCCCTATATTTCGCCTTTTTAGCATTATATCCACCCTATGTTGGTTTATAGTGCGTAATAAGCATTTATTCAGTATTCTATATGTGGATACAGTGCTGATTTAAGATCATTTCTTAGTGCTTAGTGGTTACCTGGGTACGTTGAAGACACAATATTCAGCAAATGAAGCAATCACACAAAAGTTGTATAATACATAATACATTGCTTGTGTTGTGATATGATTTGTATTCCATTTCCAATAGACAAAATATCTGTTGCATCAAATCAGTCTACATAATGTTTGCGTTCGCTCATCCTTTTTCTCACAACACCCATTTCGCGTTTGAGAAATTGTTGAGTAAACATCGTTTGCCAGTGCGCGTAGAGCGGGAATGCTTTCTTAAGATTCATTGCACCTCTAATAAATTGCCGAAAGACGTGGTCTTACGTTGATCGCACTTGATTGAAAAATCACAAAATCAAATGTATTTGGTTGCAGTATTATATGGATAGAAAACATAATAAACTCTTTCGCTTGAATGTAATTTTCAATTCCAAGGGAACTGGCAGATTATTTTTCAGCAACGATAACATCTTTCCAGATTCTCCTCGGTACTCCAAGCCCACCAGTGGTTAATGCTAACACGATAACCACCTGTTCATTGCACTTGATTGAAAAATCACAAAACCAAATGTATTTGGTTGCAGTGTTATATGGATAGAAAACATTAAAATAAACTCTTTCGCATAAATGTATTTTTCAATTCCAAGGGGAACTGGTAGATTATTTTTCAGCAACGATGACTGTTACGACCCCTCGGTCGGCGCAACTCACCTCACAATTTGAGGTAGCCTTGCAGACAACACGAAAGAAACGTCACCGTGACGCAACGGGCTCTTGGTAGGTTAAACGTCATTTTGAACAGCTACGTGGTAATTTCAGGGGTTATGGGCACCTTACACGATCAAACTGATTGACAATAAGTGTCTTCAATATCGTGACAGCTAGGCTTTCGACATCCGATCTAACCTCAATCAATATTTTGCCACCTTACACGGTCAATATCGCCCTCAACCCGAGACAACGAAAATATCCGCGATGGCTAGTGGTGACATTCGAGTTTGGGATCCAAACTATTCTCCATCAGATTAAAAGGCTAAATTGCAATTTTCAATTGGTAAAATTTGAATGAAAATATCTACTTGGTATTATTTAATTAGTTGAAGCGCGTAGTCCTAACTCTAACTTAACCTATTTTCTATGAATTTTCTGATATTCCTACTTAAATTTATTATTATTATATAGCGTCAGTTTCAGATACAATTTTTGTATGGGATTTTCTCACCACTTGCAGAAAAAAAGTGATTTGCATTCACATAGAATACTAATTTGATTTGGAAAAGTTAATTTTCATTCATAATTTACACTTTAAAACTCGTTTTTCCTTCTCAAAAACACATCATAATACTCGCTTCACAAATACAGACTGATCCTTTCAGTTTCAGGGATGCCAGATTATTTTAGATTGTGAAAATATATGCAAATTATATTATCTGCAAGCAAATGTTTTTATTCGATAAATAAGACTATGACAGTAAAACCCCGATTATCTGTATCTGTATCTGTACCCCGATTATCTGTATCTGTATCTATTTTTGTATTGATAAAAAATAGTTTCTATGTTTAAAAACCATCCCAACTATTCACGGATAATCGGGATTCTACTGTAACTTGAATTACCACCTGTGATTTTCCCAGATCTTCTCATTCTCCAAATTTTATAGCGGAGTGTGAAGAAACACACAACTTAGACTAAAGTGGCTGCCCCGCTCGCTAGCGCAAAGAATGACCGAGTTCAATGTTAAAAACATTCCTAAGACGTTGTTAATTTTCATTCACTCTCTCACCATCACATTGTCAGTTACGCGAAAAGTACTGTATTTTGCTATTTTAGGTACAGTAATTTACATTTAATGCGACATTTTTCTAATTGGACAGACCTGTATGCGACACGTTTAGTTAGACATTTTTGTAAACATCGAGTTCGGGCCCAAATTATGGCCCCACATTGACATTCGCCGCCAGACGTCGACGCTGTACCACTCTCATCTTCAATGTCCAATTACAGGTTAAATCGCCTCCAATGCGACACTGAGTGGTTCTCCGACATGTCGCATTAAATGTAAATTACTATATCAGTTTTCCAAACCAAAAGCTTTCATTCATGATTCCTACAATTTCAGAAGTTTATAAATTTTAATTGCAATCGCAAAAAAGACTAACAAACATTAAATGTCCGCTTGCAAATCTGGCAACTCAATCTGGAAGTCCGTGAGGTAAAACGTCAACATCATGCATCCATACGAAATGTCACGATATTGATGCCCGAAAATCAGAAAATCCGGATTTCTGCGTTGTCGGCCATGTTCAGCTGTCATTATGCTCTCAAATGTCATCATATTGTCAATAAATTTGACCGTGTAAGGTCCGCTTTAGACATCAATTGAATATAGGCTACCCAAAATCAAAACCAATATGGCGTCATTTGTTTACCAACATATCATTTGCGAGGATTGAAATCGTTGAAATCACGGAGATAGTAAAAATTTCGGTTTCTCACGGAGGTGTTCACATTTAACATGCAGTTTAAAGTTAGCCACTATTCGATTCGTAATTGACAAAACCAAAATGTCAGTGAACCGCAGCAATATTGGGTACACTGTCAATATGAGGGATTTGACGTTTTAGTCATACCCCTGGGTAATTTGCGATAGCAGAAAAGAATTGTTCTTACAACGCGAGCACGTGAAGTGGGAAACTACAAGTTCATTATTTAGTCAAGTGAGTTAGCGCTTATTTTCGAATTCCAAGTTTGTTTTCCCCTATCCCAACATTTGACAGATTGAGGTAACATTCGATATAAAAAATTGCAAGTCATATAGCTAAAACTCAGATTTTCCCAGGATAACCTAAAACACGAATTGCACATTTGAGAACTATCGCGGATTGAGTCCATATGTTACCGTCGCGTCACCAACAGAACCTAAAAGAGAAAGTAGAAACCTGAAACGAGAAAAGATATAAAATTAGTATAAAAAATTCAATATTTACAGGAGAAATAATTTAACAGAAGTTTAGCAACAGGCGGATATTAAAGAAGAAATAGAGTAAGAGTACTAAACGTAAGTTCACGGTTATGTCAATGTATGTATTCATTACTTACCATGATTGTATGCCTTTCTAGGAAGATTTCAATACTCGTATCAATACATTTTAAAACTCGGAAACCAGCATACTCATTTTCTTCTTGTTGGGCTATCTCCAACAATGACATCTTTCCGAAATCTTTCCTATGCTGGATGGCAACCAAACAAAAATAGTTCCGCGCGTGTATGTGTGTGTGGTGGCTGCTTCGATGTCTCAAGCGGAACCGTTTGTGGCATCACTCTCCTCCTTATGGGGTTCCTTCTGGCCTAATGTGCACAAACAGACTCTTGGTGACACCGTCCATCAGCGCTTTCATGATAAACGAAGTTAGTTTCACCACAACAGCGACAACATGTTCCAATCGCTGTTCAATTATAACTAAGTGGATTTCCGAGCGGCGCTCGCTCATATATCGATTGGTGATTTCAATAGCCTGTTTTGAAAGCATTTTGAAGGCTATTGAAACAAGTTTTTGGATGAAAAAGTAACAAGTATATAACGCGTAAACATTTTGCTTTTCGAATGAAGTGCTTATCATACCATTTCGTTCGGTTGTTTAGGAGCTATTAACGCTCAAAATCTCGGTCTCAGGCGTAACGCTTTCGTTTTCGAAACTTTGATTTTACACCCCGGTATAGAAATGAAAGACGTAGTCCTACGTCAAAAGCAGACCAGTTAAACCAGCCCTTCCTCTCTGGAATGGAAAGCTGGTTCCAAATAATACACATATTCCAACGTAGCATGACAATTGAAAATATTCAAAAAACTCTATGGGAAAATTTAAAAAATTCAATTCGCATGTGTTCTACAATTACATATTGACGAGCGTTGTTAGTCCATTTGATGTTTGCAGTAACGAAACTGATCTTCGTTCGAAAGTGGAAATGGATTTTAATGTGATAAAACACACTCCTATATCGTCTTCTATCTATATAAATAAAAATGGATTACCGAATGTGTTGATAAAAGCAAAATTCTAGCAAGGAATTGTCAGATTCAGGGCTGTCTTCATTCTATCATATTTTCTGTATCAAATATTTATTCCATGTAACAGAAAAACATGTTATTTGCAAGTGGATGAAAAATCTTGCACGAGAATTGTGTCTGAAAATAATCTGATATTATAAAGTCAAGTTTTGGTAGAAGTACTTAAATTCTATAGTAAAAATAATTTTAAAGAGTAGATTAGAAGATCAATCAATGAACTGTTCTGCGATTGGACCCATGAAGGTGCGCTTAGTAAGAAAACGTGGATGTGATAACGTAAAATAAAATTTTGGGCGGGACGAAGTTTGCCGGGTCAGCTAGTAAAAAAAATTAAAGTATACCGTTGGACGTTTACGTTTACCTGATTTTATCTACGTTGCTTATCTATATAACAATAATGAATTAGCCGTCACTCATGAATACTTTTTTCGTCTTCTGATATTCCTGCCACTCGACTGGGTGTGCCTTTTTTCGATGGGAATACAAATTGGCCGATGATTTGAACTCCTTTGCACAATGGGCACATGAGTAAAGCTGTTGACCGGTATGTGTGGCCATGTGTTCCTGCGGAAGAAGAGTGAAGAGTGTAATAACATACACGCATTCAGACGATTTTCCACTACCTTCAGAGCTAACGCTCGTTTGAATGACTTTTCACACAGGGTACACCGGTGAATTCGCTCCATTGTATGTTGATCCTGAATGTGCTTCTTCAGTGCATGCGAATTCGGGGATCGCTTGCCACACATATCGCACACGAAAACACGAGTTTCTTCCTGGTGCCGGATCATATGCTTTCTCATCGAATGCTCATTCTTCAGCCATTTACCACAGGTGGAGCATTGGATTCGCTTTGTGTTGAAATGCTCCGCCCTATGTATCTGGAAGGCACCTCTAGTCTTCAATACCTTCGAACAGATTTCACACATGACTTCATTCGCCCGTTCGTGGATGTTTTTAAAGTGGTTTGCCAATGCTCCCCGGGTAGAGAATTGCTTGTCACAATTCTGACATGGAAAATCCTTTTGATTCTTATGTCCTAACATGTGTGTATTGAGCTGATACTGTTTGGCAAACCTTTTTGAGCACAGATTACATGAGAAACTCCTCTGTTCGTTTGGCAGATGTAACAACAAACGATGGTTGAGTAAACTGCGTTTAGAGCAAAAGTTTCTTTTACACTCTGAACAATGAAACGTAGATGGGTTCATATGAACACGTATGTGTTCTCGTAGCCGAGTTGGGTCGTCAAATCGTAGATCACAACACATCACAAAGCCCCGTTGATTATGAACAGAGCTGTAGTGTTTCTTAAGCTGTTTGAATGTTACGAAACTTTCCGAACAATACTTACAATCCAGTTGACAAAATAGCAGAATATCTTGATCATTCACCATAACATTGTGCCCCACGTTTTGGTTTCCGGTTTTTGGTTCCTCAGATTGTTC
Source organism: Toxorhynchites rutilus septentrionalis (assembly GCF_029784135.1). NCBI lineage: Eukaryota > Metazoa > Arthropoda > Insecta > Diptera > Culicidae > Toxorhynchites > Toxorhynchites rutilus. Next base: position 70,853,475 of record NC_073745.1, read on the forward strand.
TTTCTCCAAGCCAGATGGAAGGTTTAGTTTTTCTTCTAGTTCGATGTCACCAACGTGTTCATTCCCCATTTCATTGTTAACTACTTCCGTTTTAATAATCGCATTCTTAAACTCATTATCATCGTCAGGAATCTCTGCACTCGTTTCAAGTTTCTCTACAAGAAACAGTTTATATGTTGAGCTTTCCTGTTTGCACAGCTGTTCAACTTGGCAGTAGAATAAGTGGAATTCAGACAGCTTATTCCAACAAACACTACAAATTTCAAAGCCTACGAGCTGTTCTGGCTGCAAACAAAAAAAAATCGTGTTTCTATGGTACGTATAATTCGATAATCGTTAAAACTACCGTAAACCATAAATGTTTGGTTACAATATCTTGGATTCGATGCGCATCGAACTCCTTCGAATAACTGTCCACCGATCTGATATCCGGCGGGTCCTCTCGGAAACAGAAATTACATATCTTTACTGTGTTCATCACTTTTAATATTATTAACAGGATTCATAGAAGAAGAATTACTGCGTTGTTTACATTTTTTTATGTTTCTATGAACCCGTTCGTAAACAATATTCAATCAATGGTCGATTTATATCAAAGTACGTAGAATAAGAAGGTAGTCTACTCCCTGCTTTGTTCAAGTAGTGGTAGGCAAAGAAAAAAAGCAAAAAATAGTTATTAACCATAGATCGAATCCATATAAATTCAAACATTTTTTAATTTTTTAAATTGTAACACAAGAACTGTCTCGAAATATGTTTCGAAATAATGAAATAGTAGTCTACTTAATCATTTTAAAATTGAAAACAGTAAAATTATCGCACCTGTACTATAAAAATAATGCAAACCCGATAAACAAATGTGTGGAAAGGTTATATCGAAGCAGTGTCGTTCTCGTTCCCGATCCAAGGAACGAATGCATGGGATAACTGAAAACATCTCCGATTAGTTTATCTCATTCGAAATTATTCTGTTCCGGCATCGCGGGACGTGGTATTTCAACATTTTGCTGAAGTAAACAAAAACTATACAGTATGAAATCGATAGAAATTCACATAAAACGTTACTTGCAGTGAAAAACAATTACACTATCGTGTTTACCGTCGACTCGACCGGCGATTTTGCCACTTTTCATGATGTTTAGGACTTTTAAAATCGAGAAATATTGAAAAAACTTCAGAACTTCGAACAAATTGAGGATTTTTTATTACTTACTTCGTTGTGTGTGTAGCACATGCGCTCTCCGTGTGTATACATAGGAAATATCCCTTACCTTCTATTCTATGTACTTCGAGCCAAGACTCGTAGAAGTATATCCTAAGGTGGGCCAACTTGCTAAAACCACTCTTCAGCCATCTTGGAAGTCTACTGTGTTTTGTTTGTAAACAAAACACAATACGCTTGTGCCGGAGCTCGCTCGTGATCAGTCTGTCTCTTTCACGCTTCAAGAAAATAATTCCCCTTCCGCTTTCTTCCGTACTGTTTTCATATACCGCTCCCCTAACCCACTTAGTGACGAAACGGCCTCACCTAGTACCATAGACCCGTCTTGGCTAAAACCACTCTTCAGCCATCTTGGAAGTCTACTGTGTTTTGTTAGTAAACAAAACACAATACGCTAGTGCCGAAGCTCACTCGTGATCAGTCTGTCTCTTTCACACTACAGCAAATAATTTCCCTTCTGTTTTCTTCCGTACTGTTTTCATATACCGCTCCCCTAACCAATTTAGTGACGAAACGGCCTCACCTTAGGATATACTTCTATGCGCCTTGAATCAGCCTTAACTGAGTGACAATATCGTTAGAGGAAGTCATCATAGCTTTACAAAATGTTGTTCAATTTGGCGAGGAATACAAACTCTGTTATCAGACTTCTCAGTATTAATAAAAGTTTCACCCAAAGTTTCACTGCTACGCATCGGCAGTACTCTGCACAGGATCCAATCAGGGGACGTGAACTGCAGGCATAACTTGGATAAAATCATCAAAATACTGTAAATAAATTCTCGCGTATTTTTCCACAGCTATCTTACCTCACCGATGATGACAAGCAAGGTATTGCCATTGTGGGCCTCAATCGGCCAAAGGCCCGAAATTCTTTCAGCAAATCCCTGGTTCGCGAACTGCTAGATGCGATCGATGTGTTGACCCACGATAAGAATGTACGCGTAGTGATTTTGCGCAGCTTGGTGCCGGATATCTTCTGTGCTGGGGCTGATTTGAAGGAACGTGCCACAATGACGCCCCAAGACGTGGGCCGGTTTGTGGCAAAGTTGCGGCAGATGATGAGCAATATCGAACAGATCCCGGCCCCTGTGATTGCCGCAATTGATGGGCCAGCTCTAGGGGGAGGGTTGGAAATGGCACTCGCTTGCGATATGAGAATTGTTGCGAGCAGTATCAAATTGGGGCTGGTTGAAACTAAGCTTGGAATCATACCAGGAGCAGGAGGAACTCAGCGATTGCCAAGAATTCTGAACCCGGCCGTGGCTAAGGAATTGATTTTCACAGCTCGACAGATAACTGGAGAGGAAGCTAAGTCCCTGGGGATAGCAAATTATGCCGTGCAGCAGAATAAACTCGGAGATGCCGCTTTCCAAAAAGCCTTAGAACTAGCGGGGGAAATTGTGCCAAATGGCCCAGTGGGTGTTCGAATGGCTAAGAAAGCGATTGATAGAGGTTTACAGGTAGATTTAGCAACTGGATGTGCCATTGAAGAAGCCTGTTATGCTCAAGTTATTCCTACGAGAGATCGTATGGAAGGTTTGAAAGCTTTTGCCGAAAAACGTAAGCCAAAATTTATTGGCGAGTAGGGATTCTAGAACTAGATCGATACAAGCAGTGATATAAAGTGCATTTACGTGTTGAACGATAATCTAGCTCAAAGCTCATTTCAAGAGAATTTATTGATTAGTACTATGGTTACAGTTTTTTTAAATAAAGGCTTGAAAAGCTATATTTCCTTAAGTAATTGCTTCATTGAAGGTTGAGAAGTTCTATCAGTTGACGCTTAGTGTCTTCTGGCGAGTTTACTTTATGTCCAATTGTCCTAGAATCGTTGAATATTTCATAATCGTTACCACCGGGCTCAGTTTTGTCACCGAAGAAATGTATTTCCTTGAAGCTGAAAAACACAGTGAGGTTTTTACCGTTTTGAATATATATTAAATCTCACCTATTTGCTTTGGTGGCATGTCTCAGACAGTAAGTCTTGTCCCATCCGTTGGGGAAGACATCGAAGCTTATTTGTCCGCCTATGCTATATGTTAAATCAACTTGGCTGAATTCTTTTCTCAGCACATCAATCATCTGCTGCCTTATGTGATTTTTTTTATCGTATTCGAAGAATTCGATTCTTTCTTTTTGCGAGCAATTTCTTCCAATGGGACTAACGTTGATCATTCCATTTCTGAATTCAATAAATGTCCCCCTCTTGATTGGAAGTTCGAGCTCAGACAGGTATTTTAGTACAAAATTGATGAACCTTTGAAGCACCTCTTCCCCAAGGTACTGTGAAATGGAAACTTTTCCCACTTCCTTTCCTTTCTCGTATTGGACTAGTCCATTTTCTGGGAACACGTAGTCGAAATACTCGAGAATCTCACGTCCATTCAGTTGCTCATAGATTTTCTCCATATCAGATCCCCCTACGAGTCCTATTGTTGCCTTTGGTTGAACTTGCTGATATAGAAAATCTTTGAATTCGCAATCGATCACTCCTCGTGGTTTTGTTAGTGTTCCATCCACATCAAATAGAATCAAAATTTCTTCTCGCTGGAGAGTCATTCTGGACTAGAATATCCTTCGGGGCTACGAGTTGAACTATCGCTGTTAGTGATATCACAAACTACATCTGCTTACACCACTCCTCGCCAGCTAATCTTTTGTGTGAGTACAGATGGGACAGTTTATGGGGCAAATAAACAAATAAACCGGTCAGCTGATTTGTAAACATTGCTACCCAGAGCAAACGTCACCTGTTTGTGTATGATTTTTGTATTCGTGGGCGTTTCTACGTGTACGACGTTGACGTTTGTCACTTAATGTTTGCTCGGAACCATGGTGAATAGAATACAGGTAGATCAACTTTTCGTTTTGCGGCCCTTTTGAAAGTACAGTTATTTACATTTAATGCGACATGCCGAGGCACCACTCAGTGTCGCATTAGAGACGATTCGGACCTGTACACTGAGAGAAATATTTAGTAAATATGACGAATTCTTTGGTACATATTACCAATTCACTAGTCATTTTCTACCATACTAATTATTGGTACATCTTACGAAAAAAAATTGGTAAGTGTAGATGTCCAACAAAACTACGATTAGTTGGTCCAGTGTTGGTTCAATAATGGTTCGCATCATTGGTTCAATATTGATGATAAATATCAATCAGTGATAGTAACGATATTCTTCTGAATAATTAATTCATATTTTCATTTATTCTATATATCTAGAATACATTACTAATAACTTATTCTATTTATAATTGCAATAACTCTACAATAATAACTATATACTAATAACATTAATTTTCATGGTAATAATTCTACAACTTCTAATGGGTTGTGGGCTTGGTCATAATTATGTTCCTTTTCCTACTGCACCGCAATGCTTTTCGCCATTTAGGGACAGGGACAGCTCATTAGCAGGCGATCGATGCCATCAGGATGCAGTATACATCTTTCGTAAGTATTGGTCTCGCATATCCTGATGAAGAAATACAAAGATATCAATGATAGTCGATGAATATGTATTTATGAAACAAATATATTATATGTTAGATAGACGTATATTTAAATGTGACATAAAAATTAAATGCTTACCTCCGAGTTACAAATTGCTTTTTTAATAAAGTTGCCCACTATTTTCCAACGTTAGAACCTGAAAAAAAATCTTTATTATAAACTTAACCTTGTGTCTCACTACTTGCCCTGGCTTCCATCGACTGTTTTTCATCCTCCTCTTGCCATACGAATCCACGGGATGTATAGAAACCGCGGTATGTAAGCCCCATATTCATATTACGGTTCAGGGTCAAGTAATATATCACAATATCCAAACAAAACAGAATATTTTTTATTATTTACCTCCGAATCGCTCCGCTTCAACAAACGTTTCAAAGCGATCGCGAAGTACGCACTGCAAATTTACCAGATATGTAAACAAGGTTACTTAAACTATGAAGTAAAATGTACGAATCGTTGGTAGGGAAGAACATTGCATTTGACATCATTTTTACAAAGTTTTGGTAATATGTACTAAAAATGTGTATATTTTACCAAAGTTTTGATTACTAAAGATTTTGTAGTTGCGTTTACTAAACTTTCTCTCCAGTGTAATTGGACATTCGCGATGACAGTGATACAGTGTCGACGTCTGGTGGCGACAATGTGGGGCCATAATTTGAGCCCCGAACTCGATGTTTACAAAAATATCCAATTAGAGGTAAAATGTCCAATTAAACGTGTCGCATTACAGATCTGTCCAATTAGCTAAATGTCGCATTAAATGTAAATTATTGTAATTTGTGAACTTTATCCAATATGATCTGTTTTGCGTTTTAACCAGCCTGTACTCGCGTGCCAAATCATAACTCGTATATTCGCGCACGGTGTCACAGACCGAAAGCTGAACTTCTTTGTAATGTTGCTATTGTGTATTTTTCAGGCTTTATTGGCATTTATTTGAAGAAAGGGGTATAATTGAATGAACAACTTTTTTCCTGTTAATAATTAAAAGTAAGCAACTGAATTAATGAAAATATAAAGAGCTAGAAAATAACGTATGAATCGATTGTGGTTTCATTGGAATTTCAAGTTTTCATATTCCCAATATTCTTTGTCTCTGTTTTCTTTGTAAACTAAGAATTAATGCCTGTTTTTTTAATGGGGCACAAAAAGATGATATAAATTTCTACACTGAGAGGAAAATTTAATATATATGACGAATTTTTTCGTAAATGTTACCAATTCGCTAGTCATTTTCTACCCTACTAATCATTGGTACATCTTACAAAAGAAAATTGGTAGGCATTATTTTTGTAGGATGGTGGCCATGTTGGCCCACCATTGGAGCAACATCAGTGAAAACGTTGTTTTTCATTTGTAATAGATAATGATAAGGGATAATGACATTATGTTGTTGATAATTAATTCTTATTTATAAGCTGTCTTCAATCATACATTATCTTTTACACAGTAATTTCCTACATCCTACATTCTATATCTAAACATTGCTCGTGCAAATAGACAGATTTAATCGCAGCCTCGACCGAATCAGTCTCATATGTTTTTTTTTAAATCCTCGCTCATCAAGGTTTTGCTCCTTTTCCTGTTGCACATTTTCATCCTTTAGGACGGGAACAACTGGTTAGTTGGCAGTTGATGGGACCAGATCGCAGTACATTTCATCCGCATTATTTGCTCTCCCGTTTCCTGATGTATGATTATGGTTAGTTATAAATATGGGTTTGTGATGAAATATATGTGATTACCTGACATTTATTTGTGTTGCAAATGCTTAGTCTAGTATACATTGAATATTCCACCAGTAAACTGTGCAATTTTAATCCAAGGTTAGAAACTGAAAATTAAAAGGGAAAGGATTGTGTTGAAGTTTATTTTTATAAGATTCGGTCTATTAAGATTTCAATACAACGAATTGAACTTTTGTTTTCCCGCAGCGAAAACAAGTTCTCGATATCTTTGTGGTCGAGAATTTGTTTTCGACGAAGAGAAACAAAAGCTACATATATTTTAATCTAATAAAAACCAAAAAACCTTACCTCCGAATGGCTTTGTTTCCTCAAGAAGAATGACGACTGCGAAGTACGCACATTACAGTTCCTAGAAATGAAAACAATCAAGGTTACACATGCTATGAAGTAAAATGTACGAATCTTTAGTAGGGATGTATATTGCATAAGACATCCGTTTTACAAAGTTTTGGTAATATGTACAAAAAATGCGTACATTTTACCAATGTTTAAACTACTAAAGATTTGGTAGCTGCATTTACTAATGTTTTCCTCCAGTGTAGGAATTTCCTGCGACTTGTTTTCTTGTCGATATTGTTCAGCCCATATATTATAAAAAAAATATCCCCGCAACTGTAACTGTTAAAAATAACTATAGGCCACCGATTAGTTTATAGTTTACAGCTTACAACTCTTCCACAAGTGCATTTCTTTCACAAGTGTGTATATGTATGACCATTGTTTTTAGTGAATAACTATACGAAAGTCAAACGTTTGTATTTTTCTTTTGCACGTATGAATATAACAACGAATATTATATGAATCAGTTCAATCGGGTGACAAAAAGGACTAAAATCAAATATGAATAGTCCGGTAATGATCTTATGCATTATATTCAATGAATATTCCACGCCACTAACATTAATTTATACATGAAATACAATATTCTAAAATAGGAAAAAAGTCACTTGTCCAAAAAAGTTACTCCTACACTGAGAGGAAAATTTAGTATATATGACCAATTTTTTGGTAAATATTACCAATTCGCTAGTCATTTTCGACCCTACTAATTATTAGTACATTCTACCAAAACAAATTGGTAGACATAAATTTCAAACAAAACAAGGTTTGTAAATCCAATGTTGGCTCAATTTAGGGGCAATATCAATGAAGATGTTGGCCCTCATTTGTAAAGGGATAATAACAGTAATAACGATATTTATCGAATAATAAATTTTCAAATCGAAAGCTGTGTTCAAATAATTTTATTGTTATTAATATTCTAATATTAATATTCACACAAACCTTTGCAGTTTTTCGTTTTCGTTGAAGTTTGTTGTGAGCGGCAGTTGGGCCATCAGCGCTTTTCATATACCCACTTATTCACCTACGTAGTCGGACGAGACATCGAAACATCATTCCTCGACAATGCATGTCGTACGCTCTCCGCTCTCCTTGATGTGGCCTACGTTGTAACAACCGCGAGCAACACGTGGAATAGTGGTATTTCTACAAAACAAAATAAATATTTAGGTACAATGAATCAACAGAAACAAAATGAAACAAATCGCTCCACTTCCACTAAAGAAATGGAGAATGCACACACACAGTTGCTAAGCATGAAAATACTCAAGGTTACTAATGCTATGATATAAAATTTACGAAACGTTGGTAGGGTTGTACATTGAATTTGACATCAGTTTTACAAGACTTTGGTAATATGTACAAAAAATGTGTACATTTTACCAATGTTTCGATTACTAAAGATTTGGTAGCTGCATTTACTAATGTTTTCCTCCAGTGTATACTCGTGTCGGTGACACATGTGCCTTTCGTACCAACATATGCGATACGCTAAACGATGACGAACGATGAATAACGAAGCTAGAGAGAATCGCAAAGTCATAGTGTTGATATTTCCCGAGGAATGAATGAATTATTGATTTCTCGGTCTCACAGAAGTGAAGTTACAGTAGGCAGGGAAATATCAAAGCTGAGGAAGAGAAAAAATCTATTTGGAATCAGTCTAGAAAGATCGATCGAAAAAGTTTGTTTCGGAATTAGTTAATTTTCACAGATTTAATTTAGTTTTCAAAAATCAGAATTAGAACAAAAAAGACTGTGAATTGATCGATCAGGTACGAATTCTTTTGTTTGAAGCTATACAAGATTATTGAATAACGCTTGTTCTAGGAAGTTGAGTTCGATTAAAGGGTGTGTCACATCAAATTGTATCACGGAAAAAACGCTGTAGAAATTTTAATTTTTGGGAATTATATCTTCAGCTTTCGCTTATAATCAAATAAGAGTGTATAGATCACGTTGGCCATGCTTCACTGTCAATTTTTCGTAAATTTGGAAAAATGTCGTCGATCGTTCGAAAAAGAGCGTCGTGAATTAATCCTGTGCACTCATTTCGAGAATCCGGAGTTGTCACATCGGGACATCGGTAAGATGCTGGGAATCGTCCAATCCACGGTCAGCAGAGTACTAAAACGATACTTCGAGAACCTAACCATCGACCGGAAGGTGAAGAACGGCAAAAATGGATGCTCCGTCAGTGAAAAAGATCACAAGCGCGTAGTTAACCAGTTTAGACGTGATCCGAGAAGTTCGGTCCGGGATGTCGCCAATAAGCTTAATTTGTCAAGTTCATTCGTCTAGTGGACCAAGCAGCGGGAGGGCCTGCGTACATACAAGGTTCAGAAGGCTTCTAACCGCGACGAAAGGAAAAACATGGTGGGGAAGACGCGAGCCTGGAAGCTGTACACCGAAATGCTGATGAAGCCGCATTGCCTGGTAATGGACGACGAAACCTACGTCAAAGCGGACTTTCGTCAGCTGCCGGGCCTGTTGTTCTTCTCCGCAGAGGACAAATTCAGCGTTCCGGAGGAAATTCGCAAGCAGAAACTATCCAAGTTTGCCAAAAAGTACATGGTGTGGCAAGCGATCTGCTCTTGCGGAAAGCGGAGCGCCCCCTTCGTGATGACCGGCACGGTAAACGGGCAGGTTTACCTTAAGGAGTGCCTACAGAAGCGCTTACTACCACTATTGAAGCAGCACGAGGGCCCGACCATCTTCTGGCCGGATCTCGCTTCGTGCCACTATTCAAAGGACGTGTAGGAGTGGTACGAAGCCAACGGGGTCACCTTTGTGCCAAAGGAAATGAACCCGCCCAACGCGCCGGAGCTTCGCCCAATAGAGAAATATTGGGCGATTATGAAGCAGGCCTTCCTTAAGAACCCAAAAGTTTTCAAATCGGAGGCGGACTTCAACAGAAATTTCTGTTCAAAAAAAAACTACAACCTGACGTTGTACAGAACCTTATGGACGGGGTAAAGAGGAAGGTGCGAGCATACGGGCTTGGGCTCGAAGTATGAATAAAAAGAAAATGCCAAAAGTTGTTTAATAGTTTTTATTTTACTGTCTAAAATTTTCAAAAGGATCGGTCTACTGGGCGAATTTCTACAGCGTTTTTTCCGTGATGCAATTTGATGTGACACACCCTTTAATCAGGTTCCGAACATCCAGCCTCAGGATCGCGAATCTGAAATGTTAATTGGAATTCGATATAAAAAAAGTTAAAATAATTGAAAATAATCTAAAGAAATATTCAATTGATCATGAATTAAATTCAAACAGGCTCAGTAGAATTTAGAGCACAATTACAAATTTACGATTCGGGTAGAACATTCGAGAAACCACGGAATGTAAGCAAATCTACTATGCATTTTATCAATGTCTAATAACGAATAATTGTAATTAATTATAGGAAATTTTAACCGTGCCATCTGAAATACACGCGTTTAGAATTCAGAAGTTTGTTTTATCTCGTTGCCAAAGCAACACCGCGGATCACGAAAACTGCGGATCACGCAATAAATGAATCATAAAATGAGATGCAAACATAAAAACACAGATATTTCAGCATGATAACTATGTTTTATCAATACAGGATTCATTAAACTGTGTACACCAGTGGTCAAATAACGTGAAAGCCACGACTAAAATAAAAGAGCTAAAGGCTACCCCTCACTGATAAATTTCGGGAAAGTCCATAAAATTACTATAGAACTCGCTTTAGTGGATAATCCGCATCGCGGATCGTTTCTAAACCGGTTCAGTAGTTCAAAAGTTATTATTTAAGAAAAATGCATTTTTAATGTTCGGAATTTGAGACAAATGTAAACCTATTTTTAGTTCTTCACCATGAATATGTATTTGTAAATCGATTTCATTGTAGCCAAACGAATAAAAGGTTTATTGTGTCCAAAATTCAAACAAATTATGCGAAAAAGTACCATGTTGAGTAATGAGACACTGTTCAATGGTCAACAAAGCTTAAGTGTTCGGAATATGAGACAAAACGGCATGTCACAATGAAGAAATGATTCTTGAGATCAATTTCGGCTAAGAGATTCAGTTTCTTGTTTTTTTTATTATCATTCGAATACCTATAACTTCGAAAGTCTGTTTCTGATGAAAAAGTTGATCCGGATGTTTATTGCTATAATTTGTAAGATCCAAGCATATCACATGATTTTCATCTTTTACATAACTATGCGTAATTCAAATACACAATATTTGAGCATTTCGGCTGTTAGATTATTTGATTTGTTGGCGTTTTAAGTCAGATAATTGGCCAGTGTGAGTAGGAAAAAATATATTGTCCCGGAAAGTAATCTAAAAATTCAAAGATGATACCCTAACGACTCAGCAGCAAGTTTGTAAAGGTGTCGTGAATTTGGTCACATCATCCAAAGCCAGCTCAACACTTCACGGGCAATCAACTGCCCAAGTTTATGTCTCCGTAAACCGCTGCATCGATCGTCAGAAAAGTTCATTGCACTAACCTCGCCCAAGGCGTGGACTGCCATACAATCTCAATATGTATGCATATGGACTGGAGAAAAACAACTAGAAGCATTTGAGCAGTTAGGTAATGAAAAGTCCGTCATCATAGCGATACGCCAACCGAAATGTAACCTTCTGACAAATTGGTTTACGAGAAGTTGTTGTTCCGTAATGGTTTTCATGGCACCAACTTTTATCGGTCCACAGCAAGAAAAAAAAAACGAGCGAAAAATTACCTTAATTTGGTGCAGCAGTTTCCATTCTCCTTCTGGTGAAACGCACGAACATGCGCATGTTAGCGAAAAAGAGCAATTAATTTCGATGGAATAGCAGCCAGTATCTTATCTGCATTTGCATCATTAGATATGGTGCCGAAAAAAAAATACAGGAAGTGCTTTCGAGGCGGTGCACATTGATCTGTTTGTAATTAGAGAACATCCAAGACTAATGCAGATATAAGAAAGTGAACCGATATACGTCATATATGGCAATTCAAGATTGTTTGCAACACTTAAGCCCAGGATTGATAGGCTTATCAATACAGCTTTATTACACAGAAAAACATTTTTTACATTAATAAGCAAACTACTTGAATTGCAATGTTGACGCGCTAACTTAAAGTTTAGTTTAATGTTTAAATAGGTTTTGTACGAGTCGTTTAATGCATTGGCGCAGTGGAAAAAATATTCCAACAGATATTCGACACAAATTCGTAAATACATCAGATCCCCAATTAACTGTGAATGAAAAGGATGTGAAGTCGCATTCTCTAATGATGATATGATAATAATATTATTTTAATCTACATATAAATACAGTAGAACCCCGATTATCCGCGAAATAGTCTGGCAAGGTCACCACGTATAACAAAAATCGCGGATAACGGGATAAAGGACTAAAAATGAGGCTCAAACACGAAAAAAAGATATTTCGGCTTGAAAACTATGTTTAATTTCATCCATCTAAACTATCCATCTTTAATGTCGTGTAAACCAGCGCACAATGGTCCAGGAGATGCATTTAAGTGGAAATTAGAATTTAGAGCTCGACAGTTATACTCTAGACAAAAACTGTCTTAGACAAAGTTGTTACTCATGATAGAGCGATCGTTTCTATGTTGTCAAAAATAGGGTGACCAAAATTGTCGATGAAATAAAAAATCTAACTTTCTTATCTTTAGAGATAGAGGTAAACATAGTTCGACAATGTTGTAGCTCCAATTATTTGAGACATCTTTGTAGAACAAAGTTTTTCTCTATCTCTTGAAATAAACGATATACCGCCTTTTTTCTAAGTTACGTTAGGGTAATCATTTCACTCTATACAATATGTGATTTTCAAATGTATGTTATTTTTTGTGCTTGAGTAAATAAGAATTGAAATCATGAGTTTTTGGATGAAAACCCATCAATAACTTTGAGCAGGATTAATCCATTAGTACCCAGCGTATGAAATTTAATACGCAAAAATGCTCTTTTTTGAAAAACTGTTTTTGATGAAACTATAATGTTAAGCGCATTTTAAATGATACCACATGACAATTTAAGAGTGTTTTTTGTGTCAGTGTCATTTTATCTGTCATTTTTGTTGTTCTGTTGTGTATTGAAGCTTACAAAGTTCGAGTTTCCCGCAAAAGTCGCAAAGTAAACATAACCTACACCTGGGCAGTAATGGGTTAAGATATTGACATGTTCGGCATCGCAAAATGTTGGTATTGATAAGCTCTAAAAGTCGTACCAAGATCATTTTGATGTAGAATTTTAAATCTAAAAGTTAAAGTAAAAAAACCCGTTTTTTCATAGTTACCCTAATGCAATTCAGATAGAAAGCGCTAAAAACAACTTTGTGGGAGATATTTATTGTTTAGACAAAAACTGTCTCAGACAAAGTTGTTACATATGATAGAGCGCTCATTTTTGTGTTATCAAAAACAGGATGACCAAAATTGTCGATGAAATGAAAAATCTAACTTTCTTATCTTTATAGATAGATATAAACATAGATTAACAATGTTATAGCCCCAGTTATTTTAAACTACTTTTTAGAACAAAGCTTTTTTCTATCTTTGAAAATAATCGATTTAACGCTTTTTTTCTAAGTTGCATTAGGATGACCATGAAAAAACGTGTTTTTTCTGCTTTAACTTTGATATTTCAAATTCTACATCAAAAGTGTCTTCGTACGACTTTTAGAGCTTATCGATACTAACATTTTGTGATGCAGAACTTGTCTATATCTTAATCCTACTCAATGTTATTGATGGTTTTTTACCCAAAAACTCATGATTTCAATTTTAATTCACTCAAACATGAAAAATAACACAGTTTTGAAAATCATACATCATGTAGAGTGAAATATGCTCTTTCAAATGCCGTCAATAAACTTTGTTTACGTTTGCTCCAGAAAGAATGGGAAACGATTGAAGAGAGAGTATTTTTTGGGAAGAAATATCAAAAACTTTGAGTTAAGTTGGGATATCGACAAGTTGTGCATCGAAAAATGTTTGTATTAGTAAGCTCTAAAAGTCTTTCGAAGACAGTTTGTATGTAGAATTTGAAATATGAAAGTAAGAGCGAAAAAATAGTTTTTTTTCATGGTGACCCCAACGTAACATAGAAAAAAGGCGCTATATCGATTATTTTAAGAGATAGAGATAAACTTTGTTCTACAAAGATATCTCAAATAACTGGGACTACAACATTGTCGAACTATGTTTACCTCTATTTCTAAAGATAAGAAAGTTAGATTTTTTAATTCATCGACAATTCTGGTCACCCTATTTTTGATAACATAAAAATGAGCGCTCTATCATATGTAACACCTTTGTTATAGACAGTTTTTGTCTAGAGTATAACTGTCGAGCTCTAAATTCTAATTTCCACTTAAATGCATCTCCTGGACCATTGTGCAGTGGTCAGATAATGTGAAAGTCATAAGAAAAACAAAAAAGCAAGTGTCTACCTTTCACTGACAGATTTCAGAAAGCTTTATAGAATTACTATAAAACTCGCTTCCGTGGATAATCCGCGATATTGGGGGTTCCACTGTACTGAGGCATGCTGTTTGTGGAATTGAGTTTGTTTTAACAAGACATAAAGAAAACATCTAAAGACTCACTAACATCTAAAGTCACTAAAGAATTGGGTTTGTACCAAATATCTTCTGGTGCGCTTTTTGGTATTCTGGAAAATTGGAACTTGCACGCTTTACAAGCATGTGTGTATTAATTTTCAGCCAACCCTCGTACAATTAAAGAAAAACGCTTAATAACAATTCAACCCAAATGCATATTTCAGCATTTTATCTCTACTGTTCTACGGCCTACGTAAGTGCAATTCGTTTGATGAAATGATGAGATTATTGTTGCCAATCGTCTGCCATACCCAACTTTCCATTTGCAAATTCAACGAACCGCTTCAGTTCTTCTCTATCAATCAATCTATCGGCTGTCCATGGAAAGATGCATATGATGTCATTATTGAAGTCTCTCCATCCATACGATTTCCCGCTGTCGACCAGTGTTTGTTGCTGAACATTTTCTCAGCACTCGAATATCACTACACGACGAATGGCTTCGGTAATTATAAGCCATTCTACTCTTTCGTGTTTCTTCATTTTTTGATAGTATAGTTCTTTTCAGATTAAACATCGTGTTTCTTCAACGGTATGAATCGAAAAATCGGCAGTTTATGTATAAAATTAGAAAAAATCGCGATTTCGTTGCGACTAAAATTATGTAAAAAAAAAAACTAAACCCAGTAAAGCTTAGTGATGTTTCAAATGAGCTCAAAGGTATATTCTGTATTTTTGATATTATCCTTTTTTTTCCTCCACGGCTCATAATTACCGCTCAATAATGGTTTTGAAGTTCGTGTTAGGAAAAATCATTTCGGTGGAAAAAGAGGACTCCCAACTTGCATGTATTCGCAAAATCGATTTCTGCAAACCCCTTGGTTTAGAAGTCTGTGTTGAGGAAACCGTAAATCGGGCCAATCAAAACGTGGCTGTTAGGGCGTTTATATAACGCTTGACATTTTACCATTCAATTGTTATTTGTCATGAAAAAAAAATTTTTAATCTATCTATCTATCTATCTATCTATCTATATATTAGGCTGTCAAAAAAGTCCTGCGGTATTTCCGCGAGGTGTCGTTGTAAGCGCGTAGTTCTAGTTGTATTCATTGTATCGAGTCATACTATAGCTTGTTGGAAAGGTATTTTTGCGCGCTATAATATAGTCCTTGACAGTGTTTTGTTTGGTTAAGTCGTTCGTGAGTTATAGTGTCGCAAATATGGAGCAAAATAAAGAGAAAATCCGACATATTTTACAGTACTACTATGACAAAGGCAAAAATGCATCTCAAGCTGCCAATAAAATTTGTGCAGTACAGTTTCCATTTCCACCGCACAACGATGGTTTCAACATTTTCGTTCTGGTGTAGAGGTCGTCGAAGATGCGCCCCGCTCCGGAAGGCCTGTCGTCGAAAATTGCGACAAAATCGCTGAATTAGCCGAGAAAGATCGGCATAGTAGCAGCCGTAGCATCGGCCAAGAGCTGGGGATAAGTCATCAAACCGTTATTAACCATTTGAAGAAGCTTGGATTCACAAAGAAGCTCGATGTATGGGTGCCACACACGTTGACGCAAAAAAACATCTTTGACCGTATCGACGCATGTGAATCGCTGTTGAATCGCAACAAAATCGACCCGTTTCTGAAGCGGATGATGACTGTCGATGAAAAGTGGGTCACTTACGACAACGTGAAGCGCAAACGATCGTGGTCGAAGCCCGCTGAAGCGGCTCAGACGGTGGTCAAGCCCTCATTAACGGCCAGGAAGGTTCTGCTGTGTGTTTGGTGGGATTGTCAAGGAATAATCTATTATGAGCTGCTTCCCTATAGCCAAAAGCTCAATTCGGACCTGTACTGCCAACAACTGGACCGCTTGAAGGTAGCACTCATGAAGAAGAGGCCATCTTTGATAAACAGAGGCCGCATTGTCTTCCATCAGGACAACGCCAGGCCACACACTTCTTTGGTGTCGCGCCAGAAGCTCCGGGAGCTCGGATGGGAGGTTCTTTTGCATCCGCCGTATAGTCCGGACCCTGCACCAAGTGACTACCACCTGTTTTTGTCCATGGCGAACGAGCTAGGTAGTCAGAAGTTAGCCACAAAAGAGGCCTGTGAAAATTGGCTATCCGAGTTTTTTGCCAATAAGGAAGCGAGCTTCTATAACAGGGGTATTATGAAGTTGGCATCTCGTTGGGAACAAGTCATCGAACAAAACGGAGCATATTTGACTTAAAACAGATGATTGTAAATAATTTTATACAAATGCCATACTGCCATACAAATGAAACACAAATTTCTGCATTACTCGAGAATTTTTCAAGCAAATGAAACCAAATTAGGCATGTCAAGGTTTTAGGGTGCAATAAATGTTTTTACGGTGGTTTGTACCCCTCCCCCTCTCTTAGAGGGGATAGACATACAAATGAAACACATATTTCTGCATTACTCGAGAATTAATCAAGCAAATGGAGCCACATTTGGCATGTGGAGATTTTAGGGGGCACGAAACGTTTCTATGGTGAATAGACACTGCTCCCGTCTCTCTGAGGGGAAAGGGGGCTGCCATACAAATGAAGCATATATTTCCGCATAATTCAAGAACAAATCAAGCAAACGGCATGTGGTATGTGGAGGTTTTATGGGGAAGAAACATTTCTAAGGTGGTTCGACACCCCTCTCCCCTCTCTAAGGGGGTCTCCCATACAAATGAAACACAAATTTCTGCATTACTCGAGAACTAATCAAGCAAACGAAACCAAAGTTGACATGTGGAGGTTTTAAGATGCTATAAATGTTTCTATGGTGGTTCGACACTCCTCCCCCCTCTCATAGGGTGGGCTATCATACAAATGAAAAACAAATTTCAGCATAACTCTAAAACTAATCAAGCAAATGGAGCCACATTTGGCATGTGAAGATTTTAGGGGGCACGAAATATTTCTATGATGAATAGACACTCCTCCCCCCTCTCTAAGGGGAGAAGAGGGGAAGGGTCTGTCTTTATTCTATCATATTTTCTGTATCAAACATTAATTCTATGTAACGGAGAATCATGTTATTTGCAAGTGGTTGTTAAATCTTGAACGAGAATTGTGTATTAAAAAAATCTGATATTATAATGATGAGTTTTGGTAGAAGTACTAGTATTTTTTAGTGAAAGGTAAATTCAACGGGGTCGATTAGAAGACCAATCAATGAACAGTTCTGCTATTGCGCTTAGTAAGAAAACGAGAATGTTTGAAGGTATTGATAACAGAAAACAAATTTTGGGCGGGACGAAGTTTGCCTTGTCAGCTAGTAATTGTGATAAATGAGTAGAAATATTTGCTATCATTTGATGCAAACATCTTTCCGATCTATTAAGACATGTTCGAGTTCTAAGCATTCGAAATCTTTCATTTTTTGCTCCATGTCATGTGTTTAGGTTTTCATGAATATGGATCAATGAATGGCTTTTGCTATCCTTTTGCATATTTCCAAACTGTAAAAACTGCATCTATTTCATTTCGTAGTACCTACGAAAATTAATTTCACGTACCCAAAGTGGTATCGCGAATGTTGCAGACTGCGCAATCGCGGGTGGCTGAGAGGTGATGTTTCTGTTGTATAGATTATATTCAAGTATTTACATACAGCTCAACACGGGTTTGCAATTTTTTCGTACCTATTTGCAATAGGCTTAAAGGTTATCCAGCTGTGTGGTGAAAGCAAAATAACTGAAGTATCGACACTCCCGCGTCTTGAAGGGTTACATAACCGTATGCCCACAAATGAACAGACAGGACCGACAGGATTTGGCTTCCAAATCTCACACATTTTTATATAAAAATAGCTTTGGTTTATTCTGCACAATGAAACGTCTGTTTTTTGTGACGAAACAAAATTGCGTTTTGTTATTCAGTACGACTTGTCATTATAGTTTGCGCTTACACCAATCGTTGATTGGGTAATAATATGAATTTATAACCTTTCATTCTAAGACCAAGTGGCGGAGGCGTTGATGTATTGAACACTTTCTAGAATCGTGTTTCATTCAATGCGATCAGATAGATAAGCTAGACACATGGCTGGCGTGACTGGTTTTCGTTTGCTCTACGCTAGTGGTGTCACTAAAGTGTATCGAATGCGGAAGACTCGGAGAATGTGAACTGCGGTATTCAGATACTAATGATTTATTACCTAGTCTGATGAAAGATATGGTTATTTGTTTCTAATTTAATAAATTGTTGTATTTAATTTAACATCATTAAATACAACAATTTATTAAATTAAAAACAAATAGTGAAACGGGATTTTTTGAAGAAAATACGTTTATTGTATTTTTTTTTTTTGTATTATGGTGACTTTCAACACCTTTGGCTGGTTCGTCACTTTACTTCCATTTTTGGAAGAATGTCGGGAGTGAAAATTGAACTCGTGACCTTTAGCGTGAGAGGGACGGAGTTACCACTACACCAGTAGGCCCCCATTGCATTAAAATGAAAAAGTCTACACTATTCAAATTATTTTCCATCGATAGCCAAAAATCCTATCATTTTAGCAATTTGTGGTAAAACCATCGAACATGCCTTTTTCCCACATTTTCGTGAGATTTGTAACGCTGCACAGCAAGAACGTGCCCAGCAATGCAAAAAGGTGGTAGTCGGTACCCACCAAACATTAAATCGCATAACAAGCGTATATATAACATCATGTGCCCTATAATTTGGTTGGCATATTTTTTTATATATGAGTATTTATGTTTTTAGAAATAATAATTGTTTGATTGACTTGTGTTGGGAGTGGAATATGAATGTTTAAAATGGCACAGATTTTTGTTTGGTGAAAACTGCTCCGATGTGGGTTCGAACTCCGGTAGTCTGGATTATCATCCACCAGCTATCTCGCGCGGCTATCTGAAATTTAATTCAACAGCGGTTAAAACTTTGGAGTGCATCAGCAATTCATTGACATTTCAATATGATGTAATATGTTCTTTATTGGGATCTAATATTTACTGTTTCATGATTTCCTTCAGCATGCAACACGATTTACTACAGTACTGAATCGATTTAAATTATACACTTATACGACACACAAACTGCATCAGCGTAATATACGCATATGATGCGGATTAAATATATTTTACGACAATGTACATCATAAAATTGATGTTTATTATACCGAATTGCGACTTAATTTGATAATGGTATATAAAATCGAGTTTTTACATTTTATGCGATTTCAAATATACACGATACATACTTTGATTGATATTATTTGCGATCATGATTTATTCGGATTTCTTGTAAGACTTGGTACGTGCAAAATTATACGATTTAATGTTTGCTGGGTTCCCAGCAAACATTAAGTCGTATGAATAGCTATAATTGGAGGCGATATACATACAACCAAGACACATTTGTATGATATATGATGCAGATAACTAGCATATACACACAAAAGTGGAGGCGATATACGTATATGCCATATTTTGTACGCATATAAAGCCGTATATAATGATATGCGATGCTTTTTGGACTGATATGCGTTTTGATACGACAACGTTACCACTCAATCCATCGATGACATGGAAAATCGTGTTTTTGCATTTTATGCGATTTTAGATATATATGATCGATATTTTGATTGATATTTTATGCGATTGTGATTTGATACGAAATTATATGTGACTTATCATGTGCAAAGTTATACGATTTAATGTTTGCTGGGTTGGCACGTGCAAAATTATACGATTTTATGTTTGCTGGGCATTCAGTTGTGAGTTACAGGGTGTTAACAATGGAAGTTAACAAAGAGAAAATTCGGTACATTTTACACTTTTTCTTTTATGAAGCCGACCAGACCGCTGAAATTGAGGAAGTGGAATTTATAGTGCCGATACTGTAACAGTAAAATACGCGCAGTTTAATTTTTTTAGAGCTTAGTTCCTTCTGGACTTGCTGCTTGATTTCGTCGATTTCCGTTTGGGAGAGCATATTGTTGCGTACAATCGCTCTACGCCTCACGTTCACCGCGTTCTGATCAAGCATTCCGACTAACTCTGGATACGCTTACTCGAACATTGTCTATATTCGGGGGCGACCGCTCATGTTCATCTCCAAAGCAGTGCAGATGTAATAGGAGCGGATCACAAATTTATTCATTTCGTGTGTTCACATGATCCGTCGCCTAGGGTCCCACAAGTCTGGACCACTGTCGTTTGGCAGTCGACACGCGTCTCGTAGGCGCGGCGTTTCATGGGTGATGTCGATGGCAGCTGGCGGTAGCTCTTTGGGTTGAAGCCGGCTGGTGATCCGCTCTTGCACATCGACCTCCAGCCACTGGTCGCTCGCTCTTACGCCCGTTCCAGGACCAGCTCCAGTTCGGGGACCCTCCTCGGGTGATCGCATTCTTAATATTCGTCATGATCTTAGCTCCATTATTTGGATGTATCTCTTTTGCCCGGGCGGCAAGGTATATTAGAGCCTTTCTAGAGGAACATTTTCGGGGCGCCGCCTCAAACATGGACAACAGACGCACATCAAGTCTCCGGGAGGCATTCCCCGGGAGGGATATAGCGCTCTGACTCGCTCGTACCTCCTCACTTAGTCACTTTCGACACCCGTTCTCAGCGCCAAGAGCAGGAGTGTATTTCCAGTTCACGCTCGATCTAAAAATGTCATAGGGGTAGTGGGGGCAAATTGGTCATGGGGGGCAAAATGGTCACCTGCTTGTTTGGTAGTACAGGGAAACTTCGATATAACGTACCCTCGATATAACGTCACTCGATATAACGTACATTTTACCTCGATATAACGTACACATTTCCAAAGTGTGAAGGAAAACTTTTTTCAATATTTTTTTTCTGATAGAACAATGAATTATCTGTATTGTGATGCTAAAACAAGTTTTGTACCTTCAATCAATTCCGAAATACATATGATTTTGTTATTCCGGATTCTGAATTAATCAAGCTCTAATTAACAGTACGAAGAGAAACATCATGAGAAAGGCTGGCTTCGTCTTCTGATTGAAGTTATTCATTAACTTTATTAAAACAGCGACACAATAATGTATTATAGACTACGTTTGTGAGTACTTTATTATGCTTCGATATAACGTACGATTCGATACAACGTACAATTTTGAAAGTGAAATGTACGTTATATCGAAGTTTACCTGTATAACTATTGACTATATATGCCGTATTGATAGTCACCTTATGTTTGAAGAATTTAATGACTTTTGAGTCACCCTGTACTTCAGTAGAGCTCTCGCATGTTAAAATACAAATAAAAACAGAAATTGCTCTCTTGATAGCCATTCGATCGTAGTTCTATGCGCATGGTATCTAAGGAATTCCTCGTGAATTTTGTTTATTCAATCTGATATCTTGAACAAATCATCAGTTTGGACGACTGTTCACATATTCTGGGAGAGGAGAACAGATATTTTTTTTAATCTCAGCGATTAATGAGCATAGAAATTATTTTCATGTTTGGGGGCAAAGTGGTCATAGGTGAATAACAACTTACAATGCTCTGTTTACTAAAGCTGATATACCTTTTCACATTCTGCTCTTGAAGATGATCCCTTTGTGGCTTTGACCCTGGATAAATATGCCACTCCAACTAAACCAAGCCTCATTATGCGAAACGTTGTGTTTTTCTTACTACGTTTTTGTATGCAAGAGAAAATTTGAATTGAGACTCTAGGTGAATAGGCCAAGCTTATTTCATACATGTACCTACTGTGACAAATATGATTTGAACAAATTTGGACGAAAAAACGCATAAATCTATCCCTTTTAGCTTGATATGGGCGGGTGACAACTTTGCCCCCACTTTACCTCCAAGCAAAAAAATAGTTCGATTTTTCACCTTATTTTCTAATAATGAAAAGTGTACTATTTTGAATTTTTATAGTAAAAACCATTTGCTATCTTGAAGAACAATGAGTTAAACTATAATATTCTTCGAAATACGGGATTTAAATCGGTATGTGGGCGCTGGAGATGGGCATATTCCTTAGGGTGTCCACTATGCTCCCACTTCCTCTATGATCTTCGTAAAGGCGTGAGATAGGAACATTTGACACCAGCGGGCAGGCTACTAACCTAGTGTTGATCCCCATTTGAGAACCAAATCTAGATTGTAGTTTTTTTAAATTTTGTGCAATAAGCTAAATTCAGATCTCTACTGTCAACAAATGGACCATTTGAAGCTAGCGATTGGCCAGAAACGTCCTGAATTGGCCAACAGAAGAGGTGTTGTGTTCCATCAGAACAACGCAGGGCCACACAACTTCGAGAACTTGATTGGAATGTTTTAATTAGTGATGTCTAAATTTTTCATTTATTCGATTATCGATTCATTCTTGGGGCATATTTCTATATTCGATTCATTAAAATACTTGTCTTTCAATATTCGATTAATCGAACGAATATTTATTTCTTGAAATAATCACGTATCGCGTTGTCATTCTAGTCGCGTGGTCTATCGGGTTTTCGATGTTAGATGGTTGGATAAAAAAATGTTGGATAACAAAAATTATACAGCCTAAAAATGCATTAACCTTGAGAAAGATTCCCTCTTTCATTAATCGCGATTACAGTGACAATTATTCGATGTATTCATATTTTGATTTCAAATTATTCGATACAAAATTAATCGATTATAACTTCAGATGTTCGATTATTTGAATTAATCGAACGATTAACCGACATCTCTAGTTTTAATACATCCATCATATAGTCCGGAATTGGCACCAACCGATTACCACTTTTTTATCGCATTGCAAAATTTTCTAAGGTATAAGAAATTGAAATCAAGAGAGGATTGTAAAAATCTATTGCTGAAGTTTTTCGCCAATAAGGATCAAGACTTCTATGAGAGAAGCATTTTAAAGTTATCATTAGAATGTCAACAATTTTTTTGCAAAAAAACGGTGCATGATTGAGCCAAATCGGACAATCCGAAGCATATTAAAAAAAGGTTTGAATTTCACGCAAAAATAATGGATTACTTTTTCCCCAACCTAATATAAGTATTTAGTCTACATTTGTTTGAGGAAATTATTGAACAAATAAACTTCCGAAGAACACCTTGGAGTGCGTTGATTATTGGTTGCGGTTATTTCATGCAGACTTTTTCGGCGGGTGGGTATCAAATTACCAATCAACAGATAGTTACATATTATAAGAAGATCGAGAAAATCCTTGAGTTCTCCAAAGCCAACGGAACAGCCTCGAGGAAGTTTAGGAAACTGCAAAAAATTCTGTTTAAATTCGTTGATAAGTTTTTCACGTTTTATTTGAAATCTACTGTGTAAGATCATGTAGTTTATTCAATAAAATAAATGGTGCATTTGATTAAAAATTCAAATTCTCAATTTTTTCTTTGTAAAACATTTTATATATTTATATACATCTATTAAAAACATTTTTTCTCGCTGCACTTGAAACATTGTTTTGTTTTTCGCATAACCAAAGGCGCAATGCAGTAATTTTACAAAGCAGCGGCGAACAGTGTTTTTGGGATTAACTGTCAATGACAACTATGCCACCAAATTTTTCTACTTTTTCAATAGTTATTTTTTTAAAATTTGTTTATTTTTACAGGTTCAGTTACATAAGTTTAAAGGAGTCGAATTCTTAAATTGTTTTTCCAACTATATATAAACAATTTTCTTAACTATACGGTTAGTAAGGTGAAAAACCAATTAGTCGCGGTGGGCTCGAGTTTAGAAGGGTACCGATTGATCCTTTCATAGGATAATTCGCTTTCGTTTGTTCAAACATGATATTACAGAAATCATTTCCCCCAGTGACATACTTTTGCTTTTACGTGCTACAAATCATGACACAAAAGAGAACGAGACATGCTTCGGTTCGCACTTCATGGCACATGAGCCAACAAACCAAAACCGTCATGTACGGTTTCGGTGCAGAAAGTTTATTTTCTTCTTTGCCTCTAACATATACATCTTGTAGGCAGGCTTCGAAGATGGTGAGCGATGTTTGGTACAGCTCGGATATGCAATCAAGAGTCTTCGTTCCTCTCTTTGTTTAATCATTTAGTGTAACACAAATGAGTATTGTCATTCATACAAATATCTGAATGAACCACTCATATTTGGTTATATATTCGTGAGATGTTACTTACATGACACATTGTGTATCATTCAATATTGATAGATAACCAAACACTGAGAGTGACTTTGTTTTCAGGAAAAGGATGGGATATAAGGAAATTGTTACAATGTTGATGATCACACTCAATTTTAAAATCTATTCGTATATCTATTGTGTATTTACATTTCAACTTATTCTATTGTTTATAGCAAGAGTTCCAATTGATGTCGTGATAACTTTCGCCACAAACGCAGATATTGTTGCTGGCAAGATTGAAACGTAAGAGTAGTCCATCTAACGAACATTAGTCGGGAGAGAATAGTTAAAATTTTATCAAAAGTAAATACGTGTTTTTCTCATGTAAGGATTATGTTCTCTGAAGTTGAAGTTGATCTCTTGTCTAATTTCCACGGCTTTATAAGGGGTTAACCCCGAAAACACTCTTTGTTGCTACCTTGTAAATTCCCTTTATTGCGCCATTGGCTATGCAAAAATCAAAATTTATACAGTAGAAACCTTATTCGAAAGCGGATGATCCGCGGTGCGGGTTTTCCATTGAAGCTAGTTCTACAGTAAATTTAGAGAGCTTTCCTAAATTTGTTAGTTTGTGGTAAGCCATCAATCTTCTGTTTTGGTCATGGCTTTCGCATTATCTGGTCATTAGTGTACGCGATCTTACAGATGGATAGTTGAATTATTTTTGTATTGATAAAACATAGTTTTCATGCTAAATGCTTTTTTTCGCATTTGCACTTCATTTACAGTTATTCATTGCGTTTTCCGCGATTCTCGATATTCGATGTGTCGTTTCCAGACCGTTCCTCGAATAATCGGGGGGTTCTATTGTACATAGACATAGACTAAAACTTTGTATTCGTTTTTTATGCATATATTTTTCGTTTTTAGAATATAAAACAAGAAATAAATTTTTGATTCATCGCCTTAAAGTCAGAAAACACCTTTCTCACATGAAAAAAATGATTTTTTTTCAAAATCCCTCAGAAGGTGATAAACAATCATATTTGATGAAAGAAATCCTTCTTCGCATATGTTACTATTTCATCAATGACAGAGTTATAGAACTTTTATTTGTTTCGGACTCTGTTGCCTCAAACTGTTTTGAATGGCGTTAACGTTCCCATGGAACTTTTGCCGTCTCAACGTATGCATTAACTAGCGTCATTTATTAATACTTCTTCAATTTATTAAAGATTTCTTAAGCCAAATAACACGCCTTGAATGTATTCCGAGGGGCAAGCTCTAGAATACGCGCGACCACAGTGCAAGTCGAAGGAAATTTCTTTGACGAAAAATCCCCCGGCCAGAACGGGAATCGAACCCGAACACCCGGCATGATAATGTGAGACGCTAACCACTCGGCTACGGATTGCCTCAAACTGGCTCTACCTTAAAAAGTACGCTACAGAAGACGATTCTTTTGCTTCCATTTGAAAGATGAGAAAATTTAGTACAGTATATTGTATTGGCACATCTAAATAAGTGGATTTAAATAACATTTTGGAAGTGAAAACTTAAATGTTAGTAATTTTCAATGTGTTATTATTAATTTTATCCTAAAAACTAGCTGACCCGGCAAACCTCGTCCCGCCCAAAATTTATTTTTTGTTGTCACATCCACGTTTTCCTACTAAGCGCACGCTCATGGGTCCAATCGTAGAACTGTTCATTGATTGATCTTCTAATCTACCTTTCAAAATTATTTTTTACTATAAAATTTCAGTACTTCTACCAAAACTCGACATTATAATATCAGATTATTTTCAGACACAATTCCCGTGCAAGATTTTTCATCCACTTGCAAATAACATATTTCTCCGTTACATGGAATAAATGTTTGATACAGAAAATATGATAGCCCTAAATCGGACAATTTTTTTCTCCAGTTTTGCTCTTATCAATTCATCACATTCGGCGATACTTTTTTATTTTTATAGATAGAAGACGATGAAGTTTAATCACATTAAAATCTATTTCCACTTTCGAACGAAGATCAATTTCATGACAGACAGCAAACATCAAATGGACTAACAACGCTTATCAATATGTAATTGTAGAACACATGCGAATTGAAATTTTCGAATTTTCCCAGTTTCCTTCAGAGTTTTCCGAAAATTTTCAATTGTGCATTATTTTTATGGGACCTTCTCTCCTTTCCAGAGGAGGAAACGGTGTAATACCATCATAGAAACAATTCTCGTACCCAAAAACCCTCACATCCCAAATTTGGCTCCATTTGCTTGATTATTTCTCGAGTTATGCAGAAGTTTGTGTTTCATTTGTATGGGAGCCCCCCTTTAGAGAGGGGGGGGAGAAGTGTCGAACTACAATAGAATCGTTTATCGATCCCTAAAACCTCTACATGCTAAGTTTTATTCCATTTGTTTGATTTGTTGCTCAGCACCCTCCCCCTCCTCCTCTTTAGATAAAGGAAATTAGTCTCAAACCACCATAAAAACATTTATTGCTCCCTAAAACCTCCATTTGCCAAATTTGGTTCTATTTGCTTGATTAGTTCTCGAGTTATGCAGAAACTCTAAAACCTCCACATGCCAAATTTGGTTCCGTTTGCTTGATTAGTTCTTGAATAATGCAGAAATGTATGCTTCATTTGTATGCCACTTCCCCTCTCTCAGCGAGAGAGAGGAGGAGTGTCGTTTCACCATAGAAACGTTTCGTGACCCCTAAAACCTTCCCATGCCAAATTTAATCCATTAGCTTCGAGTTATGCAGAAATTTGTCTTTCATTTGTATGGCAGCCCCCCCTTAGAGAGGGGGGGAGGGGTTGGTCGAAGTGTCTAACTACTGTAAAAGCAGTTATTGCACCCTAAAACTTCCACATGTCAAATTTTGTTTCATATGCTTGATTAATTCTCGAGTTATGCACAAATTTATTTCATTAGTATGGCAGTCCCCCCTTAGAGAGGGGGGTGGTGTGTCTAATCACCATAGAAACATTTATTGCACCCTAAAACCTTAATATGCCTAATTTGGTTTTATTTGCTTGATTAATTCTCGTATAATGCAGAAATTTGTGTTTCATTTGTATGGCAGGGAGGGATCTCAAACTATCACGAAAACCTTCCCCGGCCCCACAAACCCCTACATACCAATTTTCATGTTGATTGGTTCAGTAATTTCCGAGTCCATAAGAATCAGACAGACAGAAATCCATTTTTATATGTATAGATTCATATTAAACTTGATTATTTCTATCAATAAAATTAAAGCTCTCTAAGCGCTCTACCATTTGTTTTCTATATTCTTAACTTCTATATTTTTTAATTTCGCTGCAATATCGATAGAAACAACTCGTGATGAAAATTCAAGAAAAATCTTCAAAAATCACGATTTTTACTCCACTGTACATATAATAACCACTTAAATTTCACCTTAACGTTGAAATGTTACATATTTTCTTGAAATAAGTCATATTTGAAATTTAAAAAAATATATTTTTTTCTAACTGTATATAATCGAGTCCAAAATTGTATATAATCGAATCACATATAATCGAGTCCTGTATAGCCTGTATAGTGAAAAGTAAAGAAAACGAATAATTACCGTTTTTCCTGCTCAGAGCAGCCTCATTTCCATTGTCTGTTTATACACCACGATCAACTTCCAGCACGAAACACACCTGGAACGTGTCTTAATTCTGCCCTATAAGCATTAGGGATTTGGCAATAAAATGTTAGGTAATCTGCAGACCTATGCAATTCACCGATCATAGAACCGGTTCGAACTGGAACGCTCGTGTTCAGCAAATTACTAAAATTAGCGATATATCCCGGTTCAATTGGAACATTGGTAGCAGTTGTCTACGAAAACATACCACCGAATGCGAGGGAGACAAATAGTGACGCAAAAATGGCGCTAAGACAAAAATATCATGCTCACCCTGTTTACCTCAACCTGAAAACCAGTATCCGAAAAGGGGTCCCAAAAAATTCGCCGACCTGTTAGGCGAAACAATACGCACTCTCATCATTCCGCCGTGCGTGTGACTCGTATTGACCTCAAACCCAGGGGCCAACCCACCTCGTAGGTCGTTTTCAATCAGCATTACGCAATCCTTATTTCGGCGTTCAATTTTTCAAGTTTCCAATGCATCAGAGCGTAGACCATTTTATTTGGGTCATCGGCGGATGAAAACCGGTCAAAGAGCAATGACTTCTTCGGCTCGAAAGCGAAAGTAGTTAGATGCCGAAATTTATGTTTGTTGTGACTGAACCCCACCAGGGACTCAGAGGGAAAGGGAAACCATTGCAGAAATGTCGAACGTTTGGGCTGCTCGCAATCGTTGCAGCAACGCTAGTGGCTTATTTCAGTAGAAACCGATTACGTTACCCCAATCTAAATCGTACCGGCTGCTCGGTTGTTGAGGAACCTCCAAACAAAACAAGAAGTATTTTATGGCAAATGGCAACAGTTCTAAATTAGTTCCGCTCCAGCAACGCTTTCAGTCCTTTAGGGGGTAGCTGGCACGTTGCAGTGCCTTCAAATAAAATTTGTCCTATCAAATAAAGCAATGAACTACGTTCAACATTCAATCGTAAATATCATCATCCTTTCACCAAGAACACAAAAAAAAAACAATATATTTTCAAGGGCAGCCTATGAAAAGCTAACAAGTCCACATTACTCTCGGTGCGCTTGCTTCGCAAGGGGTGAATCATTTAAACTTGAACCAAGTTACGACTGTTCCGCTACTGGTCAACTCGCACGGACACTATGTTGTCGGTGGTCCTTTCATTTCATGATGTATGTGTGAAAAATTGGAAAGCAATTAAATTTTCAATGCCAAATCGCCTCTTTTTCGTTGTTGCGTTTTGCCATGGTGCTTTGGGTCTTAGCAATATTAAGTTTTATGCTTATTAAGTTGCCAATATTGATTTTTGAAATGAGGGGGTATAATGTATGTACATGAAAAAATAAATCACACACTAATAGTTATACCTATCGATGTAAAGGATATCTATTGTTATTTTTATATTTTTGACATTCGTCTGTCAGGCTAACGCCAAATATGTGTTTTCAAAGAAACAATATCTAATTCAAAATATGAGGTCCAATTTTTGTTTGTATCAAGAATGGTGGAGTTTGTGCCTACGAATTATTATCGGTGGACAAAAAGTATATTTGAACTCTTAAGCCTTTACATTTCCATTCCGCTCTTATTAACGTGGCACAGTTCTTTCTGAATATCAACTAGAACATGTGTGACACCTCTCGTCACCAGACTATCCACAACAGAGAGAAGTGATAGTGTTGAAGTTAACATCAATACCTGAACAACGTGAAAAACAGCGTTGTCTCAAGGTCATCAAGAAAAGTGAAAACTAGTCTATGGAATGTAATCAACGAGCTGTGCAAATACACATACGACATGCTCCACACGTTGCTCCACGGTTGCGTATGGGTGGGGTTCTTCTGACGCCAGGAAAAAGATTCGGTTGATGTTCAGTGTGGCGGAAAAAATACACGAGGTCAGTACCAGGAAATTGGCGATCAACGTACAGAACAATTCTGTTTATGATGGATCTAAGCACAAGTTTGAAGTGTTACAAATAAATAATATTAGTGATCCCCGTTGTTTTTTTTTGTTCCTTCATTGAACTTGTGTATTGTTATCTCCACTCCCTATCGTTACTTTCCAATTTATTAATGACTGTTGTCACAGTACTTGTCGAGGCGAACTGATTACTGATAGCGATGAAAAGATCCCACATTGCATGGGACCCACCTCGATGGAGACCAAAAAAAAAAATACCAAGGTTACTTGCACGGACAAACAGGTAAATGGAACTTGTCCTGTTTGTTGAAGAAGAACCTGTACTATTCCAGTTTTTTGTTCTAAAATTCAATTCTGAATTCTAGATGTTATTTAAATACCCGCAAGATAACAACCAATGGTCTAGCCTGTTGTTGGGCAGAGATCGTATGCTTTCCATACTTCGTTGTTTTTTTTCTTACCAAGGTTGAACCTGTCTGCAAGATATTTCAACATAGAGGAAGATAGTATTCGGAACAGGTTATTATTGTTTATCGGGCTGCATCTTAATAATTCTGGATATGAAGTATGTGGCTGTGGCTACATTTACGTCTCGACAAATACCAAATATAGCCCTGTGACAAAAAACACAATCATACAAAAGGTGACTAACAATTTAAAATAGTACTTAGAAAATAACCGGTATCTCAACACCGTTATGAGATAGGACAACGGAGTTTATTTTTGAGGCTTTATGAAACCTCGTACCGTCAAATGTCGAGCAATAACGCAATATCTAATTGTCTGTCTTTCATGAAATCTTAAAGACAATGATAACTCTTTTTCTTTTCTGTCAGCCAACACTAGGTACCGTTACTATGTGATCCTTGTATTTTGATTCAGAGTATTTCTTTGTGGAATACTCTTTAAAAAGAAACAGTAAAAGTGAATTTTACTCTTCGTTATCCTTCAAATAAACCATGCTTTTCGTTTATTTTAAATACAGTAGTGTTACGTCACGTTGTGAGAGGTGGCTGTGATATAATCACATTGAGAGGAAATAAGAAACGTGATCGTAAACGTACTTACTCTTTACTAAAAACACGCGTTATACATATTACAATAGAAAATATTTGAATAGCCGATCACTACTGACTCGGCTTCCGGTTTAGCTTCTGACGTCTATCGTGTGGCAGCCCAGCAAACATTAAATCGCATAACAAGCGTATATATAACATCATATGCCCTAAAATTTGGTTGGCATATACTGCGCCTAACTGGCATATGCATGCAAAAGTGGAGGCCATATACATACATGGCAAATGCTTACCTAGTTTGTTTGGAAGAATATGCAACTTTGACCGGCTATAATAGCGATTATGTTGGAATTGAATTGCGATCTAATATGAATATATTCATGAATTGTCAAAGCACCAAATACGACTTTTACCATACTCATATACGATTGATTACAGACATAGAAAAAAAACCAATGGCGCAAAATATTTTCGTGAAATGTTTATTATAACCTCACGAATCGCCATTTTTATATATGAGTATTTATGTTCGTAGAAATAATAATTGATTGATTGACTTATGTTGGGAGTGGAATATGAATGTTTAAAATGACACAGATTGATGTTTGGTGAAAACTGCTCCGATGTGGGTTCGAACTCCGGTCGTCTGGATTATCATCCACCAGCTATCTCGCGCGGCTATCTGAAATTTAATTTAACAGTGGTTAAAACTTTCAAGTGCATCAGCATTTCATTGACATTTCAATATGATGTAATATGTTCTTTATTAGGATCTAATATGATTACTGTTCCATGATTTTCTTCAGCATGCAATACGATTTACTACAGTACAGTACAGTAATTTGATAATGGTATATAAAATCGAGTTTTTACATTTTATGCGATTTCAAATATACACGATACATACTTTGATTGATATTATATGCGATTCTGATTTATTCGGATTTCTCGTAAGACTTGGCACGTGCAAAATTATACGATTTAATGTTTGCTGGGAGCTGTCACCGATGAGCCCAGCAAGAAAGTGATGGGACTGCACGCAGTGCTCCCAGCACTTCTGTTCCATTGCCGCAACAAGTAGAACCCCGATTATCCGCGATTGTCTGTCTGGCTAGGTTACCGCGCATAACGAAAATCGCGGATAACGCGATAATAGATTAAAAATGAAGTGCAAACACGAAGTAAAAATATTTTAGCATGAAAACTACGAGGTATGGCTATTAAATAACGAGACTGCGCGCCTGGAGGGCGCTTTAGAGGGGTGGAGGGGAAAACGAATAGTGCGTTCGGTAGCTTGAAGTGTCTGCTATAAACGTACGAAAACCCGTTTTTGTCACTATAGTAGTTTGCGAGCAGCAGTGGTTCGAATGGAACGTGGTTTGTAGTGCGTGTCGGAAATCATGTGTAACGAAAAACACGAACAACAACGCACCTGCCCATAACGCGCTGTCGGCGAAGCAATTTTTGGCCGATAAGTGCATTCCAGTGCTCGAACATGCCCCGTACTTGCCAGATCTAGCCCCATGCGACTTTTTTCTATTCCTCAAGATCAGATCCGTGTTGAAAGGTACCCGATTTCAGTCCGTAGAAGAGACGAAGGAAAATGCGACGCGGCTTTTGAACGCCATCACAAAAGAAGAGTTTCAGCATTGCTTCGAATGATGGAAAAAACCAATGGAAAGGTTTGTGAGGAGCCAAGGGGAGTATATTGAAGCATATCGTTGTACCGTAATTTTTAAAATATAACCCTTTTTCGTAACCAGTCGTTATTTAATAGCTATACCTCGTATGTTTTATCAATACCGAAATAATTAAACTATCCATCTGTAAGGTCGTGTACACCAGTGGTCCGATAATGTAAAAGCCATGACCAAAACAAAAGAACATATGCCTACCTCTCACTAACAAATTTCGGGAAGCTCTATAGAATTAATATGGAAATCGCTCTCGCGGTTAATCCGCACCGAGGATCATTCGCTCGTGGATAATCGGGGTTCTACTGTATCATTTTCTTCTAAGATAGGGTTTGACTACCATTCACGTTTGATCCATTCTGAAGCTTCTATTTTCCTATGATGCCTTGAGATGTTTCAACCCCTAATCCTCAGTCGTAGACAGCAATTCACAGGACCGAAACATCAAACGAACTATGCACTGAATCACGTGGGGGTGACTTACGGAACGATAAAAAATTATTCTAAAAGAGGCAAACAGGTTCATATAACTTCGCCAGAGGCACGAATGAATAGTAGAGATATAACTGAGAATTTCATAGTGATTTACTGCCGTTTTAGCATCAAAACCATCGTGATGATCCCCTCAGTACATGAAAGCCGGACGGTTCATTAAATAGGGGCTTCAAATTCGGGGCTGTTTACCAGATCAAAACAGTGGTTCCCGTGGTCGAATGGTTAGCGCTGGATAGATCATTCTGAGAGCTTCGGGTTCAATTTCCTTCTGACAGAGAGATTTTGGACATGAGAAGTTTCTTCGACAAAAAATGTAGAGTTTATTTGCACCGATAAATTTATTCTATCTTTTAGAAATATTTTCATGCTAATGCTGGCCGCTACTCCGCTTGAAGTGGTTCACGTGAGCTTCGGTTAGTATCTAACTAATAACACATGTAATGTTATTTTCAAAGGCTTCAACAGTTACTGGTTTATCCGTATAGACGGGACATTGTACATAACACAAAAAGTTGTCTAAAAATGACAAATCACACGATCAGAGCCGCCAATTTACATGTCTAAAACGGATGTTTTATTGCTGACCAAATTCGCCTTTAAATTGCTTCACGTGCTGTCAAGTAACGCCGTCTTGTTGAAACCCCATGTCGGCCAGATTCAATGCTTGCATTGCTACATTGACAGTTCCGTGGCGATCATCTTTATCTTCAGGAAAACGGACCAATGATGCCGTCAATCCATAAACCACACTGAACAGTGTATTTCTTTGAGTGCAGTGGTAAAGCAACTTATTCGAATTGTTGAAAACAACGACAACCGACAATTAATGGTCCTTATAGACCTCACTGAGCTCACTGAGCTGATTGGGACGACCAAAAATGTTCTAATATTTCGAAACAATTTTTTCCAACAGCACTCTGATAATCATGTGTGAGTTGTCAGAAATAAAAGTTTGAAGAACGTTCCTCCAGAAAATCACCCTGTACATGAGCGTCTGCACAAGTATTATAAAACGACCGGGTACAGGAATCGAGTTCGTAAATCAAGGAGATAGATGACAAAAATATTATTTTTTATCCATTTTATCTCAGGGAAGTATATTATACGCGTTTCTTATAATAGGGAATGCATAAAATCAAATGCCTAGGTTATCTCTGATGCATTTCCTGTGGAGATTGCTAGATACCACGTATACTAGACCAGTTTGCCTACTCTACATAATTATCATTCATTACGACACTTAAAGAGGTTCGTGGAACATCAAACCTACTAAGGACCCTCTGAGCAACTGCTTCTATTAACAGTCATCTTTTCGCGCATAGATGTGACAACCACAGAGGCTTTATTTTCAGAAACTCATGAATCTCATCAAATTTGCTGATTCACAAGGGACTACCGCTTAGGTTGCTATAAATGGATGTCATTTAGTAATTGCCATCTCATCAACTCCCACGAAGGTTGAAGCCAACCAGAAGAATTAATGTTAGATTATTGCGATAAATCTGAAGATATCTGGACGAATAATAAAAAGTCTGAACTAGACAAAGAACAGTCTGGTTGTCTGGAAAATCCGTAAAAGTCTGTAAGATTCCAGATAAATCTGGAAGGCTGGCAACGCTGGTTCCATTTACTACGAAATTCTGCAATGTTTTCGGTTCGTTTCTTCATTTACTTCATGTCTCTTTTAATTGAAGCCTAATATATTTCAATCGGAAGAAGCTCAGGAGAGTTGGGCGGATTGACGTTCCTAGGAATAACTAAAATCACATTATTGTTTTGATACCATTTCAAAGTCGATTTGGCATAATGACATGAGGTCAAATCTGGTCAATAGAATATAGACACATTGTGTTCCCTTATGAATGGTAATAGATGCTTTTGTAGGCACTCTTCAATATAAATTTTAGAATTTTTACTTCCAGTGGTCACAAATGATTTGCTTTTGGAACCACAACTAAAAACTGCCTGCCAAACCAGGAACTTCTTTGGGAACTTTGACTTTTTTTTTGGTCTAGAATGTTTATTATCAACTCTGCGATCGTTGGTAGAAGTATATCTTGGAATTCATGATAATCAGTTTAGACCTATTATCTTTTACCATCTTTTTACTGAAAAGTATCAACAAATCAATTGCATAAAAGATATTTCACTGATGGGGCTCGTCTCAATGAATCCACTTGTTTTGGTGTCTTCGTGTGTAATCAACTTAAATTATAAATATTCAAATAAGCCAAATCAAGTGTCATCAAATCAATAAAAGGGTCAGCGGAACCTTTGTCATCAGCCAGGAAGCCTGGTTCGATGGAATCGAAAGCCGGAAACTGTAGTGACATCAAAATGAGCGGCAAGCGCCATCAAGCGGAACCCCAATCGCTTCCTCCAACATGTCGCTAACAAGCTGGGATTGTCGTCTACAATCGTGTATCGAGCGCGTGGTGATGGACAATGGTACGTACTTCAAGACAGACTTCAAACAGCTTGTCTGGCAAAAGCTTTATACAGCAACAGGAAGGGGAAAAGTTGTAGATTTTTTTAAGTTGCTGCTCGCTAGGAAACATCTGGTTTGGCAGGCTAGCTGCATCTGTAGCTTGAAAAGGGACATTTTAAATACTTGAGAAGGGACGAGAAACATCGGGATATCGTTAAACGGAATCTTTAGAAGGTCCAAAAAACTGTTGAAAGCGACAAGAGTTTAATACAAACTAACGTTTCGAAACTATTCTGGACGAGCTTCTGTACAGAATTTCAACAGGTGAATTTATAATTCTCAATTGAACACCAAAAGAAATTGATTATTCCACAGAAAATGAAATCAATTTACACGCATCCTTCTTTGAGCAAATTTTGATCGTAAGACCCTCTATGTTTAGGTGCTCCCGTGGACGAGTGGTTCGTTTCCCGTTATGACCGAGGCATTTTGCGTCAAAGAAATTTCTGACCACAGAACCTGTTACTCTGAATACATGTAAGGCGATTACTTTCAATTTTTCCAAATGTTTCTTCGAGAGTGTGACTCAAGACTTTGAACGCAAGTCGTGTCTTTATTCTCATAATGAGTAGACTTATGCGGATAGCAAAGTCTTTCGATGTGGACACAGATAAAGACAGATAATGACCCCACCAGATAGAACTATTTTTGAATACCCTTGGGGTTCAAGGGAGGATACTCTGTGTTACTATCAGAGATGTGTTGGAAACATGCGTAGTCTGCTATATACAGTCGATTTATGGTAAGTATTCCTGAAGAAGTCTTGTAAAAGAATTTAATTTCGTTCTGTTATTCTCACAATAACCTACCTTAGACAGTCAAATCGAGCACCAGACGCTAACCCTGATCATAATGCACAACGCTACAGTGCTGGCGGTGACTCTCGTTTGAGACAGCGACAGCATAATACCATATTCCTAACCAGTTCATCTAAATATTACCATTTTTCACCTCGACTAAATCGCGGGTAATCGATTCAATGCTACAAAACATAGAACTTATGTAGGGGAACTGGGGGTAAGCCGGGCCCCATAAGACAAAGTATTGTTTTGTGAGATCTGAGGGCACATATTTTTATGTTTCCCTCACAGAATCATTGTCTAGATTATTTTCCATGAGATATAAGAAATATCAGTGCTTTTAAACGGCAATTTTACAAGTTATAGTCAATTTCCAAAGCTGACATAAAAACAGAGTTCACCAACCAATGCGGGTGAAACCGGCACCCTATGGAAGTAACACCGGCGCTCTCAATTTGTTAATAAATATTTTTGACATCAGCTGAATCAGTTTGAATTTGGTAACTGTCAAATGGGAGATATTCTAATTCTAGATGTCGCTATCAAATATGGTTCGAATTGCTCAACTGATTCCGTAGATATGATCGGAACAAGCTCCGGTGAACATGGAATACGGAAAAATACCACCTTCCACAAAACGTGATTCTGTAATGTAGACCTGGGGATTCCGAAGTCTTGGAAGCATGTTTCACAGAAACTCTACAAACGATAGCCTCTTTTGCAAGGGTGAGGTTCTCCTGGCGTCCACTCTCACAATTCGTTTTCCTTGGGAGCTGCGAGGCATCTGAAATAGATAGAATATTTATATGTCCCGATAACCTTCAACTAACTGGAAACTATGCCGGGTTTACTCCACTCAAAGGGTGACGGTCTTACTCCAACAACATACATTTTTCAAGGAGACTATTTCTATTAATTTATTTTTTTTATCTGTGTTATAGTGATTTTCAACTCATTTGGCTGGTTCGTCACTTTTAATTCCATTTTTTGGAAGAATGTCGGGAGTGAGAATTGAACTCGTGATCTTCAGCGTGAGAGGCATGGATGTAACCACTACGCCAGATCGCCTACACTATATTATTAATTTATTGCTTTAACTAAACTCAACTCGGATACCAGTGATAGCCGACAATACGTCTAATATCGAGCAAAGTTTGTTGTCGGATGGATTTTGGCCGAACGGAGTGTCTATAGTTTCCTTTTTAGACCGAAGATCCAAAGTAGTGTGATATTATTACTGAACCTTTCTTCGTTACTTCCGGTGTTCCACAGGGTAGTCACACTGGACCCTTCTTATTTCTGCTGTTTTTGAATGACATCAACTTCACTCTGAAATGATTCAAACTTTCGTACGCAGATAAGACAAGATAAGATTCAAAGCTCAAT
The DNA here is from genome assembly GCF_029784135.1 of Toxorhynchites rutilus septentrionalis. Lineage (NCBI taxonomy): Eukaryota > Metazoa > Arthropoda > Insecta > Diptera > Culicidae > Toxorhynchites > Toxorhynchites rutilus. The sequence goes on from NC_073745.1 coordinate 70,891,402, forward strand.
TTTGAAGACCATATTGTTTACATTACTTCCAAAGCTTCGAAGTGCTTGGGCTTCATTTTCCGAGCTGCTAAGAAGTTCTCAGACATCCACTGTCTAAAAGTTTTGTATTGTTCGTTACTCCGATCTATTTTGGAGTATGCTGTTGTTGTATGGGCTCCGTACTATCAAAACAACATACAACAAATAGAAGCAATACAACGTGAGTTTGTCCGCTTTGCTCTGCGACGGTTGCCTTGGAACGATCCCTTCAACCTTCCCAGATACAAAGATCGTTGTCGATTAATCGATCTAGAGCTTCTCGAAAATAGACGGAACGTGGCGAAGGCTGCTTTCGTCGCAGATGTTGTTCAGTCTCAAATAGACTGCCCTGCTGTGCTAAATGAATACAACATGAATATTCCTCGTCGTACTCTGAGAACCCATGACTTCCTCCGAATTCGTACATTTCGTACCAATGATGGTTATAATGAGCCTATTAGTAGTATGTGACACGTGTTCAACCGCTGTTTTCATGTTTTTGACTATCACTTGTCTCGTCACGTCAATAAGAGTAGGTCCATGGAGTGCCTGGACATACTACCTTAGTTTTAAGTTAGAATAAGTCGTATTTTTGTTAGGAATAAGATTGTGTCATTTGGACTGTACTTTCTGTTGACGCAAAAATGAGCAGGTTTTATGCCCATTTTAGAAAAAAAGCTTCAAGCACACTAAAATGGGCTTTTCCCTGTTTCAAATAAACAAATAAACAAATAAATAAAAAGACAGGGGACAAACTGTAGAACAACGAAAAAGGATTTGAAACCTCGTTCAAGAATAAAAGCTTAAATTCCACTACCGTGAAATTACATACGGTTGCACATCATCGGCACTCGCTTTTTTTTATTATTATTTCAACATTTGACGAATCACGGAAAAATAATAAATACGACATGTGCAGTGTTCAAAAACATGGTTAATTAAAGTATTCTAGTAGAAATCAAGGGGTGCCGGTCTTACCCCCAGTTCCCCAGTGTTGGCAGAAAACATTTCATCTTCGGGAGAAAAAAATGCTTTTTTTTGTTCCGATCTTACGAAGAAATAAAAAATTGGCTTAGTAACGGTATCGCTTCAAAACAACCAGGCTACTACCAGCATCGAATCCGTCTACTGCCTGCAAGCTGAACCAATGTATTGATTTCAGATGTAGCATATTTTGAATGAAATAGAAATAATTTGTAGGATTCAAACGAATGCCTTTTTATAAAAAAGCAGTGAAATCATGCTTGTACACCTAATAATAGATCTAGTTTATTGACCACAAGTTGGAAGCAATATTCAGGGGAAGAGGACTTCGGCTTGGGAAAATAGTATAATCAATGATGATGCTACAAATGTGAATGTACCGGAAAATGGAAATTAGGTAGATCTGCAACCAATTTACAATAATCCGCGAAATGCGCTGAACTGAAATAAAATCTGAACAAGAAATATTATTTGATAAAATTATAGTTCTCGTCGTTAACACTCCTATAATCGCGCATTGCTCTGTCAGACCGTGAAATCAATAATTCGTTCATTTCTCAGAAGATATCAACACTACGGGGGGTCTCCGTAGCCACATTGGTTGCGCGTTCGCTTAGTAAGCGATCGATCGTGAGTTCAAAACTCAGGACCCTCATTGACCATCTTTGTGTTGCTACAGAATAGCTACGTCCACGCAACAATCATCAGCGATGGAGATCGATCCACGGTCGAAATAAGATCGATTCATCCATACAACTGCTCTGCTCTGCAAGACACATCGGGCTGCTGTTCTATAAATAACTCAACAATGATCAATCAACTGTCTCCGCTGTCCGGTGGTCAAACTGGATAATGGAAGAACAGAAAGAATACTCTTACGCCTAAATGGCTACTGTGTGAATGTACCATATGTAATGGTATAGAAGGAATACTGGCGAACGGCAACTGTGTAATGTGCTAATTATATATATGATAACCATGTGACATGTACACGATTAAAATTCGGCTCTGTTACAGCTAAAATGCTAATGAGCCTTAAATAAATAAATGGGATAAAAAAAAAATCAACACTACGACTTTGCGATTCTCTCTAGCTTCGTTATTCGTCGTTCGTCATCGTTTAGCGTATCGCATGTGTGAAGGGGACTTGTGCCACTTTTTTAACATTTTCGGTCTGACACACCGACGCGAGTATAGGAGTAACTTGGACAAGTTTTTTTTTTCTCCATTATAGTGACTTTCAACACATTTCGGCTGGTTCGTTACTTTTACTTCCATTTTTGGAAGAATGTCGGGAGTGAGAATTGAACTCGTGATCTCGTGAGAGGTATGGATGTTACCACTACGCCAGATCGCCTCCACAAATTTTTTGGACAAGTGCCATTTTTCATATTCTAGAATATTGTTGAATGAAATGTATGAATTAATGTTAGTGGCATGGAATATTTATTAAATATAATACATAAGATTATTACCGGACTATTCTTATTTAATTTCAGTCCCTTTTGTAACTGGATTGAACGGATCCATATATTAACTATTCGTCGATATATTCTTTGTTAGATTCATACGTTCAAAAGCAGAATAGAAATGTTTGATTTTCGTATAGTTATTCGCTAAATATAATGGTCATACATATACACACTTGTGAAAGAATTTCACTTGTGGAAGAATTGTAAACAGTAAACTATAAACTAATCGGTAGCTTATGGTAATTTTTAACAGTTACAGTTTTGGGGATATTTTTTTTTATAATGGACAATATCGACAAGAAAACAAGAAAAAAAAAGGAAGTTCCTAGAAATCATTTTATATCATATTTTTATGTCCCAACTAAAAAAAAGGCATTAATTCTTAGCTTACCAAGAAAACAGAGGCAAAGAATATTAGAAATATGCAAAGTTTATATTCCAGAACCTTTATCATCTGGTAATTATCTAGAAGGTCGTTATACATTCTTCTCTTCGATAAAAGACCCGAAAAACACGTAACAACTGCATGAAATGTAAAAAATATGTTTATTTCGAGCATGCAGTTATGCTATGTTCTGATTCTTACTTCAATGAAACCACAATCGATTAATACGTTTTTATGTTATTTTATAGCTCTTTATACCATGAATTATATTCAGTTGCTTACTTTCAATTAATATCAGCGAAAAATTCGAATTTCGTTATTTGTGTTGGAGTATCAAAAATCACTCTATTTCAAGGAGGCTGAATTAGATGACTATTAAAACATAATAAAGACGAAGAAAACATATTTTTTGAGTTTTTTCATTCAATCATACCCTCTTCTTCAAACAAATGCCAATAAAGCCTGAAAAATACAAAATGGCAACATTACAGAGAAGTTCAATTTTCGGAATGACACCGTGCGCGAGTATACGTGTTATGATTTTGCACGCGAGTACAGGAGGGTTAACTAATTGAATAATTGTTCTTTTGATTACATACAGTCAATCGCAAAATTAAGTGTACAAATGCTACTTGACGATACTTTCCTTTTATTTGGTACGAATATTTTGAATACATTGATTCTATTGATGCATATTACTTACTCACACACTTAACTAGCTGTACGTGCAATAAAGTTCGGGGAAAAGTTTTCTGCTAATTGTTTATTCCTAAAAATTGAAAACAATCTCTATTCTAGGCATCGCAAAATTGAGTGTACACCTTAAATTTCTCCGAAAGTTCTCCTTGCAAGTAAAATTTTTGCGAATTAGCGTACTTTTCTTCATCTGTGATTGGTGTCAACACTCAACAATTGCTTGGGCAGTGTTGGTTTTTGTTTTTTATTGATGTTTGATTTTTTTTATCAAAATGGCAGGTTAGAGGAAAAAAATTGATATTGTTACACGTACAATGATAATAAGTATGAACTGTCGTGGAAAAACATTGTAGGAAATAGCAGCTATACTCAGAAGAACCCACTATACAGCAAAGAAAATCATAAACAAATGGAAATACGAAGGAACTATGAAAAATCTCCCGAGTAGCAGACACAAACGTATCTTGTCTTCTGATGATGAACGAGTAACTGTGCGAACATTTCGAAAGAACCCTAAAGTAAACATTGTCAGCGCCGACATTGTCCGGACGGCAGCATACAGGAACAATCTGAGAGGTCGCGTTGGTCGTGAAATCTCTTTCATCTCAAAGGCGAATATGAAAAAACGACTACAGTTTGCTAAAGCATATGTTAACAGAACTAAGCAGTTCTGGAACAATGTCCTTTATACGGATGAGATGAAAACCAATCTCTTTGAATCGAATGGAGGACAGATGGTGTGAAGGAAACCAGAATCGGTGCTCCAAATTCAGCATTAGGTTCCCACAGTAAAACACGGCGGCGACAGTCAGATGATGTATGGTTTGATGGCGGCTTCAGGAATTGGAACCATGAGGTTTATTGATTCGGCGATGGACAAGATGACTTCATTGAACATCCTGAAACGTAACCCTCAGTGTCTCGTGCAGAAATCACAGGATCATGACCCGAAACAAACTAATCTCATCGTGCGGGAGTGTCTACTTTATAATGTCCCAATCAACTCCAAACACCTCCGCAATCACCGGATTTGAACACTATTCAGCATCTATGGTAGGGAACCAAGAAATGTCTGAAGAATAAAAATCTAGGGAACGGAGCAGAACTCGAAGCGACGATTAAGGAGATCTAGGAGAGCATTCCGTTTACAGTGACTTGCAGACTTGCTTGCAGACAGTGCTGGACGCCAAAGGGGGGCCATACCAAATACTAGGAGATTGATTTTTGTTATCTGTTATCATTTCTGAACTGAGTTCATTTTATTTTTCAAGAAAAATTTGAACTGTACACTCAATTTTGCAACCTCTGAATTGAAGATTTTTTGTTTGTATGAAGCATTTTTTGAAGTATGAACATGAAGTGGAAGTGTGTCCATTTTAATTTTTTTTATCACTACATGAGAGCGAAAAGGATCAATTTTACGATGAATATGAGTTGCTTTTAATTATTTACTTTTTAACCCCGAAAAACTCAAAAATAATAAACCAACACGGGGAGTATAATTAATTTTGCGATTGACTGTAGGTCGTTCAAACGTCCAAAGGAATCGACTCAATTTCGAAGGTTAATTAACCTTTCTCTTCGTATTGTTTTGTACGCCCCGCACATAATTCTTTCATAACGGTACACCCTTACACGTCGACCACCGCTCATTAACGCTGAACCGTTTCGATTGTTACTTTCCGAAATCTTATTGTCCCATGTATCATCCCATAAGATCAATCCACCGGGGTCTTTAATTGAAAATGCAGTCACGTACATGCACCTCTTTTTGTGGCGTTTTACTACCCGAAATTCGGAAGGCTACGAGTATTTGTTGTGCATATGCCCACCTGGACATTTTTCCGGCTCAACCAATACTCAAAATCACTTCACAAACAAACAAAAATTACGCTATGGAAGGTAAAATATGTACATGGTTTCATTATAACACGCGCAAGCTTTTTAACGGTGACAACATGACAAAACCGGTTAGTCTGACGGTCTGCGCATACAGCAACAGCAAAAACACCAAAATATACTTTTGGATTTTGGAAAGACCACTGCATCTGCAGTGACTTTGAAATTTATTGATACCGCTCTTTTGCTGTTGAACAGCCGAACTCAACCCAAACTGATCTGTGTCAGCAGCCCAAAATTGCAACCAGTGGAGCGTTGAATTCGATTAACACGTTTCAGATTCGCCTTATTTCGTGGTTAAAGTGGCGCTGCCACACAGATCAAATAACGTGATTAGGTAATAGCATAGCGAAGATAGGTGAACAGCACCAAACCGGTCGCCCGTTCGACGGACACGATCGCCTCGAGTGTGGGGGGTATGGGTTTGATTCGGTTTTTCTTTTTCATATACGCCAAACTTATGAGAATAATAGTTGAATACATAATAAGTGCGCGTGTTGCGCACTGTCTCGACGGGATTTGCGTTTGGATAAAAAAAATGAAAGTGTGTAGATTTGTTGAAAAAAGGAATAAACACTAATACTTTATTTTTCTCGAATTATATCCATTTATATATATAAAAACATGATTCTCAGTGGTACAAAATAGAAATCTGATTAACATTTGCTCGTTTGTTTTTTGTTTTTGCTTGTTTTAAATAAGTAATAAACAAAGCTTACTTCGATTATGAAATACACACACATTTATATCGGCTCTGACGCTGCCGCAGTAACATTTTTGTGTCGTCTACTGTCATCTTTTCTGTTTCGCGATTACAGTCAACATGCTGACGTTGCGCCATGATTTTGATGTCGATGATTGCTCGGACCTCGTAGATTGGGAGATCGAGATATGCGGGGCAATTTTGTTTTTCTCCAAATGATAAGCCGCTGGGCCGCTGAGCGGTAATTGTATTGCACCTGGGGAAGCCTCTACGCATCTGCATTGCCTATGTGCTGATACCGCTTCTCTTCTGTTGTTGTTGTTGATCATATGAAACGAGACTGTGTGATGTGATGTTCTGAGTAAACGATAAATCCTCCTCATGAAATAAAATAAACACATATGCGATCGGAAACTGCGCTTATACGAATATAGGAATTGCAGATGGAAGTTATTACTCCACCGTGACGGATTTTGCAAGATTTCGTGGACAATCGACGTTGCATCCTCGCAGGACGGCTATGTGGTAGGAAAGCAATTGCATCGGAATGACGGTTAGAATGCCCTGAAGACAATCGACGGTTCGTGGAATTTCCAGAGCCTTTGACGCGAGGGACATGGTCTCCTCATCACCCTCCTCACAGACGATGATCGGTCGTCCCTCGCGGGCCGTAACCTGCTGGAGTGCGTTAATACACTTCACGTACACTGGATCTCGCATGATGATCATAACAATAGGCATAGTGTCATCTACGAGAGCCAACGGACCATGCTTTAGCTCACCGGCCATGATACCCTCGCTGTGCATGTATGTCAACTCCTTCACCTTCAGAGCACCCTCCATGCATGTGGCGAAGTTGTAACCACGTCCCATGATCAGAAGCGACTTCTGCTGGTAGAGATCTTGTGCGATTTCCAATACTTTCTGGTCCAACTTGAGCACCTGTTTGATGTGTGTGTCCAGCTGGCGAAGTCCTTCCATAATTTCCTCCCGTCGGTTCTGCAGCGAGAGCCTATCCTCGCTCATAACCAGCGCAAACATGACCAGGGAAATGAACTGCGATGTGTAGGCTTTCGTTGAAGCCACACCAATCTCCGGTCCGGCATTCACGTGCACTCCACAGTGCGACTCGCGGCAAATCGAGCTGCCCACGGTGTTGGTAACTCCGACAATCAGTGCGCCACGCTGCTTGCAGTAGCGCAGAGCCATCAAAGTATCGGCAGTTTCGCCCGATTGCGAAATGAAGAAGCACACATCGTCACGATAGATCGGGGTGTTGCGGTCCAGAAAATCGGAGGCCAGCTCAACCATCACCGGCAGTTCGGTGAGTTCCTCCAGCAGCTGCCGGGTGGCAACGGCACTGTGATACGAAGTTCCGCAAGCGATCAACATCAATCGCCGGCAGCGTTTAATTTCTGGAATGTAGTCTTTGATGCCTCCGAGTGTCACCTTCATGCTTTCGAAGTTGACACGTCCCCGCATGGTATTGATCACGGACTCGGGTTGTTCGAAAATTTCCTTCTGCATGAAGTAGCGATAGTTACCTGAAGAATGAAATCAAAGTAGCTGTTGATTAATGTGGCTATGTCAATTAGTCAATGATGTTAAATTTTCCGTTAGTAATAAACCAGACTTTGTATTGAACACACGTCTTTCCTCAACAGGTTATGGGCCCAATTGCATCTGGCCATTGGAACCTGAATCGGAACTGAAGCGGACAAGTTATGAAGAAATAAAGAGTTCTTTATCAAATTACGTAAAATGTCTAACTCATCGAAAGTAGGTATTATTGTTTGCTGGAGAGGGATACGATGTTTGGAAGTTTCGGACGAAACGCAGTTGTCGGCTCATGGTGTAAATGAAGTAATAACAGCGGATGTATCTGCTGATGAAACGCACAGGAGGACTTTTCAAGCAAAGGATGAAAAGACAAAGGAACTTCTAGTTTCGTATATTTGTGAATAAATGAATAATGTTGTAGAAACGGTCGTTTTGAATGTGGCACAAAAAAATGAATACAGGTGAACTGTTATCGTATTCAGCTGGAGAAAGCGCGTCATTACTGATATCAACGACATTTCTGTGCGTTTTCGGTGTTTGGGTTCCATCATTTTCTAAAGCCAGATTGAGTTTATTGATTCTGAAAACGGTTTCGCTAGTTGTTGTAAGTTTTTTCTTTCTGATAATAAAAATCGAAGTTTTTGTGCGGAAAATAATAGATAAAGACCGCCAAGATAGCGTATCCTTTCGCAACACCGTGGCCAAGTACAACATAAGCGGAAGCTTCAGAAGCTTTTAAGGAAGTACCGATAGCTTGGTACCGTTTGCGATCGGGTAGGACGTGGACGCAAATGCTTGACAACGGATCGGGATAATGCCAAAATCGTCAGAGAAGTGCGAAAAAACCCAAGAGCTATAAGCAGAACTATAAACGAAAGTATATCATTGAACAGTGCTTCCGTGGCCAAGAGGTTAGCGTCCCGCATTATCATGCCGGGGGTTCGGGTTCGATTTCTGTTCTGGCCGGGGGATTTTTCGTCAAAGAAATTTCATCCGACTAGCACTGTGGTCTCGCGTATTCTAGATCTTGCCACTTCAGAATACATTCAAGATGTTTTATCCGGCATAGAAATCTCAACTAAGTACTACTAATTAAAAATGACGCTGGTAATACCTGCGTTGAGAAGGCAAAAGTTCCACTGGGAACTTTGATGCCATCCAAGAAGCAGAAGAAGATCATTCAACATATCAAAACGAACAATACGATTGAGACCGCAACAGCAAGGATTAAGGAGCAAGTTTGCGTCTCCAGAAGCCAATCTTGTTTCTAGAAAAAGGTGCTGTGGTCAGTAAATTAGAGCTTTTCGGAACGTAACAACGACCCAGAGTATGGATTAAGCGAGGAGAGGAGCTGCTTGACATGAACGTTCAGAAGACAGTGAAACACGATGACGGCAACATTATGGTTTGGGGGTGTTTTGGTAGGTTCGGTGTTGGAAACCTGCTTCAGATCGATGGTATAATGAATGCTGACAGGTACATCGATATACTTATGCACAATTTGAAGAGCTCAGCACAGAAGATCGATTTGCCGAAGGATTCTTTTTTGACGTAGAACAACGTCTTTCAGGAAGGGTGCATAATCAGAAAACCAGTCACGTTTTTATGAAATAAAGTTAACGTTAATAACTATTTTCACTGTGAACTAATTCTCACGATTTACATACCAATCGAATCGGAAATTCTCTAAGATTTGTTTGATATGCTATACATTACAATTCGCTAATCTTTAAATAGATTAAATTCATGAAAACTGGAAGAACTGCATTTTTTTCCATACATTTGTTCTGCCGATTTGTGTACTAATCCTACCCGTATTTCAAATGCTTATAACTCGAACATTTCTTAACAGATCGGAAAGATGTTTGCATCAATTGATAAGAAATATTTCTACGCGTCTATCACAATTAATAAAATGTTATTTTTCATGAAATGAACAATTGAATAACTGTAAAATGTCAAGCTTTATCTAAACGCCCCAACTTGGCAGTAAAGCCAAGTTTACGGTTTCCCCAACACAAACTTCAAAATCGATGTACCTGTGGAAATCCGCTTTGCAAATATACATGCAAGTCGGGGATATTTTAATCCCCACCGAGCTGTGTTCCCCTAACACGGACTTCAAAATTAATGTGCCACTGCGCTGTGTTTCCCTAACACGAACTTCAAAATTAATGTGCCTGGGGGAATCCGCTTTGCAATTACATGCAAGTCGGGGGTATTTGTTCGTGTTGAGTACATTTGTACTCGCTTGTCGTTGTGCAGACCGGAACATGTTTCTCTAAAACGTATTTTAAACCTGAGAAGCCTGGGAAAATTGTCATTTCAGATACCAAAGGTGAATGAACTTTCGCGGTTCGAGAACTACGTAAACATGAGATGTGCAATAATTTCAGAGGGAAATGTAAAATACAATGATCGATTGACAATTTTTCCGTTCACATATTTTGGTAGTCCTAGGTATCATATCAAACGTAAAAGGACGTTCAACAAATTTATTTGTAACGAAGAACATAATCTATTACAAAAATTTCTATGCATTCTAAAATATTATTCAAAGTGGTAAACAAGTGAATTGCATAATATAATTGCGTAGTTCTACGTCGAAATATACGGTCTAGTCCTAGATACAACCCCTTACAGATTTTTTCAGCAAGACAACGATCCAAAGCTTCCGTTAATTTCGTGTGAAATTGATGGATTGGTCGCCACAATTACCCGCTCAGAACCCGATCGAAAATCTGTTGACCAGAAAATGGATAGCCAACAAAACTCTGCTGTTTGAGAAACTTTCAACGACGTGGGAACAAATTGATCAACATTACCTGCAAAAATTTGTTGAAAGCATGCCCCGACGTTTGCAGGCAGTTACACGAAATACTAGTGACTGTTTTTTTTTGACGAAGGACGTCTTTCATTTCTATACGAAAACGAAAGCGTTACGCCGAAGCAACCCGATTTTGAGCGTTAATACCTCCTAAACAACTGAACAAAATGGTACGATAAACACTTCATTCGAAAGATAAAATGTCTACGCGTTATATGTTTGTTACTTTTTGATCCAAAAGCTTGTTTCAATAGCCCTAAAATTGTTTTCAAAAGAAGCTATTGAAATCACACCAATCGATATATCCGCGAGTGCCGCTCGGAAATCCACTCAGTTATGATTGCGCAACGATTGAGGTACGATAGCTGGAATGAATGGATTTTTTCTTAACACAGACTTCAAAACCATGGAAACTAGGGAAATCGGCATTGCAAAATAGATGCAAGCAGAGGGTACTTTTGTACTCGCTTGCATTTTTGCAAATCGGAATGTGTTTTCCCAATACAGATTCCGAAATCAAGAAGTTGGGAAAATCGGCATTGCAGATACATGCTAGTCAGCAGTACTTTTATACCCCCATGCATTTTTACACATTCGTTTCACGTGTCTAAAAAAGCGGGTACAAATACAATGCTTTGGCTCGGTTATTCAACTGCAACTGCATTGGATGATATCCCTTCATGTCGTCACCTTACTGAACTTCTACGCATACCGTTTGATGATTAGGCAAAATGATGATAACTATTTGCTGCGATAACTACTACCATAATACATGAATTGACCTAAATTGTGATTTGTTTGCAATCGAATTCGTAAATTGTTTCATTCATTCCCTAGTTCAATCAATAATTTAATCAATACGCACAAAAGATAGCTCTACGCGATATCGTACCCAATGAGGAACATCCGAGGTGCGATTATTGCTAATCGAAGAAACACAAATGATTACTAAGCCAACGACAGTCCTACGTCATTCTTGCGGTTATATTATAGGTATAACCCATCCATTATTTTATGCATAGTTTTATGACATGTATTCTTTTTGTTTGCCAGACCAAACCGAGCAATTAAAATTTATTTCACTGTTTTGAAGAACAAACCAAACTTTAACGAAACTTTTTTCTTCTTACTTGGTAGAATGACATGCAATTATTTTTTAGGAGTAATTAGTAGTCTGTACGTTTAGATCGAAGACGAATAAATAAATAAATAAATAATCCTGGAAAGATAAAATCTCGATAATTGCTTTGAATTCGTCTCCCTTTTGATTACATTTTTAGAACTGACGGTGTGTATTCTTCTTTATTGTCAGTACTGTAAGGTGCAAATGGAAGCGAAAGCGAAATCTGGAAAAATCAAGGACAAGAACAAGTTCAAAAGAAAATGTTTTATGTATGGTGAACAAGGCCATAAGAAGGTTGTATGTCCAAGGCTGAAAAGGCGACTTGATCGAGCTCAAATAGCAACAGTTCTAGTGGATCTAGAGGTGGTGTTGATGATTTCATCTCAGGAACAAGCTTTCAAATCGGAATCAGCTGTTGAGTGAGTTGAGTTGAGGTGATAATCTCCCATTGTCCTTGTGAAATGTTCTGTATGTGAAGAATCTCAGTTCCAATTTGTTGTCGTTATGGCGATTATTGAAAGCGTAAGTCAAGAATTATTATAAGAATTATTTTGACGTTTGTTTCGTGTCAAGGCAATGTTGCCACTCTTGCATATGTCGGATTGATTTGAATCTCGGACGGATTTTAGAATGCAGAAGTCGGTCTCGTTCGGATTGCGAAATTTCTAAACTCGGTCGGGTTCCAGAATATGAAATTTGTTCTTCCGCAAGATGCTGTGTGTAACGTCAGAGTTGGCCACAGTTACGAAAGATTCTGAGTTACAATCATGGCATAAATTATTCAGCCATTTGAGCTACAAGAATTTAGTAAGTATGAAGCAAAATGGCGCAGTAAATGGAATTGAAGATTAAAAATGGAGGTGAATTAGGTGAGTCTTGTGCAGAGGTCAAGATGATCCGTTTGTCATTCATTAAGAGTCGACCGAAAACAACAAGACCGTTGAAACGTATTCATACGGATGTTTGCGGCCAGATAACTTCAACAAAAGAAGACGGGTACAAATACTTCGTGTCATTCATTGATGATTTTACATCCTTTACTATGGTATATTTAATGAAACACAAAAACCGAGTTTTCGATTATTTCAAGTTTACGAGGCCATGACGACGGCGAAATTCGAGAAAAAGATCGAAAACCTAAGATGCGATCTTGAAAGAGAATGTTTTTCGAACGAGCTTCATGCGTACTCTTATAGGTTGACTCAACTTGGATCCGTTGATATGAAACAAAGGATCCAAGTTGAGTCAACTGTTAACATAATGGAGTAGCAGAAAAGTTCGATCGTACCATAGTGGAGAAAATGGGGACCATGTTAGCTGAATCCGGTGCACCGAAGTTTCAGTGGGGTGAAGCAGTATTGAATGCAGTTTATTCACCCCAAATAGTGCCTGAACCTGAGTGTGTTGTTGTAGATAGCAATCCTTTGCCAGACGAAGAGCTAGAAGATGACGGAATGGCTGATAATTCTGAAGAAGAAAACGTATTAGAGCTCCCACCCCAATCGAAAAATGGGAACGACTGTGAGGAGTGTATTCCGAGGTTTAGTGGTCGGGAGCGCGAGATCCCAAGTTGGATTTGCTGATATTCTTTTCTATAGCTTTCCCTGCTGCTGTTGATTTCCAACAGATTCCAACGTGATACGACGAGGTGGATGGTCACCCTCACGATGTGGAATGGAGGCAAGCGATAGTTGACGAGTTCCTTGATACAAAAATCAAACCTGAACAGCGGTGAAGTACCATGCTGCGGTTAAGCCTGAGCCGAGTAAATGGCCCAACCAACATTAAATCGTATAATTTTTGCACATGCTAAATCACATATGAATTCGTATCCAATCACAATCGTATGAAATATCAACAAAACTATGCCCCATGTATATCCAAAATGGTATAAAATGTCAACACCCGGTTTTATATATCATTGATGGCTTGAGTCATATATTTATATAATGTGTATCGTAATATCGCTATAGGCAATATAATATACGTATATCTTATACATTTTATGCCATTGTCGTGTCGAGTCGCATAACGGTGTAACAAACATCGTGATATTGTTACATATCGCTTGCATACGTTTATAATATAGCATATGCGTATATCGCCTCCACTTTTGCATGTATATGCCAGTTTTATGTACATATAGTTCACGAATGTGTTTTAGATGAATGTAGAATCGCCACCAATTGTGGTATTTACTACGATTTAATTTTTGCTGGGGGTGTTCACATTAAAAACTGAAGCTGATAGAAATCCTACGCGATATAAGGTCCGACTGGTTGCTAAAGGATACATGCAGAGAAAACACTTTCAACTTTCAACCATATATACTATGGGCGAATGAACTGCAAAGTTTAAGGCCTCTTAAAAACAAAGAATCAATCAATCAACCATATATACGATACTGTTACGGTGTTACGACACGATGAATCGAAATCTGGAGATCTATCAAATGGATGTAAAAACGGCGTTCCACAATGATATTCTCGAGTAGTATTCATGTGTGTTCCAGAGGGCGTAAGGTGTAAATCTAACGAAGTTTAACTATTAAGAAAATCCCTAAAATGTATCGAGCAATCTCTGCGTTATTGGAATTAGACTATTTTTTGAAAAGAGCCAAAGATTTTTTTTTTTTTTTTACAAAAATTTATAACTCAAAAACACAATCACAATTCTGGTCAAAGGAATAAATGTAGGAAATTGTTTAAATTCATTAAAAATATCAAACAAAAATTTCAAAAAAAATGCACTTAAAAGTAATTTCAAAAATTGAAATTAATTTTTGTCTTTTTAATTTTCAAAAAAATGTTTGAATAGCTCTTAAAATTTTCAAAAATTTCCAATACTGGGCACTTCTACAGGAAAAAAAGTTGTTTTACCAACAACTGTTTCATGTTTTCTTTGAAAAAAATCTCAATAACTAATCTAATCTCAATTTTGTTTGAAGTCAAAATAGCGATATAGTGTGTTCGACAAAGTTTCAGATCTTATCAAAATATGAACTTTTGTCGAAGGCATCAACTTTCTATCTTTTATAGTTTATGACATTTTTGCGTGGAGATTCCTAAAAAATATAATGTTTTACTCGTAACATTTTTGTGTGTTTATTCACGCGTTTGGAATGTACTTGACGTGTTTCAAAGTAGAAAAAATTTCGCATATATTTTTTTTTTAATTAAGAAAACTACGTTTTCGAGAAAAATGAATTTCCATTTTGAAAAAAATATATATTTTCAGTGTGAGTTTCATATTTTTTAATGAAACAAATTTATAAGATTTTTCGTTGAAAATTTGTTTTCGTTTCGTTGTAAGTTTGAAAAAAATTTAAAAAAAATCTCAGCTAAAAACTATAGATCCTACAAAATTTTAGTTAAAGAATGAAATGTAAGAAATTATTGAAGTTTTATTTAAACAACTAAACAAATTTAACAAAACATGTTTTGTTATTGAAAAAACATTTTTAAAATTGAAATTGTTTGTTTTCTAAATTTTTTTTTTAAATTCCGAACAAATATTATATGATAGTCCATACAATTACCAACAAGCTACCCATACATCGGAAGAATGGTATTGCAACAAGCAAAGAGCTATTCTAACAACAACTTTTCATGTTTTCTTTGAAAAAATACTATCAATGTTTACCTTATAACATTTTAATGTATAAATGATCGCGATTATGTAATCTTTTGTTCTATTTAGAAATACGACAACAAAATGTCAAACGCGAGAACTCAAACACAAAAATGTTACGAGTAAAACATATTTTTTCAGGAGTCTGCATACAAAAATGTCATATATTCCAGAAACTTCAGACCGAAACTTGGTGTCTTCGACAAAAGTACATATTTGAATAAGATCTAAAACTTTGTCGAATACACTATATCGCCATTTTGACTTTAAACAAAAATAGGATTAGTTGTATTTTTTTTCAAATTAAACAACTTTTTCCCTTTTTCCCTGTAAAAGTGCCCATCTTCCGATGCATGAATGACTTGTTGGAAACTGTAAAGGCTATTGACATTGACAAGGTATGACATTTTTTTACGAAAATTCAAACAATTTCCTACATTTCATCCTTTGACCAAACCAGTGGGGTTGACATAAAATCAGTCTTATGTAAAATTTTCCGTTAGTAATAAAGCAGATTTTGTATCGAACAAAGGTCTTCCTTCAACATTACCCTTCATGATCTGCTGAATTTCCATTTTCAGGGTGGTAATTTCACGCGCGTGTGGGTCATCCAAGCTCTTCTTCAGACGATGAATACCAAGGGCACCATTCTTGACGGCTGCAACATCATCATCCTCGAGATAGATCACACGGTTGGTATGCTCGATAACAGCCGAAGCATCCGAAGCGAAGAAATATTCGACTTCCTCTCCCGGATTCATAAAGTCGGACGTATTATCAGGAGTCGGCTCGAACTGAATGTTACCGGAGGATCCATGGCGGTGTCCCTTGCCGTAAAGAATTGGAACGTGATTCGTAGCCAGGCTGGTCTTGGCTTTGATACCGACAAGCAGCGGAGATCCTCGCCGAGTTACGACGCATTCACCGGGAAAATGTTTTGACTTGAAGGCAAGCGCGAATGCTCCCTCAACCTGTTGAACAACTTGCTCCACCAGCTCCCTGAAGGAGTAGTTTGGATGCTGAACGTACAAGTGATGCACCAGCTTGGCAATGGTTTCCGTGTCAGTATCCGATTCGAAAACATATCCGCGCAGCTCCAGAAACTTCTTGATGTCCTTATAGTTGGTCACGATTCCATTGTGCACCACAACGAACGAGTTCGTCTCGTCCGATCGCTGGGGATGTGAGTTGACCGCGCTCGGGGCACCGTGAGTGGCCCATCTTGTGTGCGCAATGCCGACATGTGTATCGACGTTACCATTGTAGCTGCCATCTTCCGTCGCTTCAACGATGGATTCCTCGAGCATCTTCACTTTTCCGGTGCGCTTGAATGTCACAATGCCGCTCTGATCATCGTGAGGATTGTCCACCGCTACACCGGCCGAGTCATAGCCACGGTATTCCAGCCGCTTCAACCCGGTCAGCAGTAGATCCAAAACCTCGCGCCGTGTTTTCGGCGTCAGGAAGTTCAAGTACGCGAAAATTCCACACATTTTATCGGTTTATTACACCAAACGAATCGTTCCGTATCTCTAGTTCTTCAGTCCACTATGCGGGAAACCACACAACACACTGCGGGAGCTCGATTTGTTTGCTGCTGTCCAACCACTAACACACTCACTGAGTCCAAGTGCTCCGGAAAGATTTGTAACAGTTCGAAGAATTACGCTTCTGTAGATAACACCCCCGTGATTTCACTACCGATAACCGTACCTCACACGAACGCGGAACGCAGACGACTGACGACTGTTTGCCACGGATCGTCAGTTTATTACTTTGAATATATTGTGTGGATCGCCACTCCAGCACCTTCTTTTGCACCTGAGATTCGCCCCGGGTACCAGTTTACCCCACACAACACGTTCGCGTTCGTTCTTCGTGTGGTTGTCCACACCTCTCACCACAAATTCTGCTTTCAATTGTTTCGCTTGCTTTGCAAACTTGCTCTCACGCCGACGCGCGGACACTCCTTACGTGGAAGTCGTCAGATATAGAGCCCAGAGGAGCCTGCTGCTTAACACACACAGTATTTTTGGAATTGATTCACGATCTTGAACCAAATAAAAATTAGAGTTTCGATTCACGCGCCCTCTCTGATCGCCGTTCCGTTCCCTTGGGTTATTAACTCAGTACTGAGAAAACTTTCACTGCCGAACGATGGCTTTATATACGCGCGACCGGAGCACCCTCGATCCGTTGTTCCTCGTTGTCCTGTTGTGCGCTGCTACGGCTCTCTATTGGTTCTTGTTCCTCTGCGAACACAGAAAGCACTTAAGACAACTGAAAAACAGGTTTTGCTTCTAGCTTTGCGCAAGCAGCACAGGAATGCCAGAGTTCTGCGAGCGCCAAGTCACGAAGAATGGTTTTCTGTTTTCTGTTGACGTGTATCAAAACCACACAACAGTTTTTTTCCTATCTTCGTTTGCTGGCGTCTTGTAGGAAAAAAAACACATATACACAATCTCTTCCCCATCAATCGTTTCCTTAAAATCAAATCGGATATGTGACTGTGTATGTTGTGCAAAAAACCCTCGAAAACATAACAACACTTTGCACGTAGAAGTTGTCACTGTCAGCTGATTGTCAGGGCGGCACCCAAAGTACGTGGAATAAGAAGGTAGTCTACTCCCTGCTTTGTTCAAGTGTGGTAGGCAAAGGAAAAAAGCAAGAAATTGTAATAAACCATCGATCGAATCCATATAAATTTAAACATTTTTTAATTTTTCAAATTATAATACAAGAACTGTCTCCAAAAATGTTTCGAAATGATGAAATAGCAGTTTACTTAATTATTTTAAAATTTAAAACTGTAAAATTATCGCACCTGTACTATAAAAATAATGCAATCCGATAAACAAATGTGTTGAGAGGTTATATCGAAGCAGTGTCGTTCCCGTTCCGGGAACGACACTGCTTCCAGGTTTAGGTTGCGTAGTTCTACGTAGTTCATGGAGCGAATGCATGGGATAACTGAAAACGTCTCCGATTAGTTTATCTCATTCGAAATTATTCTGTTCCGGCATCGCGGGACGTGGTATTTAAACATTTCGCTGAAGTAAACAAAACCTGTTCAGTATGAAATCGATAAAAACCACATAAAAACTTACTTGCACTGAAAAAGCGGTATATTATCGTGTTTACCGTCGGCACGACTTGCGATTTTGTCTCTTTTCAGGATTTTTGGAATTTTTAAAATCGAGAAATATTGAAAAAATTTCAGTACTTCGAACTAATTGAGGATTTGTTATTACTAACTTCGTTGTGTGTGTAGCACATGCACTCTCCGTGTGTATACACAGGAGATATCCCTTACCTTCTATTCTACGTACTTTGGGCGGCACCTCCCATAAGTGGGTGGTGGTGACCAAGACGTTTACATTAAAAGGTGGGTCAATTTAATGGAACTGCTTTGCGGCTATCTTGAGCATTGGTGTGGCCAACGGCTGCCCTCCAACGTTTTCATGCGGCCCGCAGCCTGATTTGAAAAAAAAATCAAATGAGCAAAATTAAGAATATAGTTGAAAATTCTTCCATACAATTGAATAATGATAATTTTGTGAGTAATTCTTGTTAATCGTGTGTATTCAAGCTGATCATTTTCTGTTTTCTTTTCCGTTTTTCCCGTGCTAATTTAACCTTCTGACAATTTTGACGCAGAAGTACGTCTTTCAGGAAGGGTACCAAACCAGAAAACAGGTCACGTTTTTATGAAATAAAGTTAACGTTAATAACTATTTTCATTGTGAACGAATTCTCATGATTCGCATACAAATCGAATCGGAAATTCTCTAAGATTTGTTTGATTTGCTATACATTACAGTTCGCTAATCTCTAAATGGTTTAAACTGGAACTTCCTTTTTCCCATACATTTGTTCTGCGAATTTGTGTGCTAACCCCACCCATATTTCGAATGCTTTAAACTCAAACATTTCTTAACAGATCGGAAAGATGTTTGCATCAATTGATAGGAAATATTTTTACGCGTCTATTACAATTATTAAAATGTAATTTTTGATGAGATGAACAATCGAATAACTGTAAAATGTCAATATCTGCCAAGTTTAGGTTGGCCCGATTTACGGTTTCCCCAACATAGATTTCAAAATCGATGTACCTGTGGAAATCCGTTTTGCTAATATAAATGCAAGTCGGGAGATTTTTGTTCCCATCGAGTTGTGTTTCCCTAACACGGACTTCAAAATTAATGTGCCTGGGAGAATTCGCTTTGCAAATACATGCAAGTTGGAGCTATTTTTTGGTGTAGAGTACTTTTGTTCCCGCTTGTCGTTGTGCAGACCGGAATATGTTTCCCTAAAACGTACTTTTAAACTGAGAAGCCTGGGAAAATCGTCATTTCAGATATTAGAGGTGAATGGTCTTTCGTGGTTTGGGAACTACGTAAACATGAGATGTGCAATAATTTCAGAGGGGAATGTAAAATACAATGATCGTTTGACAATTTTTCCGTTGACATATTTTGACATTTTTGTAACGAAGAACATAATCTATTACAAAAATTTCGATGCATTCTAAAATAATATTCGAAATGGTAAACAAGTGGATTGCATAATATAATTGCGTAGTTCTACGTCGAAAATATGCGGTCGTGTCCTAGATACAACCCCTTACAATTTTTTCTCGTTAGTACTCAAAGGACTTTTTCACGTTTTTGGTTCTGTTCTGTTCACACTCGCATAAATTCGTGCAAGTAACGGCAGTAAATCCGGGTTTATACGATGTCAGTTTCTTGGTTGCGAGTAAACGTCAAACGATCCGAAGAATTACGAACGTACCCATACCATGAAATTTTACATTTGATTTGTATGTATGGGGTAAACGGGCGAGTAGCCAAAAAACTTTGAAGTACCTCGGTTGTGAATAGCCTCATACATGCTATTCAAATGTCAAATTTCGTGTACGCAATGTGATTTAGAGCTGTGTGACAAATTTGAAAACCATGATGTCTTGGATTTCCACTCCTTTGTTTGAATCCACAAATATTTGTGAGCAATTGTTTCAGTTATGAAAGAAGTGAAATAAAAGTCAAGGAACAAAATCACTGACAGTTTGTAAAATTGTAAAACACGCTTCGCATCGGTCACTGGCTCAAGAAAAGTAGTTCGAGTGAAATTTACGATTTTCTATAACAAACAAATAATATTGTAGAAACAATTTGATGATTGAAAGAACGTCCAATTTGATCGTGATACCGTATTCACATTATCAAGTATAGCCATAATTATGTCAGTGAAATCGCGACTGCTCTCAGCAGAGAAATTTGGAGCGAAGAAAAGTGGTAACACTACAGTCGTGTAGCTCAATGTCCCCTTTCACTCTAACCAAGTTTCGTGGTCCCATCAATACTTGTTCGGTTTCCTAGCAACGATAAAGTTCTATCTGTACGAGAAGCATGTGGCAACTGTCACGTTATTTAAGTGCGGGAAAACGTTAAAACAGAATAATGAGTTGCTCAAACAGTTTTCTATCAATGAACGATTCGTATTCCGTACACTACAACAGCACCAAGAAACAGATGATGTGGGCGATAGACCTGAAAAGAGACGCTCGAGGTTGATACGGCTGCACAATTTTATCTATGTTGTTCATGAACGCGTTCAATGCAATCCTCTTCGGAAACAAAAGCGTTCTTTAGACGAAATGAATTGGATAAATTAATTGGTGCGTACATCGATGTGTGATGCCCAGACTGAAGCGAATATGTTTTGAACGATGCAAAAAACTCCTACAACGATTAAAAACGAGACTAGCAACAAATCTACCAGACTTCATCTCAGCAAATGATCGGCCATTTGCCAATCCTTCGGATTATTCACTTTGGGCCAAGTTGGAGGAACGTACCTATGGACGTTCGCATTGGAATTATCAATCGTTAAATAATTCTATCGAGAAGGTGCAGCAATTGACGATTGGCCTTAGCGTTTTCGATTCTGCGTTAAAAAGGGATGGTCAAATATTTTTTCAAATAAAAAAGAGATAAAAATGTTAATTCTGGATACTTTTATACCTTCAATAACAGTTTTGGGGTTTTATCTCATTTTGTTCTTGAGTTATGAATTTTACAGGTATAAACTGAATGCTTTTTAATTTAAAAATTGTGATTACTCTTCTGTTTCGAGTAGTATATACCTGTTTTCATTTCTGCTATTTTATTTTCATTTATTGCTCCTCTTGCCAAATAATTGACCAGAAGCCTCCACCTTCTTTGACACGCGTCTTGACCTTAACACAGAAAGCGAGCGAGACGTTGGTAGCGCTTTTGGTAGCAGTGGAACTGTTGCCATGATAGTTTTTCAGTTTTGCATCTCCCTACATTTCGTATTAAAAACCTTCCAATCAATATACACAGTTAATTTGATTATCGATTCGTTCAACAATTTGCTCTTCCAACTCTTTGGATTTATTACTAACCGACGGTGTAAATTTTAGAATTTTTAAA
The DNA here is from genome assembly GCF_029784135.1 of Toxorhynchites rutilus septentrionalis. NCBI lineage: Eukaryota > Metazoa > Arthropoda > Insecta > Diptera > Culicidae > Toxorhynchites > Toxorhynchites rutilus. The sequence continues at coordinate 70,913,157 of NC_073745.1, forward strand.
TCAGGTTTTGTGATCGAGTTGGTGCTCCGGTGGCCGCCCAGCGAACGATAATTCGTATAACCAGCGTATATACACCATCAAATATCTCATATTTTGTTTTGTGTGGTATATGATGCATCTAAGGGGTTGTCCACATACCACGTGGACAGAAAAAGCACGGTTTTAGATCCCCCCTCCCCCTCCGTGAACAAGCGTGGACATTTGCCTTCCCACTACCACCCTTTATCCACTTTTTAAATTAAAATAATTAAGGAAAGAACTGATTTGCGCCTAAATTCCATTTAATTTTTAATTCCATTTAAGGGGAACCCCTGTCTGGAAGGTCGAAAAATAATGAATTTTCTTAGATTTTTTTCGAATGTTACGAATAAATTGAAGAGCTCAGGTATTTTAGTTATTATTTAAGATATATTTGAAGAAGTATTTTTCATTTTTTAAGTGCACGAATAATGATTATTACGCTGACGGCTATGTAACGCTTGTAACGTCTATGTAACGCTTTAGATAATCCATTTGCAAAGGCTGATAAAAAATTTCTGCCAAATCGGTCAAGTAGATACTAAGATATGCTAAAATGCGTTCCAAAATTCGTACAGTAATACTATATCCTTTTGATATCTCTTGAGGTGAGGTCATACTTTTGGCTGTTACTTTCCAATGAAACCAAATATCGAAAAGGGGCATAAGCTTCCCAGAAATGCAAAAAACAAAAAATCGATTTTTTCGATTTTCCAGACCGGGATCCATCCTTAAATTGTTTTTATTTCAAATTTCACTAGCTGTACCCTGTACCAGCTGTGGCCCATTGTTTTTGTATGGTTCATTGTTTTTTGAGAAATGGGTAGCATAACAAAGCACATGCTTCATATGAGTTTAATTTTGAAATACTTGTGAGTATATGATATTTTTTGTTTTTCCATTATAAGCAAATATATCAAGGTTATCTGGTTTGCTAACACGGAAACACGCAATGTACAGTTGACCAGGCGAGGAACAATTCGCATCTGAATATAAACTACACAACTCCAAAGATTGATCTTGAGATTTACTAATTGTGATTGCCAATCGCCAATCGAATAAAAATAAATGGATTTCAAAACATTTCCAAATTCATTTTTAGTTCACGATTTTCTAAACACTTGCAAAAAAAAATGTTGATATCACATAGAAGCCAGTAATAATCCAATCAACTTGATTAATTTGCTTCCATTTGGTTCATATGGAATTATATAGAAATAGGATCATACAAAATATCTCGGTCGCTCACAAGTTTACGTGAGTTATTTTTAGAATATGGATTTCAGTGAAGAAGTTCCATGATATATGAAGCACTCCAATAGAACATTTTACTACAGAGATGCATTGTTTTGCATTGTTTTATGGCAGAGTTACAGTGTTACTCAAAATTTTAGTTGAAAAATTTTTTTGCCCACTCCGGAATATGATCGATCACTGCTAATGGCGATTAATCTTCACACTGGATTTCCGTTTCACCTTTAGTCGGTAGCGCAATTCAAAACCTTTTCCGCCATAGTTCGGAGAATTTTCAGAGGGTATTAAAAGAGTATTGAGATATTGTATTATTTTTCAAATCCTTATCGACTATTCTGCATTGAGTGTCTAGATGACTTCCAAAGTGCTTGCGGGGAAGAATTACATCAGACAACTCACGATTCATTGATTCCCAACTATGAAATCGAGCTCAAATCTCAACTATGAAAGTTGAACATTTCTTGGGCCCATTTTGACGTAGGACTACGTCTAACCGGAAGATATAGGGGGTGAAATGGAAATCTAGGCACTGAACAAGTAGGAAAAAATGCAAGATTTGGAACGCTTATAACTCGAGCATTTCTCAAGAGATCGCAAAGGTTTTTGCATCAATTGATAGGAAATATATCTACGCATCTATCATAACGAATAACATTTCATTTTTCTTGAGATAAATAATTGAATAATTGTGAAATATCAAGCATTGTCAAAATGCACTATGTGCCCATTTTAGATTGGTCCATTTTGTGCTCCTCAAATCGTACCGACCAAAACGGGCAACCAGAGCAGCAGCGAAATAGAATGAAGCACGATTGGAAAAGAAAAAGAAAAAAATGAACGAAACATTGGTCGCAGTCTCACACATGCGTAATTCTCGAGCCAGCCAGTCAGCTTAAAAATCCCCGCTCCGCTGCCGTAACGATCATTCTCATTCAAACCGTACACCACATCAGTTCGCATCACAACACATCAACAAACTAACCCAAGCAGCCATGTCTGGACATGGCAAAGGAGGAAAAGTGAAGGGAAAGGCAAAATCCCGCTCGAATCGCGTTGGTCTGGAGTTCCCCGCAAGGGTAGCTAGGCCGAGCACCTTAGTACCAGTGCACCAGTCCACCTAGTCGGCGTTATATAGTTTCGGCCGCCGAAGTGATCGAGTTAGCTGGCAAAGCTGCTCGCGACGATAAGAAAACCCGCATTCGGAACAGAACAAATTCGGTTCGGTGGACATCAAGACAACAGGCAGTTGCAGCGAGTGGCGAGTGGCAAACGCATTATGGTGCATGGGAATATCGAGTGATAACAAAAACACAACACCAAAGGTTCTTTTCAGTACCATCAATATATTCATAAAGAGTAAACAGTAATCTAATCCTTTTTTCAGGTAGATAGGTAGGTATTCATGTAGGAGAAGAAAATAAAACAATATATTTAAAATATATATTTAACAAAAGCTGTCCCCTTTGTATAGTCCTACGTCACTCCGGTTATGTCCCCGACATTACCCACCCGTCTTTTTTGCCTTAAATTGATCCCAATTCAAAAGTACGCTACATAGAACAATTTAATTGAATTAATTTGAAAGATGAGAAAAATTTCCATAATATTCTGTTGTAAAACATTTCAAATAGTGAAAGATAACAATAGGAATAACACTGTGGTGTCGAGGAAGGAATTGTAGAAGGGTTGGAGAGCTTTAATTTTGTTGATAGAAACAATCAAATTTATCATGTATTTTTGGGGGAAAATAATAAAACCCTTAAAAAACGAAAAATTTTAAGTATTTTTTCACTTCTAAAAGGCACTTTAATCAATCAATTCAAATGTTTTACAACTGCAATCTATGCGAAATTTTCTGAAAAAAAATAGAATACTGGGTCAATTTATTCAAGTTTGACGACTAGTAGTGCATGGATCATCTCACGCAAATGAAATATTAATTCCTAGAAATTCCCTCATATGAGGCGCTCAGAAGGAAGGGAGGGTGAGTGACTCGATCGATTTCTCTTCATCATTTTTTTATTCAGTTAATAACTCAACTGCAAAAACGCTCCAATTTGAGTTTGCTATAGAATCCGATAGATGAGGTTCTGACCTATCTCTCAACTTGTCAAATACAGTTGGGAATATGTCTGCAGCTAAGATCTGACCAAAAGAGAGAGTCAATGTATAGAAATCGATGATGTCACTTACATCCCTTTTATTTTGAGCCCCTCATTTCACCTGATGTAATGGAAGTTAACACGTTTACCAGGGTGCATTTGTTTACATTGCGCGACGAGAATGCTATTCTTATATAAAATCCTAAGACTTTAAGCAGAACAAAAGGTATAAATGAGTTTGAACGGTGTCAAATACGTGAATTTGAATGGCGAGTAGGAATTTGAACGAAGGGAAGCCTACGAATATCAACTAATTATTTCAGAATGTAGAGATTGTTCAAGCTTTGGTCAATCATATATTCCGTAACCTAAATGATTCGCTCACACATTGGGCCTGATCATTATAGACGGATGGGTCAGTGAACGTCACCTCACGATGAAAACGAAATAATATGTATATAACCTTGCATACAAATCATTTCGTTTTCTCCGTGAAGTTTCGTGATCAGACCCATTATCGCGTGTTTGCCATAGTGTTTACTTCAATAAATACAAGAAATTACCAAGCTCTAGAAGCCAAACTAAAAGATCTGATTTAAGCAAAAAGACGGGTGGGTAATGTCGGGGACATAACCGGAGTGACGTAGGACTATACAAAGGGGACAGCTTTTGTTAAATATATATTTTAAATATATTGTTTTATTTTCTTCACCTACGTGAATACCTACCTATCTACCTGAAAAATGGATTAGTTTACTGTTTACTCTTTATGAATATGTTGATGGTTCTGAAAAGAAACTTTGGTGTTGTGTTTTTGTTATCACTCGATATCCCCATCTTGTTCGGCTAAACCTTCCTGTTTAGCGATTTGTTGTCAATCGCCACAGCTTTCACAGTTGGAAAATTTCTTCCCATCCAGCTTGTGACATATTTTACAGTAAATTACATTCAATGACACGTCGCATTACCACTACTCAGTGTCGGATTGGAGGTAATTTTAACCTGTAATTGAACATTTGCGATGACAGTGGTACAGTGTCGACTTTCAATGTGGGGTCATAATTTGGATCTCTATGTTTACAAAAATGTCCAACTAAATAAGTCACATTACATGTCCGTCCAATTAGCTAAATGTCGAACTAATTGTAGATTACTGTACTTTCAATCTGGAAACAATTTAAGAATTGGTGAAAATTGAATAATCAGGAAAGTCCCCAACTATCAATAAGCTCAGAACAACTGCCAAATTCACATACTCATCAGATCCTGGCAAACAAATTATGAAAACATCAATTTGTGTTTTATTATTATTTGGGATAATGTTTTAGAAAGCATTGAACTTTATTTCCTAAACTCTTTTTTGGAAGGTTTAATGGCTCTGAAAAGCGCCTTGTTTTATGGAATGGTTCCAATTTAGAAAACTTAGTACTCATGGTTTTGAAAAAAACCAATTCGAACGCCCTCGATGCCGCCTTGTTCTGGATTTGCCACCAAAGCAGTTTGTATAAAGAACAAACTTTTTTCTTCTGCTACCTGATGCAGTTTTGCGATTGCGTTTGCCACTCGCCACTCGCTGCAACTGCCTGTTGTCTTGATGTCCACCGAACCGAATGTGTTCTGTTCCGAATGCGGGTTTTCTTATCGTCGCGAGCAGCTTTGCCAGCTAACTCGATCACTTCGGCGGCCGAAACTATATAACGCCGGCTAGGTGGACTGGTACACAGGTACTAACGCGCTCGACCTAGCTACCTTTTCCGGTGCAATTGGCGGATACACCTACGGGAAATTGCAGACCACCACGGTTCGAGCGGGATTTTGCCTTTCCCTTCTCTTTTCCTCCTTTGTTGAGTACACGATGCCGATGCCGTACAACCACACGGGTTTACGGTTTGAAAGAAAATAAGATATTTTTTTGGGGTTCGCGTGTTTTATACTCTAGCGGTACACACTCACAGGATAGAGACAAATCGGCAGACTCAGCCAAAGGGGCGGGTCCAACGAGACGAACGAATGAGCGTTAAAAGGGAGCGATGGCAAAAAAATACATTCATTACGATTTGTTCGCTCGTTGGATTCACATACAGGCTAAAAAAGGTCCTTTTCAGGATCACAAAAAGTCTAAAGAGTTTATTGTTTTGTTATCACTCGATATCCCCATCTTGTTCGGCTAAACCTTTCTGTTTAGCGATTGCATTTGCCACTCGCCACAGCTTTCACAGTTGGAAAATTTCTTCCCATCCAGCTTGTGACATATTTTACAGTGAATTACATTCAATGGCACGTCGCATTACCACCACTCAGTCCCGGATTGGAGGTAATTTTAACCTGTAATTGAACATTTGCGATGACAGTGGTACAGTGTCGACTTTCAATGTGGGGTCATAATTTGGATCTCTATGTTTACAAAAATGTCCAACTAAATAAGTCGCATTACATGTCCGTCCAATTAGCTAAATGTCGAACTAATTGTAGATTACTGTACTTTAAATCTGGAAACAATTTAAGAATTGGTGAAAATTGAATAATCAGGAAAGTCCCCAACTATCAATAAGCTCAGAACAACTGCCAAATTCACATACTCATCAGATCCTGGCAAACAAATTATGAAAACATCAATTAGTGTTTTATTATTATTTTGGATAATGTTTTAGAAAGCATTGAACTTTATTTCCTAAACTCTTTTTTGGAAGGTTTAATGGCCCTGAAAAGCGCCTTGTTTTATGGAATGGTTCCAATTTAGAAAACTTAGTACTCGTGGTTTTGAAAAAAACCATTTCGAACGCCCTCGAAGCCGCCTTGTTCTGGATTTGCCACCAAAGCAGTTTGTATAAAGAACAAACTTTTTTCTTCTGCTACCTGATGCCGTTTTGCGATTGCGTTTGCCACTAGCCACTCGCTGCAACTGCCTGTTGTTGTCTTGATGTCCACCGAACCGAATGTGTTCTGTTCCGAATGCAGGTTTTCTTATCGTCGCGAGCAGCTTTGCCAGCTAACTCGATCACTTCGGCGGCCGAAACTATATAACGCCGGCTAGGTGGACTGGTACACTGGTACTAACGCGCTCGGCCTAGCTACCCTTGCGGGGAACTCCAGATCAACACGAGCGGAAACTCCAGATCAAGGTTCGAGCGGGATTTTGCCTTTCCCTTCACTTTTCCTCCTTTGCCATATCCAACCATGGCTGCTTGTGTTGGTTTGTTGATGTGAAGTGATGCGAAACGATGTGGTGTACGGTTCGGATGAGAATGATCGTTACGGCAGCGGAGCGGGGATTTTTAAGCTGACTGGCTGGCTCGAGAATTACGCATGTGTGAGACTGCGACCGATGTTTCGTTCATTTTTTTCTTTTTCCTTTCCAATCGTGCTTCATTCTATTTCGCTGCTGCTCTGGTTGCCCGTTTTGGTCGGTACGATTTGAGGAGCACAAAATGGACCAATCAAAAATGGGCACATAATGTATTTGGACAATGCTTGATATTTCACAATTATTCAAATATTTATCTCAAGAAAAATGAAATATTATTCGTTATGATAGATGCGTAGATATATTTCCTATCAATTGATGCAAAAACCTTTGCGATCTATTGAGAAATGCTCGAGTTATAAGCGTTCCAAATCTTGCATTTTTTCCTACTTGTTCAGTGCCTAGATTTCCATTTCACCCCCTATATCTTCCGGTTAGACGTAGTCCTACGTCAAAATTAACTTCTCCTTATCAATTTAGTGTTGAATGTGAATGCAAAACTTCGTTTTCTTCATGTGGTAAAACAATTTCTTACAAAAATTGTATCACGAGATATATTTGTATTAATATGATAAGTTTTAGTGGAAAACTAATTTCGTATCCAGATGTCGACACGGTACCGTTGTCATCGCGGATACACTTCATTTTGTTTTCACCCTGAAGTGGGAACGGGAATAAAGTCGATCGTGTTCTATCGTGCTTTGTCAGTCACCATTTGAAAACGATTTTCGTCAACAGGAAATGACTAACGTTGCACAGTTGTCAGTGATGTCGATGAAACAGTGCAACTCTGATTGCAAGTGGTGATCAAGAAATACCAAAAGCCCCACAAGATCGGATTACTCGGTGAACGTCAGTAGAGACTCGAATACAGAATTACAGTTTGAAGTAGATGAAGATGATTTTAGTACATTTCGAATGATTTCAGTCCAAACCGTCGTCCAGGGATTTCTGCAGCATTATGTGCGATTCACATAGAACGTTACGGAAAAGAAGGTCTACGTTTCGTCACCGTCTCCACCAATTCACACATGCAGCACAGCAGTGGAACTCCATACAATTCAATGACTAAAAAGTGTCCACATTTTCATCGCTTGTTTACGTGAAGAATATAATTTTTTCAGGCACACTTGATTTGAGAGTGTATCGATTTCTAGCTGTCCTGACGCAAGGTCTTTAATGAAGAATGAGAAGATGGGAAGGTTCATATAAACATGTTTATAATTACATAAGTTTATTTAAATATTAATATTGCCCTTATTTAACTATTCAGTGCAATTTTATCAAAATTTGAAAGAGAAATTAAAAAAGGATTTTTTTTTCAATATTTTTCTGAGATGGTTATGAAAAATCCATGATTACCCTTGCTTTATTATTTACACCACCCCCCCCCCCCATTATTAGTTTATTTTTCCTGCTTTTCGTTCTTTGACCTATCATTTTGACAATTCAATTTGAGAGGTTTAAAATTTCGACAAGATAGAAATTTGGTATGAAAGAGCGAATTGTGGAAAATTAAGTCGCAAATTCTCTAAGCTTTATAATTAAAGTTTTTCTGTAGTATGAAATTTTTGAGTTTGCGTGAATGACAGATTGAAGTTGATTCATAGAAGAATAAGATTTCATTTGATATGACGATTTTTGAAATAGACTCAATGGTTGTAAAGTTATGATGTTTTGGAAGAAATCTTACTTACTTAATCAGCAAAAAGGCCCCAGTGGCATGTGCTGTACACAAAAGTCGTCTCCATTCACATGAATTTCATATTTTTTTCCAATTCTTAACTTTCAAATTTATTTCAAGGTTCAACATATCATATCTTTCCATTAATCCGCAAACATGCCTAGTAGTAACTTAAAAAGACCAAACTCATAAACGACATAAAGAGTCTTCGATTGTGTATTTTTTATATATTTTTCACAGTTTCACAGTACCATTTGCTTATTGGCGCTTTTTTAGTTGGAGTGCCTTTTAATTGGCGGTTCGCCAGTTGGAGCACACGCCAATCAAAAAGCAATCCTCCGTCATAATTGTATGTCAGTTTTACTCTGTTGTTCCAATACCATTTTTATTGAAGGGTCTTTGCACGTTAAACTCAAAAAATGAAGGCACTGTATAAAAGTATTTAGTTTTGCATTATGTTTTACAAATTTATTCGTTTGAAAATATTTATTAATATATATACATATATAAAGTGAATTATATCACATTCACTATTCAAGGAAGTTAATGATATTTTGTAGCATCAATCCAAATGCAGTAATCCTAATTATTATTATGGCCGCACTAAAAGACATGAAAAACAAAAAGAAAAACGCGAACTTTGAAATTTGTGAACTATTGCCATTTCATGCCAAACTGATCTAGTGGTTTTCAGATTTTCGTGAAAATTGGTAGCTTGTTTTCGTTATGGTAAAACATTGAACCTGTATTATTTTTTTTGGGTGATTCGATTCTGTTCACTTTTTCCCAAAAATGACTTTTATCAAAAACTCATAAAAAACTCATAATCAAAAGATATGAATTTAAAAAAAATATTTTTGGAAAAAAGGGGAAAAACTAGATTTTTTGAACCACCCTAAAATGGAATGGAATCTAATATTTAACGATAAGGAACAAAACTACCAATTTACACGAAAATTTGAGAACCACTATGTTGGTTTGGCATGGAATATATATAATACTAAAAAAATATAGTTGGTTAATCTCACCTGCAACTAAAAAGCTGATTACTAGGAACTAATTGACGTTAACGTTTCATTGCCTTGTAAATTCAGGATACAGTACCAACAGAGGGTATTTAAAAAAATATAAATGGCTTTTTACGGGGTGTGTTCGAAACTGAAAAAAAAGAAATTAATTCAGAAATCATATTTTTATGTTGTTTTTAAGCGTTCATACATCATTTAGTCGTATAATTATTGTGTCATTCAATTTATTCCGATGAGAATGCTTTAAAATATTTCAATTGATGCTCTTACCACATTTTAATTTTTTTATTCAATGTTCAGTTTCTATGGCGAAGCTTCATTCGTAAATTACATATTTGTCATCATTGGTGGAATACGACCATAAATGTTGTTCTGAATAGCACAGCAAGTTATGATTACAATACATATGGGTTTATTTTGATAATGCATTATACATAAACCGATAAAAATGTATTATAATATTAGTTCACAGCGTTTCAGCGTCTATATGTATATTTTACTCAATTTTCAGGTCGTAATTTCTATCCCATTCGCCGTGTTTATCATGATGATGCTAACATTAATAACATTATATACGAACCTCCCACCTTATGTATGATGTCTCCCACCCTTTTAGAGACATCTCAACATTATGTTCAATTTTTAGAGCGTAAACCATCTGTCAATTTTTTCACTGTTTACATTTTCTTGCCACAAATCGTTGCCACTTTTTTTCTCTCAAGTTCCACTTCTCTTCTCTGCATGCAGTCTATGCTTGCATCAGCACCGTCACGTCAAATGTCAAACGAATGATTCATTTAATGTTATTCATGGTGTCGCCACCTACAACAGTCCTCAGTTGCAATGTCCTCTTTCGAATCCGCATGCCTGAATCAGTTCTAAATTTAAGATAAATTCAACGGAAATCATTGAATTATATTATGTAAATGCTTAAACCCCGAAGTTTTGACCTTTATCCAACAATAATAATATATAGACTATTTTTCTCAACTAGTCACGAATGATTTTGACTCCGAAATTTGGAACTAAGAGATATGTTGGCATAAAAAATAAAACCAAAACAAAACAAAAGTCGAGACACAAAGCCCACACAAAAACCCAACGAACCGTCCGTCTCCGTCAATTATTCTTTTCTACAAATCCCGCCGGTCGTTTTCGTTGAACGTATACTGACGGGTCGTTACGTTGCCGGTGTATGTGAATGTTTTCATAAGAACTGCATGGTAGAATAACTGACGTAACGGAACGTGACGGGACGTGAACGTAACGTGGATGTTGTATGTGAATCGCACTTTATCCTGAACATATGGGGGAAAGCTAGGATCGTCAATTTCAACGCCACGTTGGTGATTGCGTTGTAACCGGGTGCTTTCTTTACCTTTCCTCCCATCCACGGTTGGCTCTTTGTGACGTAATCATTGACTGATTGTTTTTTTTTAAGGTACGGATAACGAAGTCCCCGTGCTTTTCAGACCAAATCATTACAGCGACTGAAAACGGTACCGTCCATCCAACCTCCTCTCCAACCCCGTTACGACCCTCTGAAATAATGGAGTCCATTTCGAACCACCCTTTATTTCACTTCATTACAACAATTGGATTTTTTTTCTTTTTTTAAACAAACCCGCGACTTGCGATGAATTGAACCAAATTTCAGTATTTTATTACTATTCATCCAATTGCTACATGGTTTTCCACCACAAAAATCGTAATCCTACTTAGCTGTCAGTCAACAACGAACACATACAATTATATCAGTGAAGGTGTTACTTTTCCGAACATGTCCACAAACCGACTTCAATGTTGGCTACGAACGCCATAGATGGTAAGCCCGTGTCCTGCTGCTGCTGCTGCTACGCATTTTCTCATCCGAGAATTTTATTCTTTCGGATTATTCTAGAGACGGAATTGGTTTTCGCTACGGGAGGGCAAAATAATCAAGATTTTTGTTTTGTGTATTCTTCCTACTTGATTCGTATCGTATCCTACAGAGTGGCTCACAAAATCACTAGTACTGACTAGTATCTGACACCACAGCCGCAGTTGTTGGCTGGGTGGGGGTATAATTTAGCGAGTACAAGAAAATTCCCAAAAGCGATCCTTCTGTTCGCTTGTTTCGATGTAAATAGACAAGTGGAAACAGTGTGCTACACTAAGTTCAGTTTTGTTACGTTGCTACAGTGAGCTTTTTTGTTTATACAGTAACTATTATCACACATTCAACCATCGAGATTTGTCTTCAGGCAATATCAAATTTTTTTTTCTTCCTCTTTCAATAACTCCTTCTTCTTTTACAGTATCGGGTTTGTGTAAATTTGTAACGTTCCAATATTTATTTCCCCATATTCCGAGTGAATTTTGGCACAAATTTGTTTTACCGAGACCATGTTTTCCCTTGTTGCGTAATTGTAGTGCGGAGGAAACTATATATAATATATAACCGTTAGAAACTAGTGAAAAATAGTGGGTTATGCTAAGAGTTCAACTGATCGAACTAAAATCACGTTTCGAATTACAACTACAACATAAAAACCAACGAAGTGGAAACATAATATGAATAACATCTCAGGAACATAAAATGCTCTAATATCTTTGGCCATCGATTTCGATTATTCAGTTGCTTGTTCAGTTCACGATTGATTCAGTGGAGTTACTAATAAACCAGTTATTGGATTTCTACGGAAGATTACCTTATGTAGAAAAAAATGTTTCACAAAATCAAACTAACACTAGTGAGTATTACACGTTTTTCAGTAGCGACCTTCATCAGTGATCATCACAATGATCCTACACGACAGCTCAACAGTGGGAACCAATTCCCTGGGTAATCGAGTTTTCCAGCACAATGTGGAACTCATCCAGTGGTTCGAGTATTTGTCTCAGGAATGTCAGTAGCCCCTTCTTCCGCATGAAGCTTTGTTCTTCGTACATTTCGGTTGTGACTCTGGTGTAAGCCATCGGAACCAGCATTCGATGCAGGAGGTGTTCCCTGTAAAAAAAAAACATGTTTTGATTCACAAAGCCTTGAATGTTGCATTTGGGTAGATGCTCACCTTATGCTCAAACAAATGAAGAGCTGGAATCGTCCATCCTTGCCGAGTGTTTGCTTAACGTTGTTGATCTCATCCATCAGGTGACAGTAACAACGCCACACTGCCGACAATTCCTGTCTAGCGACTGGTGGATGAACCGTCGTCGAGCTCTGTGGTGGCGATTCAGGACTAGAGCCACTCGTAGGCGGTGAATTACACATAGAACCCCCACCTCTTACCATATCGACAGTTTCTTCCACTAAACAAACCTCGAATTGTTCCTTCACCCGCACGAAATAATCCCACAGATACAGATTCCTACCGAAAAGTCGCTGCGAGCGGAAACCGCACAGGAATGCTTGTTCCAAGCATTTGACCAACCCATTCTCTCCGCAGAGTAAATTCGTTAGCGAGCTCGCATCTCGCTCCCGGCTGGGTCGGTAGTGCCACTTGACGATCGCGTTCACACAGTCGCCCAGCATGTGCTGGATGTCCGAAGGTCGAATTTCTGGTCGCTGTATGCTGGGACTGCGGGTTCGGGGTGGTGTGCGGCAAGCTTCCACCAGCTCTTCGCTGTCCACCGTGCGTGGTACGAGTTGGCCGATCAGAAGTCGCTCGATGGAGCCATCGTCAATGCCACGGCCGAGCCATCGACCGCAGGGGAATCTGGGGAGAGTAGATAGATGGTGTTATAGTCATCTGTGATCGTACAAAGAATGAGGGTTCAATGAAAGCCTTACTTGTAGGTATGACCAGTCACTTCGTTTCTCACGACGACGTGTTCCACGAGCCATTTGGATGACATGCCCGTGTCATCGTGGCCGACTCTCAGCGATGTTAGAATTCCTAATGTTTTGTGCTGTAAACAAATTGGACAATATCAAAGGGTTTGCATCTCAAGTGAATGTTGAATTAGATTTTAACTACGATTGTGATAATCGAAGACGCAACGAAAATTGCGCATGGTTTAATCGTGAAACAATCGAAACCTCCATTAAGATTAAACGTAATGGAATCGAGTACTAATCACTCGTAATGTTTGTGTTAATCTAACAGTTCGGCTGAAAAATGTATAAGGTAGCACAGTAAAACTGCAAAATTTAATTTTATTCAACACTAGCTGACCCGGCAAACTTCGTTCCGCCCAAAATTTATTTTTCGTTATCACATCCACGTTTTCTTACTAAGAGCTGTTCATGGGTCCAATCGCAGAATTATTCATCGATTGATCTTCTAATCTACCCTTTCAAATATCTTTTTACTATAAAATTCCTAGTACTTCTACAAAACATTATAATATCAGATTATTTTCAGACACAATTCACGTTCAAGATTTTTCAACCACTTGCAAATAACATGTTTCTCCGTTTCGTTACATGTCAAATTTGGTTTTATTTGCTAGATAAATTCTCGAGTAATGCAGAAATTTGTGTTTCGTTTGTATGGCAGAACCAGCCCCCCCTCTCTTCCCCTTAAGAGAGGGGGAGGAGTATCTAACCATTATAGATTCATTTATTACACCCTAAAACCTCCACATGCCAAATTTCATTCCGTTTGTTCGATTAATTCCCGAGTAATGCAGAAATTTATGTTTCACTACCTTAAAACATTTATTGCACCCTAAAACCTCCACAGGGGGTCTCAAACTATCACGAAAACCTTCCCCGGCCCCAAAAACCCCTACATACCAATTTTAATGTTGATACATATGCGACCAAGCGCAAAAAAAAAGCTAATATTTTGCATAGGGTATATTATCGTTCAAATCAACATTTCGCAGCAAGTTTCGAATGGAAAATCGAAATAACTATTTTTATTGGTACCCATAACCATACGTTTCGTCTCGTATTTCCAAAAAATAACTAAGTCCCAGAGTGTCGAATTTTGACAAAACATTTTTTTTTTCGAGATGACACTAGATCTCGACGTTTCATGCAATTTTGAAACATTTGGCATAAAAAAAATAAAAAATTCTTGAGTGATTTTTCGATTTTCAAAAAACTCAAACTTTGACCGCTTTGCGCCACCTTCCCTTAAGTTCGATTGAGCTGATATTTTGCAGAGGGTGTTTTCTCGAGGTGGTGAACATTTTTTATGAGGTAACTTTTTGAAATTAGAGATGACCATTTTCATTGGCACCCTGGTGTATATTTATCATGTGTGTATATTACGTTCCTCTATGTTGATATACTTCACGTTGTATATGAACCAAGTGGGAGTAAGACCGAAATTCATATTTCCTAAAACTTGAATTCAGTTTCTTATAATTCAATATACTGTTTTTCGAGATAATGGGCCAAATGTTTTACAAAAAAGGGTTTTTTAATGTTGTGCTGAAATTAAAACAGACTAAAACGCAGAACTTTTTTTTCGATGTGGGTAATATGGACAAGTTCGTCATATATGAAGCGTAGAAGTTTATCGCTCGTGAGAGGAATAATTTTAATCAACCAAGGTCCGAACTCATCACGAATGTCCGTGATGAAAAATCGAATAAATCTACCTAGAAGTGACATTATGCTATTCAGCAGTATAAACGGACAGATCCTCAACTATTTTGCTTTTGGTTCCAGTCAGTTTCTAGACAGTCCACCTTTGGCGATTTGATTTCCGGTTATAGACGCAGGGCATTCCTTAGGAATAGAACAAACAGACTTTTCACAGTCCATCCCACTGGCAACTGTCCGTTTTACCCCACCCATACCAGGGCCCGAGATCTTCGAAGGACGGAAGGATTAATGGACGGTTTATTGTCTACCCATCGTGAACTCAAACCAACGAATTTAGGCATCTATCAGGTATGGTATAAAGATCCTCGCGTTTGTATTAGTGAATAGTGTTAAAATAGCGCACACACACTGCACGCTATTTTATACTTGTGAGTAATTTTCGTGTACGATACAAACAAACTTAGCTCACCTGTAGCGTATGTTAAACCACATGGAACTCAAACATCGATGCATGCATACGTGATATATGATAGAGAGAGGAACGAATTCGTTTTGGGGGAAGTCACTTCAAAATGCAATGAATACAATTTGACAGGGAAGAATGAAATGAGATAGTCGAGTCATAGAGGATGAAAGCGACTTAACCCCCGACTGACTGTTTACTCGTTTTGGCGGAGAAAATGCGTGAAGAAGCCAAAAGTCATTTCCAACTGAATACGGATATAGTCAGTCAGATAGTCAGCTGAATATCCTCTGTTGACTATTACTATCTATTAAAGGGTGTGTCACATCAAATTGCATCACGGAAAAAACGCTGTAGAAATTCGCCCAGTAGACCGATCCTTTTGAAAATTTTAGACAGTAAAATAAAAACTATTAAACAACTTTTGGCATTTTCTTTTTAATCATACTTCGAGCCCAAGCCCGTATGCTCGCACCTTCCTCTTTACCCCGTCCATAAGGTTCTGTACAACGTCAGGTTGTAGTTTTTTTTGAACAGAAATCCATTTTCTCTTGAAGTCCGCCTCCGATTTGACAACTTTTGGGTTCTTCCGGAGGGCCTGCTTATAATCGCCCAATATTTCTCTATTGGGCGAAGCTCCGGCGCGTTGGGCGGGTTCATTTCCTTTGGCACGAAGGTGACCCCGTTGGCTTCGTACCACTCCAACACGTCCTTTGAATAGTGGCACGAAGCGAGATCCGGCTAGAAGATGGTCGGGCCCTCGTGCTTCTTCAATAGTGGTAGTAAGCGCTTCTGTAGGCACTCCTTAAGGTAAACCTGCCCGTTTACCGTGCCGGTCATCACGAAGGGGGCGCTCCGCTTTCCGCAAGAGCAGATCGCTTGCCACACCATGTACTTTTTGGCAAACTTGGATAGTTTCTGCTTGCGAATCTCCTCCGGAACGCTGAATTTGTCCTCTGCGGAGAAGAACAACAGGCCCGGCAGCTGACGAAAGTCCGCTTTGACGTAGGTTTCGTCGTCCATTACCAGGCAATGCGGCTTCGTCAGCATTTCGGTGTACAGCTTCCGGGCTCGCGTCTTCCCCACCATGTATTGCCTTTCGTCGCGGTTAGGAGCCTTCTGAACCTTGTATGTACGCAGGCCCTCCCGCTGCTTGGTCCGCTGGACGAATGAACTTGACAAATTCAGCTTATTGGCGACATCCCGGACCGAACTTATCGGATCACGTCTAAACTGCTTAACTACGCGTTTGTGATCTTTTTCACTGACGGAGCATCCATTTTTGCCGTTCTTCACCTTCCGGTCGATGGTTAGGTTCTCGAAGTATCGTTTTAGTACTCTGCTGACCGTGGATTGGACGATTCCCAGCATCTTACCGATGTCCCGATGTGACATCTCCGGATTCTCGAAATGAGTGTACAAGATTAATTCACGACGCTCTTTTTCGTTCGACGACATTTTTCCAAATTTACGAAAAATTGACAGTGAAGCATGGCCAACGTAATCTATACACTCTTATCTGATTATAAAACCAAAGCTGAAGATATAATTCCTAAAAATTAAATTTCTACAGCGTTTTTTCCGTGATGCAATTTGATGTGACACACCCTTTACTATGCCGAGCCCTGCGCCATTCACAATGTACCGGCTTTGTTTCGCAAGCATTTACTCCCAGTATCGACTTATTTTTCGTTACATATTGCATATTTTTCGTTACAAATTTATTGAATTTATACTTTGTAGAAGGTTAACACGTTAAGCTCCGCGCTGTTCTTGTTGTGCTTTATATTTAACCCACTTCATTGGCGTTTGCACAACATTAGGGTCGGTCCTAGCTTCCAAATATATGAATTTTTTAAAACGAAATCAGCCAAAAACTAGACTAGGAAGTAGTCACATCTTGTAACACATTCGAAAACGAGCCAAATATGTTTTTGAACGATTTTATTTAGCTTAACCTGTTTGTAATTTGTATATCTGTAGCGCTGTTCCATATTAATAGAAATTTGACCCCCTTCCTGTTGACCGATTGTTCTGAAATTGGGAGCACACCTCTCTTCTGTCTTTATAAAACTACGTATTCCTTAATCTAGAAAATCCAATATAGCGGTCGCTGCAAAATGGCGGGCTACAAATTTTCTCAAAATCCCGTCAATATGGGTATCAAATGAAATGGCTCAACTACACTGCGTTTCACAACTATAGAACCACTCATTTTTTTTTGAGTTTCCAGAGATATGTAAGAAGTTGGTTGAATTGAAGTATATAGTGTAGTACACAATAACTATCTTCATTTATAAGACATTTGAACTTTATTGTTGTGTCCAGGCGCGAAACATTCAGAAAACTAAAATTCTAGTATTTCATAACTATAGAACCTGATGGCAAAACTGTCACTCGTTCACAAAATTAACGTCAATTTCTCATGAATTACAATAAATTTTTAATTCGTTGGTTATCCTTAGTTCTCAATCAGTTAAAATAACCCATTCTAGATGGTTTCGATCAAGTTGCGCCATGTTGTAGTATTCGTACGATCACTCTGCATAAGTTCTTGATATGGTTTCTATCTGGTAAATAAGCAGAAGTAAATGTTTCTGAATTACTTCGTTGCACTTCTAACTGTTCATTCGTGTTGATGGTGAGCTATCTAAACCAGGTCTTTTTGAGAAAATTTTTTCCCGAGCCATCAAAAACTAATCTCCACAGTTGCGGGTCCAAAAACTAATGTTGAAGCTAATCACATAGGTTTCCCAATTTCAGGAGAGCTTCTCTGATGAAAACAAATTCATCTTGAATAAAACTTCATCATACTGGATAGACTTACGGAACGTGTCATGTATATTTTCTTTTCGTAACTTTGCAGGTGGCAGTTTGATGGTCTGAAGAAAATATTTTCAAAAAGGCCTGGTTCAGATAGCTTTTCATCAACACGAATGCACAATCAGAAGTGCGATTAAGTACTTCAGAATCATTTACTTCTGTCTTTGCATCAAAAACATCATGATAATTGGATAATTTGGCATCAATTCATGAAATCCAAAAAGGCATGGCATGATTTAATAAATAGGGGCTTCAGATTCTGGACTGGTCAGCTTGTTTACTGTAGCGTACCGCATACTTACCGGTGCTCCTAATGCGCTCGGTAAAATGAGCAATCCCATAAGCCGTTATACGAATTAACGATGAAATGTATCGGAAGATAAATAATAAATTAGGGTCATAACTATTAGTGATCTGGAAGCCAACACACGTATATTTATTTTATAAATCTATATCAAACTCCGAAGTATACCGTGAAGTATGAAAACATAAAAACTGGCGACGAGGAAAAGTGTCTCTCATACGGAATAATCCCTGTAGCAAGGAAATTTCAGAGTGAGCTGAGTAAGTAGAGCAGAGTTTTTGTAGAGAGTGGTAAACTCTAGAAAACTTGTGCAAAGACAGTGTGCTTGAGTATTTTTGTAGAGGGCAAAAAAAACCCTTGAGCAAATAAGAGCCCTGTTGCGAGCAATTGCGTAATATATATTTAGCGTCCAGTGTGACGTGTAATTCAATAAGTGAAATTCGTTTCTATAGCCATATTTAAAACATAAGATTTCTTTTGTTTGATTGTTTAATTAATTGGCTTTGGCCATTTTATTTATTTCCATTATTCACAGAAATCTTCCCCGCTCCCACCGATTTGGCCATTTTACATTCTGCCGTGGGACCATTGTTCGAAATCGCATTATTGTCATCATTCGCGAGAATTGGCAACTCACAACACTGAGATACCATTTGACAAGTGATCAACGGAGAGTGTGTTACCATTCGTGTGAGCAGAGAACATCAGAGCGTGAGCTAGTGTTGGGAGAAACGTCAGGCTGGAGAAAATATTTCTCGCTGTGACTGAGTGAGTTGTGAGAAAGGCTTCACTGGCTGTGTCTCACTCACTAATGTAAACAACAACAGTTAGTGGATAAGTGCAACTGTTTGGGTTCTAATATCGATAAAAACTAAAAGAGTGTATCAAGTGAGTTTTGTTTTCCGTTGTTTGCAAATTTTGCAACATGCCTTCATTCGGAACGCTAGACCATTACGTGCAAGGTACGTCCTTTACGAATTATGTGGAGCGTTTAGAACATCATAGCTCTTTTAACGGATGGACGGAAGAGAACAAGAAATCGGTTTTGATAGCTCTTACTGGCTCTGTTGTTTACGATGAACTTAAACTTATTTTTCCGACTGTTGAGCTCGCGACTTTGAAATATGAAGATATGGTAAAAAAATTGAAGGAACGTTTTGACAAAGTTGACCCCGATATGATGCAGCGGTTCTATTTCTACAATCGGTTTCAGAAAGTGGATGAATCTGCTGAGAGTTTTATTTTGTCGGTGAAGATGCAAGCAGAGCTTTGCAATTTTCAACAATTTAAGGAAACGGCAATTAGGGATCGTCTAATTATGGGATTGCACGATCGGGAGTTGCAGAAATCTTTACTTATGTCTGAAACTTTGACACTGGACGTGATAGAAAAGAAGTTGCTTAGCAGTGAATTAGCAAAGAAACAAACTAAGGCAATGAGTAGTGAATACAGAAAAGAAGAAGTGCATTCGGTTAAAAACAGACTAGGGAAAAAGTATGGAGAAAGTAGCAGAGAATATAATCGTGATAAGCCGTACAGAGGCAGAATAACTTACGGGAATGATAGGCGAGTTAGTTTTAGAAATAGATCTCCGTCTGAAGCGAGGAATAGTAGTGGTTACACTAATGCAATTTGTAATTATTGCAAGAAGCGCGGTCATCTGAGGAGAGATTGTTACAGTTTAAGAAATCGGAACAATGTGCACCATGTAGAAAAAGAAGAAAAGGACTCGAGTTATGATTTTAAAAGATCAACTGGTGGTTGTGATAGTTCTGGTGATGAATCTGATGGAATGGAATGTTTGATGATTTCTTCCGTTAATAGGCTGCATGAGCCGTGCCTGATTAAGGTGAAGGTACAAAACTGTTTGCTCGAAATGGAAATAGATTCGGGATCGGCTGTTTCTGTAATCAGTGAAGCCAATTGTAGGAGATATTTTAAAGGAATCCCAATGTGTAGCTCTAGTAGACAGCTTGTTGTTGTTGATGGGGCTCGATTGAAGATTCTAGGGGAAATTTATGTTCAAGTAGAATTGAATGGCAGAGTAGCACAGCAAAAACTTGTCGTTTTAAAATGCAGCAACCTTTGATTGGAAGATCATGGCTTGACTGTTTCTTTCCTGGATGGAGATCTTGTTTCACGAATACTGCTTTGGTGAATAGTTTGAATGAGAAAACAGGTATTGATGACATAGTCGAATGTATGAAACAGAAGTACAGGAAAATTTTTGACAAAGATTTTTCAGAACCCATCGTAGGCTACGAGGGCGAACTGGTCCTTAAACACGAGCAACCAATTTTTAAAAAAGCATATACGGTACCTTACAAATTGAAGGACAAACTGGCGCAACACTTGGAGATGTTGGAACAGCAGAAGGTAATCACACCCATAAAGGCTAGCGAATGGGCATCGCCTGTAATAGTGGTAGTAAAAAAGGATCAAGATATACGGTTGGTAATAGACTGTAAAGTATCTATCAATAAAGCAATAGTGCCTAATACCTATCCACTACCTTTAGCTCAGGATATATTCGCTTCGTTGGAAGGCTGTAAGGTATTTTGTTGCCTAGATTTGGCGGGGGCATATACACAGGTTCCTCTTTCTGAGCGGTCCAAAAAGTTCACAGTCATCAACACTATGAAAGGATTATTTACTTATAATCGACTTCCGCAAGGAGCTTCAAGCTCTGCGGCAATTTTTCAACAGATTATGGACCAGGTCCTGCGTGGACTGGAAGGTGTTAGTTGTTATCTTGATGACGTCCTTATCGCGGCTGAAACTGTAGGAAAATGTGTGAATATTTTAGACTCGGTTCTGGAGCGACTTTCTCAGGCAAATATCAAAGTGAATTTCAAGAAATGCAAATTTTTCGTTACACAGCTGCCCTATTTAGGACATCTTGTTACAGACAAGGGACTTTCACCATCTCCAGAAAAAATTTCTACGATTAGTCAAGCAAAAGCTCCTACAAATGTTGCTGAACTCAGAGCCTTTCTGGGCTTGATTAATTTTTATAATAAGTTTGTTCCCAACCTATCATCTAGGTTAAGGAGTCTGTATGCTCTGCTAGCCAATAATGCAAATTTTGATTGGACAGATGATTGTGAGGAAGCTTTTCAATTCAGCAAAAATGCATTGTTGAATGCAGATTTATTGGAATTTTACGATCCAAACAAGCCGCTAATTGTAGTCTCGGATGCTAGTTCTTACGGATTAGGTGGTGTTCTAGCCCATGAAGTTAATGAAATAGAAAAACCCATATGCTTCACATCGTTTTCACTAAACTCTGCACAAAAGCGTTACCCCATCCTTCATTTAGAAGCTTTAGCATTAGTGTGTACGATTAAGAAATTCCACAAATTTCTTTTTGGCCAAAAGTTTAAAGTATACACCGATCACAAACCTTTGGTAGGAATATTTGGTAAATCTGGTAGCAATTCGTTGTTTGTAACTAGACTCCAGAGGTACATCATGGAATTATCTATCTACGACTTTGAAATTGCTTATAGAGCATCGAAACACATGGGTAACGCTGATTTTTGTTCGCGTTTTCCATTAAAGCAAACAGTTCCTAAGAGTCTAGATATTGGTAGCATAAACAGTTTGAATTTCACGGACGCCTTTCCTTTGGATTTTGCCTTGATATCTAGAGAATCTGAAAAAGATGTTTGTTTAGCAGAAGTGATGCGGTTTGTTGGGAATGAGTGGCCTGAAAATATTTCCAGTTTGTTTAAGGATTTCTATTCTATAAGAACTGATCTAGAGGTGGTCAAGGGTTGCCTTCTTTATCAAGACAGGGTCATCATACCGAAAATCTTGAGAGCAGATGTTGTGAAGCTTTTGCACGCGAACCACATCGGTATAGTTAAGATGAAGCAATTGGCGCGCCAAACAGTGTTTTGGTCGGGAATGAATATGGACATTGAAAACTTTGTGAAGAAATGTGAGGCGTGTATAAAAATGGGTACAGTTCCAGTCAAACCTGAATATAGCAAATGGATACCTACGTCTAGACCTTTTAGCCGTTTGCATGCTGATTTTTTCCATTTTGAAGGTAAAACATTCCTGTTAATCGTAGACAGCTACTCAAAGTGGGTGGAAATAGAGGTCATGTTGCATGGGACGGAAGCAAAACGAGTGATTAATTCACTTATGACTCTTTTTGCTAGGTTCGGGCTTCCCGATGTAATGGTTACTGACGGGGGTCCACCCTTCAACTCGAGGGAGTTCGCATCTTTTATGGAAAAACACGGAGTGAAGGTGATGAAGAGTCCACCGTACAATCCAAGTAGCAACGGCCAAGCTGAACGCCTTGTGAGGGTTGTCAAAGATGCTTTTAAAAAGTATTTGTTGGATCCTCAGTTGCGACAATTAGATTTGAACAGCAAAATTAATTTTTTCCTAATCAATTATCGCGGTCAAATTGCCACTGCAGATGGAGGTCCGCCGTCACATAAAGTTTTATCTTACAAACCCAAAATACTGCTTGATTTGATGAATCCGAAAAAGGAATACAAACAATTTTTAGATAACAGGATTCATACTGACATTCCTATCGTATCTCCTTCTAAACCAGATCCATTTAGTAAATTAGTCGCAGGAGATCTACTTTACTACAAAAATTATAAGAAGACTGATCCTCAAAGATGGATTGAGGTGAAATTTGTTAAACAAATATCTAAGAACGTTTTTCAAATTTCCCTCCACAAGACGACGATCATGGCACACCGAAATCAATTAAAACTGGCTCATTCTCAGGTCCGAAGCTCGTTAGTGCTACTTCCGGAAGTCAATCCGAGGAAACGCCGTCGGACAGAGTCAGGAGATTTTCACGGCTATACGGTATCCGAGGCCGAAGAGGAGCCTTTCCTGGGTTTCCCAGAGGTGATGAATGATCTGAACACAACCAGAACGAAACAACAGGAAACGAGCGATAGCCTGATCATGACCAGGAGTCGCGCTCGAAAAGTTCGACGTAAATTTGAGCATTCTGAGTTTGATGATAAACAAGCGCGCAGCGCGTTCGATTCTCAGTGAATTTTATGTGTAAATAATACATTCGAAAATGTAGTTAGTAAATTTAAAAAGAAAATTAGTTAAAGCTATTCTCGGATTAGAATTTTGTCATGTATATAGTAAGGTACTTGAGCAGGAAGGACTGTAGCGTACCGCATACTTACCGGTGCTCCTAATGCGCTCGATAAAATGAGCAATCCCATAAGCCGTTATACGAATTAACGATGAAATGTATCGGAAGATAAATAATAAATTAGGGTCATAACTATTAGTGATCTGGAAGCCAACACACGTATATTTATTTTATAAATCTATATCAAACTCCGAAGTATACCGTGAAGTGTGAAAACATAAAATTTACCAGATCAAAACCCTATCAAGAACTTATGAGGAGTGATCGTACGAATAGTAGGTGCAGCCTACAAGCAGTATGAATGATTTGGAGAGCTTAAACGAGCAGTTTCCTCTGCGTAGAACGAGATACAAAGACCAATTACTTTTTTCGAAGCAACTTGTGCAACGAGATTCCCTTCCTTTAGATTATATGCTCAAAATTTAGTACGCAGTTTATTTATGTTGTCATTCGAAATCCTATTTGGTTGCCGCTACAAAATGGCTGATTTCATATTTTCTGAAAAAATGGGTGGATTGGGTTATGGTTATTAAATCCAAAATCAATATGAAACAAATAACCTAACTTAATCCTAAGCAAGGATGCAAAATTTCGAAAGAACATGTTGAAATCGAAAAGCAAATTTTGTCAGTGCAAAATATCTCCACCGACACTCTTCACTACTTTCCATCGCGGTGCCGCGGTGCCTATGACTGCTGGCTCACCATCACGTTTGTTTTGATATAGTTTTCGTTCCATCGACAGAAATATCAATTCATTCTCGATGTCAGTGAATGTTCAAGCCGAAAATATCATTGCGTCCTGGTGAAATTTTCGTTGGTCATAAAACCATAAACCCAGTACTCGAATGTGCCGTTGCCCATCGATGTGTGTGCAATAAGCGGCACAAAAATGTGACTGGGCTAGAAACAAACGAGGAGAACATACACACGAACACGCGTATAAACGTCTGACGCGGTGTCAGTGAGATGATATTTCTCTTGATGGATATTTGTTCCCTTCCACTGTCAGTTGATCGAAGATTCGTATGAATATTTTGGATGTTAATTCTCAGTGAGACAGTGAAACGAATGAGTGTGGAGAATAATGCAAAAACCAAATGTTCCGCGTGACGGAGTTTCGGTTGCATGTAATTAAGTTCGGTTAATTTGTCATGAACTGCAGGGGCATTGGTGATTGAATTTGATGTTGTCTCAATATCTTGCGCTGTCAGTAAAATGAGTATGAGATTTTGCTACTCTGATCCTAAGTCAACTATGCGGTTGTATCACGAACATAATCGTTGAGTATTTTTTTTTAAGTTTTTATCGATGTACTCAAAAGAATGATGTGGAAGAAAAAAATTGGAGGTTTGTGTCCAAGACATGACCGCATAGATGACATAAGATTACGTAACGATATTTGTTGCATGTTGGTTTTGAATTTCCTTAAACCAAAGAAACCGTTGTCGCGATCGACCGCGTTTTAGGGAAACGCTATGCTACCTACACAAATGAATGGAAAATGAAAATTAGCTTGGCTTCCATACTATTTGTTTCAACTTGCCTAGTTTTAAAAATAACCTTCACATTAGGGTAAATTGTATGCCTTGTCCGCACTCAGTCAGTTTTATCAGCCTATATTTTTGTGTACATATGCGTCCCGGGAACTTGATTCGCCATTTGCATAATAGCACACATGGCAGTGAGAATGTTAGCATTCGAAATACTTCGAGCACAGCGAAGAACGCAAAATTCATGTTTATCGTTAAAATGGAGCTCGAGAAAAGTAACCAAACAAAAATGTGATATTAGATTTCTTTTTGTCGAAAAAGATATTCGTGCACAATGTAATCATCGATGGAATAATTTCCATAAAACTGCCAACTTACATGAAACACAAACTCCAGCGAATGGCGCGGCACATTGATCTGCTGCGTCTCGCCCAACGTGCCCGAGATGGCAATCCAAACGTTGGCCGAGGTAGTGGCGGCGCTACCCTTCTTCGAAGGAAATATCACAACTCGGTACGGTAGTTTGGCCGTGGGATACGTGTTGGTGTAGCAGAAATAATCCACCGCATTCAGCGTCAGCAGGTGGTACAGAAATTGTTCCACCTCGTCGTCACAACGCACGAACGCGGACCGTTTGTAGAGCTGTCTCAGCAGCGCGGTATCGGAAACCAGCGAACGAAGATGTCGCGAGAGAAGCTTCTTCTCCAGCGCTAGTCGAACCCACGCCCGGGCGTATCCGATGTGGGTCTTGATGTCGGTCATAGCGAGGATATTCCTAGATGGCAGTCGGAGCGTTAGGTATTAAATCGAATATAAACTGCTTGGTAGTGTAATACGGTACCTGATATCAAATTCCAAAGATTCCGGAAGTGGGCGCAATTGCTCCGGTCCCAAGCTTTTACGGTCGCGTGATTTGGAGCGACCTCGAGTTGGTGACGGTGGAATCTCCGGTTCGATTGCCAACGAGGAGAGGTCTTGAAAACAATCACAGTTTGTCAGTGAGTGTGACAATAGGACTACAGTCTAAGCTTAATAAGTTCATACAATATTAGCACAATTGTTAATGAAGCAAGGCATTACTCGTTATTCTCATCATTAGTACGGATGCAGAATCACCGGTGTTAGTATTTTATCTCGTTTGTTATTCCGGTCGATTGTTAATCCACCCACTCTATCGGTTAGTTCCGTGCTTCATGCTCGGATCGGACTTACCGTTGTCGCCACTGTGGGCACTGTCGCAAGTGGGCACCCTCGAGTAATGTCTGGTGCCCACCAGATTCGCAATGATATTGGGCAAAACAAAGTTACTCAACCGCGAAGCCGAGTTTGGGGATATTTCCGGGGAAGATAACGAAATTAGTTCATTGCGACGCACCACCGTGGGAGATTTGTTAAGGTTACGTTTCAGTCGTATAATTGTGTTAAATTTGCTCTTAGTGCCACTGTTTGTACTACCACCGTTATTGTCGTTGGATGATGCACTTGGACTAATGGTGAGACTTGAGTTTTTGTCATTACAATTGTAGCTTGATTTTGGGATAGTGCAGCTTTCTACAATTAATGAAAATGGGTAAAAAATAAAGAAAGTTGGTCTAAATCATGAGCTTAACATTAAAACATATAGTGTAAGGCTACCACATGAACATATTAATAATCAGGTGAAAAAACATGTTAAGACGTACAATCCATCCGCTTCCTCATAACCGTCCACGCCAAGGCTGCATGTTAGGGAGTTGAAGTGTAAAACATTCACGATAGAAGCAACTGTCCGTTGTATACTGAGGTGTTGGTGATAATGGATCAAAGAAAAATGAAACTCACCTGGTGTCAGATAGTTGTTGTCGATTTGCTTGCTCGTGTTCTGACAGTCTTTAACTTCCAGATAACTGGTCAGATGCGTCCACAGAGCAGACTTGCCTTGTTTGTTCACCAATCCGTGTGACCAAACCTTCTCCAGCAGATCACAGAGTGACGCTATCAGTGTGTTCTCCTCTACCCCGGTCACGGAGGCTTCTCCACTTAATCCCAACTCGATAGCCTCGGTTCCTATTTTCTCCAGCAGCATTCTCTTCGTTTTGCTTTTGCAATCCTAAGAACATGGTTTCATGAACTTCGTACGAAAAATAAACACAATCAAACCTCAACAAACCTTCAACAATTTCTCCACGAAGGTCCAGTTGGCTTGTGCCATCAACGCCGGACTAATCTCCGCACCCGATAGGTTTGCAGAATTCCTGTTGGACTTGTTCCCACCGCTATCGTTTTCCTTGTTGCTGCAACCTCCTCCTCCCCCGCCACCGTCAAGGGAAATCTCTTTCACCTTCCACTTGGAACCATTCTTGACTCGTCTCAAACTGTTACCTCTGCGGAAGAGAAGACAACATTCGACGTCATCCAACGACCTCGTTAGTACTGGTATCATTGATGGGACCCTTCTACCCCAAGTGAGATATTCCGTAAGCTAGCAATAGGCCAAAGTGATCATGGAGTGAAAAAAGGAGGAAAAACATCTAAACGAAACCTGCTCTCTTCATGCAATTGGTTTTGTTTGCATGCGCAGACTCTGCAGTGATGTAGGACTTGTATATACAAACGAATAATAAATCTTACCTGTTGCTGTTCCATCGGAAGTAACTAACGAAGAATATCCAAGTTTATTTGAAGTAAAGCAAACGGATTATTCGGCCGAAACTTTGACAATAATTTTAATGGAATGGACCAAACCTCGTAATAATTAGATGATTCCATGAAGAAGTCGAAGAGGATCAATTTTTCCACCATAGCAGCAAAGAGGTACGTGAAAACAAACTACACGTCGTCGTAACTACACCCAGGTTTTTTTACGCGGGGGATACGTACCTTTTAAAAAACCACGTTAATTGGAAAATCCGCGTAAAAAATCGCGTTAATTGGAAAGTCCGTGTAAAAAAACCTCGTAGAAAAAACCGCGTAAAAAAACCTGGGTGTATACTAGGCTGCTACGAGTATCAATCTCATATTCGCATCTTATTAATATCGCGTCTGATATCTAATTGTACACCATTTTACGCCATTGCTTTGAACTATTTTTCTTCGGTACTCGACTAACAGTCGTTATTCAAACTCGGAGACAGTCATTTTTTTCAAAATATCGATGGTTCAGAAAAATTCCGAAAAACGAGGTGTATCGAAGCAAGTAAAAGAGATGGGACTTCCGTTGATCGACTTCATTAACAAATCATCACTCACGAAGTAGTCATCGAAGCTTTAAGGTTTCCAGCAGCTCGAATACCGCTTTAAACATTATCGAACATTTCTTATCATATCGAATTACTCGATGTCAGCAATACTAGCCCTCGACTTCAAGCATCCCCATGTTTCATCTTGGTTCTCGTTCGATGTTTAACAGTGGAGGTTAACTCCTCTAATAACAAGGTCCATTTTGTCACACGTCCTCCCAGCTGCTTTGTCTTCAAGGGGTACACGAGCTCCGTCTTACCGGTCTTACCGGCCTTGCCGGACGGTTGCACAATCCGGAGGGAGTTTTCAAGAACTTGGTCTTCAATATTTCTCAATGATTTTTACTACACACATGGTTGTGTTTCTTCAACTGCAAAGCAGCTTTTATACCGTATGCGTGAGAATGTTTGCACCATCGTACAAATTAGGTTCCCGTTTCACCTGTACATACAATGCTTTGGTTTTCTTTACATGCACGCATGCTATTACTTGTGAGTTTCATCATAATAGACTGCGAGTGAAATAAGTCGATTTCCTTAGTTTGATAGTTGTACCATGGGGAAGTGGCACCGTATTCGTGATTTGTTCCTTCGCACAAAAAAGATATTTCAATCGTCGTGTAAGTGTCCCGGTGGACCGTCTTAGACCGAGAAAAGAAAGGACAACTATCCGCGAAGATGGTTACATGAGATCAGCTCTTAAGGCTGGTCAAGAGTTCTCGTGAACGTGAACGTGAACATACACTTTTTTGTTAATAATTTATTAATCCATATATAAAAGGCAAGGAAAACATCTTGAAACGATAGGAAGAAACATTTTCTAGTCGAAAAACATATTTAAACACAATTCACATTGATAGAAATGGATTAATTCAATATTTCACTACGATTTTGAATTTCCACCGTGGAATCGAGATGTTGGTTAATTCACCATAGTTTACCGGCTTTGGTGAACGTGAACGCGAAAACAGTGGTGAATATAGAGGTCAAAATTGGGCTCGCAGCAAACAATCTTTGTGATTGTGGCGATGGCTACCACGACATCGAGCATGTTGTCTGGTCGTGTATCCGGTTCCATGCTGCCCGCTCTCAGCTCTCTAGAGCACTGAGAGCACAAGGCAGAGAATCGGATATCCCCGTCCGGGATATCTTAGGTAGCCGGGATCCTGATCTTCTGCTTCATCTATACCTGTTCCTCAGAAACGCCGATGTCAACGTTTAATGATGTTTCCTTCGTTGTGTCCCCGTTTCATATCCCTCCTATCCGATCTATAAACTTTTACTTAGTCGCGGCAATACATACACACACTCTTTACAGATACACGATATTACAGATACACGGGCCAAAGGTTGTGCAGTCCACTGATCATTCAACAAGAGCCAAAGGTTGTACCGCTCATGACAACCCTACACGAGCTGATGTTTGCGCCGGCTAGTGACTATTCTATCCTGGATTCCTCGAGTCGAGAAAGACGCACCACGCTAGATATGGGGTACAGACTAGGGGGGCGTTGCTGATTAATGGTCAGCTGCATCCCAATAGGAAGTATCCCGTGTCGGGCACACGTACAGAGCATCGAAGACTGCGACATACCAATTATGAGAACACTTGTAATACTAACCTCGAGTCAACCGCGAGTAATCGGTTACATCTTACTAACATAGTCTAAGCAAACATTGTCAAAATATTGAACTCCCGGCCCCGTTAGGCTGACGCCATATGAGCCTTAATAAAATATATATTTTGGATAAAAAAAAAAAAAAAATAGAGGTCAAAATATTTCCCCGTTCATGTCCACGTTCGAATGTCGCAAGGCATTCTGAAAATTATTTCACCGTGAACTGTAAAAGGATATGTTAAGCGACTCTCGAATTTTTTCAGTAAAGGCCGGTTTAGAGTACCCGTGAACGTGAACTTGAACAGGCGGTGGAATAGGACGATCATTTCACGGTGAACTACATTGCGAACAAACAATTCAAAAAATCGTGGTGAATAGAATGATTTTGTTCACGTTCACGTTCATTTTAAAAGTTCAACAGTGAACGAGAAGTAAATAAACATCGATCTTCAATAAAGTAATTCGGATAAAATATACAGTTGTTCACGAATCAACCCAAACCAACCAACAAGTTTTTTAACCCGCGCAGAGATCCGATTGATTGAAATTGCATCCATATCAAAATTTTCATTGAAAACTTGAGAATTGCTAAACATATCCTTCCACAGTTCGCGGTGAAATAATTTGCAGAATGCTTTGGGACATTCGAACGTGAACATGAACGTGGAAATATTTTGACGTCTATATTCACCACTGTTTTCACGTTCACGTTCATCGAAGTCGGTGAACTATGGTGAGTTCACCAACATCTCGATTCCACGGTGGAAATTCAGAATTGTTGTGAAATATTGAATTAATTCATTTTTATCAATATGAATTGTGTTTGAACATGTTTTTCAACTAGAACATGTTTCTTCCTATCGTTTCAAGATGTTTTCCTCGCGTTTTATATATGGACTGATGAATTATTAACAAAAAAGTGTTTGTTCGCGTTCACGTTCACGGGAACTCTAAACCTACCTTAAGATGCAATTTCATTTAATCGGATCTCTGCACCGATCGAAAAACTTCGTTGCTTCGGGTTGGTTCGTTAACAACTGTATATTTTATCCGAATTACTTTATTGAAGCTCGATGTTTATTTACTTCACGCTTACTGACGAACTTTTAATGTGAACGTGAACAAGAACATTCTATTCACCACGATTTTCTGAGTTGTTTGTTACAATGAGGTTCACCGTGACATGATACTTTACGTTCACGGCAACTCAAAACCAGGCTTGATTCCGATGGTTGTCGCTGCCATCAAAAGAAAGATTCGGGCGAATCCAGAGCGTTCAATGAGAAGAATGGCGAAGGAACACTTGATCAGCGACTTTAAGGCACGGAAGATAATTAACAACCGCATTCGAGAGCTATGAGTCGAGCAATGCAAGAAAGTTCTGAACGCGAAAAAATCCGGTAGTTCTGTACATCTACGAGAACATATTTATCGGTGATCCCGTATCACATTCCAGAACACTATGTTGGTTCTCTCTCTGCAAAAGAAGTGCTAAAAAACATGCATCTGACCAAGCATCCTGCTAGCGTAATGGTATTTGAATTGGTGGCTTCCGATGGCAATAAAATGTACTAGGTGTTCATCCTAGAAGGCAACAAAGTAAACACGGAGTTCAAATGCTGTATTTAAAAAAGGTGGGAGTCCGTGTCATACCTCGAACCGCGCTCAGAAGTGGTTGCAGTAACAACTGCCGTTCTGTGCAAAGGATATGTGGCCACCATCCAGCCCTGATCTCAATCCGATGGCGATGGCACGTCAGACCTGCAGACCAAGACCTGTTCTCAACGCCACAGCAAACCTCAGACAAACTCGTACCTGGAGAGAAATGAAACCAGACTACATTATAAGGATCTGCCGTGCGATCCATAAGCGTGTGGAGGCCATAATTGCAGCAAGTGGAAACACGATCGATTATTAACATAGTTTAAGGCTCTTAGAAGCAATCCCCTTTTGAATAAATAAATAAACAAAACCGATATTTTTGAGAATTTTTTGAAATTTTTACATTGCTGTACAATGAATGAATGAATGAACCCGTTTCATGAGGGCGATCAATGAACTGGTTGAATCACTACGAAACATACGCCATTGTTAGTTGAAACAATCGTCGGTGCTGCATCTGGGTGGAACAAGGGAACATCTCGTCAGATCCATCAAGACCATCTTTGGCGGCTTGAAACTTCCGAATAAACCCAATTGAGAGACGTTCACCACATTTGTAGCTGAAGGAGAATGAATGGTGAGCTCAACACCGTTGACATACGTTCCGGTGGAGTACATTTGCTAGGAGTCCTTGGCTTCTAGCTCATACGAAACGCTGACGAACAAACGTGACGCTTTGCGTAGAAACTGGAACAAGACTAAAACCTATCGACTCTGGTGTCGCAAGATCCGCGAATATTTGCCAATGACTGCACTGAGAAGAAAGGAGGTTGGCGACCTCGAAGACAATTAGGGTGAGGGGTCTGGTGTTTACAGTAGATGAGACAGTTAAAAACAGTTGGACTAGAGGGCGGGTTGAACGAGTGTTCCAGGGCAATGCTGTACGGATCTGTAAAGTAGACGTTCCGAACAATAAATATGTCGTCCAGAGGCCCGTTGCGAGGATGAGGCCCGTTGCGAGGATTATTTTCTTCATTTCATCAATGTTTAAGTCTGTTGTTGACGTTGCTCACATCTCCTCGGCCCTCTGAAAACATGGTGTACCGCCGATAAACGTTTCTCTTATCCAAAATAACTTCACCATTTCTACACCCAAACTAGCGTTATCAGAAAGCATTTCATTTTCGACAGAAAACATGACATTTCGTGCTTTGAAGCATCAAATAGGCAAATATTGTCATATGTCGCCCAACGCTTTAAAATGTTTGTATGTATGGAAGCAGACATCTCTTTCTTTTTCTTTTTTCATCTTTTTTGGGATTGCGCCCAAAAAAAAGCCCAAATGCCGTCAACGGGAAAATAACCAAGGCCGGCTGGAATGCAAGACTGTTTTACACGATCACGTTATCCACATAGCTTATGATGCTGTTGGGGAGGAGCGTGATAATATTACATCTGATTACAAATTGAAGTTGCAAATTGTTTTCTAATTTTACTCCTAGAAAACACTTTCCAGCATAAAGGAGATCCATATCCTTCTCGGTCTGGGCCGTGGCCAAGTAATGCATGCTTATTTGAAACGTGTGTTTTGTTTCGCTCGCTCGTATTAATCTTATATTGCCGTACCATATATATTATACAAATGCTTACCAGTATTTGTGAGTAATGGCCTTTTCTGTCATTTTTACGCTCATTTAATGTAATAAATCGGGATGACAAAACATAAGCTAAAAATCAATTTTGGGTTGATAGTCCACATTTGGAATGCGTCTGCACCACGTAGGTGACGTCCAAATTGAACCCCTACTGAACTTATAGGCATCAACATATCGTGTTCCCCACTGTCGTTTTCACTTTTTGCTCCCTTGAATTGAGTTCCCCACTGACAGTTCAGCTTGAGAGTTTTCTAACATCCATACTATGGATTCCATAGCATCCGAATGGTGTTTTTCAAACAAAATTTGAAACAGAGAAACATATGAAAGAAGAACTTGTCAGCATAGGTGAGACATGAGTACCAACATAACGTACAAAAAAATCGAAAATCGTAAATACGTAACCCGCGAAAATTGAAAAATCACGATACTTTGTGTTATATTTGGTTTCGTCAGAAAACATGATGTTTTTTTTTCAAATATCATTTGCAGCCATTCCATGCCAAACCGATATAGTGGTTCTCAGATTTTCGTGAAAACTGGTAGTTTTGTTCCTTATCGTACAATGTTAAGACCCGTTTTTTTATCATGATTCCCAAAAAAACGGGAGGGGAAAAAATAAAAAAAAATATTTTGTTTTATCTATCCAATATTTTGCGATAAGGAACGAAATTACCAGTTTTTACGAAAATCTAAGAACCACTATATCGGTTTGGCATGGAATGGCTGCTGTAAAATGCAGGAGATGTATTTTTAATGCAACATTCAATCGCTTCTGCCAATATGCGTGACTCGTCCAAAATATTGTTCGAACCACTCGATATTTATATTTAGTTCAGTTCAGTGTACAATTTGATATGAGACGCGATTATACATTGTAGCCAAGTAGTATGATTCACAGCATTCGATTGAAAGGAATGTTCAAGGAGAATATGGAAATAATGTTGTATCACAACATTTTTGTGGAAGAGTCAGGGTGGCTAAGAAGAAACCGGATGAACCCTATCCAGGAATTACTTACGTGAACAGATTGAGGTAATGAAACGCAAAAAAATAACATAAAAACGAAGAGAAACAATTCAGAGATTTCCACAATCTCTTGGAATGAAGGGATTGAGTATTCAAACAATACTGTAAACGTAAATAAAATATCTTATATTTCGTGAACCAGCGTTAAAACCTATCGAACTAAAATCGTATTGCGAATATGAAAAAAAAATGTAATAAAAATAATCTTCACTATAAATACAGCTATTGATTAGTAAGGATTTCCATTTTCAGTGTGATCAAATTGCGCCTAAAGGGGATCAACCTGTCAAGGCACGCCCATCGCAAGCGGCTGTTACTTTTGTTCTCTTACGTATTAGCTCATAGCAACATTCGCACTGGAGTTTCTCATGACTATCATCAACTGGACGCATGCAACCATGCATTGTTAATTGCTTCTTGTTCTGATGAACACTATTTCTACACTAACTAGGCACTACGTAGAATGGTGATCTCGTTGTCTGTCTTTTCTATTTTTTCAATACTTCAGTGACATCGCAACCCACCAAAAGGAGCCAAGCAAGTTGATTGTCGCACGATTTGGGGTGTCGGCGGTTGGGATGCGTAAGCGCTTTTCGTTCATTCCGCGTACGTTTACAATATACATATATTAGCAATACCACCTCCGTCACCATTGGTGTTCGAAACAAGTGAGCCGATTCCGTTACACTTCGTCGCCGAATCATCGTCATCATCGTCCTCGCGGTTTGCGCGAAGCCACCCGGTGAACCTTAACCAAGTGTAACAAGAAAAAAACCAAACACCAAAAAGCGATAGAAATCAACGTACCTGACTCACTTACTTGGGGGAAGAGGAACCTGATTGGAAATGCATCTTTCGTTTAGGGGTTTCGGTTCGATTGACGTTGATAGTGGTGTTGATTGAACAGTGGATTGTGCATGTGCATCGGAATTAAATGTGTGTAATGGTTCCGTGAACAGTAACCATTATTAAAGAGCATCAAAAAATTCACGCAAATTTTCAATTCGATCGAAAAATGGAGTAGAACTAATTTCTACTACACTGGGTTTCACAACTATAGAACCACTCATTTTTTGAGTTTCCAGAGATATGTGAAAAATCGGTTGAATTGAAGTATATAGTGTAGAACACAATAACTATCTTCAGTGCAATGAAGTACTCCAGAGTCATTTACTTCTGTTTTTGCATCAAAAATAACGTGATAATTGGGTAATTTGGCATCAATTCATAAAATCCGGAAAGTCAAGACATGGTTTATTGAATAGGGGCTTCAGATTCTGGACTGGTCAGTTTGTTTACCAGATCAAAACCCTATCAAGAACTTATGAGGAGTGATCGTACGAATAGTAGATGTAGTTTACAAGCAGTATGAGTGATTTGAAGAGCTTAAACGAGAAGAATCCTCGGCGTAGAACGAGATACACACTACAATATGGCGCAGCTTGGTCAAAACCTAAAACCTGAGAACTAAAGATGACCTACGAATTAGAATCTTATTGTAATTCATGTGAATTTGATGTTAATTTTGTAAAGGAGTGAGAGTTTTTCCATCTGGTTCTATAGTTATGAAACTCTGGAATTTTAGTTTTTATTGTTTCGCGCCTGAACACAACAACAAAGTTCAAACGGCCAGTTTTTTAAATGAAGATAGTTATTATATCCTACACAATACACTTCAATTTAACCGACTTCTTACATATCTCTGGAAACTAAGAAAAAAATGAGTGGTTCTATAGTTGTGAAACGCAGTGTATTCTATTCGTTATTAGCATTAAACATAATAAAATACAAAAATCACAATGATATAGTAAATGTATATTTCAAAATAAATTCAATAAAAATATAATCAACTCAATGAACGTATCGCCTTTTATCGTTCGGTTTATGCTCCAATTTCTTCTCCAAATAACCCAACATATAGGAGCGTTTCTGATCATCGCTGTATGTTTCGAGTTCCCTTCCCATAGATTTGTTGGCGATATATGCACCGAAATCGGCTAGCAGTTGTTCCAAGTACGTGTCATCTCTGGGAGAAGCCGACCCGGCAAGCTCATTTCGTATGGCTCTCAACAGTCGCGCATTATATTCTTCCCACTCATCGGGTCCACCATCCTCGTCACGAGGAGCCGTCGTTACTTTCTGGAAAGCCTCTTCGATTTCTTCGTCCTGTTCGGACAGCAGCCGTGGCCTCCCAGTGACCATATCAAGCCACTCTGGCTTGTGATCATCGTCTGCCATAGAGACAGCGAGATACAGACAAAGCCCTCTGTTGTTCTCCAGCTTTTTGGTGCACAGATAGCTTGAAAAATTCTTCGCTCCACCCGCAACATCAACACCCGCCGAACCGGCCTCGAAATCCTTCAGCCATGGGGGCTCATCCATATTCGATGGAGCGACAGCCATTGGCAGTGGTTCTAAACTGCCGGGCACCGGTTTGCTACAAAAGTGGTCTACCAGAACGCCCGACTGAATGCAGGTCACCAGCTTCACGAGGTATAGATTTCGGAGCCGTTTCGCTTCCACTCCACGGTACGGCTCCATGCAAAGTTTCTCAAACCATGACTCGATGAGTGTGCGTTCGACGGGTCGATTAGCAAAAAGATGTATACTGCCCTGACTGAAATTGAGGATGAAGAGGAAATCTTCATCTAATTTGAGTTCGAGCGATTTATTTGCCATTCTCGCAGTAGAAAAAATTACAAGGAAAATATGATTGGCATGCTTCGATACAAAATTTCCACATCCAAAGATGTCTTGATTCTATGAAATTATTCTTTTAACTGGGAATGTGACAAGTTTTTTTAACTAAGGTAAATGATTTTGGTTTGTCCAGTCGAAAATATGATCATGGTTTGTCCACTGTTTTAAATGCTTGAGTTCAACGCACCTGTGCCAAATTAGGTATTCGAATATTTCAAAACATATAAAGAGTATTGTCCTCTTCATGATTTACAGTAGTTTTATAGTATATTTTCACGGATTCACGTGTTTCGAAGAATTAAAAAATACACACGCTATTGGTGTCAATGCGCCCCTCACTTGAGCTAACTTTTAATCAATCACCAGATGATTATTTGGCACGTGTTCAGACCTTTTTTGGATTATAACACTTGCAAATGTTGTAAACATCATGCTTGCACACCATTTGTATCAGATTTACATAGCTAAACCATTAAATTAACGCATTTTGATGAACTTAATTCTGATCATGAGGTCCAATTCAATAATGTTGTTTGTCCACATGATTTCTATGGTAACCGCTTGGCGCGCTGCAGTTTATTATTGTGTCTTTCGCGAAAGAAATAAAGTTTCTCTGTGTTGAGTGTGTTGAGGTGAACACTTTTAAAATGCCCAAGAAAAGGCAACATTCTGAAGAAAGCCTAAATTATGAATGGATCAATATGATGACAGTAAACCCAAGCAATGATACATGCAACATCTACTTGAAAATTCGAATTTTTTCAGTCAAAAATGGTGATTTCTAAAACCGGACAAACCATGATCAGAGCTGGACAAACCATGATCATAATTTCTCTTTGAGGAAAATCGTTAAAAAACATAAATATTTGAATAATTTCAACGCCATACGGTAAAATTAGAAACTAGAGACTTACGGCTTTTCAACAAACCCAAACTCGTTTTAACAATCACATATAATGATTGTTGTGAAGATTGTTGTGAAGAAAATTTGCATTCACTAGTTACGTGAAAACACCCCAAATTGAATAAACCAAGATCATTTACCCTACACTATCCTTTCGAATAAGACAATATACTCAAAATTTCCAGGCTGTCCGCTGGGAGGTCTTTAGTCCTTATTCGGATAAAAGCTTTGAATTCACGGAATTGCATGGTTCGTTTTAGCTCAATACCAAAATTTTATCCTGCCAAAACCGAAAGGATAGCGTATATTTGTAAGAATAAGATAAGAACGATTAAACAGTGTGATTGCATCTACCGACCAAACGACCGTGTACGACCTATGATTATTTGCGTTGACTCACATCGCTGTAATCGGCTTAGAAGATGGATAGAAGAAAATCGTAAATATTTTTTTTTTCATAGCCGTTCCTCGGATTGAAGAGAAATCCCTTATCTTATTGTTGATAACGGATTAGAAGTAAGAATACTTATATATAAGCTCAAATTTTGTTCAAATTTTGCACATCCGAGAACAGCCGTAAGAAAGTGCAACCTTACCCTTGTGAAAAAGCTCCGAAAAAATCATCAAGTCCACAATCTAAATGGACTCCATCTCCAGTTCAGTTAGCGTGGCAATTCTTTTTTCCTTCACAGAAGATACCACTAGGGAACGCTAACAATATTTTTTTTTTATATGGAAGTCTAAAACATTCCGATTTCATTGCTCAGCCTAAAGGGAATTTGAGCTTTAAGCTGAATTAAATTACGTAAATGATGCCCATGACTAGTACTAGATGCATCTTGTCGGGTTCTTGAGTATTGATATACACGCTTTTACTACTCGCATGCGTTCGTTTGTACGAGAGATTCGTTGATGACCTTGCCCTGCCTTCTGATTTAAATGTGAAGCCTACTACATTCCAAGTCGCACATTATTCACTTTGTCTCTTGCTTTGTTTGTCTGTTGCTCTTTCAAAGTGCTAATAGAGAAAATATCTATTTATTCTTCACACTACAGCGAAATTTCCAAATTTCCTTTCTCACGGCGAATTGTAACATTCATTTATTGGAGTGGTTTATATTCAAATACCATGTCTTCTTATGTCTGTTTGAATACCGCTTTTTAGGAAAACAACCCAGGATATTTTATTTCCATGATGAAAATGAAAAAATAGTCCATTCGAGCAATTTCAATCGTCAATGATGGCCTCTGCCTTCAAAATTGAAAGGAAACGACAGCAAAAAAGAATGAAATAGGAGAATCGATGTTTCAGTATGCGTAGAGAATTCGCCGATTTCACTTCATCGTGATGGACCAAAATTGAATCGAAAAAAACATTGACGCGAACACAAAAAGCGCGCTATTAAACCCTGCACGGCTATTCGCTGATGTAATTCTTCCTCTCGATTGTCCTCGTATTTAAAAAAAAGGGAATTTGAAAAAGCTCCTATCCCCAAACATAATTCGATGCTCTTTTTCTTACACTTACGTGATACAGATATACGTAACAAGTTGATGTGAAGGCATGTGAAGAATGTAATGGAACAGAAAACATAACGCCTAAATGGCTGCTACTAACTACTGTGTAATTTACAATTTATAGAAACATAAACTTATGTACATGTACACGATTAAAACCCGGCTCTGTTACAGCTAAAATGCTAATGAGCCTAATAAATAAATAAATGGGCTAAAAAAACATCACTGTTGTGTTATTATAACGTACACGCAATCATAATCAAGTGAGGACAATACAATCTCTCTTCGTTTACACATGTTCTGATGCTTGCAGCATGAAACATCGGACTATTTGTGCTATCAATAACACAACAATTGGAAGCCGCATATCAACTGTCTCCGCTGTTCAGTACGGACCAACGAAACAGTGAAAGGGAAGAACACTCTCAAATCGAAAAGGCGACATTGTGTAATTGGTTTCCGGGAAAAAAAATAGCAAAGGAAATAATAGCAACAGATCAGAGCAGAGAAAAACGTGTTTGGCGAGGTACACAATGTAACCTATGTAACAATAAGTAACGCAAGACAAACCATCCTCCCTATTAAGGGAGTATTCTAGTCTAGAAATTTGAAAAAAATCAAATTTTTTTTCTTTCATATTTCTGTTGTTTAGGCATACAAGAATATTCCCTAGAGAGGACTTATATACTCGTTAATTCTACTATTTATCGAGTTAGAGCCATTTTAGTGATGCGGTATTCAACCTGGTACGGCCATAACAATGAACTTCAAACGCGT
The DNA here is from genome assembly GCF_029784135.1 of Toxorhynchites rutilus septentrionalis. Lineage (NCBI taxonomy): Eukaryota > Metazoa > Arthropoda > Insecta > Diptera > Culicidae > Toxorhynchites > Toxorhynchites rutilus. The sequence continues at coordinate 70,953,222 of NC_073745.1, forward strand.
TTTTCTCGAACCAATTTTTTCAAACTGGCGTACACGATATCTCAAGTTCTACTGAACCGATTTATGTAAAATTTATATGGGTACAATCTGCAGGCATCTCTCTATCGCACGAACCTCCAAAACATAACATATTTTAAATTTTACTATTTTAAAAAAATCGGGGAACGTAAGAAAAAACGTTTTAAGCCGCATTTTGTTTTTCAAACGGCCACCTCTGAATACCGCCAAAAGATGTTTTTGACTTGTCCGAGGTTCATGCGATAGCGGCACTTTACTGATTCAGAATCTGTTCGAATCGTGTACGCCATGACACAACTTTTTTTAATTCTCTCACTTCATCAGCTCTTAACAATTCCAGTTATGAATGTTTTTTCTCTGTTCAATTTTTGTTTTATTGTTAAAAGATAGAAGAACAAATAATAATTCTTATAGAGCTCGATATTCTTATGGAGCTCGAGAAAACGTCGGAAACGCGTGTCTAGAATATCCCCTTAAATTACGTAACGTTAATATAATCTTTGCAAAAAATCAAAATCGTTTGGAAAAAAATTATAATATTTTAGCTTTTATTAACACGTTCATGACGGCCCTGTAATTCATGCTCCTCGCCCACTGGCGGCTACGCTTAATGCCTTGAACGTTTTTTCGAATAATTCACTTTCGTTATATGACCTTACAGAAGTCATTTCCCCCAGTGGCATTCGTTTGTTGTTATATATAACGAATCATGACAGAATAACGATGAGGCAGTCTAGTGCAAACCGAGATGGAAAATGAAAGGTGGGAAGATTTTTCAAATCTCTGACGTCACAGATTTCGTTGATGTATGTTACTTTTTTATAATAGTCCACTACTTAGGAAAAGTGTTGTTATTAAAAGTAAAAATAAGCAAGTGAAATGAACGTACTAGTTTTTTTTCCTATATCAATGCTAGCGTTCAAAATCATAAGGGCCCGACATTTTAACAGAAACGGAAATTTCAGTATTTTTGAAGTGTTCTAAACTTAATTTCAATACAATTTTACTTCTCGTTACGTCGATCAAAAACGTAAACGAACAAAGTCAGAGTCACACAATCTTTTGTTCTTTTGACATTTGACAGTACATGGGAAAAAAGGTTGCAAGTTTTTTCATGTAAGATAAACTTGAAAAATAAATTTAATTGACTCCGTATGACTTGAGACGAAAAGTTTTCCGCTTGCGTCTTAGTTTTAGACGACGAAGTTTTCAGCTCTCTAATTGTGAAAAAAGTAATTACAATTTCTGACAAAAATCAAACTTCCATGAAGTTGCTCTAGAATCCAAACATATTAGACATTAGAATACTATTTCTGAAATCAAAGAAAAAATTAAACATTTTAGTTCATGATATGTTCTGTTTTTTTTTCATAATGCGAAAAATATGATTTGGAAATCTGTAATAAGCTTCTGTATATCCTCTTTCGACGTTATTCGTTCACATTAAATTTTGTACCATTTGAGTAACTGACTGGTATGCCTGGTATGTGAACTGGCTACTAACACAATCAAAGTTCAACACAACCAAACCCCGTGAATTTTCGCACCTTCTATTCTTCATCTCGAGTGCAGACCACCTGTGTTACGTGCCAGCGTGAACGTGGTAAGTAATGAAAATATCAACGTAAAAAATCAGACATCTTCCAGACTCAAATGTTCATACGAAAGTGACTTCAGAAGGACTTTCGACAAGTTCATAGAATTTCGAATAAACAGAGACGAAAAATCAATGGTGCTTTCAAACCATCTGGCCTTAGCTGAGAGGAACACGAGCTAGTATAAATTGATGTAGATTTATACAAAAGTAATTACTTTTGGGTCAATACAGCAGCTCCTGTAGTTACATTTCATTACTTGCAAAACTGGGATGTCCTTATGTGACGAGCAAACCACACAGTTAAATATTCTACTAATTCCGCTTCATCGATTTTAGGAGTTTACGGACTCAATATATTCTGCTTTGACAGAATCGCTAGGTTTTTCCACACAACAGCTAACGATTTCCGCTTACTCAAAATGTTTAATTTCCAGTTCCGGGTCCCTTATCTCGAGTTTTCATCCAAGTGAGATCTGGTTACTCCCGGAAAAGAGGAGCCATCCGACGTTTAACTCTTTTTTTAACTTTTTTTCTCTGAGCATTTGTAGCAACGAATATTATATTGAGATTCAATTGAAAATATATATCCCCTTTTTAAAACGAGGGTTCCCGTCTGGTCCTCTATCAACATTAGTTATGAATTATGAACTGGGTTTATTATTTCATAATGCTGAATAACCTCGAATTCAGACAGCCCGCACATCCCTTTAAAATCAAGCCCATGAGAAAATGCGTTAGAAGAACAGTGCCTTCCCGAACGAACTGCAACGAACATTGGACCATATTGGATATGTATTGAACTGCTTCAGCATGACCAAGATTCTCTAGCTTTATTTTGCATCCTGCGATCACAGACGGAATTAGCTTATGTTTAGCAGCCACGACAAAATAATGATCCAGCAGAATCACGCGGTTTTCGAGATGCATTGATCGGAGCCTGCTTACTAGCTGCTGTTAGGTCCATTACAACACATGCTTTATCATCCTGGCTCAGGGAACACCCTTCATTCGGTCCAAAAATCGAAGCTAGCTCAAGAATTTTGTTACGCAACGATTATGATAGCACCTTCCTTCCTCCTTCTCGCGTTACGTAATTTGTGTACGAAACCTAATGTCACAAAACCTTACTGGAAACCTCATGCCTCATTAAAAAAGCGCAATATTTTCATAAAACTCACATTTCCTAGAAAAGCTAAATGTCCAAAACAAAGTATCAAATGAGTACGAAAATTCCTTCAGAACATGATACAGGCAAATGTATGCCGTCCGACCTTGCTAAAGGATCGTTTCCTATGTTTCAAACTAGCCGGGCAATCAGTGGAACACAGGTTTACTTGCGAGAGGTCACCGCTTCCGACGCCAGGGGCAGCCAAGTATGGAAAAGTTCATTCGCTCATTTCTCCACACCTGAATATAAATCACTCTTGTATCTGCTTGGAACAATCATGACAAAAAGAACGCAGCAAACAATCGTGAGATTGCACGATGAATCATTTTACACTCCCCGACCATCTTCATTCTGGACTGATAGAAAACATAACAAAACGAAGAGTGGAAAACAACATTCAATGAATGAATATTCCTTCGGAAGGATCGCACGAAACAAAATAACAAGTGAGTCAAAATAAATTGAATCTGCGTGTATGTATGATTTTATTTCCCTTGAACTCTTTTCCTTGTCAGCATTCAAGTGCACATGAAATCCACCTTCCCGCTCATCAATAACTTGCGTTAATATGGTCTTTTGCGTTGGCTTAAATCGTTATGACTTAGCTTCATACTAGAAACAAAAAAATGTCATTGCAATAGTGCACAGGAAACAACTCGATTTCAACTATCTACCTATATTTTACTGCCGCGATCGAGGCTCAATGATTGCTATTTGAGTGAAAACGAATGATTTTACAGAGACTCTCGCTGGCTCAAGCAAAAGTTTTCAGTGTTTGATTCTATCACCATCATTCCGAAAGGCAAATGAGGGAATGCAAAAAATTCTGAGAATAGATGAGCGGAATCGAGACAGTATTTTTCCGTTCTAATCGAGAACGAGCTTTGCGAAGAGAATAGGTGAATGTTTTCTGTCTCAAATAAAGTGAGGCATAAACGGAGAATAGAAGGGTGAGTTTTATCTGTGAATGAGTGTTGTTGAACGAATTTCGATGCGATTTTGCCCATACCTGGGGGCAGCCGGCTTGGACTTGGGACCGTCGTTCGTACCCATTACATTGACCACAGAATGAATTTCATTACGAAAAATTAAAATAATGTCGTTGAAGATAACGAACATCTAAATGCAAAAAATATATACTTGTACAGATACGACTACGTCATAGTAACTCTGACACACTACGTGTAATCATTTACTAACCTCATTTTCAACTTTCATTTTTGATTTTCAGGTATTTCAGAAAATTGAACGCTTAGCAGTCATATTTTTATGAAAAAAAATAAAATTTTGACAGATTTATATCACATCCAGAATCCACTGTTATGGTATTTACCAGAAGTCAACGTCATGCCGAAACTAACTAACCTACCCATATTTTGGAAACTCCAAATATACGTAACAAAGCATACAACACACTATTCTCAAATAGATTTTTCTATTATCTATACATCACGAATAGGAAAAGAATTAAACGCTTACTAGACAAACTGTACAAACTGAACAAACTAAAACACAGCTACGACTATCAAAAATCGATACACGTTCAAATAATCCCGAAAACAAGCCTTTTCTTGTTTGAATTTGGCCTTTTCTTTGAGAGTATGTTCCCGGGGAGTGTTGTGGATGTGATGCGCAAGCCCCTTAGCACACTCTCAACCGCAGCGTTAAAAGAACAAAGCGTATGCGAGGCGGCGGTGGCGGCGGGGCATGAAGCAGGTTTGTTTTCGCATTATTTTTTAGCCGAATCCACACATATACACACACACACACATTCTTCTAATGGCAATGACGCCTTGCGTACCTCGAGGCGCACTCCTGGTTCAGCACGGACTTCTCCAGCAGCGGGAAGCTCCGGTAGTAGGGCGGTCGCTTGTCCAGGATTTCACTGGGTGGCGCTACTTCCATATCGATACTGGCCAGTCGCTTGTCCAGCAGCTTCTGGGTCTCCCTGGCGAGGATGCAGGGTTCGTAGTTAGCAGTGCGGATCATACTTTCGCCACCGTACCGTTTCCTGGAAGCGGAGGGGGAAGGCATTCAATGCGGTTGTGAGAGGCAGCGATGGTGATTGATTATGGTCTACCTTAGAATTCTAATGCGATTGTCAAAGAGTTTGAGATTGTACTCTACATCACCGTTCAGACTATCGAGAGAGCAGGTGTTTTCGCCGCTGTCGTCATTCCACGCAAGCATTATCTTGTTGTCGATCAGTGTCACGAACATCTGGCTCTCGACGAACTGGGACAGAAAGGGCCGATGGTGCTGCGGTTGATCCGACAGGAATGAGGCCTTGTCGAAGTTGTGCAGAGATTCGCGGTTACTAAGCCAGTCTTCTTTGTCCTGTGGTAGAGCGGAAAAAGATGTGTTCCGATAAAGTTCACATAAAAACATATAAATTAGATACCTGATTAGGTAAAATCACAAATTGCTCATAGGCGGCAAACATCTGTACAAAGCGGTTCAGAAAAATCTCCCTTATCGAGTTGTTCAGTCTCAGATCTTCGTAGTATTGCTCCAGCGTGCTGAGGGGTTGTTTTTGCTTTGTGCTTGGCATCGCCTCGTTGGTTCCGGAGTCAACTTCGTCGCCTCCGCTGCGACGGACGATGTCAACGATCCGCTGGCGGACGTCGGGCCTCGAGGGAACCGCTGCCGTGGGGAGTGGCAGATCGGGTGAGTTTGGCCGGTCCCAGTCGAGGACGTCGTGCAGCGAGTGCTTCCGCCGGGCGTGCATCCCCGAGGGCAGCGTGCAGCTCGACGTCATCATGTCGTGATCTTTGAGGAGATTCTTTGGGCTGAGAATGGAGGGTGGATCTAGAGATCTATCACGAGGTACTTGGTACTTATCGAGGGCGGCAGTTATCTCCGCAATGAAGTCGTGTCTGTGGGGAAACGCCGGTAACTCCTCTGGCAGCTGAACGGATTTTCGATCGACGTCTACGTAGCAGAGATTGGCTTCGCTGCCAATCCGAAGGCTGCTATCGGAGTCCGAATGGAGCCCCATCACGAATGGTACGGGCGCATCCAGGAAGTGATGCAACGAGGCCGGTAGAATCGGGGCGTATACGTGCTGCCATTGGAAGGGGAACAGTAGGGAAGTGATGCACTCGGCTATGATGGTGAGCTTCCGATAGTCGGTAGATTTCAGAAGAACCTGGTTCTCGAGAAGAACGCAAGTGAACAGCTGAATCACACAATCCACGCTTAGATAGGTGAAAAGCTGTCGTAGGGGGAAGTCCATGAATGGAAGCTCATCTTTCTGAGCGGGACGCTGCAGGATGGTGCTGATGGGAGGTAGGTGAGGTTCTTCCGGTGGTATGTATATTCGGATGGACTTCCCGGGAGGAGGTGTCGATACTTCGTATAGGATATTGTACACATAGCTCTCGAGGCTGAGACGAGATCCGGGATGGCGAGGAAGACACCTGTGAAAAACAGAATCGTTATAGACGGATTTAGTGCCAACTCGACCGGATGTTGGCATGACCCTCTCAGAACTCAATGAAACATTATGGGCGTGAAGACCTTACCTAATTAAGCAACTTGGCATACTTAGTTTTCCGAAGCTGCTTATTAATTTATCTTGACTAACATATGGAAAGGGCTAAATATTTTATTCTCATTTTTTATTAAAATTTATTCACTCGAAAATGGTAAGTCCTACAAAAAAGTGATCTATGGAAGAGTTTTAGGAAAATAATTGAATTTTCAGAAAACAAAATACTGGAAAAAATTTCAAAATTCTACGCTGAAAAAATTGTTTTCAACAACTAAAAGTGGATTTTCTCAAAATGGTCATCTTAGATTTTGATGAAATGGCAGATAAATGGTAGATACATATTTGCCCTACAACTCTTCCAAACATCGCAATTTGTGCATATTTAAGGAAAAAAAGTCTTTCTAACAAAAACTTTTTCAAAATCCTGGAGATCACGGCTTGACTCATATTGCTGAAAAAAGTCACATTTTTCTTTGTTGAATTCTGATGATTACGCAGAAACAAAATAATGTTATTTATTTTTCGTCACTTTATATTTGCTGCCGGTCACGACCAGTAATTTTCAAACAACTGCAGAGCAATTTTATTCATCCTTTAGGTATCTATACAATCCATTTATTATTGTCATATCTGCAGTGACTCTTAATAGATACCTAAATCTACAACAACTATTCGATACCTGACCGACCGATCAAGAGATTTTCGGCAGATGGCTATTGTTTGAGACCTGTCGTTGCTCTCTGATTCAATTCAATGTTGTATTTGACTACAAAAACAAGCTGAAAACTGTATTTTAGCATCAAAGGGTCACCATAAATCCATTTCTACCTGTTATTGATTTTTTCTATAGCTGTACAAAACAAAGTTTTCAAGTTTTCAAATCTTGAAAAAGTTTTTATTAGGAAAACTTTTTTGCATTAAATATGCACAAGTTGCGATGTATGGAAGAGTTGTAGGGCACATATTTATCTACAATTTATCTACCATTTCATCAAAATCTGAGACGACCATTCTGAGAAAATCGATTTTTAGTTTTTGAAATTGATTTTTTTCAGTGTAGGATTTAAAAAAAAAAATTTCAGTATTTTTTTCTGAATATTCAATTATTTTCCTCTAACTCTTTCATAGATCACTTTTTTATAGGATTTACCATTTAAAAGAAAATTATAAAAAAAATCATCAAAAATATTTAGCCCTTTCCATATGTTAGTCTAGATAAATTTTCGGAAAACTGAGTATGCCAAGTTGCTTAATTATTTAAGGTCTTCACGCCCAGAAAGTTTCATTAAGTTCTGAGAGAGTCATGCCAATCTCATAGACGAGTTGGCGCGAAATCCGTCTATACTGGCCTTTAAAGTTTAGAACAGTCCGAACTTACTTGTAGAGATTCTGAAGGAACAGCTCAGCGACGTGAGCGTACGGCACCTGGCAGACGAGTGAAACACTTTTCGCAACATACAATTTATCCTTGGTGATGTCATAATAGCTCAACGCGGAAGCCGGCGCTTGGGCGGCTATTTTGAAGTGTCTTGGCAACGAGCGGCTGACGGGACTGTCCTTCACCCTCCGCAACGTACCCGGAGGTGGTTGCTGTGAGCTGGATATCTCTGTGATAAACATCGACTGCAGCGTATGCATGGCACTGCAAATCTGGCGATTTCGAACCTCTTCGTAGAATACTAAACTAAATCCGTAGCACCGCTTGCCATCCTCCCGTGTGGTTGCGAAGGCATGAAATCGTGGCTCGATGTTGTGTTTTTGCGTTCGGAAACGCAATCCTTGGGGCAGGGAGAGCATGCAAATCCCATGTGCATCGAATGGGTTCCAGGCGACGTTTTCTGGGTAGTGTGCGAGCGGTTTGCTCTTGTACGCACGGTCTAGCGGGGAGCATTGTAAACTGTCACCTGTTTTGAGGAGGAGAGATAAAAAGCAAGGGTTAATAAGCAACAATCGCAACCATGGTTTATTTTGTATAGTCGTTAATTCGATATTCGGTGGGCCGGTGGGCAACACTTTGTGAAGAAAACTAAATACAGGAGAGAAGCAACAGACAATTCATTTCACTTCCTGGCTTGTGTCTGGTGGATGATCTGAATACTTGGCTCACAAGGGTTAAGGTGGTAATACGACAATGCGTGGGACCGTCTCGAGCTAGATTAGCATTCGGCATGAGCAATGAAGCGACATTTGGTGTTACATTTAGCGGATAATGTTAGAACCATTCGTTAGCTGATGTAGCAGCTGCTGCTGCTATGAATGAAACCAATTGTTGTGGCTTAATGTACCACAGAGCGCTTTGCATACACTTGCCAAAGCAACGGTTGGGTTGAAAGAGTGATTTAGCATCTAGTGATGCCTCAGCGTATTCTAATGCGCTGTTCATTTCATAAATACGCTTAATTGTTCTAATTGGAAGAGGTCAATCCGGATGTGACGCTGAGCAGCATCCATTCGTTATAGATAAAGACAGCTCAGCCCAAGTATTATTTTCTCCCCTTACAATCGTTGAGTTGATGGACATGGTTGACGTTGTTTCGCGTCATGTGTATTTCGACCGAGACATGAGACATGTAATCGCAGAGATTGTGGAACCAGTGAGGTAAATGGGGGGAATTTGAACCCCCTAAGCAAATCGCCTAATATTTCCAAACAAATAAGGTCTAAATAAAAAATTTCACATTGAACACTAAGCGAAACATGTTTTCTCTCAATCAATGATGTTTAATTATTATATAAAGCTTCAAACTACCAAATATATCATAAAATAAAAGAGATGATTTTTGGAAAACATGATGCGGGGTGATTTGGACCATCTGTGGGGTGATTTGGTAACGGGTGTTAAATAAAAAATGAGAATTTTTTCAATCACATATAAAAAATTTTTTTTTCATCGATTTCAGTATTTTTTATTAATAACATAATGAATTTTCTTCAAAAAAATGTCAGTGAATGCTTGAGTAAGGGCCGTGGTCTGCTGTTCGACGCAACTTTGTCGCGATGCTCTCACAAGAACGTTGTACGGCACTTACGTCCATTTTCCGGATACAATTCCGGATTCTTGTAGTCAGTTGCTTCGTGTCCTTGGCCCTTCAATTGTTTTTATACACTAGGGCACTGAGTGAGCCAAAGAAATCCTCTATTGGGCGGCACTGGGGCAAGTTTGTTGGGTTACGATCTTTCGGCACGAACGGTATCTTTTTCTCCTCAAGATACGCCAGCGTCTTCTTGGCGTAATGGGAAGACGCCTTGTCCGGCCAGAAGACGTACTTCCCATCCACGTGATGCTCGTTCAGGAACGGCAGCAGGGTTTTATCGAGGCACTCTTCTCGATAGATTTGTTGGTTGATTGCCAGACCGCTCGGCTTAAACCAAGGCTTTGAAATGCCCCTGTCGGAAATGGCGATGTACAACATAACCTTTTTTTCAAACTTGTGCTTGAACTTGTATTTCACTTCAGGCGGTGTGGATGACTTGTCGCTGGAGTTGTAATTATCATTTCCTGGAATATGCGTTTTGGACAGCGGAAAATAGCTTTCGTCGTTCAGAACGAAAGACATCCCGCGGTATTTTTTGGTCACCCACAGACACTGTGATTTAACCGTCTCAATCTGCTCCTCCGTGTACTCCGGCGACCTCGTCTTCTTCCTGCAGACGATTTCTTCCATCTTGAGGGTCCGATGGATCAATACGTGGGAGCAGCCATATTTCCGACTGGCGTCACGCAGGCTGGTTGCGTCCTTGTTGTCAAACAGCTTCTTTAACGATGTCTTCCTCTGCTTCGTCATTATCGTCACCGGACGACCACTTTCGACCTTCCGCTTTGAGTTCAGGGAACCCAGGATACGATATACCGTACTGACAGGTACATTTTATTCCTTAAAATGTGCCACCGTGAACTTTTTTCTTTGCTGGAAATGCGTTTCGTAGAACCGTACAATGTGTTCGCGGAGCACGTGCTGTTTCGACGCCATCTTTGCTTTGACTAAATTCAAACTAGCAAAACCAAACACTACTGTTTCTAGGGAGCCCAAAGAGCAATTTTCTTGGAGAAAGAAAATTTTACGCTCTTTATTTGAGTTACTGAAAGGTATTGAAAAAATTCTCATTTTTTATTTAACACCCGTTACAGTGTGTGTTTCATCGAAAAAAAAACATACTTATGTTTGTGTAAAGTATTTTGGGATAATGTTACAATCTGTAACAGCGTTCTAGGATCGATACCAGGTGCCTTGGTCAGATTCTAGATAAGTAAAATTGGATTGAGACCATCTCGAGTTCTGTATGGATCTTTTCACTGTTGTTCGAGCATGTTCAAATACCTTCGATGCTTGGTCAAAGAAAATCCGTTCTTGATGGCCTGCGTTGCCCTTTCAAGCTCCTCCTTCTTCCAACGTTGTCTGCTCATCTTCTTTTTGTAATTCAGTGGCATCTGGGATCAATTAGACCAAAGAAAAGCCTCAAACCTGTAGGGCCAATTCACCCCACAGAAACGTGTCCATGTCACCCCACACAACATGCAAAAATTAAAATGTAATTAATTTCATTTATCGTTCGATAACAATGATTACAGTTTCGCTGCATCAAATTGTTCCTCTTCTGTAGGCGAACAGAACTTCACTGCACAATACACGAAAAGTTTGTTTAATCAGCGGGAAAAACCTTAAAACCACGATCGGAAAACTAACGTTCTTTGGCACTCAATGTGCTTGCTGTGTTCATGCTACCCTTTCCTTCCACCTGTCGAATTTTACCAAAGTTTTCTTTAGGTACATACGGTTCAACAATAAAAGGAGATGACATTATAACTCATCAGTTCATCTGTTCATCTGTTCATCATCATCTAGATGATTCATAGGTTCAGATTCAGTATGTATATTTAATTAGGGTCTTTTGGCGTTAGCCTGACGGGATCTAAAATTCAATATTGACGAATTTCATGCCAGCTCGACTGGCCGTTGGTAGCACCATCTCATTTAGCTGTTAAAAGTTGTAGATGTAAACACATGGGTCTTTCAAGCAGTTGCTTGTCTAATTTCTTAAGTCTAATTTTTTAAATATTTCAAGTATGCAAAGTTTTGCATACTTGAAATATTTAAAAAATTAGACTACTTTTTGAAAAGGGCCCAAAATTTTCCTTTTTTTACAAAAAATTATAACTGAAAAATTATAATACCTATAAAATTGTATTCGAAGGATAAATTGTACGAAATTGTTTGAATTTTCATAAAAAAATACAATTTTTTAAGAACAAAAGTTCGCTGAAATAAAAATTGTATGTATAGCCCTTACAATTTACAACAATTCGTCCATCGGAAGATGGGCACTTTTACAGAGAAAAAGTTTTTTCAACAACAACTTTGTCATGTTTTCTTTGAAAAAATTACAACTACCGTAACTCCACCTAACTCTGCGCACTTTCGCGCTTTTTAGACTAAATACACCAATTGACTACTTGTTGTGCGTATTTATACTATTGAAAAGTTGAATGGTTCTTTTGTCTTTGTTATCACCCGATAATTCACCGGAAAAATTGAGTTGTACAGAAAACGAATATTCAAAACAAATCTGACATCACTTGAAATGTCAGATTTTCGTTCCTGTTAGCATCGACGCTAAGACGCAGCGAATTCTTCCTTCTCTCCAATTTAACAAAACATGTGTTGCAGATCACCAAGTTTTGAGTGTTTTGTATCTGAATGTGACTTATTTGATGTGTTTGACACATTGAGGACCGCATGTTTTGGGGAAAACTTGTACGCTTCATTTTTTCGGATTCCACGAATGAAATCGTTTCTTTCGTCGTGGATGAGACGAAGGCGAGCCATCGTTTGGCCTTGCTAGATTCATGGCAGACCAAGAATTTTAACATCAAGTGTAAAAAACACGGGTTATTTCGTGATCCATCCGCGTAATAGACGGAAAGCGAAACACGAGAAAACTCGTGAGCGGTCCACAATGTGTTAAAATGGATAAGCTCTCAGAAAGAATTTTTAACACGCAGAATTCGGCTCTTTATGTTTTGTTTATGTTTCTTACTCTGTGTGCAGGATGAAACCGTGATCAGCTTGTTTTGTCTATGGAGATGAGAAGAAAGGGTATTTCAAAACGACTAGCAGCAAAATATCGAAGAGTCCCGGGAAGTACTCTCCATGCACAACTGAAATTGAATGTTAACGTGAAACACATTGGAAAGCCCTCAGAAACGTTTTAAGACATCCGTGGCATATTTTCTGCGAACCATTAAAAAGAAGAACCCATTTAGGGGGTATTCCTGGACACATGTGGCTGAACTTTGATTGTATTGAAAGAATTTCTCAAAGTAGCTCAACTAGAACTTTCTGAATGCGACTTGACCCTATAAGAGTAATTCCAAACGAAAACGTCCCAAAAATGCAGATTTTAAAAACATGTATTTTTGATTTGAAAGCAAGTTTGTATTCCGTTTGGGTTAAAGAAAATATGAGTTTTCCACAACAATTGGGAATTTCTTGGCTCAAGTATAACATTTGAAAAGGGCGTATCGATTTTAGTAAGAGAATTCTTTGACAATTTATATCTCAAAACTAAGAGTTGTACCGAAATAGTGTCTAAGGAGAAGAGAAGAGTTATAGAGCATTTTTTTTTTATTAAATCGTTTATTTTTTACAGGCTCAGTTACATAAGTTTGAAGGAGCCAAACTCCTATCTGTATTGTTACAAGTATACATAATCATTTTTCATTAATTCTAGTGTTAATGAAGTAGAGAACCGATTACTCGCGGTTTGCTCGAGTTTAGAAGGGTGATTTAGTTATAGAGCATTGATGTGTAAGAAATCCACACCAAGAAAAAAAGCAGTACTCTTTTTTATTCACAAAAAAAACTTTAATTTGCAATACCTAAAATACGTATTTTTTAATATTTTTTTTTCATATAAAATAGAAGTCATGTAGAAAATTTTAAAAATCAGTCCAAGATGGTAAAATTATTTTTGACAAACTTTGTGGAACATCAATTTTTTATGAATTTTCGAAACTTCGATTTTTTGTATGTTAACAATCATTTTTAGGCACAAATTATGAATTTTGATGTTATTTAAAACAAAAAAGTTAATTATCAATGTTCATATAAATGCAGCCATTCTCGAGATATTTGAAAAAATATTTCTAATTTATTGTTTTCTTTTTTTTTCCTATATTATAGTGACTTTCAACACATTTCGGCTGGTTCGTCACTTTTACTTCCATTTTTGAAAGAATGTCGGGAGTGAGAATTGAACTCGTGACCTCTGCGTGAAAGGTATGGATGTTACCACTACGCCAGATTGCCTACACTCTAATTTATTGTCTTTTTATAGTAAATAGGCCCTTTAAATATGTTTGTCGTGTTATACCGTCATGTTCATGAAATGCTATGAATTTGCTTGTAATTTCCAACAACTTTTCCAATTACATCATTATGGTAGAAATATATGTTTAGGAGTTACGTTGAGAAGTGCTCCCGTAGCCGAGTGGTTAGCGTCACAACTAACATGCCGGGTGTTCGGGTTCGATTCCCGTTCTGGTCGGGGGAATTTTTCGTCAAAGAAATTGCCTCCGTCTTGCACTGTGGTCACGCGTATTCTAGAGCTTGCCACTCAGAATGCATTCAAGGCGTGTTATTTGGCATAGAAATCTCAACTAAGTACTAATAAAAATGACGCAAGTAATACTACGTTGAGACGGCGAAGTTTCTCTAGGAACGTTAGTGCCATTGAAGAAGAAGAAGATACGTTGAGAAACATCTGAAGACATGTGGGTTAATACAAAACGTAACGATATTAAACAATTTTTGTTTATCGCAATACAAACTTTCAACATATTACTCGTGTTGCACAATCAAAACACAAACACTTTTTAAGGTAGAACTGAAATCCCACAACACAAAAACACTTCGTTGATTCAACCGGACGTTATGGGTACAAAAATAACCAACTTGTTACGTTATGCCTAGATTGTACCTGAAGTCAGGTATCTTTAGGGTACCTCTGTATATGTATATAGCCATTCCATGCCAAACCGATATAGTGGTTCTCTGTTTTTCGTGAAAAGTGGTAATTTTGTTCCTTACCGCAAAATATTAGACCCGTATTTTTTTATTTTTTTTATCAGAATGCCCATTTCCATTTCGGAGTGGTCCAAAAAATCTTTTTCCTCATTTTCCCAAAAATATTTTTTTTCGAAAATTCATAACTTTTGAACTACTAAACCTATTAAGATAATCGATATACCAAAAAATATCATACTTGCAAAAATTTCGTAGTTTGATTTTTTAATTATTGATTGTATTTGTCTTTTGTAGTTTACAGTTCGGCTGAAAAGTTTATAAGGTAACACAGTAAAACTATTTTTTTTGCATTTTATTATTTTATTATTCAACATAATTGCCTTCGGGGTCGAAACAGCGATCATGGCGATCTTGCAACTTTTCGATACCATTTTTATTGTACTCTTTCGTTTTTCCAAAATAGACCTCAGTTTCGGTGATCACTTCATCATCGGTCTTAAATTTCTTGCCAGCGAGCATTCTCTTCAGGTATGCGAACAGAAAATAGTCGCTGGGGCCAGATCTGAAGAATACGGTGGATGCGGAAGCAATTCGGAGCCCAATTCATGCAATTTTGCCATCGTTTTCATTGATTTGTGATTTTTCCATTTTTTTCACAATAACAAAAGTTGCTTCACTCTCAATGCTGTAACTCACGAACCAATCGACCGATTGCTGTATTTTGACACGTATCCATTGAAAGATGGTGCTTTGTGATAGTCAAGTAGATTTTTGCAAGAGCCGAACTGCTACCAATTTTCATGCAAGTGTGGTATTTTTTCAAAGCGGACCAAATTTATATATCGACTATCTAAATCGGTCCAGTAGTTCAAAAGTTATGGTTTTTTGAAAAAAGTAATTTCTGGAAAAAAATAGGAAAAATTATATTTTGGACTATCGGTTATTCTTGAAAAGTCATAACTCAAGAACATAAAATAACGCCTCTCTGATTTTTGGATATGTTATGTAAAAAATCCTCAGCTTTCAAGAAAAAATATAAGAAAAACATAGCGCCCTTGGTCCTGAAACCATGAAAACGATAAAAAAAACATTCAGAAATGGCGTGGGTTCGGATCCCACCGCTGTCACCAATTGTAGCGTTGCCCGAACGGTCTTGGTTTTCTTTCATACAACAAAAACTTGACCAATCCTGTTAGCGTGCAACTCTCGACTCTTTTAATTTTCCGAAAATAAATCTACAAGCTAATTCTTCTACCTTCAAATTTCTGGGGAGGCGCTTGGAGTTACCCTGCTATATCTGCCGATAAATAATTATGCGCCGAGTAATCAAAAAATGTCCCGTGTGTGTTGAACTGCTACGAACCGAGTGGAAACTTGAGATTTGTTTCACTCGCACAAAAATAACAAAATTGATGTAAAAAAAAATGTAGACGCGGTAACAACATAAGTTGAACAAATGTAATTAGAGAAGTGTTCGATTTTCGACAAGGGTGATGCACTTTTGGAACTTGACGACAAAGCGCAAGTGTGCTTTAATGAAGTATGAAAAATGGTTTGGCGAGGTATTCTCCAAGCATCTCTACATACATATATAGAGGAATTAGGGTCGCTTCAATACAATCAATATTTACAAAATATAAATTCAAATTTCAAGTATGATATTTTTCCGAAAAAGTTAATTGGCGAGTTAAATGGCTTTAATTTGATATTTCGATCTTTTAAATCGGTTTAGTAGTTCAAAAGTTATGAATTTTTGAAAAATGTCATTTTTGGAAAAAAGGGGGAAAAGTCGATTTTACGGACCACCCTAAAATGAAAATAGGTACACTAATGAAAAAGACTGGGTAATGTCGGGGACATAGCCGGAGTGACGCAGGACTATACAAAGGGGAGCAACTTTTGTTGAATATAGTTTTAAATATATTGTTTTATTTTCTTCTCCTCTGGAATGGAAAGCGCAGCAAGAAAAAATCGGGGCTCAACATGTTAAACAATTGCTTGTACTTTTTTAATTCAAAATTTGTAAAAACTGAATGATCTATCTAAATAATTCCAACCACCAACAAGCTCAAAGATACGTCTAAATTAACACAGGCTTTAGCAAACAAAAATCAGTTTATAATTTTTATTCGTATAACACTTCAGAAGCCATCGGTTTTTGGAAACCACTTTTAACTCTATTATAAATGATTTGGTGGCCCTGAAAAGTGCCAATATATGTCGTATCGTTCTCACGATGCCGAAGGCTTTGTCCTAATTTTGCAGAAGCACTTTTCTCGACAGACTAAATGCAGTTACAGGCCCTGATGTGCTGGATCGATTCCACGAAAGCGACGGATAACGGATGTCCATTTGATGAAAACACGGTGGTTGTTGCTGCTGATATTCGTGGAACAATGGCCTTGAAGTTCCCACAAACTGCAGACTTTTTATCGTTCAATAGATTGATCGGCTTCTTGATCAGCACGGAGAGATATCCATACGCGCACGCAACAAGATTTTTATACCCAGTTGAGCTCCCACTCCATGTGCACACATGCGCTCTGACGAATGAGCACGCTCGGAAACACAGATGAAATATTTGGTCGCAGCGTCGTTCTTACGCAGAGTTTTGCGCCCAGTGTTAAGCTGAGTTTTACGCTGAAATTTGCGCCGTATTTCTATACTGCGCGCTCGAAACTGGATTGCTCTCTCTGTTGAGATATTTGTCTTCACACAAGTGTATACGGTTCAAATGAGGGCGCGCTGTTGTTTTTATGCTTTGCTTAGAACGAACGAAGACAAAGCGGGCGCTAGAATTTGTGAGGAGCACAAATCGGACCAATCAAAACGAGGCACACAATGCGTTTGGACAATGCTTGATATTTCACAATCATTCAATTGTTTATCTCAAAAAAAATGAAATGTTATTCATTGTGATAGACGCGTAGAAATATTTCCTATCAACTGATGCAAGCACCTTTGCAATCTATTGAGAAATGCTCGAGATATAGGCGTTCAGAATCTTTAATTTTTTCCTACTTGTTCAGTGCCTTGATTTTCATTTTACCTCCCCCCCCCCCCATATCTTCCGGTTAGACGTAGTCCTACGTCAACAATAAAAAAATACGGGTCTAATATTTCGCGGTAAGGAATCAATTTTAACGAAAATCTGAGAGCCGTCATATTCGTTTGGCATGGAATGGCTGTATATAGCCTAGGGTGGCAATGGAAATATGGGAAAAAATTCATCATCGAATTTCAAAAACCGACCGTGTACATTTTGCTTATCGGCCCAAAGGCTAAGTCCCAAAAGTTCGATTTTCAGCCAGAAATTTTGTTTCGATGTGACACCAGATCTCGACGTTTCATGCATTTTGAGGTCATTTGGCATTGAAAAAAAATCGATTTTCCAAATTTCCTTTACTCTTCCCTTGGAAGATTTTCGAGGATCAAAAAATCAAAACTTTGAGCGCCTTGAGGCACCCCTAAATCATGTCCGATCGAGCTGAAACTTTGCACAGATAATTTTTTTGGGCCAATGAACAAAATGTACATGGTCTGTTTTTGAAATTTGACATGACCATTTTCGCTGCCACCCTAATATAGCCATTTGAAATGGCCAATAAATTCTCGAATTGATTTCAACTAAAATAATAGAGTACTAATTCCTAGAATATTCGCTTCATATAGTGCATCAATGGGTCAAATGCATTCCAGTCATGAAATCTATCGACGTGGTGTGTTGTGCTCGAGACCCTTTTCAACACAAATCGCAGGAATTGCGACGCAGCTTCACATGTGTGCGGCGAGTCAGGAACGTGATAAGACTGTGTAATCATGGCCAATCGCAGAGGTTATCAGCATTACGCAGAAATTATGCTCCAACGGACTTGATGCGCATAAACGGCGGCAACAGCAGCAAGCGAGGCAATCTATCATCATTGATCAACCACCACATATTAACCAACGGTTGGATCGCTTAGCATTCTTTGCGCGTACATTCCTTTTTTAATTGCCGATGAATCGAGTTCAAAGTTACGCAGTCGGCTCAATTTGTTAGTGCTTGTTTACATCAATTACGAACAGACGGCAATGGTTGGGGTAACAGTGTATGCGCCTCTCGGCTTGAGTTCTTGTTCATTAATGGAGTTACCACCGATAAATGATCACGTTTTCGAAATAGAGAGACTAGAACACTGTTTTTTTAGTGAATATGGGTCGATGTGAACATACATCGTGTTTCTATTGTTAAACTGCATTTCATCCTGGGCATAAAACAAGCATTTTTAATTCGAGCTCTTCAGAAAATGGATTCATTTTCTGAAGAGAAGAAGCAAGTCCGTGCGTCACAGACCGTGAATGGTTAAATAAAACATGACACTCTCTCACGCCGGGCAGTCCTTGCAAATTTATTCCAATTAATTATGGAAGCTTTCGGTGAGCGCGCATATACCGAACACATACTTTGTGTTCACATCACAGGAAGATGTCAATCTGGAATGGTAAATGAGAAAAATCACGCTCCGCAGCAAATACTGAATGCTGCTTGATGGTTATGTGTGCTGAACGCTGCTGGTTGGTGTCATCTTGTGCTGATTATATCCACTCTGATTATTGAGTGTGACGTGATGGAATGGCGCCGGTTAGTCTGTTCTGTCTTCCGGTTGAATCGAGGAAAAAAGTTGGTTGGATTTATTTCAATCCATCACGCACAAGGAAAGAGTATGAACTGGATAATTCCTTATAATTAAATATGACTAGATGTGATGAAATCTGTTATTGGCAAAATTCCATCTTTAGGTCGCCAGCATATGAAATGGGTCAAGTTTGAATGGATTACGGAAAAGCGGATTATAGAGAAGGGGATTTTGGCCTTTCTCTCGTTTCTTTATTTGTATTACGACATCTAACATGTTGTATCTGTTCATTGGATCGAGGAAAATCGGAGCAGAAACGAAATCCTTGCCCATCCTACACCCAAACTAGCGTTGGCAGAAAACATGTCATCTTTGGCAGAAATGATGCCATTTAGTGCTGTTGGGTCAAATGCGCAAATAATGAGCTATTTTGAAAGTTTAAAAATGGTTTGTATGTATGCGTGCAGACATCTCTTTCTGTCTTCTTTTCTCATTTCATTTGGGAGTGTGCAAAAAAAAGTTCATGCGACGTCAATGGGGATCGATCGAACCTAGGCCGGCTGGAATGCAAAGCTAATTTACACGACCACGCTATCCACATGGCTAATGATGCTTAAGAAATTTTTCAGCAAATACGTGATAATATTGCACCTGATTATAAAATGAAGTTGGGAAGTGTTTTCTAAGAGTAAAAAAGGAGCGCATGAAGGAGAACAATATCTATCTCGATCTGGGCCGTGTATGTGGCAAAGCTTGCGGAAAGCTTATTTATCTTTTGTTTCGCTCGCTCGTATTAATCTTTTATTGCTGTACCATGTATATTATACAAAAGCTTACCAGTATTTGTGAGTCATGACATTTTCTGTTATGTTATTTCTCATTTAATGTCATAAATTGGGATGACAAAACATGAGCTAAAAATCAATTTTGGGTGTATCGTTGAATTTTTTTTCTTTATTTGTGTTCTGATTTTGCCGTCGGAGTTGGCCACGATGTCAACTTAATCAGTTGTTCAGGCAAGTCCATATCGATAGACTAGGCAATCATTATATAAATATTGTTTTTTTAGGATAACTAATTGTACACATTGTACGCAAGTACCTTAATCTGAGCCTTAGATTCTGTTTTTCGAAAAACGGCTTACATAATCCGATTCGCTCTACGTCAGTACCTTTGATGTTTCAATTCTACGGATTCTTCGACTTCAATCATTTTGCTGAAGTTTTCCGTCGTCGAAATCAACGGAGGCCATTGGATTGAACATGGTATGAAGTACATTCAACAGCGTCTGTATAGTGGAAATATGTGTACTTTTGACTTTGGCTCACTTTGGCCTTTCCTCACAAAATTTCATTGAAACAAAAAGTCGTTCGATGAAAAAATAATGAATAATCATCTGGTATCTGACATCCATGATAAGAATCTGAGAACCAAAATTTGAAAATAAAATACACATTAAGATTCCGTACTCACAAACTCAGCATTTTAAAGAATCGTTTTTCGAATATTGAATCTACTCTTGATAGCTAAACCTGAACTCCATTGTAATAGGTAATCAGAATGTTGTATCTGTATCTGGCGACGGAGTCTAGATATGGATCAGATTCTGCAATTCGACTCAAAAATCCAAATCTGATTTTAGAACTATCAAACATTGAAATCCGTAACGGACAAGTAAAAGAGCAACAACTCAAAGGTATATACCATACTTTAAATTCTGCATCTGTAATCTGTAATCTAAGAATAGAATATGTAAAACCTTGCAGCAATCTATACTAGGGAATTTGTAATTTGCGATCCGTAATCTCACTCCATAATTTGTATCTGCAATATTCAGAATGAAATAGAAGCTAGTATCTGACATATGATTCATTTGTCAAATTTCATGTCAGTATTTCCAAGTTTATGATTGTTAATCAGAATCTGGTACCAGCCAACTAAGGTCTGGATCAAAATATGAATTCTGCAATCGGTCTCTGAATCAATCTCTTCTTATTAATAGAGCAATTCCAAATGAAATCGACAAATGCCAAAACAGCGAGGCGACGCGTGACCAAGTGAGCTACCTGTTCCGTCAACAATGGTGTGTGTTTTATTTCGGTTTCACCGGCTTCGTTCAACAGAAAACATTGAACCTCAAATATCATTTTACGCAAGGCAGCGCTTTGGAAGTAGTGATCGCTTCATACACAGCTGACTGCGTTTTTCCTGTCGCATTTGAAGATGTAGAAAAGTGATTGAATGACGGCGGGTTCAGATGAAACGTTTGAACCCGGTAGTCATTACTGCTTATTTTGTAGTGTTGTGTTGTGTTGCGTGGGGGTTGTGTAGTGTAGTCAAGTGTAGCCATCAGATTACATTCTTCACGGTGGAGAAGTTTCACCCAAACAGAAAAGAAATAAAGGATATTCGGGATGATATGTAAATTACAAATAAATTACCTTCGATTATTCGTCACTCTCAGCTACAAATGTGAAATAATATACAGTCAACTCTCCCTAACTCGATATCCAAGGGACTATCCAAGGGATTATCGAGTTAGGGAGGTATCGAGTTGTAAAATAAATCAAAGGTGCCATGAAATCCATCGAGTTAGGGAAAACGTCGAGTTTCAGAACATCGAGTTAGAGAAAGTTGACTGTAAAAAATGTTTTTTTTATTTTTTGGATTGTCTACCTGTCCTATGAAAGTTTGAGACGCCACTGACAAAACATGAGTATTTTTGATTCGAATGAAAGTTTGTATTCCGTTTGGGTTGGAGGAAATATGAGTTTTCCACAGCAATTGGGAATTTTTTGACTTAAGTGTAACTTTTGAAAAGGGCGTATCGATTTAAGTAAGAGAAATTTTTGATAATTTATATCTCAAAAACTATGAGTCGTACCGAAATAGTGTCTTAGAAAGAGTTATAGAACATTGATGTTAAAATGTGAAAAAAATATATACTGAGAAAAAGATTACTGATGAATCACAAAAAAAAAATTTCGGTATCTTAAAATATATATATATATTTTTTGTTTTTCATATGAAAAAGAAGTAATTTAGAAAATTTGAAAAATGAGTCCAACATGATAAAACCATTTTTGATAAAATTTGTGGAACA